>NC_046312.1:55013715-55657928 GCF_009819535.1 Lacerta agilis
CAGCACATCTGTACCTACAGATGCAGAAGTTAGAGACTAAGCCTGATTGACAGCTCTGGGTTTAGCCATCCTTTTAAAAAAAAAATCTCTGCCCAGTCATGTTGGCATTTTCTAAATAATACAGAAAAGTTTTCCAGGCACCTGGAAGTAATACCCATTTCAGTACGGGAAGTTGAGGCATGAAAAATGAAACTGTAACGCTTAGGATATTTGCCCATACATGCTACATCCGATTGCTTAGGCCCACACCCAGAAGCAAACAAAAAACCCCACAAAGTGAAAATCGGCATCAAGTACTCACTTCCCTTTGGCAATGCCTTGCACAGCGGTTCCCCAAAATCAAAGCATCTTTGAAACAATGTCATGACATGCAGTAAGTATACTGCAGACCATTTTCCTTCTTGGGGTGTTTGGTAATGCCAGAATCAACCATTTCCTTTCCACACCTTTCTCCAAATTAAGTGCCAGTGCGGGAATCACTTGAGAATGGCACCATTCCTAGCAAACAATGCTGCCTTTTTAGCACAGCATGCCTGATCATTATTTTCTGCAAGCTCAAAAGAGTTTGGGTGCATCTTTTGTGTGAGTTTAAATCCTTATGGAGTTTTGACATAGTTACTTATTTATGGATAGTATAGATGAGTGTACTACAAAGTCTATTTATTTGGACAGTGCTATCACTTTAGTCTACAATGTTATACTCTTAACTGGGAATAAAACCCACTAAACACAATGGGCCTTACTTCTGAGTAGACAAATACAGGATCATAGAATCATACAACTGTCGGGTTGGAAGGGACCCCGAGGGTCATCTAGTCCACGCCCTGCAATGCAGGAATCTCAACTAGATCATTCATGTCTTGTTAGGTCTTGTGTATCACCACTTGTGTTTTTTTTGTTTCAAGCTTATATATAATTATTGAAGTTTCTTAGGAATAAGCATGACATGAGCCAGTTATTGTTCAGCACTTTTAAGCCCAACATATTTCTGTGGGGAAAATTGACTCATGAGCTTAAACTTCCCCCCAAATCAAGGTCACCCCAAAGAGTTATCTTTGGCAGCATAATTACCTGTGCAATTAATAGTTTTCAAAAAAATCAAAGAAAAATTATACACAAAATAAGCATGCAACAGCTGAGCTCAGGATTAGAGCAGAATTCCTCAGAAGTGTTCCACACAAGTTACCAGTAGTTAAGAGGATGTTTGCAAAGTGCTTAGAACTTACAACACACATTTAAACAAAAAAAATTCTCTCATTTTCCTTTGAGGGAAATGTTCGTGTGGATATTTGTCTACATTGTGTATACCAATAAAGGCTTAAGAAGCAAAAGAGAGAGAGTTGTGGAAAACTACACATTCATTAAATGGAATTAAAATGTGCTGGAATGTCAGTTTGATAAAGAAAGCCATTTAAGGCACCCGCTTTCTTATTTCTTTTCTGATCTTTTCTTCTTCTACATTATTTAATTCATATCCAAACATCCCATTCGTGCTGTGGGTGGGGTCAGCAAAAGCCAGGAGCAGGGAAATCGCAGCCAGCAGCTGATGATGATACAGTAGATGCAACACTTCAAGAGAGACTGCTTGTGGTTTGAAGATCAGGGAACTGACAAGCTGTCAGATTTGGCATTCTCCCCTTTCCAACTGGGATTCTATCTGCAGCATCAACTGTCAAATGTATATTATTCAACATGTTTTTATAGCAACCACTTTTAAAAAAAAGTTGGGTGGTTTCAACTGAAATCCCACAATGGGTGACTGAAATTAGAAAAGTTATCTTATAACTCTGAAGGGCAGGATGTTGGTTAAGGGAATGTCAAGAGTGCTTGATATATGAATTTCATAAACTGAAAACATTTCGCTTTGTCTAAAAAAAATATGCTAGTACATGCATGCAACTATGTGTGCTTGACTGCACTATTCCACTGCTCATAGCATCATAGAATTGTAGCATTGGAAGGGACTATGAGGGTCATCTTGTCAGCCTAAAATGCAACAAATTCATAAGCTTTATGGTGTATTATAAACTGTAATGGATAAAAACAGACCAATGGGCCACCTAGGCCAGCATCTGGTTCTCACGGTGGCCAACCAGATGCCTGTAGGAAACCCACAAACAGGACACATGCACAAGACACTCTCCCCTCCTGCAGTTTTCAGCAACTAATATTCAGAAGTGTACTGCATCAGACCATGGGGGCAGAACATAGCTATCATGGATAGTAGCTAATAGGGTCGCCATATTTCAAACAGTGAAAATCGCAACAAAAATTGACGGTTTTGAGCTATTTTTAAGGAAAATATGCAAAAACAACACTACCGACATGGGTTGCTATACACATGGAATTTTCCCAGACATTTTGCTGATTTCCGCCCGGACACTGCTTCCGAATGCAGTATTCTGGGTATGTCTGGGAAATTCCAGGTGTATGGTAACCCTAGCAGCCTATGATAGTCTTTATCTTCAAGTAATTTGTCCGATCCTATCAAGGTCTTGTTCCTGACAGTTCAGACCGCATGAGCGTGTATGTGAAATTACGAGGTCCCCCAAAACATGCACCACCTTACATTTGTTTATACAGACTTGCATCTGCCATTTTACCCCATATTCACTAAGTTTGGAGATGCCCTTTCAGAGCTCTTCACAACCTTCTTTTGTTTTAACAACCCAGGACAACTTAATATCATAAAAAACTTGGCAACTTCACTGCTCACCCTTAACTCTGGTCATTCATAAACCCGTTTAAAAGCATATATCCCAATATAAATGATTGGTGAACTCCACTTTCTACATTCCTCCATGTGGATCACTGTCCATTTATTCCTCTCTGCTTCCTGCTACTTAACCAGTTCCTGATCCTCAAGAGGACATTTCCTCTTTTTCCATGACTGCTAGGCTTATTCAGGAGTCTTCAGTGAGGTACTTTTCAGATTTTGTACTTTTCTCCACATGTAAGTGACTTCCAAACATCAAATGTGTTCTACTTAAATCAACATAAGGCTGTTGTTTAAATTCCATGTTTTGGGCAAGCTGTAATCTGCTATCTTTCTAAGAGCTAGTGACAGTGCAATGTGTTCCAGCTTGAACTCCCCAGATAACCTAGGAATCGAAGGTGCAATGCATGTCTTCACCATTATGCTAGTGATGGCCACCAGGATGAAAAGTGAGGAGAAAAGACTGTGTCAAAATCCACTCTGTGCATTGTTATGTGGACCCCAAAGATGTATCGTGGCTCCAGCTGCAGCACTAAATGCTGACTGTGGTTGGATGAAGGCAAATAAGCTGAAATACAAGGGGGTGGAGAGTACTGTTTTGTGTAGAAAGTTCACTTTCTGGATAGAGTTGCACAGCCTTTGATGAACCTGTTCTGGATAGAGTTGCACAGCCTTTGATGAATCAGGTACACATCTTGGACATCCTTCTGGACTGGTGCTATTTGTTGTAATAGAGTTAGGTGTGACCATCAAACTCCCCAACTCCAGCTGTTTCACACAGATGTTAAACAATACAGGGGCCAGAATAGAATCCTGAGGGCCTCCATAGCAAGGGAGCCCAGAAGGATACCATGGTCAATAGTATAAAAAGCTGCTGAAAGTTCTCACAGAACCAACTGGGACAACTCTCCCTATCCAACTGCTGGCAGAAATCATCTACTGAGGTGATCAAAACCGCCTCTATCCCATAATCAGGCCTGAAACCAAACTGGAATGGATCTAGATAATCTGACTCATCCAGAAACCCCTGGAGCTGAGATGCTACCACACATTCCTGTACCCTGCCTATACCCATATGAACCTGCTTGAACCTTAGGATCATTCACCTCAGAGATTGTTTCTTGGCCTGCCAGGAAAAAAACAGGTTGACAACAACTAAGACAGAGCCTTTTCAGTGGTGTTTTTTAATCTTTAGAACTCCTTCCCCCATCATTGACAAACCCCTTTGGGTTGCTTTTCAATCAGCTCTAATGACTCATTTGTTTTACTTAGACTTGTTTTACTTAGATTTCTTTGATTAATTTTTACTAATAATGAAGTCTCTTTGGATCCTTATGCTTAAGTCTCCGTGCTTAGAACTCTGTCATTCTGGATTTGTGTTGTTTTTGGTTGGTGTCTAGTTTCCATTAATTTACATTTTCTACTTTTACTGTAATTATTTTTTATCTATTGGTGAAAAACCACCTCGTTAGAACATTGCCCTAAAAAGTGGAGCATAAATATTTAAAATAACTCAATAAATATAAAGCTTCTCTGGAAAATACTAATAAAATACTACACTAATCTGTGAATCCAGCCCCACACTTTGTATCCTGCCCTTGTTGGACTCATGCAAACAATGTGGACCAGGTTGGAACTAGAATAAACTGGAACACCATTCTATTTTGAATTGTAGGCATTGTAATTGTAACTGCTGAATGAGAGAAAAAAGTTGTGATTGTGTACACTGTAAGGTAACTGCTTTCATGGCTTTTGAAAAAAAATCATTGTTTTGGCCATCCTCTGCAGGAAACATTCAAACCACAAATCTATTTAGAGCAAGTGTTGTTAAACTTAAGTTTAAACTGTTTATGCCACACATTTGTGTCTTGCTCTTGAGTAGTTGAATGTTGAGAAGACTGGGTGACTTTTGCATTTGCAGGTTAGATGTTAAAAGACTGTTTCAAATTTCAAGGCTGCACCACTTGTTTCTGAGAGGTTATATTTAGAAAATATAAAACACACAGAGAGAGAGAGCCATGAGCCATATTTTCCTGCTGCAAACTTTGTACCCAGTTTAACAGAGAAAAGGGGTGGAACACGGAACAAGCCACATGATTCCATAATTGTCCTCCTTATGAAATTATACCTCAGAGAAGTATTTGAATTCAGTTATGACAATGCATAAACCAATTCACATTAACTCTTTGTAGCATTCTGCACCTCAATTTCTGCTCAATCAAAATGTCCAAGGAAAAAAGCTGAACACACTGGAAAGTTCTTAATAGAAGTAAAATTATCAAACGTTTCATAAACCTTTTCTCATTAAGATCCCTCTGTCCTTCCTATCCTTCCTCCAGTTTTGCCAATTTTGCTGATGCTTGTTATTTAATAGCTCACAGCAGGTTCAACCTGAAAGGTATTGTTTCCTAACAAAAGCAGATTCTTTCCATGTTGTGATTTATTTGCTGAACTGCCACCATTTTGTCATTAGTATAAAAAGGTGGGGTAATATTAACAAAGAAAGGCTTTGAAATATTTCAGGCTTTAATTTTTGATTAAAAACTTTTTTAGTTGCAGTGTTTTTAATTTTTGTGATATTATGATCACTCACATGATACAGCCAGAAATGGGGTGAAGGGATCCTTTAATTTTCAAATAAGGCATAAGGGTTTTTTATAGTTGGTTTGCAATTTTGAATTTATTTAACCATAACTTTGGTGCAAAAGGTAAGGGACCCCTGGATGGTTAAGTCCAGTCAAAGGCGACTATGGGATTGTGGCACTCATCTCGCTTCAGGCCAAAGGAGCCTGCGTTTGTCCACAGACAACTTTCCAGGTCATGTGGCCAGCATGACTAAGCCACTTCTGGCAAACCAGAGCAGCGCATGGAAACGCCGTTTACCTTCCCGCCGGAGCGGTACCCATTTATCTACTTGCACTTTGACGGGCTTTCAAACTGCTAGGTTGGCAGGAGCTGGGACCGAGCAATGGCAGCTCACCCCATTGAGGGGATTTGAACTGCCGACCTTCCAATCTGCAAGCCCTACGCTGAGAGGTTTAGACTACAGTGCCACCCTCATCTAAACCCACTCCAGCAGTGCTTGGGACTGTGTTGTAACCATCTTCAATTCTTCCTTTGCTGCTCCTTCTTTTCCCCTTCTCTACCCCTCTTGCCTTCAACAAGTATCATCTTCCATTCCCTCTTTCAAACAGGTCTAGGAATCTACAACTGCAGCTGTAATGACCTCACACTTCTTGCTGGGATTGCATTTTTGCTGTGCTCTCATTCATGCTGCTGAGATTATTCCCTCGGCCAGTTGCGAAAACCAGAATACCACTTTGACATTTTGTGGTAGCAGGTCATGCTATTATCATATTTGGGGCATCCCCAGTATGCGGGGAAGCTTTTCATAGACATTTATTTATTTTATATCCTGCCCTTCCTCACAAAGAAGCCCAGGATGGCAAACACACAAACAATAAAACATCTGGAAAATCCCAATACAGATGCAGACTATAAGATCTCTACATAAAAAAACTTGTTGGAAGAGGCAGGCTTTCAGTAGGCACAAAAAGAGACAGCAGAGAAGGAGTCTAATATTTAATGGGAGGAAATTCCAAAAGCTACCTTAAATACCCTACCCAAAAAAAGACTGACTGCCCCCAAAAAATCCAACAATGGCTATAAGGAAGGGAAAAATCTATAACAGTTCTCAGACAACATTCATGTATTTATTTTAGCTGGGTATGTGTCAACAAGTTCTTCTGGGCAGCTTATGACAAGAAAAAAAAATTCAAATGCACAAGAAGGCAGGCCAACAATAAAGCATATAAAAGCAGTATAAGAACAAGAGGCAGAAGCAAAATGATTTAAAACCCTAGGAAAACAGTAACATTTTTGCCTTGCACCAAAATGGCATCAAGGTACGGTAGGCTTTCTCTGTGACAAACATATTCCATATCCTGGCTACCACCACTGAGATGCGCCTTATCTCAGTAGACCTCACCTGGTGGGTGCACCAAAGGAAGGAACTGGGTAGAAGCTCTTAAGGTCAGAGTACGTACATGTGGACAAGGGCAATCTTCCAGGAACTTTGGTCCCGACCCAAACCAATAAAGACTTTAAAGATCAAAACCAGAATTCTGAACTGGGTCCAGAAATGGACACATGAGAATCCAAAGGGAAACACCGACCTGACAAGGTGTGGTGTTGTGAAGTTCCAGCTCAGGCATATCACTTAATACACCTAATTACCTGAGTCTGTTCAGGAAATGGCCAAAATAACAGCACATGAAAACCAGCATAAAGAAAGGATATTACATTCACAACAAGTGTGAATAAAGGGCATACTGTATAAAATACAGTTTGACAGTCATCCTGTTCAGAAGGCAGAAAAACAAAACCCTCTTTAAGAACAGTAGACAGAATCCCATTCTCTTCTATAGGTAACGTTTCTGGTTTCATCACCTCACCTGAGTTAGACTGCCTCTTCAGCATAAGGACTTCGCCTTTCTATGTGTCCCTTGCTATTTCTTGGCACTCCCAAGTCTTCTATTACCAAACCCTGGAGATATCTGGATACACCCAAATAAATGAGGCTGGTTTTCACTTTCCTTGCAAGGGAGAGGCATAAGGCCCAACCTATACACTACCGATAGAGGCACAACCACTCCCATGCTGCACCTAACATTTGAAGGAAGGAATTCAAGAAGCCAAGGCCAGCACATGGTTCCTATCCATGCCTCATGGTACAGCAACATTGATATGGGAAGCAATGATGTGTCACTAGCTCTGCCGACACAGATTTGGTTCCATCAAATGTTTCCAGGAGTAGTGGTTGAGAGGCCATGCTGCAGCAACTGCCAGGCAACTGCAGGTAGCATATAAACTGAGTATCAGAAAGGTTCTGGATTAAATAGATTGCACTATTGAAGAGTCAATTGCTCCAGGCTGAAGGTACTATAGGAATGAGAGGCAATTTGGATCTGTAGCCTTTGGCAGCTGGGAACTGGGAGATCTGGGTTTAAATTACTTGAATGGTTGGCTTTGTGCAATCTGCTGTTTCTTAGGGTACTTACAGACTGTCATTATTTCAGTCACATACAAACTCAGGTTGTTAAAAGGATAGCCCCTTGCACAACAAACCTGTTCTCCCAAAAGACTAGACCTTATGCAATAAGGAAACTGATCGGGGAATGCCCTGGAAAAGGTGGGATAACATTTGTTTTTATGCAGCAGTCATCTAACTTCTTTGCAAACAAATCGGAAGGAATGCTCATTAAACAGCAAGTGTCATCTAATCTCCTTGCAAACAAATCAGGGTGGCTGCTCAGTCTCCACTTGGCCTCAGCAAAATGGAAATACAGTAATCGTATAGCTTTTTTAAGGAGGAAAGTCAAAGCTTTCCAAGCCTTGACATCTCCAGTTGGAACTGGAAAATGCAAGAGTCATTGTCACTCAGTCTAGACAATACTGACCTAGCTGGACAAATGGTCTGAATCGGTGCAAGGTAACGAGGACTGTAAAGTATTTTATAACTCATTTGCCACATCCTAATCCTGCTCCTGTTTCACAAATCTCATGGCAGCATATACGGCATTATCCAAGATGAATCTGGCAAGCTACAGGTTAAAGTAAGTGACAGTAGTGGACCCCAGGACACCCACAAGGCTTTATAGCTGAGCAAGAGTTTGCACTCATGTCTTCGGCTGTGGACTAGAATCCGATATCCCACTACATGACCTGTCGGAAAAGCGACAAAAATGCTAAAGAGAATTCTATCTAGTCCTGTAGAATTGTCTGTATTCAGATATAACAAGACAGGAAGATTGTTCTTTCTTTTTTGAAGAGAGGGAGCTGAAAACAGTTTGAGACTTTACATCCCATGCACTGTCTGACTCCTCAACCGTTTTCATTGCATCTGCTCATATAAAATCTTCTCACTGAAAAAACAACAACTACTGTACTGCCCGTCTCCAGCTCAGGGTGGTGCTGGTGGGGGAACCAAGTGCATTTGCAAAGCCATTTGTCACTATAAAGCTTGCCTGGAATGTACCGCATACCGACCAAAATATAATGTAGCCATAATCTAATACCTTGCTAAACCCTTAAAGAAACTCTCCTGCAAGACATACATGTGGCTTGACATGTTTTTTTCCTAACCACACCGAGGATTAGATTATCCGGGAAGGAGAGATCCTTCTCTCTCTTTTTACAGCTAAAATGCAACACAACCCAGAGTAATTGCAGGCTGGGCTTATTTATAGAAGGTTTGGCAGTTCATAAAAGGGAATATTAGCTGAGCAAGGAATAACTAAATAAGAAACATAACCATTCTAAAATGTACATATGTACGTACACATGTTATATCTAATCCAAAATGTTAGCCACACCTCATATATCTCTCACAAATCAAGAACACCTCCTTATGTTTGAAAAATGCATACTCGGGTACCTGGTAACCTGTTCGGTTGTGTGTGTGTGTGTGTGTGTGTTTTAAAGTAAAACCCTGATCACCGAAGAAGTATTTCTGAAAGCAGTGCTGGAAAAAAAAAAAATCTGGAAATTCCAAAATGTGGTTAGAACCGTGCACTCTGACACACCCATTTAGGAATTGGTAGAGCAACCTATTATCCAATTTACTTCTTTATGATCAAATAAGTATTAAAAACACTAAGGAGCCAATGCCCCCCTCTTTTTTTTAAAAAAAACCCAACTATTTTGTAAGCTTCCAATGATCTGGTGGGGGGGGGTGGATAAGGATAATAGATTCCCTTCAAAACAGCTCAAGGCAATTTCTATTACAATGGGTCTCTGTTGAAGGCACAGTTATTTCTTTGCAAATACTTGTGGTTCTGTATCACATCAAACTTTTAAAGACTTATTTTGTCATTCGGGGCATGTGATTTTCTTAAATGCATGAGCACTTTCATTGCCAAACAAGCATTTCGTTTTATTATTCACAGGCAGACTTCGGAAAGCTAGCTGGGGGGCAAGGAGGGAAATGAGCTGCCCATTCCTGCCAGACTGGCTTAAAGTTTGCTTCTAAACCTCCTCACTAGTCCTGCTCAAATTAAAGTTCTGAAAGCCAGCGAGCACTTTTCACTTTATGCCCTTAAAAGTCTCCAAATTTCATTCCCAGCATGGAGAAGAGAAGTCGTTATGGCTTCTGCATCTTGCAAGTATGCAACCGCTTGTTTCTCCTGAAACTCAAGAATACAGCTATTGTAAGGTTCCCCCCCCCCCCCCGATGTCTACTTCACAGAAGGAACGGAGCAAATAATAAATACATAACTGTGGTTTGCAGGGCTGAATATGGACCAGATGTGCAGAAGCTCATTTCTCTGTCCAACATTGTTAGCTTTAAACCTCAGTGTTTCAAGCTAAAAGAACCTTCTATACTCCTCTATCCTGCCTCCACACAAAACACACCCATGCATCCCTCTTGTAACAAAAATTCCAGTTTCCATTTCAGTGTCTTTGTCACGCGGGAAACGCACAGCAAAATGTCAATGAAGTTGTACAGTCCAGTAATCCCAGCAGCTGGCAAGCCGGAGGAAGTTTTTGCTCTCCGAAGTATCTCATACGCTCATCGGCTAGTATAAGGGATTTCATTCATAAGTCACTTACCTATCCGGGCTAAAGAAAGCTGCAACAAGTAAAATCCAACAGCTGCACCCAACCAGACCTTGGCCATTGTTTCCTCTCTTCGAGTTAATGTGTAAAAGTCAAGGAGCTCCTCTCTCCCTGCCTGCACAAAGGAGGGGCAGGAAGCCAAAGGAGGGGTGGGGAAGGTCCCAGGTCTTGTTAAGTCTGCACAGAGAGGCAGCGTCGGAAGTTTGCTGCAGTTTTTATTCCAATTCAAAGTAACTGAAGGAGTGACAAAACAGGGAGGGGAGCGGAATCAAAAGTCACACCCATCTTGAAACAAAAGTGACTAGGCAAAAGGGGGAGGAGAGAAGGCTACTACTTATGAGTAAGCAGTTACCAGCAGCAATTAGTGGAGGCTCCAAATATCTTTTACTCATCACAGAGAAGCCTTACTGGAGCAGATGTGCTGGGAATTGTCTGCAATTCTTCATGCTTAGCAAGGAGGGGAGAAGCTGCCCTCAAAGACCAAAAGTCTATATAAAAGATCCAGAATAACAGAGGTTTTAGAAGTACGTTTTAATATACATATATTCCTTGTGAATTCACAGCACAAGGTAGAGAGTTTAAACAAAGAACTACATTTCTCTGTAGGTTTGCCAGTAATCCAAATCTAGTTGCTTCTGCAGAAGACATGTTGTTGTTCAGTCATGTCTGACTCTTCGTGACCCCACGGACCAGAGCACGCCAGGCACGCCTGTCTTTCACTGCCTCCCGCAGTTTGGTCAGATTTATGTTGGTAGCCTCGAGAACACTGTTCAACCATCTCATCCTCTGTCGTCCCCTTCTCCTTGTGCCCTCCATCTTTCCCAGCATCAGGGTCTTTTCCAGGGAGTCTTCTCTTCTCATGAGGTGGCCAAAGTATTGGAGCCTCAGCTTCAGGATCTGTCCTTCCAGTGAGCACTCAGGGCTGATTTCCTTAAGAATGGATAGGATTGATCTTCTTGCAGTCCATGGGACTCTCAAGTGTCTCCTCCAGCACCATAATTCAAAAGCATCAATTCTTCGGCGATCAGCCTTCTTTATGGTCCAGCTCTTACTTCTATACATCACTACTGGGAAAACCATAGCTTTAACTATATGGACCTTTGTCGGCAAGGTGATGTCTCTACTTTTTAATATGCTGTCTAGGTTTGTCATTGCTTTTCTCCCAAGAAGCAGGTGTCTTTTAATTTCGTGACTGCTGTCACCATCTGCAGTGATCATGGAACCCAAGAAAGTGAAATCTCTCACTGCCTCCATTTCTTCCCCTTCTATTTGCCAGGAGGTGATGGAACCAATGGCCATGATCTTAGTTTTTTTTTTTTTTTAAGTTGAGCTTCAGACCATATTTTGCGCTCTCCTCTTTCACCCTCATTAAAAGGTTCTTTAATTCCTCCTCACTTTCTGCCATCAAGGTTTTGTCATCAGCATATCTGAAGTTGTTGATATTTCCTCCGACAATCTTAATTCCAGCTTGGGATTCATCCCAATGAATTCTGCATATAAGTTAAATAAGCAGGGAGACAATATACAGCCTTGTTGTACTCCTTTCCCAATTTTGAACCAATCAGTTATTCCATATCTAGTTCTAGTTCTAACTGTAGCTTCTTGTCCCACATAGACCCCAATGTGGTCCACACACAATCTAGACTTTGCCTCCGGAAAGGCTTCTTGAGAAACTAGCTTCATTCTGAAATTAAAAGCTGATTGCATTGCATTGAGTTCGCATTACCCTACAGTTTGTCCATTTGAAAACATTGCATTGGTGGTGCTGGGGGTGTATCCACACCTGCCCCCAATGACATTGTGAACAGAAGTGTGTGAATCTGAATTTACGACATGGTTTATCTCTGTAGATCATGACATAAGAATAAGATTGACATAACATAAACATGACATGCGGTTCTCCATCCTGACGTGGTACAAACCTGGTACTGGACTCCTCTCTGGAAATACTTCACACCTTGAGAAGGTCAATACATGCAAATGCAGTTGCTAGCAGTTCAAACTCCTGACAATACCTTCAAGCTAATGGTGGCACAGGAGGCAGACAAAGAGATGGCCACTGCTCACTATCACACTTCTTCCACCCTTTTGTTAAGCAAAACACAGAGAGTGAGAAGCAAACAGGATAGCCAGTTTTTAGCCATTTCTCACTAGGATGAGCATTGCAAGGTAAGAAACAGGCAGGAAATATGGGGGTGGGAGGCAGCAATTGCTAATCTCAAAGCCCCTAATTTCCCCCTTGGAGGCATGAGCTAAGAACCCCAGCATTCCCAGTAGTTAACTAACAATCCTAGCTCCAAGGAAACAGCACACATACAGTACCTGCTTCACTTTAAGGACAGATACTGTATATTCTTCCTTCTCATTTCTTGCTCTTAGCGTGGGCCCTGCTGGCAAAATTGCCACACCCACATTTCTGTAGGCTTTTTAGAATAGGGAATCTTTCACCCTTCAGATCAAGGGTGTGTGTGTGTTGTAGGAGTTGCTGCCTGCTTAAATTGTAATTGTGCAGTCTGAAGAAGCATTTATAGGTTCTGTCTCTTGTAGTTCATATACAGTAATAGGCCAAGCTTTCTTTATTCCTTTGGTGTGAGAAGTTCTTTTGCCATAAGGTTACCATGTATTCATAACAAGCACACTTCATAACTCCAGCCAAAGATCCTAAACCTCTCAGCAGTGTGTATATGAGTGCTTGGACATGTATGTGGGTTCAGACTGCAACAACGTTGTGGGTGGGCGGATACCAAGATTGCCGCCTTCATTCACCCAGGACATGTGCAGAGAGGAAAAGGCACGGATCATCCAATCAAGGGGCAGGTTTCAAATGCATACCAAGTAACCACAGCCACACTTGTAGATGGCACAATCTAACACCAATCTAGATTGAAAGCAACATGCTGAGGATGAGCATAAGCAATTCCAGACTAGGCAAAAATTAAATTAAAATAAAATAAATGGTGCTACAAACCTGGCTAGTGTGAACACAGCCACATATTTTTTTTAGATAGATATGTGCCATAATTCACTACAGACATTACACCTAAAAGAGCCCCCCCCATAGGAAACGTTAGTTACTAAAGCATCCTCTAGCCTAACTTTTTGTGTCATATCTGAAGCTACCCTCAGAAAGTTGATAACAATTGATCCAGACAGCATAAATCAGAATTTCTGTACTTCTTCAGTTACTATTGACCTAGGCTAAGGACGCAGGTTTTATTCTGTGAACCACCCTGAGACCTCTGGGTATAGGGCAGTATATAAATTAAATAATTGTAAAATGTAAATGTAAATACACATATATAGTTTTATTGATTTCCAATATATAACAATTACAAAAAGAGAGAGAAAAGGATACAAGGTGGGATTTTGTTTTTGTTTCCAAAGATCACTTTTTAAGGCTTAAGTGTACCTAAGAATTTTACTGTGACTAAAAAGGATACATTAATGATGATCGTACCAGATATGACTTCATTCCTCCCCGGCAAGGCTCAGAACATATAAATGTTTAAAACTCCATAAAAATAAAGAATGCAATGGTTTTCATAATAAATTTTGTCCAGTAACTTCTACCTGGCATCCATTTTTATTGATTACTTAGATTTTGATTGCTTTTTTATTTCAAATTTGTTTAGATTTATGTGAAATTTAATACATGTTGGTGACAATAATAAAACACGAACACAAAGAAGCACCTGAGATATGTAGCATAGATGTACTAGGATGGACATTTGAAGGATTTCTTGGTCCAAGTTCAGTTTAAAAATAAAGGCCAGTAAGAAGATTGATGTTACTCAACAAGAGTTAGCACCTTGACAGCAGAAGCACACAGGCTAACTAGTCAGAAATCTTCCCCAATATGGTGAAATGTACTGTAAAAAAAAAAGGTAAAGGGACCCCTGACCATTAGGTCCAGTCGTGTCCGACTCTGGGGCTGCGGCGCTCATCTCGCGTTACTGGCAGAGGGAGCTGGCGTACAGCTTCCAGGTCATGTGGCCAGCATGACAAAGCCGCTTCTGGAGAACCAGAGCAGCGCACGGAAACACCGTTTACCTTCCCGCCTGAGCGGTACCTATTTATCTACTTGCACTTTGACGTGCTTTTGAACTGCTAGGTTGGCAGGAGCAGGGACTGAGCAACGGGAGCTCACCCCGTCGCGGGGATTCGAACTGCCAACCTTCTGATCAGCAAACCCTAGGCTCTGTGGTTTAACCCACAGCGCCACCCGTGCCCCTGAAATGTATTGTATTTTCATCTAAATGACAGCATTTCTTCTAAATCAGCATCTATACATATAATATGCAAATTCCATGCAAATCTGTGTTCTCTTTTGCCCTCTTTTTTTTGGGTAGTGCTGTTCCTCCTTTTTGGCAAATGTGGCTGTCCTAAAATACAGGCTTAGCGTATGGGAAGAGGGTAGTTTTGTGCAAGCAACTCCCACTAGATTACTCTGCCATGGCACTGCTTGCCAATTTCATGAGCGTCTGGCCTACTTCCTACATCACGTTTGTTCACATCTGCAAATAAGCCCAGATTGATGCTTCTTTTGTGTTTTTATCTGTGCCTAGATTTTATTTTCTCCACTAACGGTTTGTATGGCACAGCAAAAATGCCCTTTCTTTGTGGCGCCAAAAGCTTTCCATAACAGAATGTGTGCTCTGAGCTGGTTTGAGCCAGATAGTCCGTTTTGTTTACTTGAAGGCAGAGAAGTCTATTGGAAAGCCAGGCATCCATTTCTACTCCTGCCAACCACTTTGTTCCCACGTGTAATTTATGGCCTGTGTCCTGCAGAGCAGCAGTGAGGTGAACAATGGCCTCCAGTAGTTTATGTTCAAAAAGGGAAACAAGCAATAATCCTGCACAACCTCCACATGTTCCAGTTTCCTTTCCTTACTGAGTTCGCAATTAATACTGGAGGAAACCATTTCAACAGCTGTTCTTATACCACTCCTTTAAATTTCCTTTTAATGTAATGAAGTGTGGGCCAAAGGGATGGTTCTCTGGCCATCTCACGCAACTTACAAACTCAGCACATATGCAAAGGCATTTTGCCACTGCCTCAATCACCTATTGTCACATCCCTTAAGATGGACTACTTTGTGTTTGTAAATGGTGTTCTCAAGAAATTATTAAGCATGCATGCACAACACAACTGATAAATGACACCCGTGTATCAGGCTGCAATTGTTACCAGGGAGTAAATCCCATTAAATTCCTGAAAACACATAAAGGCTTACACAGCAATACGATAATCCTGGACATATTTCCCTGGAAGTAAGTCTGTTCAACACAATGGTAGAGGTAAAGGGACCCCTGACCATTAGGTCCAGTCGCGGACGACTCTGGGGTTGCGGCGCTCATCTCGCTTTATTGGCCGAGGGAGCCTGCGTACAGCTTCCGGGTCATATGGCCAGCATGACTAAGCCGCTTCTGGCGAACCAGAGCAGCGCACGGAAATGCCATTTACCTTCCCGCCAGAGAGGTACCTATTTATCTACTTGCACTTTGACATGCTTTTGAACTACTAGGTTGGCAGGAGTCAACACAATAGTACTTACCTCCAAACACACAGAGGATTGCATTGTAACTGTAACTTATTATTGTTGCCTGTCAATGACATCCTTTTTCACATGCTACTTTCATGTTATTTGTTGAAACCAGCATTTAGTACCTTCTACATGCCAAGCGGAGCTTGTGCTTTACATGTAGAGTAATTGCTTCCGTGAAACCATCATGAGTCATGGTGGCAGGGAGAGTATGTGTACAAATTCAACAGGGCTTAGTTTCCTGGTTGCTATTTTCTTAATGTTGTTATTATTGTTTTCAAGATCATGAATGATATAGTACTTTGTGAATCCTATAATATGATTTTTGGTGTAATTCTGATGTTTAGCTTATTTTTATGTTTTTTGTTAATAGTGTTTCGTAGATGGTAATTGTTTTATTCATGGTTTGTAATTGCTTTACGGACAATTTGATAATTATTCTATATGATTTATGCTGTATTTGTGATGTTCTGTTACACTAATGTTAATTATTTTTGTAAGCCGCTTTGAGATTCATTTGAATGGAAAGCAATATAGAAATATCAATCAATCAATGTAGCAGAAATGGCAAGGAAACTGCTAGAGAACCTTCAGAGAGACTGCCGGTCACAGTACACAGAACTGGGTTAAAAGAACCAATAGTTGGACTCAGCATTGGGTGTTACATGCATTTTGGAAACAAAAGTCATTATTTCCTCTTGTAAACATCATTCATGAATGGCACGGTGTACTTTTATTTTGTACACAAGCATTGGCTCCCAGCCAAAGAACAAAATGATAATACATGAAGCAATCCAAAATCTATTCGGGAGAAACTGACTAGATTACTATATAGTGCAGAAATAAAATGTGTTTTCCGCTGTAGGCCCTCTGAGAAGCCCCTTACTTATCCCTCTTTCCTCCAGCAATTGCTTTGAACCTGCCACAGAAAAATCCAGAATGAAACTCTAACAGCAGTAGGCAAGTTACACAACTTCCCCAAGGAATACATTCAGCATCTCTTGGGGACCACATAACCACTGAGAGTGGAGCAAGAACCTGTGAGATAAGGATTGTGGCTAACTTCATGCGTACACCACTTTTCAAACCAGTGGTTGAAGCACACCGCATGCAGAGTAAACAGGGCCTTTTAAACTGCCTTCCTCTCAAGAAAGTGTGCAAAGGATTGAGCTTTGTTTCAGTTTGTAAGTAGAAAAAGGGGTTAAAAGCAAAAAGCTCCACAGGAGAGATTGACTTTAATGTGTGTGTGTGGGGGGGGTTGTTGGATGCTGGAGACAAAGAAAAGACTTTTGGTTACCTGCTGAAATCCAAAGCAACCTCAAGCTGAAGTATATTCTTACAAAACACAAAGCCAGAGGAAGTACCGGTAAATTCATCTTAGAACCATGTGTGTCTTTTACTGATTATACATGGGGGCAACTCCATTAACCAATACAGTTTTGTTTATGCCACGTGCCAAAGAATGCAAGAATGATAATTCATCCCCCTTGTTTTCATTATAACACTTCGCTAGCCTATACACAGGTTGTGTAGAAACAAGCACTGTATCAGATCTTCAGCATGTGACCCCAGTGTGGGAGGAAAGCAAACGAAGAACATTGTATGTTTAGAGAAAATAATAGGGATCCACTTGTTTCCACTGACTCAGGTAATAACTGGTTACATGCAGTGTTGAGTTAAATAAAACACAAGTGACTCGTGTGATGGACAGAATAAGATTTTTAAAAAGAATTTGAATATGTAATTTATTTATTTTTACTAAAAATGTTGGTGCAAGGAAAACAACTAAATTTTAAGTTATGCACTGATAAGGAAATATAACATGAATTGGAATCATTATTATTAATAATAATTGTTTTCAGTTACTTGTTACAAAAAGCATCTCCAAGAGATTTTTAACATAAACAGAAATAAAAACACATTATAATATAAACACATTGACACAAAAACACATGCAGGTCATAAAAAAATACACAAGGCAATCTTCCATAGCAGCAGTAGAAAACTTCAGCAGCCCACGAAGCGCAGAGAGCAACATTATAGTCCACCAAAAGCCTGGGAAAACGGTAAGTTTCTACCTGACTGAAAAGATGTCAACAAAGGTGCCAGGTAGACCTAACTAGGGAGGGTGTTCCATAACAAGGAGCCACAACTGAAAAGGCCCTTTCACTTATACTCCTTTCCCATGATGTGTTGATTTAAGCCAGGATCTATCCAGGTCTTGTGCCCCACTTCGTGCCCCGACTGGGCCAGGCGATAAGACTGGAACACCTACAGCTCAATCATAAATATCTGGACTCAAGACTGTCATGAGCACCCTCACTTCCTCAGAGGTCGAATAAAGCGCTGGCTATTTTAACTTGAAACAGTTCTTCTTTATTTTTCTACAAGCTACAATATATACATAACTATACAGCTTGTGTGGCTAGGTTTTCTTCCACACATCTTATCCACAGAACGAACCCTGTCTAACACACACAGTGAAGGTTACATTCTGTCTGACACAGAGAAGTTAATTAAGAGATCAAAGACTCAGCTCCCTCCCCCTTCTCTCAGACCACAAGTCACACGATTCTCACAAAGGGAGGGGGTGAAATACTAACATACTCCCCCATTTCATCCCGAGGTTTGGGAGAATCTAACATAACTGTAACTGTTTAACATATATACCAAGTTGTTCCTTGTTCACAGCTTTAGTCAACACATCAGCAGGAATTTCCTTCCCTGGTACATATGAAACCTTCACAACATTTTTCTGAATACATTCTCTGGCGCGTTGTAATTTTATCTGCAAATGCTTTGTTCTTTGCTTGCAACCTTCAGAATGTATCAGTGCTATGCAAGATTTACTGTCCTGGTATACATTAACTGGACAAGTAACTTTCAGTCTAATGTCTTGGCATAGCTGCAGTAACCACTCAATGTCCATAAGTGAGTGAGTTAATGCATTGAGCTCTGCTTCGCATGAACTCAAACTTACAGTCGCTTGCTTTTTACATGCCCAATCAAAAACACATTGGTTGTACATATAACAGATACCTGAAGTGCTTTTTCCATCAACTGCGTCACTTCCAAAACTGGCATCCGTGTAAATTTCTAAACCACCTGACTTCTGGCTAGAAAGACGCAAGCGATAGTGCATAGTACCTTTAAGGTAGTTTACAATGCGTTTGAGCGCCTTAAAGTCTTGCACTGTGGGATTGTTTGAATATCTGCTGAGCAGATTTACACTAATGGCAATATCAGGCCTGGTACATCTAGCTATGAAACTTAGCTTGCCCAATATGCTCCGAAACAATGTGACATCGGGAAACATTGTAGCAGTTGTGTCATGTTGGTACCCTGTGACCATGGGAGTGTCCACTGCATTTGACTCAGTGAGTCTCAATTTCTGGACCAAATCATTAATTTTGCATGTCTGGTGTAACAGAACATCACCTTTGCCATTCCTTTCAACTTCTAATGACAAGTAATTAGTCACATCTCCCAGATCTTTCATATCAAAATGTTTCTGCAACTTCGTGAGTGTGTCTTTGTAAATATTTACATTTTTCCAAAAGAATAAGAGATCGTCAACAAAAAAAATGCAATACAACTTCTGTTGCTTGTGCTCTTTTACAAAAACACAGGAATCGGCCTTTCCTTGTTCAAAACCTAAGGAAAACAGTATTTCAGTAAGTTTTGTGTACCAACAGCGAGAACTCTGCTTGAGGCCGTACAAAGACTTTTTTAACTTGCACACCATTCCTTGCTTTACTTGTACACCATCTGGTGGTTGCATATAAATGTTTTAATCTAGAACACCGTATAAAAATGCGGTATTCACATCGTGGTGTGAAATTGTCATGCCTTCCTCAGCAGCAAGTTTCATCAACAGTCTGACACTTTCAAACCTAACTGTTGGTGAATATGTCTCGTGGTAGTCTTGATCAGGAATTTGAGAAAAACCACGAGCTACTAGTCTAGCTTTGTGTCTGACCACTTTACCATGTTTGTCAGTTTTGGCTTTGAAAATCCACCTGCTATCTATTAATTTCATGCCTGGTTCTTGTGGAACCAATTCCCAAGTTTCATTCTGCTTGAGGGAATTCAATTCAGATTTCATGGCATTAAGCCAAGGTTCTGCATCTTTGGCTGACATGTTTTGAACCTCTTTGTAACTGGTTGGTTCAAACACAGAATCTGAATTACTGGCAGTAACAGCAGTTTTGGCAAACTCAATGGAAAAACGCTTTGGTGGTTTTCCCTTGGTGGTTCTTTCGGACCTTCTTACAGTCTCCTGATCATCTGGATCCACTTCCTCCTTAGGGGAATGAGGATCTATTGTGAACAAAGGTTGTTCATCTGCACCAGCCTCTGGCTCATCTTTAACTGAGGCTTGGGCACTGTGAAGGTCTGTATCTGGATCAGACTCTCCACCATCACTAGAATCAGCATCATCAGACTCAACCTTTTTCTTTTCTGGTTTTGGTTTTACATTTCCATCATCAGACAGTGGGTAACATTGGAAAATACCAACTGTGTCCCATTTAGGATTACAGTCTATGCTCCTGGTCAACCTTATTGCTTTTGTGTCTGTCATCAGAACACGATAAGAACCTTTCTCATATCCTAGAAAGATACCATGTTGACCACACTTACTCAATTTGTCATTTTTCACAGTGTGTACCCAGACTTCTGAACCAAAAATTTTCAAATGTTTTACAAATGGTTTCTTCTGAAACAGCATCTCATATGGAGTACTCTTAATACTTGAGTGGAATCTCCTGTTATAGACATAAGTGAAGCAAGACAGAGCTTCCCCCCAAAAAAGGTTAGAGAGGCCTGAATCATGCAACAGAGTTCTTATCCCTTGTTGCAACGTTTGGTTCATTCTCTCACACAGGCCATTTTGCCATGGTGACCTGGGTGTGGCGGTCAAGTGTTCAATTCCCTGTTCAGAGAGGAAACTTTCAAATTCTTCTGAACAAAACTCACCACCCCGGTCAGTAAAAAAACAGCGTACATGTTCATTGTGCACATTCTTAAGCCATGCACAGAATTGCTGAAATCTCTGAAAAGCCTCTGATTTCTTTTGCAACACATAAACCCAGACATATCTGGAAAATGAATCAATCAGAACTAGAAAATACCGTGAATTTCCTCTAGAGGGCGCTAGAGGTCCTACCAAATCAGCATGAATTACTTCATAAGGTTTTGTAACCTCCCTTCCTGATTCTACACCTTTGGAGGCCTGTTTGATTTTGTTCTCTGCACAAGAGATACATTTCATGTGGTAAGGACACTTCTTAACCTTCATACCATCAACCAAATCTTGCATTTTTGTTAAAGCCTGAAAATGAAGATGGCCAAACAAGCGATGATAATCATGAATACAATGGTTATGCAACTTCTCATTCTTATCAATTGATATGTTGCAGTGGGCCTGTTTAGTTTTCTTAGCTGTACCAGCTGTTGCACCTGTAACAAAAGGCAATACATATAAACCATTAACACATTTGGCATAAAGAATGAGTTTGTTGTCTCTAATAATGTCACATCGGGACTTTGTGAACACCAGCTTGAGACCTTGAGAAGTAAGTTGAGAAACACTCAACAAATTGTCCTGCAAATGAGGTGCATACATAACATTCTTAACTGTTGCATTAAGATTCTGCAGAGAAATCGTTCCCTGGCCAGGAGACTTTATCTCTGACCCATCGGCCTGTTGAATTCGGCCTTCTTGTCGCTGCAAATTAATGAAAATACTCCTGTCGTTGGATACATGGCGCGTCGCCCCAGAATCTACAACAAAAACAGAGTATGCGTCCTTATCAGTACAACGAGAGATCAAAGCCTTTTGTGCAGCTGGCCCTTGAGGTCTGCGTAGTCCTCCACCACCTTTGAAGTTGCCCTTCTTCTTTGAAGCTTTCTTGCAATTACTCCGATAATGACCTAGCTCTCCGCAGCCATGGCAACGTACTGACTTCAGTGCCTTTGCAGTAGTTTCACTTTCTCCTGCTGAAGGCTTAGAAACATTTTCAACAGCTTTGCCCCGGCTTTCTTTAACAGTCTGTCTGCGGTCAAACTCATTTAAGAGCACGCTAGATACATGATCCGGTGTTAAACGATCATTAGGCAATGCTGATAACTGAGAAGCAATAGCATCATACGACTCATCCAGGCTATTAATCATTAGCATAGAAAAAACAGCATCAGAAAAAGTCAAGTCTCTTTGGATGAGGTCTTGTCTAAGACGTTGTAATTGGGACAGATGGCTAGGCAAATCGCCATCTTTCTGCAACTCCAGTCTACACAATTTCTTGAAAAAAAGAATACTGCTCCCTGCTCCCTGCCTAAGATGCAAATTACGAAGTTTGTCCCAAACAGCTCTTGCCGTTTCAGCATCTTCTAAACTAACCAACAGGGTATCACAAACGCCCAGAACAATAGTCCCCCTGGCTCTTTGATCAGCTTCATGCCAGGCATCCCAATCATCGTCATCTTGCTGTGGGGGATCATCCTCAATGGTATGGAAAAGCCTTTCCCTTTGTAAAAGCGCTTTCATTCTAACTTGCCAGGTAGGGTAAGTCTCTGGCGTGAGAGGAGGAAAAGAGAGAGATATCTGGCCAAACTGTGCAGAAGACATGCTTGCGTTTTTAACTGTAGCAAACACCACTTCTTCATACAACAAAATAAGCCTTAACTCCCTTTAACTTCACTCCCCCAAACTGAGCGCAATTAGCAAGAATCTGGAAAAGCGTCTCTGCTATCTGTTCTGGCAGCTAAACAGCATACCATTGTAAATCAATTCTGTAGCTTGAAAACAGCTCCGAAATGAAGCAGCCGAACTGTCTCACCAAACACAGCAGCAGCACGTCTCAGCAGCCTTCATCTGCAGAGGAACGAAAACCAGCCGCTCTGCAACACAGGAGGAACGCCAACCAGCCGCTTTGCACCATAGGAGGAACGAAGCCATCCGCCTCTGCTACCATATGTTGATTTAAGCCAGGATCTATCCAGGTCTTGTGCCCCACTTCGTGCCCCGACTGGGCCAGGCGATAAGACTGGAACACCTACAGCTCAATCATAAATATCTGGACTCAAGACTGTCTGTCATGAGCACCCTCACTTCCTCAGAGGTCGAATAAAGCGCTGGCTATTTTAACTTGAAACAGTTCTTCTTTATTTTTCTACAAGCTACAATATATACATAACTATACAGCTTGTGTGGCTAGGTTTTCTTCCACACATCTTATCCACAGAACGAACCCTGTCTAACACACACAGTGAAGGTTACATTCTGTCTGACACAGAGAAGTTAATTAAGAGATCAAAGACTCAGCTCCCTCCCCCTTCTCTCAGACCACAAGTCACACGATTCTCACAAAGGGAGGGGGTGAAATACTAACATGATGCACACACATGAACACCCTACAAATACAAAAGTTCATATCCCAGAAAAAACATTATTATATTTGTTCTGAAAAACAGTCAAGTACTCGGCCAGCACCAACATTTCAAGATAGTGAAAACAAAGCCAACACCAAACTTCTGAATCCCTGGCTAGAAAACAAATGTTATAACTGGTGACAGAAACACAGAATCTCAGGTTACATTACCTGATCTTTCAAGTAATGGAAGGAAGGTGTTTACCTTTGGTACATCGTAGATGACCTAATATATGAGCTGAAGCTTCCACACACCTGATCATGCAAAGACCTGTTGACACCATTGTTCTTCCCTTCCCTTTATTTGAAAGATGTAAGATAAAACAGGGCTTCTGTGCAATTGGACCTTCACATAAAGCATGTGACATCACTAGCATAGTAGTATACAAAGGAAGCAGATGGCGCTGTGGTCTAAACCACTGAGCCTCTTGGGCTTGCTGATCGGGAGGTTGGTGGTTCGAATCCCCACGACGGAGTGACTTCCCATTGCTCTGTCCCAGCTCCTGCCAACCTAGCAGTTCGAAAGCACACCAGTGCAAATAGATAAATAGGTACCACTGTGGCAGAAAGGTAAACGGCGTTCCTGTGCTCTCTGGCTTCCATCACAGTGTTCTGTTGCGCCAGAAGCGATTTATTCATACTGGCCACATGACCCAGAAAGCTGTCTGTGGACAAATGCCGGTTCCCTCGGCCTGAAAGCGAGATGAGCACCACAACCCCATAGTCACCTTTGCCTGAACTTAACCATCCAGGGGTCCTTTACCTTTACCTTTACCCTTTTAATAGTATACAAGGAGATGAACCATGCAAAGGAGCTTATGAATTGGGACTGAATCACTGGTATCGGCTTCTAAAGCCTAAATCCTTGTATACCATTTTGGGTAGTGGTGTTCAGACAATGAACTGCTCTACATAGGGGAGATTTCCTGATTCAATCACTGCTCCTTTCACAGGGCAGTAAAGACATCTTTATTTCAGTTCAGCATTTTGCTGCTGTGCCGAATATGATTCATTTTGATGCTTCTCTTGACAAGTTGTTTTTTAATGTACTGTTTCTTTGTTACTATTCTAATATGTGGTTTCGTGACTGCTACTTTATATTGTTTTATTGAAACCTGTAAGCCAAACTTTAGAGAGATAATGAATTGTCCGAAATGTTCGTTGATATCCAGCAATAGCACAGATACGTTGTGAACTGTCATTGATTTCACAACAGCAAATTTACATGGAAAGAATTCTGCTATTTACGTACAGAGTCAGCACCTTAGCTCTGCATGTATGTATAATGTCAAGATGAATGGTGCAGACAAGGTTGGTTAAAGGTCAGCTGAGTCAGCGGCAGCACCAGGTGTTCAGAAACAGAGCAGGCACCTATGAGAATAAATCAAACCTCATGTAAGGCCAAGAGCTGTAATTCAGGGTCAAGACGTCTCATGGGATCAAGGTCTAGTCAGGGGGCAAAAACCAAAAACAAACACAAAAGCTGGAAGAAACAAACACAGAGTCTGGAAGAAACCAGAAGAGAAGCTAGGCACTGTTCAAGGTATTGCTTTTAATCATCCTAGATATCCATACATTGACAGATAACTCTCCCATCCTAATTTCTATGGTAATCTCTGCAAACCTAATTTTGTAGCCTTCTGGAGGCAAATCAGGTGCTCTGTTACCGAGCAACATGCTTATCACTGCGACCGCGGGGCCTCACACTATCCTTTTGAGAGGCTATGGAAAGTAGTGGTGCTTGGTAAATTTTATTATCAAAATAAGCTGTTTTCGGAAACAGACAAGGTACATTTTTACATCTAGATGGCATAAAACACCTTTTGCCTTTGGATTTCAGGAGAGAAGTGTATTCCCCATCTGCAAACTGCCCTGGGATCTTTGGATACATCATCACCATCATTTGGGGACCAAAAGAAGAAACACCTTGGAGGAGCCATCTTGGACACCAGTATGGTGGAAAGATTGGATATACGTTTTTGAAACAAACTCACATCCTTTGTGGTAAAGGATCTCCTTTGCATACAGCATGTATTGCTAGTCAACTAAGGCAGGGACTGTGGGCCCATGTTATATTGCCTGATGGTTACCTGCACTACCACTGGTACACAAATTGAGTAAACACGAGCAGCAGGTAGCTCTCATTAAAAATTGGCAACATATCTATCAAAATGCTTTCCTTCCTAAATGAGTACATTTAGGAGGAATGAGGTAGGTGTACTTATAAATGCTGGAATACTGGCCATCTGCCAGTCCAGGTAATTGCATTCTAGCTAAACAAACATTTACCTTATGTTTTATATTAGAGCTGTTGCTGTTAAAATGAATCATGTCGGGTAGCTGCAAAACTCTTCTTTAGAAAATGCTATACTCCAATACTTGATATGTGATCTCTCCAGGCAGAAATCAGTATTTTTCAGAATGTAAACTATGAAAGAACACCTAGAGAGGTATTGGAGAGAAGACAAATGCATATGGGTTGTCAAGGTGCCCCAAGCAGTTACAGTGTTAAAATAAAGGTTAATTAAAGAAGAAAGAAATTGATTCAAACAAAGATAGTACAACAAGAATGGGAACTGGGGGAGCATAGAAACCATGCACATCTTTAAGGTAAAATTCATAAATTCAGGAGTTCCCAAACTGTGGAGTGTCCAAACCACTAGTGGTCCTTGAGCTTCATTCAGGTGGTCTGTGGCATTTTTGTAGAAATATAATTAAAAGTCATATAGCAGCGAACACAGTACATTACAATTGTTATAATGGGCAAAAAACCCCAAAAACCATTAAGACCTTCAAATAATTTTCAAGTGGTCCATGGGGGGGAAGTTTTGGAAGCACTGTTCTAAACCCACAACCAAATTGTCATGAAGTGGCCCTTTCCCTTCTGAGGTGGAAGACCTCTCCCTCCTCGCCACCTGAACCTCCCCCCTCTCCCAGCCAACTTTACTCAGCATGCAAGGAATTGCCACTAAATTAAAGTACTTTTGCTAGCCCTGACTTGCTAATGGACACAAAGTTGTAAGCGGACAAACCAGAGATCTCACAGGTCAATGACCTTGGGGAGCACACAGGGCCTCCTAGGGCCAGTGCTGATAACCCCTTGAGGGGCCCTTGGACAGGAGAGAGACGTGCTGAAGAATCATGGGTATTGTCAGAAGAGACAGAGCCACCCGCCAGCCCTCAAGAACACTGGTGTCACTAGGTCTGAGCTACGACATAGTGCTGTACTGACCCAGATTAGTTGTATGACTCTGGAGAAGAGGACTTGTTGAGAGTCAGGGATCTCCTCAAGAGCAAGGAATCTCTCAGACACCTTCACCACCAGCAGCAACTGTGGTTGGGCTATGTTCTGAAAAGTCAAAGTACATCAGGTCTCGTATTTGAGCATTCCAAATGCTGAGAACAACACAGGTTGCCCCTCCATGCTGTGCTGCACCTTGACAGGATTAACTCTGGTGTTGAATTACCTTTGGCCTTCTGGCCTGGCCTTTGGATACACTTTGCACCTTGACTGATTCCCTGTGCTTGACCAAGTTTGTTTGGACAGTGCTGCATCATTAGGGCTACCATACGACCAGAATTTCCCAGACATATCCGAGATTCGTCTGTCGAAAAAAGCGTCCGGGAAGAATTTCTGTGAATCAGCTAAAATGTCCAGGGAAGCCAAGGCATATGGTAGCCCATATAAGAACTATTGGGTTTTGGTGAGTTGTTTTTGTTTTTGTTTTTTGTTTTTGTTTTTTGTTACAGATTTTCCAAAAAATAGCTTAATAACTTCATTTTGTGTCTGGATTTTCATTTTTTGAAATATGGCAACCATGTGCATCATCATGGCTTTCACCTTGAGTGTCTTGGTAGTAGACGTCTACCTCTCTGGAGAACACCTGCTGAAGCGCGAGAGCCACACACCAAACCTCTAAATAAGAACAGTAACAACTACTACTAAACTAAACTTAAAAAAAAATTATTTCATGGAGGTAGTTTCAAGCTCAGTCATCTTTAAAAACAACATTTGGTGCCAAAATCACACCAAATAGCTGCTTTAGTGATTCTCCATCATGAAAATACATGGATAAGAACTTGATACATACCCACCCTGCTTTGTTGGGGGCATGTATTGACTTCTATGGGCAAAACGAGGCCACATAAAAGTAACATCTGCCACCAAAGTCGAAAGATGGGCCCAGCATGTTTCACAGTGAACCACCAATTGTGGTGTGCTATGCTCAGAAACCTCCCCCCTTCCATTCTATGAAATTGTACAGGTCTTTACTTGCTACATAAAAGAAGCACCTATTTACATATGAGATAAAGACCTTTGAAACTGAATCTAAATTAGCTTCAGGGTTTACAAGCAATTTTATTTCCAAATGAGCAACACACGTTTCACATCTCCTCCTAGTCCAATCCTGTCTTTCAGATTCATGTAACTACATGACAAGTCAGGAAAAGAAAGGAATAACCTTGCCAAGGGTTTGAAAGTCAAACTGTTCTATTATAGTCAACATATTGCACATCAGATGAGAACAGCAGAGCTTTAATTAAACAGAAGCAAAGAGAGGGCAAGGTTACACAATTTGTTTTGCAATGCTTTATTCCAAATGATTAGAAATTTCTGGCGAATGTGAGATTTTAAGTAGTTGGAAGTTTCTTTTAAATATCTGATAAATAGCATTATTTTAGCAAAGGCTAAAATCAGGAGTTCGTTTCTTGTGAACGTTATTGATGCAGGAAAGGAAGCATTTTAAACTGAAATGTATTGCAATTAAAAACCTATAGATATAATATTTTTGAGGGCTTATATTAAATACTGTTTAAGTTTCAATGCTATAGATTGTTGTTGTTGTTGTTGTTGTTGTTGTTACCCTGTCCAGGTTGCCCCAGCCACTCTGGGCGACTTCCAACATATATAAAAACATAATAAATCATTAAACATTAAAAAAAAACTTCCCTATACAAGTTGCTTTCAGATGTCTTCTAAAGGTTGTATAGCTACTTATCTCCTTGGCTCCGGGGAACTCCATACCCTCCCACATTTCTCCAATGAAAATAGAGACGTCCTAAGGAAAAGCAGGACATTCTGGGATCAAATCAGAAACTGGGATGGCTTCTGTAAATCCCAGACTGCCCCTGAAAAATAGGGACCTATGGAGGGTCTGCAATAAATAATGAAATATAATGTATTCAAATGTGATTCGAATTACAAAACATGGGATATTCAAAATGAGAGGAGGGCTCATTGAACTGTGTGGGACTTACTTCTAACTAAAGATGCATAGGATTGTACTGTAATTAAATATCCCTTAAGCAACACCCAGCATTTGAAAATGCCCAGAAGGAGACAGGTAAACATGTAATTCTGGTTGGGTCATTGTTGTTCTTGGGGCAATGTGTGCTAAAATAGAGCAACTATATTTCAAATTCCATTTTAACTGTTGTTTCTCAGGCCTTCTTCTTTTTTTAAAAAATGTATAATTTAAGGAATATCAAGTCAACAGCGTTAGTCATCTCGGGTTTCTTTTCCTGTTGATGCTCAAATTTTAAGTCACAAAAAGGAAGGAAGAAATCTACATGTGGTTATATTTACCCAGAACCGTGAGATTATATGTACCTTTATATCTGCTATTTTGCACGCATACTGATACACAGTTTAAAATACATCCTTCACGGGCATGCATTTATATTTAGTAGTGCTTCTGATAACATGCTAACAACAGAAGCGTTCCTTTAAATAAATAAACAAAACCTTCTGAATTTATCTACTTGCAAAACTGAACCAAGACTTGCTTTTTTACTAGAACATGCAAAGTCAGACCAGCAACGTGTGGGCACAAGTTCTTTAATTTCAGTGGGTAATTTGGAAGTGGCTTTGTCTTAAATTAATTTATAAGGAGGTTAATAATATATGTTATGATAATCCTAAATTGCTAGAAGCACCTGCACTAAAGGCCAATGCACAGCTGAGCCTGGATTGCCTTGGAAGGATTTAACATAACTAAGAGCACAGGAAGTGCTACTGAGTGGTACATTCAGCACAATTAGCAGATTCAATGTAAACAGATTTCACAGGGCTATGGCGTAGTTATTTGTTCTGTTTGTTACATTTCTATCTCACTCTTCTTTTGAGAAACCCAGACCAGCATTTAGTTCCCAACCAAGTGAACTAAGTTAGTCTATGACAGTACCTTCCGTGCTGAGTTTTCTTATATAGCTAAGTAAGAAAACATACAAACCAAGCTTTCTAGAGGTGGGGATGTAGTCTAACGATAGTCCAAGGGCCAGATAAGAAGGCCAGGAGGGCCACATTCAGGCCCTGGGCTTGTGGTTCCCCATCCCTCCTTTTAAAGGTGAAAATATGTTCAGTCGTAAGTATGTATCCTGATTTTTGAAACAAAAAAGCTTTGGGCCAAGAGAAAATACAGTGGTACCTCGGGTTAAGAACTTAATTCATTCCGGAGGTCCATTCTGTTCTTACCCTGAGGTATCACTTTAGCTAATGGGGCCTCCTGCTGCTGCCGCTGCGCCGCCACCACGCGATTTCTGTTCTCATCCTGAAGCAAAGTTCTTAACCCAAGGTACTATTTCTGGGTTAGTGAAGTCTGTAACCTGAAGCGTCTGTAACCTGAAGCATCTGTAACCCGAGGTACCACTGTAATGAGACAGATTACAAATATTACCAGCAATATTGCATGGATGGTGAACGCTTAGCGACTTTGAAAGGGGGCTGTTCTGATACAGGACAACCACAACACATTATTTCATGCAGAACAAATTCTGTACTATAGTCCCACAGCTTTACCATGGAAAGATAGGCCCACCCATTTTAATTGGTGAAAATGGTGAAAACTGGGAATCTCTCAGGATTATAATTTCCATCTGCACTCATGTAGTGTAACAGCCATGAAATCACAGATGCAGCAGGCAACTGCTTAGGCTCACAGTAAAAATGAATCATTCAATATCCTTAATGTCTACACCAAGTTCAGCTTCAAAATTGAGTTAGCTCTTGCTTCCATTTCTGTTCAGTAAAGTCCCAATTGTGAAATTTAAATCTCCCAGCTATTCTGGGAAGCTACAAGGAGATTGATAATGACTTGGCATTATGAATAATATATTGCATTTACTACCCTCAAGAAGTCACTATGGCGATAATCATTGCGTAAGGATAGCAGAGTGAAGTGACCTGCCTTCAGTGGCACCATGGTGTGTGCTGGGGGGATAGAGGAAGGCAGGAACTGGAACAGTGCAGCAAGACTTTAAAGAGTTGTCTCTAGAAGGGGGAGCAATTTTATTACTGTATATTATGGCGTATAAGACTACTTTTTAATCCAGGAAAATCTTCTCAAAAGTCGGGGGTCGTCTTATACGCCGGGTGGAGAAAGTTGGGGGTCGTCTTATACGCCCAGTCATCTTATATGCTGGAAAATACGGTAACTTCAGGCAACATAATGATTGCTAAATGATGTTTGGATCTTGTGCCACACTGGATTATCAAGCAGGGTATGACTTGGAGTGCAAATACTACTGTTCTGGTAAAGAAGGCCCAGCAGAGAATTTATTTCCTCAGACTTTTAAAGAAGAACAATCTGAGTGAGAGACTGCTGGTGTCCTTCTACCAAGGCTCCATAGAGAGCATTCTTACATACTGTATTTGTGCTTGGTTTTCCAGCTGCACAGCCATGGAGAGGAAGGTACTCCAGAAGGTCATAACCACAGCCCGGAAAAGTATTGGTCACCCTCTCCCATCTTTGGAAGAACTATACAGTTCCCGTTGCCTTAAAAAAGTAAACAATATTTTACAGGATCCATCTCATCCGGGATATAGTTTTTTTGCACCACGGCCTTCAGGCAAGAGATATAGAACAATTAGATCAAGAACAAATAGATTGAAGAATAGTTTCTACCCCAGAGCTATAACCATCTTAAATGCTGTAACCAGATAATATGACCTTGGAGAGTTGTGATGGGTGTGTACATATGTGCATGTGTGGCTGACAATGTGTTTGTTTTTTGTTTTGTTTTTATGGGATGGCATCCAATTTCGTTGCACTTGTACAATGTTGTACTTGTACTTGTACAATGACAATAAAGAAATCTTATGCATTAATACTAGGTATAGTAACTATTTACTGTACTAAAGTTGGACAAATAGTCCATCTGACAGACAGAGGGGGGAATGATAATTTGGCACAAGATCCTTAATTGGTTTTTTTTTTTTAAATCACCTTGCCAACAAAGGTCCGTATAGTTAAAGCTATGGTTTTCCCAGTAGTGATGTATGGAAGTGAGAGCTGGACCATAAAGAAGGCTGATCACCGAAGAACTGATGCTTTTGAATTATGGTGTTGGAAGAGACTCTTGAGAGTCCCATGGACTACAAGATCAAACCTATCCATTCTGACGGAAATCAGCCCTGAGTGCTCACTGGAAGGACAGATCCTGAAGCTGAGGCTCCAATACTTTGGCCACCTCATGAGAAGAGAAGACTCCCTGGAAAAGACCCTGATGTTGGGAAAGACTGAGGGCACAAGGAGAAGGGGACGACAGAGGACAAGATGGTTGGACAGTGTTCTCGAAGCTAACAACATGAGTCTGACCAACATGAGAAAAATGCAACACAATAGCCCTCTTCCTGCATTTAAAAGAATGTGTGTGACACGCACTGACTCTGTGCTGCCTGTGGTCCCCCCCCCTCACTTTGCTCCTGGTTTTCCAGTTTTTAGCAGGAAGGTCTGAAAGGGACTTGTAATTTTAAATACTTAATGGAGGCAGTGTAAGAAAAGAGGTGGAATAACACAATCACATCTTCTGATGGGTGGTGCTGAGGTGCTGTCATAGAAGAAATGAGTTTAGCAGAGGCATTCTCCATCAACTTGGCTGGGAAGATTGAGGATACATGTTCCAAATCAAGAACAAATGAAGCTGCTTTTTTAAACACACACACACACACACACACACACACACACACACACAGTTATCACGTATATTTCCGTGCTCATTTCTACACAGGATTATCCTCTACTTGCCCCAAATCAGTCTATACTTCCATGGTGAGAGAAGGTAATTGCTTCCTTAGGGTAGTACCCTATCCAGATATTGTGTTTTATATTCTCCTAATCAGACAGTGTTTTTGCTGATGTTACCATGATAGTCACACACTCAGTTATCCAAAAATGGCATGTAGGTAAAAGCAATCTAATCACCAATTGAAAGGAAGCTATTGCAAAATGGAGATTTTAAAGAGAGATTTGTTTGGTAGATGGCTTAAGATATCAGATGACGATACATCATGAAGGAAAAATGACATGGCAACCAACAAGCAATGCACACTCTGAATGAATTCAAGTTGGGACAGTTACTGTTCGGTGTACAACAAGACAAGATAAGATTCATGTCACGAAGAGGAAATGTCTAGTTATGATTAAGGGAACAGGAAGCACTTCAACATTCCTTTGAAATGTTTTTGAATTTAAACACTCAAAACGATCAAATTGTTTAAGTGTTTTTTATGGCTGTATTTGTAATGGAGAATATTTTGAGAATGCTTCAATACACCTCTATAACATTGAAAAAGGGTGTAAACAAGTCTGATCTATTAATTTCAAATTGTGTCATATAATTTCAGAGCAATTTGACTCCAGGGGACTTTGCCAGGTAAAAGAACAGATTGCTAGTCAGAGGTGACTTGACTTTGACTGGAAGGCATCATTGGTCTTATTCATCCTCTGTCTTAAAAACTCAGTATACTATACATGCACGCACAAGATAATGAGATAATCCCTACCCTCCAGACAGAACAGCCATCTTTCTTTACGTTAGGAAACAGGCTATGACTGAACTTCCATAATATAAGAAATGAGGCGACCTCATCAAAGGTCACAGAATAGTCTACTCAATGTCTCTGAATTGAAGTAAAAGTTCACTCAACCTGTGGTTGGTAGAAAATAAGGTATTAATGGAGATTTGAACCACATTCCTGCCTTGCTTCCCATCCACCAATATATATTTTTTTGTTTTGGTTTTTTTAAAAACCAGCTTCCTTCCATGGAAACATTGCACTAGTCTACAGTGCTCTCAACAGTTTGATGTAGAGTTTCTGTTAGAGGATTTACATTTAGTTAAGAATAAAGAATACTTGCCATGCTTTCCTTCCCAAATTAAGGCAATTAAGAGTACAGCTTTCAATATCCAAGGCAGCTACAAGATAACAATAGGACTAGTTGCTAGCCCTCTCTGTTCAAGCAAAATATCATTGAATTAGCTACATACATATATGATGTGTGTGTATGTGTTTGTGAGTTAGCCTGTGGTGGATTAGCATATTTCACCACATCAATCTATTTCTTAATCTTTATATTGCTTCATGCTTTTTTAGGTTATACACCAGGGGTGGCCAACTCCCAAGAAACTGCGATCTACTCACAGAGTTAAAAACTGGCAGTAAGCTACCCCCTTTTGGGGGGTTCAGGTCAAAGCCGTTGAGCTTTTTTTAGGGGAGCCACAGTTGTTCAGCTTCTCTAGGGGAAGCTAGTGATCTACCAGTGATCTACCACAGACGGTCAGCGACCAAAAAGCCAGCTTTCCCCAGCACACTTTGCCCTGCTCCTAGAATTGCTGGCAAACTAGTATTTTTCAGTATGCTGTCTTGTACTGAGAAGGACTATTGGTCCATGTAAATAAGTATTGTCTACACTAACTGGCAGTGCATCTCCAGGGTTTCAGGCTGGGAATCGTTCCCAGCCCAACCTGGAGATACCAAGCATTGAACCTGGGGACCTGCAAAGCAGATGCTGTAGTCCTGATCTCTGGTATAGCCCTTCCCCAGTGAAACCATGTTATATCAGGTAACCAGTGCAGGCGGTTTTGCCAGGATCTGATGATGGCTCATCAGATTCTCTGGCTCTATCCCAAACCCAGCAGATTCTTCGTTCTGCCCACACTGGCTTCATCACTTGGCCCCACCCTGGAGCCAGTATTATAGGACTCAAACATTGGTAGTCCTAACTGAGTCCAGATGGATTCTCCCTCTCTCTTATTTAGGGGGAAAATATATATTCCAAGTTGGCAGAAAGGGAGTGGAGTGGATCTAATTTCCAAATCATGAGTCACTTTGTCCAATCCTGACTTCAGTGTTGGTTGGGAAGGGGCATGCCAACTCATGATTCGGAAATGCATTAAGACAAGTGACAGATGCTGAGATGACTCAAATATAAAAAATAAGAACACCAATTTATTTTGGGGAAGGCGTGGTTGACCTCCAGCTTTTCAGAAGTTGTTGGATTCCCATCCAACACAGGCAATAGTCTGGGAACATCTAAGGTGGCAAAGGCTACCCTTTTGCCAATCTAGGGTATCGTAATTTCTGCCCCACATTATATCTGATCTACCCTTGCATTTTTTTTTCTAGCTATATAACTGTTCTGTAAAATATAAAACAAAATTACATTTGTTCCATTGAGAGGCACTTGAGGTGAAATATGTGCGAATTTGTGAATGCTAAATTCATATTTCTTATTTATAGTTATTTTCATTCAACTCTTTAAATCATGACAGAGTTCTGGATTTCTAAGAATTTAAAATTCCATCAATTTAAAATTCTAACCATAGAAGAACAAGGCATTCCTTAGAAGTGATTTTCTGCAAATACTAATGCACAATATGTGTGGGTGGATGTTAAAGAATTTCCCCACTCCCAATGGCTAATAATAATAATAATAATAATAATAATAATAATAATAATATTTATTATTTGTACCCCGCCCATCTGGCTGGATTTCCCCAGCCACTCTGGGTGGCTTCCAAATGCAAATTTTGAAAACTTTCTAAAGGTAAGGACATGTCCCTTGCTGTGCAATAGCTGAATTCCAGGCACTCCATAAGAATTCACTGTATGGTTAACCTGCAGTACAAAAGTATACATATCTACCAAGAAGGAAGTGTCTTTACTCCCAGGTATGTGGAGACTAGGCTTCAATTTAGTGTTGGCATTATAGTGTTCTTGTTTCTTTAACAGCTGTGTGGTAGGCAGGTTAATCCTTTTCTAGTGTGGGAATACAAATATGGGAATACCATCACTTGTTCACATTCTGTCTGTAAGACATTATGTGTGTGGCCACTCCATCTTACAAAAAAGAACATAATTTTGCATATGACAGAAAGCATGTGCATATTTTATGCAAATTTGTATTTTTTTTTGCAAGTGGGTCAGAGGGCCCAATCAACATACCCCATACAGGCTTCAGGGAATCTGACGCCCATCCATCACAGCGGGCTGCTAGTAATTGGAAAGACAAGAAGCTCTTACCAAGGTATCTTATTCAATATTCAAATAGAGAGAGACGCAGGATGCAGTCTCTAGGATAATGGTGTTGCTCCAAGTAATCTCTCCACTTCCCTTCTCAGTTACCAACAGCCCCACCTCCCTTACGCTTACGGTGTCTGCTTGGGGACAATTGTCTCTGGGCTCTCTGGTCTCCTACTTTCATTGCTCACTGTGTTCTGGGGGAAGGGAGTCTGGAATGCTCTCTAGTGATAAAGTGTTCTGCTTCTCCTATTATTTCCCAGCTTTGCCCTTCTTCTGTCTCTGAGCTGTGACCCTCTGCAAACCACTGTTGTAAATCTATACTGTCCTCCTATTCTTGGGAAGGTTCAGGAGAAGGGGGAGGTTGTCTCCACCATTCCTCCTCAGTCCAGTTCCTGATGCATACAATGTACTGGGCCCAGAAAATCCTGTTAGCACACCTGATAACAAGTGTTACTTATATTGTATTTACTTATATTGCATTTATATTTATGTCCAAAGGCTCTACTAAGCACTGTGTTTAATGACTCTGGATGGTTTTTAGCAAATAAATCCCATCAGCAGAAGCCCTGTGCAAGGACTTCTGCTTGTGCAACAAGGATTTCCCCACTCTCCTCCTTACACACCCCAAAATTGGCTCGGGGTGTTATGTCTGAAGAACCCCTAGAACAGAGGATTATATAAACCCAAATGCTTGCCCTGGTGGAACAATCTCCTTAGTGTGACATTGAATTGCTCCCTCAGACCCCTGTCTTCTTTTAAATTCAAGTAATCTGGATTCACTACTGTCTACTGTTAATATGAATCTATACAATGAGCCACTTGTGACTTGAAAAATTCAGCCTCAGTGGGAGTTTTTGCGAAACTTGACTCATTTATGTTCAGATGCGGTTTTCCCCTTTTCCTACTATTTTGTCCATTTCTTCCTTGTTCCGTTCCGTTGTTCTATCCATTAAAATATTGCACAAGAAATGCCAAGTCTAAATGTGCATCATGCTCTGGGAACATAGTTCTGAGGAACAGCTTTATTCTTTTGTGAATGGTTTCATGTTACTTGACAAAGAACTCTCCTATCATCGAGGGAAATGTCACAGCTAATGGAAATCCTGTTTATATGGCTTGTCTTTTTGTTTGCGATACTGACTTCCTGTTTATGTGGCTTAATGTATCTTTCTGTTACACCGACTGGGTCAAAAAGATATAAGGCAAGCCTTTTCCAAGCCCCTTTTTGGCTTCATACCTTCACCTGCAAGAGTAGTGTTTAATATGGGCCCTGACATCTTGCTTTTTGAACACCACTATTGACTTCCTGTTTTACCAGGCTAACTGAAGTCTTGGTACTTAGGTTCTCTATCACACCAGTCTATAACTCACTCTTCCTAGAGTGGCTGGGGCAACGCAGTCAGATGGGCGAGGTATTAGTAATAAATTATTATTATATTATAATGGCCCAACCACCACAGATATCTCTTTCACCAGCCATAATTGTCCTGCCACCAACATAAACTCTCTCATCTCACCTGCCCAGTTTCCTCACTGGGGGTTCTTCTAATTATTCTCTCCTTGGTCCTGCTTCTCAGTTTTCTGTTTTTTCCATTTAGGTCTCCATATCTTATCATTGATACAAAACCAGACTTGATGTTTTAAAAAGTTACCGAGCTTCAGAAAATGGGGAGTCAAAATCTGGTATATGTAATAACTAGTAATAAAACAAGTAGAGAATAATTTGAGGATGGAATGGCTAGCATCATCTGTCAACTGGCCAAGCATAATATCCATTCCTCTAATATTTTGAGATATTTGTCCAATCCACTATGAAAGCCTAGAGGGCCAATGTTTCAACTACTTTGCAAAATCATATATTTTACATGCAATGTATCTAATTCCTTGGAAGGAGTCCCAAGATTCAGGCATTTTTTAAATTCAATTAATTTCATCTCATTTCTTCTAGAAATAGCCTTGAATATCAAAATATATAATTAGTTGCCCTCCTTAATGTTAACACCCTTCAAAGAAGGATGACTCCCTATTAGTCATCCCTTAGCTAAGTCATATACAGCTATAACTTTATCTTCTCTATTAGTCAAAAGTTCCAGTTCCTGGGTTGTTGTGACTCCCTTCGATTTGTCCATCCTTTCTGGCAGTATCATACTGCTTAACTGCAAACATTATCCCAAAAGAAAAGAATTCCACCTCCAAACACCCAATGCCTTAAGTATGTAGCACTTCTCCATGAAATAAACTGCAGCATTTATGTACAACCAGGGCACACAGATTCTTGCTAAAGGTAAAGGTAAAGGGAACCCTGACCATTAGGTCCAGTCGCGGATGACTCTGGGATTGTGGCGCTCATCTCGCGTTTCTGGCCGAGGGAGCCAGCGTACAGCTTCCAGGTCATGTGGCCAGCATGACTAAGCTGCTTCTGGCAAACCAGAGCAGCGCACGGAAACACCATTTACCTTCCCACTGGAGCGGTACCTATTTATCTACTTGCACTTTGACGTGCTTTCGAACTGCTAGGTTGGCAGGAGCAGGGACCGAGCAATGGGAGCTCACCCCGTCGCGGAGATTTGAACCACCGACCTTCCGATCAGCAAGCCCAAGGCTCTGTGGTTTAACCCACAGCGCCACCCGCTATATAGTTATGCATCACCAAATGTAACTACAAAGTGATTAAATCAGATATCCAGCCTGAAATTTGGTGTAATGGCTCAGTTCCTCCTTCATGTCTTGGACTTAAGGTATGAAGAAAAATAATATGTGAAAAACAACACTTCCTAGGGCCACAATACTCTTTGTTCTTTTCATTTGCCACCAAACAGTATATATTCCTCATAACAATGTTACCAAAGATAACACTTTATATTGAGTAGAAAGGAGATGTCTGTCTGTATCTGTGCCAGTTTCTTTGTGAGATTTATGGACTTCCATTTCATGCGGCTCAATGTGGTGCCTTCCATAGTTCCATAGACCAGAAAACACCATCGCTTACAACAAAATCTAAACCATGCTGAAAGGAGAGCCATAGATAATCTCAGGAACAACCCAGACATTATAATTAAAGAGGCGGACAAGGGTGGAGCTGTTGTCATCATGAACAAAACTGATTACATCCAGGAGGCTCACAGACAACTTTCCAATACCACCTTTTACATAAAATTGGACTCAGACCCCACGGAAGAATACAAAAAAGAACTGAACAAGATTGTTAAGGAGCTACCCCCACACATCCAAGAACAGATCCTCATGAACACACCAGCAGAACCTCGACCAGGAACTTTCTATCTTCTACCCAAAATACACAAACCAGGAAATCCAGGACGCCCCATCATCTCAGGTATTGGCACCATTACAGTGGGGGTTTCCGGTTATATGGACTCTGTTCTGAAACCATATGCCATCAGTGCTCCCAGCTACGTACGTGACACCAGAGATTTTCTGAGAAAAATACAATCTTTGAATAACCTTCCTAACAATACTATTCTAGTCACTATGGATGTGGAATCTCTGTATACCAACATCCCACACAACGATGGTTTACAAGCTATAAGGAACACCATTTCAGATAAAACCACAGCAGACTTTGCTACGAAACTCTGTCATTTTGTCCTTACCCACAACAACTTCAAATTTGGTGAGGACCTGTTCCTTCAGATCAACGGCACAGCAATGGGCACCCGCATGGCCCCACAGTATGCCAACATCTTCATGGCAGATTTAGAACAACGTTTCCTAAACTCCTACCCACTCAAACCTCTCTTGTACCTGCGTTACATTGATGATATTTTTATTATCTGGACACATGGTCAACAGACCCTGGACACCTTCCACAAGACATTCAATGACTTTCACCCCACCATCAACCTAACTATGAACCAATCTATGCAAGAAATACACTTTTTGGACACTACTATAAAAATACAGGATGGACACATAGACACCACCTTATACCGTAAACCAACTGACCGACAAACATATCTACATGCTTCTAGCTACCATCCCAAACATACCAAACAATCCATTGTATATAGCCAGGCCCTACGTTACAGCCGCATCTGTTCCAACTCTACAGACAGAGACTCTCACCTAAGAGATCTACAGCAAACCTTTTTAGAACTAAAATATCCACCTGATGAAGTTAAACAACAGATCGACAGAGCCAGACTGATACCCAGAGAGAACTTGCTGCAAGACAGACCCAAAAAAGAAAATAACAGAACACCACTAGTCATCACATACAGCTCCCAAGTTAAAACAGTACAACGCATCATCAGAGATCTACAACCTCTCCTAGACAATGACAGTTCTCTTTCTCAAGCTCTGGGAGGAAGACCCTTCATCGCATACAAACAGCCACCCAATCTCAAACAGCTCCTCACCCACAATAATACAAAAACAGGACTCAACATGGACACTGGTACCAGAGCCTGCAATAAACCCAGATGCCAACTTTGCTGCCACATAAACCCGGATAACACCATTACTGGTCCCAACAACATCAAACACACCATCTCAGGACTATTTAATTGCTCATCTTCCAACATTGTGTATGCAATCAAATGCCAACAGTGCCCTTCAGCTCTCTATATTGGACAAACAGGCCAAACCCTACGCCAAAGGATAAATGGACATAAATCTGATATCAGGAATCACAAGACAAAGAAACCAGTAGGAGAACACTTCAATCTCCCAGGACATTCTATAAAAGATCTCAAAGTAGCTGTCTTAATACAAAGAAATTTCAGAAATAGACTGGAAAGAGAAGTGGCTGAATTGCAACTAATCACCAAACTTAAAACCATGGAGAAACCTGGTTTGAACAAAGACATTGGATTCTTATCTCATTATACATAACAAAGCCATCTTTAGCCATCTCACCCCTTGCCTTTCCCTGCAAGACTAATTGCAGCCGTTTAGAGTCGTCAACAAGTTTTCCACACTTATCAGCCTATCACCCATTCCCACCACCCTTCTGAGTAATACCCCTCCCCACTCCCCCACTATATTTAAGGATCTGGTGACTTCTGTTTCAGTGTATCTGAAGAAGTGTGCATGCACACGAAAGCTCATACCAGGAACAAACTCAGTTGGTCTCTAAGGTGCTACTAGAAAGAATTTTCGATTTTGTTTTGACTATGGCAGACCAACACGGCTACCCACCTGTAACTGGAACTATGGAAGGCACCACATTGAGCCGCATGAAATGGAAGTCCATAAATCTCACACTTTATATTGAGAATATTGTTGTCCAAGATCTAGCTGATTAAGATCTTGTAGAGGATAAACAGCAATGGAATATGCACAGGCTAACTGGATTCCAAGCAAGATGACCACTAAATGACGTACAGTACTTCTGTTGTTTGCTATTTTATATTCACAGCACACAAATGAACATCCCAAACCGTATGGTTTTCATTGCACACAATTCACTCTTCTCTCATAGAGAGATGCACATCCTTCCCTTCCCAAGCAACGCACATGTACATCCTCCACATTGTTATGCACACCTCATCTCAGCTCACACACACTCATTCACTTCTCATTACATTAGCACATCTACAGACCTTTCTTTCCATTCAGTTAAACATACAGATGCCTCAGTCACGCTTCACGTACACACATACATCTGAGCCACATCATGTGGTGTAGCAGGACATCCTGAGGGCTCTCCATTTTGTGAACTTTGTCAATTCAACATCCAGCATTTGGGAGAATCACATGGAAGAGATGGCACACCCCACAGAGATGAGTGGCATGGAAAACAGGTTGCTTGGGGACATCTTAGCTATTGGTGGTCCTTGCCTTTCAAATGTTTGGAGATGAGGACTATTGCCGCATCTCCCAAAGCCTGTCCAGCTCCCTCAGATAAACTCAACGTATTGTAGAAAAGACACTTTTCAAACGCTTATTTCTCACTTTCCCTAACCACACATTAGTGAGCTTTTCATAATACTATTGAGCAATAGGTGGCCTAAGTTTAAATAATGTCGAATAATACAAAGAACAGCCATTTTAGCCCTTTGGGCTGTGCTGTTACAATTACATTACAAAAACCGAGTATTCTCACAGCCTTGAGACGTAGATCTGAAGCATGTTTAAAATCGTATCTTTGCCTCTCTGTTTCTCTTGTGGCACTTGAACCTTTGAATTTCCTTAGTTTTATTATTTGACGCTCAGTCCTGAGCAAAGCAAATCCTAAGATGGCCTTTATGAAGTGTGTGGTCTTCAGCTGTGAAAACAGAAGTCTTAAGAGCCTCCTGCCCTCAAGTTCATTTTTCTCATTCATAAGCAGGAGATTTGACATATGCTTATTTGTTATGAAAGTGATATGAAATATACAGTAGATCCTTTACAATGCAGTCCTAGGCATAACCGCTCAGAAGTAAGTCCCGTTGATTTCAATCGGACTTACTCTTGGGCTAAGTGGGTATAGGATTGCAGCCTTTATCTGGTTTATTTATTTGAAGATTGTCATCTTACCACAAGATGCAATTCTTGCAATGACACTTTTAATTCTTTTTAATTTTTGCAATGCACTTTTAAAATGTGGAGAGTGATGTTAGAATTTCAAGGTGGAAGAGAAACTGAAGAAAGGAAGAAAGCAAAAAGAAAGATAAAGAAGTCTGAAATAATTACTAGGAAATGGGAGTTTTTAAACTAGCTGTACAATAAACGCCAGCTTTCTGGTGCTACTGTTGGACTTTCCCAGTTTTTAAAGAGTATGTGTCTGTTAAAATTACTCCACACAATTCAGAAGGCAACATTGGCAGCTAATTTAACAATCTGGCTAAGTACCAAGGGTATTTTTCCTCTGCCATTTGAAAACAAAATCTACAGCAGGATAGAAAGTCTGGTTCAAGTCACCCTTTAAACATTCCAGACCCCAAGAAGAGCATTTTATTCTCTATTCTTTAGCCATAAATCTATTCCCATTTCTCGTTAAATATTTTAGGTGTTATTTTTTTTAAGCCAGAAAACTCTGAAGGGTTGTTAAAAAGGAATGGAAAAAAAATGTATAAATAGTTTTCTTTGCTAACTGTTAAAATATGTTTGTTCCATGTGTCATCTCTGTTCTCTTGAAATGATGCCAGCAGAGCTGGATTCATAGCTTTTAAAACAGTACAAATCAGAGGGGAATAGCTTCTGTTGAGATGGGACAATATGATTCCAGCAACCGAGTAACCAATGAATGGTTGAAAACTATCTTGAGCCCACTGGAATATAATCTGTGCTGGACAGTACTCAAAGCAACAGATGGAACAGGAGCTTTCCTACCCTTTGTTGACTTTCCAGCAGCCCAATCTGTCACATGGTTTTTCTGCTTAGAGACACATGGGAGGGACCTCGTTGCCACACCTATACTTTTGGATTAGGAATGTCTGAGTGGTGTAGAGAGCTGATTGGCCAGAGAACAGGAGATTGGCAGAAATGCCTCTGTAAATTCAAGAAAGTACAAAATGTACGTGGGGCAGGAAAGAGTGTGTGGCTTTGAGACTTTGAGGAGGTTTCTCCCCCCCCCCATTGCTTGACATTTTCAGGCCACTGTGTTCAGATGTGAGCTGGTGACATTGTGAAACAGGGTTTCTCAAACTTGGGTCCCCAGCTGTTTTTGGACTGCAGTCCCCATCATCCCTAATCACAGGTCCTGCTAGCTAGGAATGATGGGAGTTGTAGTCAAAACACTACTGGAGACCCAAGTTTGGGAAACCCTGTTGTAAAACAATAAATATGAATCAAGTTGAGAGAATGGTGTTTCGAAAAGTAATTTACTTTAAAAGATCGAACAGTATTTAAAGGATACTGTTAAAGGATAACAACATATGGTATGACTGCATAGGACATAATTTAAAAAAAAACGTAGTAGTGATGGTTCTAATAAGCAAGAACAGATTTCAAAAGTTTTCTTAGAAGTCTAAGGAGCATCACTTTCTTTCAAAGTCTTACCCAAATGATTCCTCTAAGTTTTCCTCAAAGGAGGAGGGGAAGGGAAGCCATGCTGGTGTGAGGAGCTAAAGTTTGGAAAGCCTCTGTAGATTTTATTCTGAACCTGCTCTAATATTGAAAGCCTTAAACTAATATAGATCAGCAGAAATTGGAAATTGTCTTGGATCATTATTCTCCAGTAATGAACTGTCTGTAGGTCACTAAGGTTTAAAAGAAAACATTTGATTTCAGGTCAGATAGGAGTTCCTTCCCTATGTGATCCCCAATATAAGTGCTTTGATGCTACAAAAATATTTCCACCATGTGTTCATCTTGTTATATTAACAAGAGATATTAACAGTATTAGCTTCACCAAGTTCCTGCCTCCTCAGCTCCTTAGTCATTCTCACTCTTCTTGAGACAGGAATGTAACAGATGGACTGCAGACGAACAGGTTGCTGGCCATGTTGATGCATACTAATCAGAAAATACTGAGCTAAGAAGAAACAACAGACTGAAAAGGACAGGATAAAAAGGCAAAGATGAGATATTAAGATAACAAGGTTAATATGAGAGTGAATATAACCCACATGTTCATCCTTTCTCTTAATATTTCTATGAGAACATAGGAAACAATCCAAACATAAAGCAAAAATGCCATAGGTAAGTGATTTAGACAGCAAGAATTTACAAACTTCATTTAAAACTATTTTGTTTTTCTCTAGTATCCACTACACTGAGACAAATACTGGTGACCAGAAATGAAGTTTCACAATTTACAGGCGAATTAAAAATTGACAAATCACTGGGTTTCGATGACACCAGCCCAAGAGTTCTAAAAATGTGAAATGGGTCATCTTCAAACATAAAGATGTAACATTGGCTTCTGTACCCGAGGACTGGAAAGGGGTCAATGTAACGCCATTTTTTAAAACGAAAAAATAGGTTGGAGAGGGGAGAAATGGAAAATTTCTAATAGGCCTATTATTTTATTGTTTCTACTGGTGAAACTCGTAGGAAGTGTTGTTACAGATAACAAGTAACCAAAACTCTGGAGAAACAAATCTAAAAAAGAACCAGCATGCTTCTTCTAAGGTAAATCCCTTTTAGAGTTGTTTTGAGTATTTCAACTGGAGATGAGAAGAAATTCACCGTTTTTAGACATGGGAGTAGATTCTGAGGTAATTTGGTCATTTGTGCCACACAACAATTGGATGGCAACATTGTGGCCCTTAGCAGCTTTTTTCAATTTTTAAGACCTGGAACAACTAATAATAATAATAATAATAATAATAATTCCCCAGCCACCCTGGGTGCTCCCAACCGAATACCAAAAAACACAATACAATAACATTGTTAATGGACTGTAGCCATAGAATAGATTACAAGTCATTTCCCATCTCTGGGAATGCTAGCAATGGTAGCTCTATACCCATAATAGGGGTCTCCCAACAACTCTCAGCAGCCTTAATAAATGACACTTCTCAGAGTCTTTGAGAAAGCCATGACTGTTTAAAGTGGTAGGATACTGCTTCAAACAGGGGTGCCGACTGTAAGGCGGCACTTGGCCACAACATTCAGCTGCAGAAGCAGCACTAGAGTTAGAGGTGAGCAGTGAGGTGATGCTGATGACACAAAGTGCTCATTGTGGTAAAAACAAAAAAGGGCTTTCCATGAGCTACAAAGTGATCTCTCCATGGAAGGTGCATGGGCATTAAATTGTGGTTAATGTAAGCAAATTGAAACTAATCCACATTAGGGCTAATCCACATCACTTTACATGCATGCTAGTGAAATGGAGGTGACTGACCAGAAAAGCAATCTTTTCTGGGATCCTAGGGGATGTAGGTGGCGCTGTGGTCTAAACCAGTGTTCCCCAACCTTGGGCCTCCAGCTGTTTTTGGCCTACAACTCCCATCATCCCTGACCACTGGCCTTGCTAGCTAGGGATGATGGGAGCTGTAGTCCAAAAACAGCTGGAGGCCCAAGGTTGGGGAACACTGGTCTAAACCACTGAGACTAGGGCTTGCCAATCAGAAGGTCACGACCGGGTGAGCTCCCGTGGTTTGGTCCCTGCTCCTGCCAACCTAGCAGTTCAAAAGCACGTCAAAGTGCAAGTAGATAAAGAGGTACCACTCTGGCGGGAAGGTAAACATTGTTTCCGTGTGCTGCTCTGGTTTCACCAGAAGCGGCTTAGTCATGCTGGACACATGACCTGGAAAAACTGTCTGCAGACAAACATCAGCTCCCAGTAAAGCGAGATGAGTGCCGCAACCCCAGGGTTGTTCGCGACTGGACTTAACTGTCAGGGGTTCCTTTACCCTTTACCTAGTCAATAGTTTTTATGAAAATGTCAGCCCCAGTGTATGTCAGTTATGAGAAAGGCAAATTCCATTTTAGGGATCATTAGGAAAGAGACTGAAAATAAAACTGTCAATATAATAATGTCATTATACAAATAAATAGCTTACAGGGGGATTAGACAAATTAATGGAATAGTATACTAATATAATAAAATAGTATTCTAATGGAATAGTGTACTAATGCATAGCATCCAACTTTTCTCTGATGAAAATTATGATGCTATTTATACCCCACACATCTTACTAGGTTGCCCCAGCCACTCTGGGCAGCTTCCAACATATATAAAAACATAATAAAACATTAAACATTTTTTTAAAACTGCCCTATACAGTATTGCCTTCAGACGGCTCAGGGGTTGGATATATCTCCATACCCTACAACATTTTTCCAATGTAAATAGGGACATCCTAAGGAAAAGTGGGACATATTGGGATGAAATCAGAAACCAGGACAATTTCTCTAAATCAGGGACATCCCAGGAAAATAGGAACACTTGGAAGTTCTGCTAATGGAATAGAATACTTATCAAAAATGCAGAGGATTTACAATAAAATATCTCATTTACCAGCTGTGAAGCTTAATGAAAGAGGAAGTTTCTGTGCATTTCCCAAAAGAAAGATGTATTGCAAAAACAAGAGCCTTTATTGTTAGCTTCTGAGAGCTTCTACTAATTAAAGGCAATTATAGAAGAACTGGCAGTTCCTATCATTTGGAGAGGTACAGCTCCCTTGGAACTTCTATAGAATTTATCTGTTTGTTCTGAAAAACACAAAGGAAGAAATTGGGTAGCCACGTGATTCTATACAAAGTTAAGTAAGTAAGTAAGTAAGTAAGTGTGGGTTTAAGCAGAGGTTGGATGGCCATCTGTCATGGATGCTTTAGTTGAGATTCCTACATTGCAGAGGTTTGGACAAGATGACTCTTGGGTCCCTTCCAATTCTACAATTCTATGATTCTACGAGTTGGCCACCACAACTAATTTCAATGATTAAAAATATTTTAGACTTCTAACACTGATAAGAAGATTGAATCTTACTGAAAATATTTTCATCCTGCAACTCTGAGCAAAACCAATTGTGGTTTTGAGGCAAAATACCAAGTACACAGAGAAACTAAAAAACAAACAAACAAACAAACCCAAAACTCGATGCTCCTTAAAGCACACACCATCCTGATATACATTAGATTTCCCAACTTTTTAGCCTCTGGTCACCTTCGCAGGTATGCCTGGGCAGACAGTTGCAGATGTTAATGCTGTTTCACCTGTTGCAAGTTGTTAGCAGCACAAGAGCAAATCAGACCATCTTGTTGTGGACATTTTGGCATTCCCAGCATAGAAAATACCGGTAATAATAAAACATCAAACATTAATAGTAACAATCAGATCCTATATAAAAAGTCACAATGACTTTAAAATAAACAACTTATATCAAATAAAGCAATATTCCATAACCCATTAGAATCCTATAGTAAACAGTAAAGTTAAACATCAGCAAATAATAATTAAACACTTACACTTATCAATTACAATAAAGAATTACCAATCTATAGTCAATTAAAAAAGCAAATCGCAAAGCATAAAATACCAGAAACATACAAAACCATGTAAAAGAATCAAATGGAAAAACAAGGACACCCAAATTATAACATTATTCACATGTCATCATTATGACTTTGTACATGGCAGCACACCAAATGAACTTGTGACTAGATCCAGTTTATACAGGACTTAGTGCACTGTCTGGTTATCCATGCACTGAGACCAGTGTTTGTTCTTTTTTCTAGCACAGAAATGTTGCACTTCATATACTCCTCTTCCACAACCCACAATTTTCCTTCTTCCCCTGCTACCTCCAGGTACAGGTTCTGCACTAAGCGAATGGAAGGAGATTCAAACATCCTTTTTATTGGTGCTTTGTTTTCATGGTGGTATTGGGTGGGGCCGGTGCTTTGTTTTCATGGTGGTATTGGGTGGGGCCGGTGCTGCTTTCAATACAGTTCGCACCTGTGATTTTCCTATCTGGGAATTAAAATTACATACCGCAGAACCTTTAAAAAGTGATTTCATCAATGGGGAAATGACGGGAAGATAGTCTGGGAATGCTGGAAGTGCTTGGTCAGGGATTTCCCCAATAGGACTGTCAGTGATGCATTGAGAGAAAGCAACTAGGCAGGATGGCCAGCACAACAACAAGCAAGCATTGTGGCTGTCAGGGCATCAGCTTCGGATATGGGAATGATCAAGCCAAACAGCCAGAGAAACTGCTGTCCCACTGCCCCTGTATCTACTGTCACATCACTCTAGCGGTAGAGCTGGTAGAACTTACTTCCTCATCTTCCATTATCCATCTCTCTTAAGCATCCATTTTCCCTCTTAAGGAATCCTAGTCCAATCTGGGGAGAGACGTTCAAAAGAGCTGCAGTAAAGATATGGTGAAAGGGCATAAGAATGGCCTGCTGGACTAGGCCAGTGGCCTATCCAGTCTGGTACCCTGTTCTCACAGTGGCCAAACCGGATGCCCCTGGGAAACCAGTGAGCATAGCATTTGCACAAAAGCACTCTCCCCTTCTGGGGTTTCCAGCAACTGCTGTTTAGAAGCATTGTGCATGCTGGGCCTATGCATGTGGACTTTTGTGCAGATGCAATGTGTGAGAGTGAGGTATGGCAAGGTAACAAGGTGAAAGAATACAGGCCCCACCCCACCCACAGCATGTCTATTGTCAAATACCCATTTGGACGCAGGTGGAGCTGTGGTCTAAACCACTGAGCCTCTTGGGCTTGCCGATCAGAAGGCAAGCAGTTTGAATCCCCATGACAAGGTGAGCTCCCGCTGCTCTGTCCCAGCTCCTGGCAACCTAGCAGTTCGAAAGCACACCAGTGCAAGTAGATAAATAGGTACCACTGTGGCGGGAAGGTAAATGACGTTTCTGTGCACTCTGGCTTCTGTCACGGTGTTCCGTGCGCCAGAAGTGGTTTAGTCATGCTGGCCACATGACCTGGAAAGCTGTCTGCGGACAAACACCAGCTCCCTCAGCCTGAAAGCAAGATGAGCTCATAGTCGCCTTTGACTGGACTTAACCATCCAGGGGTCCTCTACCTTTACGTTTTACAGTAATATCTCGGAAGTAGGTGCTCCTGGTTGCAAACTTTGTCCCGGTATGCGAGCGGAAATCGCATGCCAGAGGCACACACGCACAGTGGGAGGCCTCATTAGCAAAAGCGCGCCTCAAGAACAGTTTCGAGTTGAGAATGGACCTCCAGAACAAATTAAGTTCATAACCAGAGATACCACTGTACCTTTAGAATGCCTGCATGGGGCTAATGTATTCTTTTCATCCGGCAGCATGCTGACTTCTTCCCTTCCCTTCTCCTTCCATTAATAGCTGTTGTCTTTAAAATCTTGGTTTATCATCACACGATGGTTTGCAGAAACCAATTTCCTGTATTTTGACAAAACAGGAAACTGTTGTTTCAGTACAAACTACGAACTGAGGCTTCACATTCCTTGTGCTCGAAGGATGAGGGATTGCGCGGCTCAGAGTCGTACCTCAATGAGTTCCCCTAGCAACGAGTCATGTTGTGGCTGAATGCAGCCATCATCCTGAGTGTCTTTCCGGTGGCCTCTCTTTACTTCGTTTCGCTGCCCACACAACTCTTTCCCAGACAAACTGAACTTTCACTTCCCTCACAGATGCTACACTGTTTGTCAGCAACCGATGGTGTATTTTCCTTGAAGAGGTTTCATGAGAAGTTCACAGGCAAGTTTTCATAGCAGCTCAGCTAACGGCAATAAAGTTTACTTCAGACAGGGCTATGCAACTTCTAATTTATTATAAATAAATATGATTACTGGTAGAATTGATATAGAGACAATACAGCTGTTTCAGCTGTGTGGGAACCAGAGCACACAAACCACAAAAATAAGAAAGATTTATTGCTCTCTGTATCTGAACACAAACACCAAAACTAAAAGAATGACCTGACACTGTAAATAAAGGCTAATTTGGAATCTTTACACCCCAGGTCTTTGGCTAATTAAACAATCTATGGCCTTTTAATTGTGGGTGGGTGGTAGTATTTTTTTTATTTGTTTTTATGGTGTTTGTTATTGTATTTTTATATTGTAAACTGCCCTGTGATCAGCACAGTATAGAAATTTAATTAGTTAATTATAATATATTTATTATTTGCATCTTCTAAATAACATCTGTTTAGGTCGTTTGTTGAATTCAAAAAGAGCAAAATAAATCATAAGGTCATTAAAAATATTGCTGATGGATTGACTGCAGAAATGCATCGGTGTTTTGGGAAGTTGGGACATTTGGTGCCAATTTTTTTTAAAAAAACCAAATGTAACATGCAGAAAAGCTCCAGACTTCCTCTGCCAAGGCTAGTATGGAGTCAGGTCCTATTTGGAAGGCCCCAGTGAGTGCAGAGTCCTCCAGTTTAGATTAACAACTATTCAGTGGACGAGGGATGTTGTGCGCTGTCTCTTTAAGAGACGAGCCAGGAAGGTCCTCGACTAACAGGCCATGTGACAGAAACAGAAGATAATGCTTTCACTTTCAGGTGTAAAGCTTGAGGGAGAGGGATGAGGTTTGCTAAGGTGCGAAAAAGAAAAGAAAAGAAAAGAAGTCTGGGCAATTTTGGCTGAGATCAACAACTTAAATAATGAACGATGTCCTGATTTTTACTGTTTGTGTTCCTCTCATAAGTCACCATTGTTTCTCTGTGGGTTTTAGTAAATATTTTTTGAATTTGAAAACATCTGCTTCCCATATACAAAAGAATGCCCTCCTCTTAGCACGTTTCTCCTTTTTGTCCTGAGTTCAAGCGTCTTCTAAGTCCATGACACCTTTAGTAAAAGCTGTTCTCCAATTGGAGTACTCACAGGCCAGTGTTTCCCAATTGCTGGTGTTGATACTACAGTTTTTTTTAGATTTGCCCTGAGAGAGTCTTTAAACCTCTTTTGTTGACCACCAGCATTATGCTTTCCATTTTTCAGTTTGGAATAGAGTAGTTTCTTTGGAAGACGATAATCAGGCATCCACACAACATGACCAGTCCAATGAAGTTGATGTTGAGGAATCATTGCTTCAACACTGGTGATCTTTGCTTCTTCCAGTACACTGGCATTAGTTTGCCTGTCTTCCCAAGTGATGTGTCAAAATTTTCAGAGACACCGTTGATGGAATCTTTCGAGGAGCTAGAAAGGGTGTTTATAAACACCATAAACACTAGTGCATAGGGAGGTTGTTTGTGATGGAGCATTCCAGCATATTACCTGAAATGGGCTACCACCACCCACCATTGTAGGTGAAGGATCCTTGGGCATCTGCTGTCTTGAGAGGATTGCTTCTCTACCCTTCAGCTATCTTACCTGCTGTTTTGAAAGAACCGAGAGACACTTCCACACGGCCAGTGATCTGTAGATGGGATTCAATCGCATAGCAGCAGACTCGGATGAACCAATCAAAGTGCATCTGTGTTCTTGCACAATAAACTGCTTTCCACTCAGCCCACAAACTGACCTTTTTGCAATACGGAAAGTGACAGGAAAATGCACTGGAGACGGTGGCATAAGCATTTCTTGACGCAATGCATTGTAACCTCCTGGAAAACAACTCAGAATAACTGCTCACTGAACTCCTGGTGACATAAAGTTTGCGGAATTTGTGGCAACAAATAGTGATGAATGCTCAGTAAACAGTCTGGAAACAACTTGGGGGAACAGGAGGGGAAGGGGAGGCAAGAAGACTCATCCCCCACCCACCTGCCAGCAAGGTGGGTTTTAAGGAGGGATTTGAAAGATGTGGCATCAAGAAGATGTTTGAGAAGGCAGGTCCCAGAATTCAGAGCGCCAAGAAAGAAAGGCTTATTCATCTTCAGGTGGTAGAAAGTGGTGGAGATGGAACTGCAGAGGTGACTGGCAGTGATTTAAGGAGCTGGGTGGGAGGTGGGCAGGGAGACAAGTGCATGGAGGAATTTGAAGGTAAAGCCCAAGGACCAGACAGGAAGTCAGTGTATGGATTTAAGGAGGGGAATGAGGTGCCTACCGTGGTACCTCATGTTACGGACGGGATCCGTTCCGGAGGCCTGTCCGTAACGTGAAATGCCCACAACTCAAGGTGCTGCGTCTGTGCAGGTGTGCATCACAATTTGGCGCTTCTGCGCATGCACGAGCAGCAAAACCCGGAAGTAATCCATTCCAGTACTTCTGGGTTGCTGCAGGACGTAATGTGAAAAGACGCAACATGAAGTGGACGCAACACAAGGTATGACTGTAGTGACAAGAGAAATTGATGTTTTTGGCAGGAGAGAGAGAATCAAGGGAGGCATTGGGATCGTTAGGAATGATGGTGCATGTGTATCTTGTTTCATAAGAACCCAAGTCAGGTTCAAAATCTGAAAAGGAAGAGAAGGGCATGAGTTATCTCAGCAGCCTTAATTCAGCAGTGACAAGCTGGTGATACCCTGTTGGCTACACAGACACACATGTGATTTATAGCTCAGGGATGTCATGCTAGACTAGCATAACAAGTAATCCCAGATTGCCCTAGCCGTACTTAGTAATTTTTAATTAATACATTTTTACCCTGCACTTTAGCCAACAAGGCTCTCAAACCAGCTCATAAGATCTGTGGAAATATAGTTTTGTCTTCAGGGTTACAATCTAAGACATGACATACAAGGAAAGTGGGGTGGGGAGGGAGGAGAAAAAAACAAGTTCAGGCACCCACTTTTAAAAGCCACAGTTCTTATAATGACCAGCTGCAATGGAGACAACTCAGCAAGCCTGACTGAATGCCTGCTGGTGGTGATAGTTGAGGGGAGGGCAAATGGCAGCTGGTCTCTTATCAGGGGTGAGAGAACAGCCCTGATTTCCTTCTGTTTCTCTACTCTGTAGCCTGATGGAATGGCTGCCACTAGGTGTTTACTATGGAGAGGTCATTCACAGGTTAGTTGCATTTACATGAAACTCTGACTGGATCCAGACACATCAAAGAAGTGTTCCAGTTAAATGCGTTGTAAAGTTTGTATGAGAAATCGGGTTGGAAAAAACGGAACTCCACAGCGCCATCTGGTGTCGCAGCGTTAGAATGCATGAACAACGCATATAAAGAGCTTTTTCTTTGCCAATGCAGCTGAGTCCTCTCTATTGCAGAAATGTAGAAATAACTATGTTGCATTTCCACAATCACTTGCACTACAGTAAAGGTGAATTGAAACCATCTTACACTACAGCAGTCCTTTCCCATTCTTTTAGCCCATAGCAACTTCCTGTACATGTAAAATAAGAAAAGGTGGTTTAAAGCAAGGCAAGTGGTTGTTATTGCAGTGTAACTGACTGTGTGAAGAAATCTTAAATGTGTGACTCCTTATGTTCCTTCATCAGAACTATCACAGCTAACTTTGTGTAGTGGGGCCTTCTATAGACTATCGTGCATGACAGAACAATGTAGCCAGCACATCTAAATTCAGTGGTACCTCGCAAGACGAATGCCTCGCACAACGAAAAACTCGCTAGACGAAAGGGTTTTGCAATTTTTAGGTGACTCGCAAGACGAATCTTTCTATGGTCGTGCTTCGCAAGACGAAAATTTCAATGCATTCCTATGGGAATTAAATTCCTATGCATTCCTATGGTTGTGCTTCGCAAGACGAATTTTTCACAATACGAAACGACTCGCGGAACGAATTAATTTCGTCTTGCGAGGCACCACTGTAAATCTAATGGATCTTGCGCCCAATTTACAGCTAGGAAAATTGGAAATGACTGGCCAATCCTGCTGCAAGAGAGATCTGAATAACTCAAATGCAGTTAAGTGTTGTTGTGACTACTTAGAGACTTCTCTGTTATTACGGATGCTGAAGTAATAATTACATGTGCAGACATTATGTTTGATTGTCTTGCATGTGTATAATCCGTCTGCTCGAGGTAATATGCAAGCATCTTATAAAACTTCATGAATGTACTCTCGTCGCTTATGAAACCTGACACAGGAAACTACAGCAAGCCCTATTTTGCATGTGGGCAAGCAGTCACTGATCTGGGACAGAGAATTAGCATCAAAGCCAGTTTTGCAGCAGGTCTGGTAGCTTATGGTAAATGGCTTTTTTTCCTCTGCACCAGAAGAAGGAAGGAACAAAGTTTTTGATTCTAAATATACATACCTGGAAGGAAATCTTGATCTATTGGCTTGTGAGCCTACATCGACTCAATGCCAAAATGCTTCCTCCGGAAACTGCATATGGGGAAACCAAAAATATTCTTGACCCACGAAGGCGATTACATCATGACATCTGGAGCTTGTCTTAGTACGTTATCATAGGTGGTGCCATTCTCCTTTGGAGTAATTCCTGCCTCATTTGTGGGGGAAGTGCTACTTCTCCCCATGGCAGAGAACTGCTAACCTTATTTCTTTCTTTGGGTGAATTACATCAGCTTAAATGTCTCCACACACAGCTGGGTCTGGCAAATGAATTCCACATGTAGGCAATATGATATTGGATTTCCTACTGTAAACTTCTGTAGGTTTGCCCCTGATGAGGAGGTAGTGGGCCTCTTTCCAGGGTTTTCCCCCATATATGTTATCAGCTCACACTTCATATGTATGTAATTATCTTTCTGAATGTACTGATTTATAGGAGGCCCTTCTGTGAGCGACATTTTATACTGTTGCTTTTAGATTTGAATTAATTTTGATGAATGTCTGGTAGTCAGCGATTTGCAATGAGAGAGAAATGGCGTAATTGTTGGTTGAGGTGTAGCAGATAAAACATTTTCACGTTTGGCTTTGTACAAAGTCTCTCTCTCTCTCTTGGCCAAGATTAATGCAAATACCCCTGATATCATTCTTAATTGAGATTCTTAATTTTCTACCCAGGACAGGCCAGACTGCTTTCCACAAAGGCTGATAGTTTTGCTAGCACATTATCAGCAGCTATTTGTACAGTAGATAATTGTTTATTAGAGCAATCTCAAGATCTACGACTTCCAGAGGCAATACTGATGTTTATATAGACCAATGGTATAAGAACCGTAGAATCATTGAATTGGAAGGGACTATCTAGTGTCATCGAGTCCAACCCCCTGCATTGCAGGACTCCCAACCTGAGTTCCCCATCCAGTTTGAAACCATATTGGTCCCTACTGAGCTTTGCAAATATGCTAGCAGTTTTACTGCTACCCCACTAGGAGGCTGCTTCCTATTTTTCCCAAGTGGTGGGGAATACAGGCTAAATCAATTCTTCCTGCTTATGGGCCCGCAAGACATCTATGCCTATGTGTACTGCTCTGAACAGTGTCATCATCAACCCACAAAGTCTTATAATTCAGGCCAAGAAACTTCAGGCTTTATATACATTGATCTATCCAAACAATAGAGGCAATTTGTACACTGGATCTCAAGGTGGGATAGGCACACAATCTCTGTATATTTATTCAGAATTGTCACAGTTTGAGCCAGTCACAAGTATCCAAATCAGATTTTCAGAAACTCAGATTTAAGCAAGGATTTTAGACATTAAACCCCATTTTCTTTCAAAACTGAGAAAACAAAAAACTTTGCAGAAACTATTGGACATTTCCAGTGTAAACATTAATTTAAATGTATATGTTGTGTATTAAATAAGATATTCTGGCAGCAGGGTAAAGTATTGCTATTGGTCAATTTGAAGTGTTCAATCACAATCCACAGCCTGATTGGGTCCCGCCGGAAAGTTTGAATATTATTGGTTCCCGCTAAAATGTATCTTTTCCCTCAGTCCCAATGTGTCTATAAATAGAGCTTTCCCTACCCCCTTTCCCCAGTCTTGTCTAATCCCTACAATAAAGAGCTGTTTTCACTAAGACGTGTAGCTGGACTTCTTGCTACCAGAACCCACGACACAACATACTGGCGACGAAGGTGGGATTGAATTAGGCCGGCTGAGGGCTGCTGACCCTAGCGACCTGATTCTGGCGACAAGACTCCCTGTGACTGACAGGACAGATCAGTCCACTAAGATGGCTGCGTCACGGTTCATGGAACCTTTTCATCCCGGAGCAACTGAGGCCTGGGATGCTTACCTCGAGCGTTTTGAATTCAGCGTGGCAGCAAAAGGGGTCACTGACGAGGAAAGGAAAAAGGCGTTGTTCCTGAGTTGCTGCGGGGCAGAGACCTTTGAGTTGGCTCGGGCAATTCTGGCCCCCACGACACTGCGGGAGGCATCGTTCGCGAGCATTACGGAACACCTCTCCAATCACCTTAATCCGACAGCGTCGAAGATGACATGGCGCATCGAATTCCACAAGAGGCAACAACGACCTGGAGAGACGGTAGCAGTTTTCCTCACCGAACTGAGGAAGCTGGCGAGACACTGCAAATTCGCCAACTTGGAGGAGGCCCTGCTGGATCGGTTTGTGTGCGGCCTTCGCAGCAGCAAGGGCCGCAGGCGGATTGCGGCAAAACAAGATATGGATCTGTCGACAGCGCTCCGTGAGGCCATTGCGACAGAAAGCGCTGAGAGAGAGGAGCAAGACCCGGACCAGCGAGCCGAAAAGAGAGCTGGAGCGTCAACCCACACCGTGGACGACCAGCATGTCAGCCCCAACCAAAGCCCTGTGCGGGGGATAGAGATGGTGCGACAGGAGAGCACAGCAAATAAAGGTCGGCAGGGGGTCTGCCCTGGCTGCGGCGGATCACATGAGAGAAGGAAGTGCCGGTTCCGAGAAGCTACGTGTCATGCTTGTGGGAAAACGGGACACATAGCCAGGGTCTGCAAGTCGAGTGGCACGTCGGGGTCCGCGAAATCAAGAGGTCAGAGGACACCCACAGCGACGCACCAACTCGACGATTGCAACTACCTCACGCAAATCGAGGGCAGAACTGTGCCATTTCCAGCCCAAGGGAAACCAGCTGTGCGGGTCCTAATCGAAGGGAAGCCGTGTAACATGGAGGTGGACTCCGGATCCGGATTCTCCATCGTATCGGAGGACACGGCCAGATCGTTATTTCCTAGAGGTAAGCTTCCGAGATTGGAGCCCTTCCCGGCTACTCTGCAATCCTATTCCGCTGGCCGCATAGACATTTTGGGAATGTGCGCAGTGAACGTACAGTTCCGCGAGAGGGAGGCCGTATTAAAGCTTGTGATCGCAAAAGGGAAGCGCACTAGCCTGCTGGGCACGGACTGGTTCCCGGCCTTAGGGTTGGGAATCTCAGGGCTCAACACGGTCCAGATAGCTCCGGAGACATTTAACACCCTGTACACGGAATTTGGGGAGCTATTTAATGGAGAGTTAGGATGTTATAAGGGGCCTCCAATTGACTTAGAACTGGACCCGGGGGTTGCGCCAATGCGCCTCAAACCCAGGCGGGTTCCATTTGCGCTACAGCCTAAAATAGAGGCTGAGTTGGAGAAGCTAATACAGCAAGGGGTGCTTTCACCAGTGGACTCTGCTAAATGGGAAACACCCATTGTCACACCCCTGAAGGCTAATGGGGAAATACGAATTTGTGCGGATTACAAATGTACGATTAATAAGGCCATCAGGGGCAACTCGTATCCAATTCCAGTAGTGTCTCAACTATTAGCGAAGCTGGCTGGGGGCAAGGTGTTTGCAAAGATTGACTTGGCACAGGCATACCAGCAGCTCCCAGTGACTCCAGCGTCCGCTGAAATCCAGACAATTGTGACGCACAAGGGTGCCTTTAAGGTGAATAGGCTGCAGTTTGGAGTCTGCGTGGCACCTGGCATATTTCAAAGTCTTATGGAGCGCCTGTTACGGGGCCTGCCAGGTGTCCTGCCGTATTTTGATGATGTGTTAATCGCGGGCAAGGATGCTCAAGAACTACTGGGACGCATCCAGACAGTCCTATGCAAATTCCGGGATGCGGGGTTGAAACTAAAGAAAGAGAAATGTAGTTTTGGGGTAGCAGCTGTGAACTTCTTAGGATACAGGATTGATGCTGCTGGCATCCACCCCATGGAAGACAAGGTTAAGGCTATCGCCGCAGCACCGACACCTAGTAACAAGGCTGAGCTGCAGTCCTTCTTGGGCCTCGTCAATTTCTATCACGCCTTTGTGCCACACAAGGCATCGATAGCCGAACCACTGCATCGGCTACTCCAAAAGAAGTGTGCATGGCGTTGGGGGCAACCGCAACAGAGAGCTTTTGAAACGCTGCGGGGCGTGTTGTCAAAGGAAAGTACACTTGCCCACTATGATGCTGCTAAACCACTGGTGCTGGCGTGTGATGCCTCACAATATGGCGTGGGGGCTGTCTTGAGTCACCAGGAGGCGGATGGGTCGGAGCGTCCAATCTCATTCTATTCCAGAACCTTGAGCCCCACAGAGCGGAACTATGCCCAGATTGATAAGGAGGCACTGGCTATAGTCACAGGAATCAAGAAGTTCCATGACTACGTGTACGGCCGCCCTTTCACAATTCAAACGGACCACAAGCCTTTGCTGGGTTTGTTCAGCCCACATAAACAAACGCCTCAAATCTTGTCCCCACGCATGCTCCGATGGTCCATCTTTTTGAATGGATTTCAATACGAACTGTGTCATGTGAAGGGTAAGCTGTTGTGCCATGCGGACGCGCTGAGTCGTCTACCACTACCTGGAGCAGCCGACGACGACCCAGCCCCGGCCGAGCACGTCATGATGATGGAGACACTTCCCGGACCACCCGTGACGGCCGTCGACATCGCCGCAAGAACTAAAAGGGACCCCGTCCTCGCCCGTGTCCTTGTGTGGGTGGGGAGGGGATGGCCAAGTGGGACTCAGGAAGAGAAATTTAGACCTTTCATGGCAAGACAAAATGAGCTGTCCCTCCATAAGGGTTGCATATTGTGGGGCGATAGGGTGGTTATTCCAAGGTCTTTACAGAATGAGGTGTTGGACACATTACACATGGGTCATCCGCGCATGGTTCGGATGAAATCTTTAGCCAGGTGCTATGTGTGGTGGCCTGGCATGGACAAGGACATCGAACAATGGGTGCGCACCTGTCGAGCGTGCCAGGAGGTGCACCCAGAAATGCCCAGGGCACCAGTGCATTGGTGGGAGCGGGCTAAGAACCCGTGGAGCCGGCTCCATGTAGATTTTGCAGGACCGTTTCAGGGAAAGGTGTTCTTAATTGTAGTAGACGCCTACTCGAAATGGCTGGAGGTCTCAATTGTTCCAAACATGTCCTCAGCTGCTGTAATCAGGGCCCTTCGCATTTTGTTTGCAACGCATGGGTTACCCGAGACCATAGTATCAGACAACGGGGCGGCTTTTGTGTCCCAAGAGTTCAGGGCATTCCTGGCCGATAATTTCATTAGAGGGGTCACTTCTGCTCCCTTTCATCCATCCTCGAACGGACAAGCCGAACGGATGGTGCGCACAGCCAAGGGTGCAATAGCGCGCCTCTTGGAAGGGGATTGGTCTGCTCGCATTGCAAGGATGTTGTTCCTGCAGCACACAACGCCGTGTGCATCCACAGGCAAGTCCCCAGCTGAATTATTAATGGGAAGGAGGTTAGCCACAATCCTAGACTATGTCCACCCTGACAAGGTGCCGGGCCGCGATACAAGAGAACCACCGGCTGCCGAGGGTGACAGGACCCGATACCTGTCAACAGAGGATTTGGTTTGGGTCCGGAACTATGCAAGGGGACCCGCATGGGTGCCGGGGGTGGTCACCCGACCCAGTGGGCCAGTGTCATATTTTGTGACGTTAGAGGATGGCAGAGTAATGCGCCGCCACATTGACCAGCTAAGGCGCCGGTTCCCAAGCAGGGTAAACCCGAGGGGGGAGGAGCCGCGCACAACTCTGCCGGCGTCCGGTGAATCGCAGCAGTCTAGTCAGGATGACTCCGGGCCACAGGGGGTGGAGGGCTCCGAGAGTCAGGAAACCGAGATCTCCACTGATGAACCTAGCCCAGAAACAACTAGTCAGCCTAGAGAGTCAGCTAGTGACGCAGCTCCAGCTGAGGTACCCGAGGTTATTGGAGAGAGAAGTCTGACCACGGATAGTCCAAGGAGTGACACACCGAGGGTTAGGCAATCCGGTAGGACTCGAAGACCTCCGCAATACTTGAAAGATTACGTGTATAGTCTCAACTAGGTGCGGGGGAGTGTTGTGTATTAAATAAGATATTCTGGCAGCAGGGTAAAGTATTGCTATTGGTCAATTTGAAGTGTTCAATCACAATCCACAGCCTGATTGGGTCCCGCCGGAAAGTTTGAATATTATTGGTTCCCGCTAAAATGTATCTTTTCCCTCAGTCCCAATGTGTCTATAAATAGAGCTTTCCCTACCCCCTTTCCCCAGTCTTGTCTAATCCCTACAATAAAGAGCTGTTTTCACTAAGACGTGTAGCTGGACTTCTTGCTACCAGAACCCACGACACAACAGTATATTTGGGGATATGTAACTAAAATAGACAGTATAGTAGCATAGGCTGTAGACGTTATCTGAAGAAATTATAACTTTTAAAAAAAATGAATGAAAAGGTTTTTGTTCAGAATTGTTCCCACCTCATGAGCTACTAGAGCACAGAATATAGGATTTTAAGAGATACAGAGAGAAGCTTCCTTTGCTGGTTTCTGGAATGACCTAGTATTACAAGCTTGATTTTTTTTGGTCTCCAATGAGTTAATTTCAGGAGACCAAAAATACAAAGCTGTGTTTACATAGGACCTTCTGAAAAGGGAGGCCTGGCGCCTGCAGAGAACAAAACTGAAAATGAAGGTAAACCAAATTAAAAGCCACAAGTCCCTCCGAGCCTGCAGCAAAGAAAGCAAAAAGCGTTAAAACATTTTTTCCATGCTTTCTGCTGGAAGAAATTGTTTTAAAGCACATCAGAAATGCAAAATTAACACTGGTGCAAAACAAACGAAAGGACGATTCTTTGGCTTATTTACATTCCGTTCTGGATTGCTGGATGGGAAGCCTCAGCCTGTTTAGCTGCATCAACTGATGCCAAGGAACTCTTCCCTCTATCCCTACACTTTTCACACGTGGCTGATGCAGGGCTAAGTTGTTATCTGGATCTCCAATTCCTTGAAGGGCAGGAACCAAGGTGGGGCTGCCTGAAATGTTGCTAATGGGAGAAATCATGCCACACAGGCTTAGAGATGAGGTCTTCCCAGTGGTGGCCCCTATCCTAGGAATCCCCTCTCTGGGTATATATGCTTGGAGTCCATCAGTTCTTTTAAACACACACAAACAGGTCCCTGGCTTTTGCTTTGCGTTGACCTGTACTGTAATTTTAAGCATTTAATGGTTTTATTACTGCTGGTTTTGAATTGCTTTGGTTTTATTTGGCTGTAGCACTTGGGTGGGAAATGTTTTATTTAAATCTGTAGAATTCAGATTGTCGTTTCATTTTATTCTCATACGTAAGCAGCCTTAGGAAGGTTTTGCTTTGAGAGGCACCGTGGAAATATTTAAAACAAATAAGCATTCAAATTACTATTACTGCCCTTTCCTGAGAGCATACAGAACTTGCATTCAGATACCTGAAGGTATCTGAAGAAGTGTGCATGCACACAAAAGCTCATACCAAGAACAAACTCAGTTGGTCTCCAAGGTGCTACTGGAAAGAATTTTCTATTTTGTTTCGACTATGGCAGACCAACACGGCTACCCACCTGTAACTGTGTTTATGGAAGACAACCTTACTCGGCTATGAGTGATCGCCAAAGAAGAAGATACACTAGCATACCAGGAAGAAGAACATAAGGAGAGCCTGCTGGATCAGGCCAGTGGCCCATCTTAGTCCATCATCCGCTTTTCACGGCGGCCAACCAAGTGTGATAAACCTGCAGGCAGGACCCAAGCACAGCAGCATTCTTCCTCTGGTATCCCAACTGATATTCAGAAGCATTACTGCCTCTTGACTGTGGAGGCAGAGCGTAGCCATCATGGCTAGCAGTCATTGAAGAAGAATAAGCAAGAATTCTTTTTCCTAGGCTTCTGTGTGGTAGAGAGGCTTTTGTTTTTGTTAAGGAATAGCCTTCAGTCACGCATTCTACAGCCCAGTACTCATAAAGGGCACCCATTTTGACAACACGATTATTGCTTCATGCCCTCAAGTCTTGTTACTGGCCACCCAGTCTTTGCCAAGCGATGCACAGGATCCCAAGGGGTCTTGGCACTCAACCAGGGACCTTGTTCCTTTTTGAGAAAACAGAGTGCGGCAGAGTTTGCAGTGTCCTTGAAATATGATTTATTTCCACGGGAGCTTTCAATGGGGAGAAGTTTCACAGCATTCACATCTCAGGAAGAGGAGTACTTTCACAACAGCCCAGCCTTGGATTCCCAGACCTCTCTGTGCTTCTTTCCCATCCTGCCTTCAGCCAGCGCACCAAGATGGTTCTGGCCTTTGCAGGACCTTATCAAGTTCTCTCCCTTCTCGCCCCACCTCTAGATTTCAAAAGGACACAGTTTTTTCTGTGTGACATCATGCCCCTTCCCCAAATCCTTGTCAACCTCCCACTCTGTCCATGCAGAGAATCTCGTGCCCTGTTGATGTTTTTCATTGATGTGTTAATGACTTGCTTCTAGCACCTTTTGTTATTCTTAGTAACTTCCATCCCAGGTGAGGCCCTGGCCTGGCATCTTCCCTTCAATAAATTCTACTGTTTATTTATTTCTAACATTCGCTAACTCTAGTAGATATGTGTGCCCTTGCACCCCAAAATTCTGTTACCCCAGATCTTTAGCAGCATTTTAATTTTTGCTAAAACTAGGGTTGTTAAGCTTTTTTTTTTTTTAAAGAATCATAGAATTGGAAGAGACCACAAGGGCCATCCAGTCCAACCCCCTGCCAAGCAGGAAACACCATCAAAGCATTCCTGACAGATGGCTGTCAAGCCTCTGCTTAATTTTCCTGATGTATGGCAAGCCTAGCTAAAACATCAAGTCACAGGATGTCCTAAGAACAGCTGCTGATTAATCATCACATCAATGGTTTCAAAGAACCAAGTTCTGCTTTCCAGTGGCCCAAAAGTATCAATGAGCCAAAGAAGTCAACCAGATAACGTATCACTTCCTTTTTCTAGTCACAGAACTCAGAGAATGTTTGTTTAAAATAAACAATACAGCTAGCAACAGTATCTAAGGGTGACAAATAGCACATAACGTGGTGGAATAGCTAACTAGTGAAACATGCAAAATGATCATGAGTTTAAAAAAGAAGGAAAACCCCAAAGATACGTGGGTAGCTTATGAGCAATGAAAAGTCTGTCTTAATGCTACTTCATTCTCTCTCTATCCTTCCCTCCCCTTTAAATCATTCCATATGTCCTTCTTTCTACTTGATCCTGCTAGTTAGGGGGGGGGGAAACCCATTTCATAAGATATCTCCTGAAGCAACAGCCAACAGCCAGAGGAAGATACTCAGCAGAATGCCCACTGAAGGCTTCCGGTTAAGGCTTACAATCCAAAGAATGCATTCCATTTCTTGGAAGAGAAGTCCTCCATACACTGATCTGTTTGCATGGCAGGACTGCCCTAGATTGTTGTTGTTTTTAATGTCTTAATCCATTTTTTTTATTATGTATATTATGCTTTATAGTCTATTTCTGTACTCCACTTTTTATTCTGGTTTATTGTATTTAGTAGTTTTGTATTTTCATTTCCAGATGGTGTTGGCTTTTAATTGAGATCACAAGCCTCTTTGTGGAGGAAATTCTTCTAAAAGCGGGATATAAATGTTTACATTAAATAAACACATGGGGTAGAATTCAACGTCATGCTGATAGGATTGTTCCATCAGCACAAGCATTTCTCCTTGCTGGATGGAATGATCTTCCCGCTTCTACCCTCATGCACTGTTCTTAGGGTTTTCCCAGCACCTTGCCCCAGCTGTGCCAATTTGAGGAGGCATGTGGGGAGGAAAAGGTTTGCCAAGTCCCATGGCGCTAGTGGGACTTTGTGCAGGTTCCCACTAGTGCAACTATTTATTTGAATCCAGTCATGAGGTACCCTTAAGATGTGCTTTTGAGAGCTTGTTCCATATATACAACGTGCAAAACTGTATTAATCCCAAACTGTGTTAACCTTCTGCTGGGCCCTTCTGAAGCAGCGTACACACCATACATTTAAAGCACATCATCCCCCCCCCCCGAATCTTGGGAACTGTTGTTCACCCACCACAGAGCAACCATTCCCAGCACCCTTAACAAACTACAGTTCCCAGGATAATTTGGGGAACATACTTTACATGTGCTATAAATGTATGCTGTGTATGCAACCTGAGTCACAAAAGAAGGCGGGTGTCAGGAAACCCCCCTCACCGCAGCAGGTAGCGTTCCCGGGTCATTTGCAGTACAGGAAACCACCCTCTCCAGTTCGTAGTTCGTCGTCCTGCTCCCCGAGTGGAGGAAGCGATCACTCCTCCAGTGGGGAGGGGGAGATGGAAGCAGGAAGTCGGGGCAGGGGCTGTGACAGGATCAGAGAGCCTCAGCGCCAAGCAGGAAGCGGGGAACAGGGACCTTTTCCCGCGCCCTGATTTCGCAGGGAGGAAGGACATGGAAGGGGGAGGCGGTGGTTCAGGATCCCGCGCCTCTTATGCTGGACCAAGAACCGGAAGCGGACATTCCCAGACTCTGCAGAGGGATGAGCTGGACGCTTTTACTGTAACGCCACTGTAAATATCTGCACAATAAAGAACTTAGTTTGTAGAAGTTCGGAGTCAGCCTGCTTCCTCATGAGCAACCACTGAGAGTCCTTACAGTGGGACTTAAACCGCTTTATAGATCAGGCATAACAAGAATTAGGTCATTATTGTGGGAGTTATTTCTCCCACCACTGGGCTCAGTGTATATTTCCCTTCCTATTCCGCTACTGCGCTCATTGTGCTTGCTGTTTTTCTGGCTGGAACCTCTGGGACAGGATGTGTTGCCAAATTTTGTTGTATATTGTGGAGGCTTGGGAAGTCCTCTGGCTACTGCTTGGACTCTGCAAACCTGGAAAGAAAATTTAGTTCAGATGTTTCTCTTGGATAGCACATAAGAAAAATATCCATGTTGACTGGCCCAATCACTCATGGAGGCCCAGGAAGGAAAATGCCATTATCAAATGAAAAAAACAAAAAACTCCCTGAAAGCCATAATTAGAGGCGTCAAGTGGTGAAAGCTTGCGAGGTTTAACTGAAGCTTACATGCTGGTTACCAATAAATGAAACAAAAGAATGTTTTACTCAAGGGAAAAGAGAAAACGAAAGCAATAATGCAAGAAATACCTAAAATAAAAGAGGAAGAAAAATTAATGCCCAAGAATGAAAGAAATGATAAGGAAAAAAGGGGGGAGAGAGAAATAAACGAGAACCTTAAAGAGAAATGTACATGACAAAGACAGAGGAGAGCAAGAGCAAGAAAAGGAAAGGAAAATGAGAGCAGATTAAACGGTGCACTTTGACAAGGCGATGCCCACCTCCTAGGTAATGCATTTTCTTCCCCTGATTTCCTTCTTTCTGGTTTTATGAGCAATAATTAAGGTTCTCCATCTTTCCTCCAGCCTGGGCTTTAATTAGCTGGCTGGACCAACTCCAGGCAGGCTATCCAAGTCCACACAGCAGTTGTTATTGTAAATAGGATTAACTCTTTGGTCTCTGATGGCCCAAGAAAACTACTGGGTAATGTGCCAGTACACTAATTTGGCCTGTGTTGTTTCTCATAAAACAGGAACAAGAAACTCCTGGCATGGGGGCTTATTTCAGCCCGGTTCGGCGCCTTTCTCTCTTGCCTCAAGTATAACCAATCCCAAATCCACCTTTATTAACTGCTTTCTCTTACATGGGCAGAGACACAGGCAAAGGACTCATTCTAGCTTCATTTTCCCTAGCGTGAATGGATTCAAAAGCTAACAGATTATGCGGAGTTAGATAAGTTTATCAGAAAAAATAAAGAACAAACCAAAACAGGAATTTATCTCAAAGTGGGAAGTCTTCAAAGTTTATTTGGGAAAAAAAATACAGTAGTTTAAACTCTCTTGCAGCATTTGAATAACTTTAGTAGTAGATTTAAGAAAGATATGAAACCTAAGATAAATCAATAATTAGTTAATTTAAGATAAAAATGTGTATTGGCAACAAATAATAGACAATTGAAACAAGGAATGGACGGGAGGTTGGGTCTATAGTCCAAGGACCGCTTTTTGCTTTATTGATTTGTAATTAATATTGTGTTTGTCACTGTTTTGTTTGTATTTTTGTCTTGTGTTTTCCTTTTTTGCTGTATCAATAAAAAACAACAACAAACGAACGAAGATATACAAAATGGGATATACAAAATGGGAGCCCGTTGCTACGATGTCTACAAGCCAATTCAAGTGCTGCTGATTATGTTGGGGGGGAGGAGAGTAAAGAACTCGTTTTGTACAAGTGATTAGCTCAAGTGCAGAATAAGATAGGTCTGTGCAAAAGCTTTTCTCGTGTCAGGAAAGAAGAAGAAGAAGAAGAGTTTGGATTTGATATCCCGCTTTTCACTACCCGAAGGAGTCTCAAAGCGGCTAACATTCTCTTTTCCCTTCCTCCCCCACAACAAACACTCTGTGAGGTGAGTGGGGCTGAGAGACTTCAGAGAAGTGTGACTATCCCAAGGTCACCCAGCAGCCGCATGTGGAGGAGTGGAGACACGAACCCGGTTCCCCAGATAACGAGTCTACCACTCTTAACCACTACACCACACTGGCTCTTTGAGGAGCCCTTTGAACGGGCCTGCTTTCACATGAAATCTCAGTTGCTCTAGCTGACCCTTCGACCTTGGCCCAATTTAAAATATGGCTCTTGTTAAAAGTTAACATGCAGAGATGCAGTGCACAGCCCCACACGCTGTCGAAGCAGAAATCACATGTTCAGAGCAGTCTCTGTTCCTCAGACGTTTGGAGCAGAAATAGTATTCTTGTACCACCAGCACCTTTTATTTCTGCAAGGTATTTCCCGTTGTTTTCAAATAAAGCAAGCATGGGCCACTATCAAAGCCTAGAGTTTCTCTTAAGAAACATATTCTCTGGGTTAGACAGTCTGAGGGCTTCCACCTCTTTCTCTCTACTACCAGACAGAGCAATCTTGCAGAAAGCACAGCTGTTAGACCGCCCACTAATAAATTACCCAGGCACCTGAATTGTGGTTGTTGTTCAGTCGTTCAGCTGTGTCCAACTCGTCGTGACCCCATGGACCACGACGAGTTGCGGAAACATTTCTAAATGAAAAGCAGCCATGCACGTGAACAGAATGTAAAAAATCGGCACTGCACAGAAGGGGGTAGAAGGGGGTTTCCATCACCAAACTGAAGATCTGTTGGGGTTCAATAAAAATGGCATAAAGAATCTGTAGACCAGGAATCAAAAAAGAGCATATCAGAGGTGCAACAATTTCCCCCTTATACTTATTATTCTCTTTTTTGGCTATTATATCCTCATTCGTTTAATTCTTATGGATTAAATCACATGCATCTCTCTGACTTTATCTTCCCTACGTTATGGGGGGGTATAGTCAATGTGTATATAAATTTTATGAAATGAATGAATAAAGCATTGTTATAGAAGGAAGAAGGAAGCTAATGGATCCAATGCTGAAGAATCTAAGAACCAGATATGGTCGATTCAATTTCTCTCTTTTAAGCACGTAAGAGCCCTCCTGGATCTGGCTAAAGGCCCATCTAATCCAACATCCTGTTCTCACAGTGGCCAACCAGCAGTCTATGAGAAGCCCACAGATAGGACTTGAGCACTCTTCCTATTGGCTCCTAATGTTGAGACAGAATATCGTTATCATGGCTAGTAGCCTTTGAAAGCCATCTCCTTCATAAATTTGTCTTATCTTTTACCCCTTCAAGTTGGTGGCCATCGCTCCATCTCATGAACCCAACTATGCACCGTGTGGCAAAGTTCTGCTCTGTCCTGAATCTCTCATGTTCCAACATTCGGCATTGTTGTACGTTCCTGAGTTCTAGTGCTGTGAGAGATAGAGAAACATTTTCTTTATTTGCACTGCATAATCTTATATGTCTCTGTCATGGCCTCTCCAACTCACCATTTTTCTAAGCTAAAAAGCTTAGCCTGTTTAGCTTTTCCTCATGGGGCAGTTGCCCCAACCCCTTGATCATTTTGGTTGTCCTTTTCTGAACCTCCTCTACAATCTCCTTTCTGAGGTGAGGTGAGGTAACCAGAACTATACAATCACACTGTTGCTTTGGAACAGCTTTATAACATTGGCTGTTTTATGTCCCATCCCTTTCATAATGATCCTTAACATTCAAATTCACAATCTGTACAGCTGAGCCATCCACAACAACCACAAAATCTCAGCCACACCATTGAATGTATAAGTGAAATTAAGACTTTTTTTTACCCCAATGTGCATCACTTTACACTTGCTTCCACTGAATTACATTTACCATTTTACTGCCCATCCACCCAGTGGGGAGAAATCGTTTTGCAGTTCCTTCTGTTTTGATAACACTGAACAATTTAGTGTCATCAGCAAACTTGGCTGGCCACATCATTGCTCACTCTTCTCTAGATCACCAATGAACAAGTCAAAAAACACATGTGCTAATATTGTTCCTTGGGGGACTCTACTTTCCACATCTCTTCATTGCAAGACTGCCCATGACTATCTGCTTCCTGTTCAGTAGGGTGACCAGATACAAAGAACCAGGTGCCAGAGCTGTTGCAAAAGAAATCTCAGTGGAGAGAGCTGCTGCATAATTATTGAAGGAACGGGAATGCTGTCCTTTGTATCTGGTCACACAAAATTTCCAATAAATTTGGCAAAATAAATACATTTATATTTGTTAGCAGCAGGCAGGGCTTTTTTTCAGCCAGAACTCAGTTCCAGCACCTCTCAAGTGGGAGCCATTGCCATTCTAAGAGAACAAGGGAGGTGTTCATGATGAGCACCTCTTTTTCTAGAAAAAATAGAACTATCGGCAGCTAAGAAATGACGACTATAAAACTGGAAACACCGTTTAGTATACTGTACAGTCAAACTTCGGTTGCTGAATGTAATCTGTTCCGGAAGCCCATTCAGCTTCCTAAATGTTCAACAACCAAGGTGTTGCTTCCAATTGCCTGCAGGAGCTTCCTGCACTCAAGAGGAAGCCACGTCGGATGTTTGGCTTCTGAAAAAGTTCGAAAACTGGAACACTTACTTCCGTGTTTTTGGCATTCGGGAGCCGAAACGTTCCAAAATGGAGGCGTTTGGGAACTGAGGTTTGACTGTATGTTGCTTCTCAGTCCCAGAATAACACAAATCTTGATAAAGTTGCAATGCTGAGTTTATTTTTTTTATTTTAAGTCTCTGAAGGATTGCCCTAGAATTTGAGGGGAGCGGGGAGTTTGCTTCTCTTCCTTCTTTTTGCCTTTAGGGCAAACTAATTTTTTAACAGGCTTCACCGTAAATTATGCATCTCTTAGAAACCTGAGCTTTGTATACAGTAAATTCAACTGCATATATTTGAGTGGAGCCAAAAGCAGCAGCGTAATCCATCTGAATGCCAGGGGAGTGACTCTGCTTAAAAGTCTGCCAGATTAATTATAAGCAATGGTATTAACTGCATAAATGTGCCGTAGCAAGCTAACAATTTTCTTAAAGCTCAGGGAGTTGGGACCCTTCGGTTGCCAGGCCCACTCATTACCTACCTCAATGATGACACAGCTTCTTTCACAATTTCTGATTATTAAAATTATTAGTGAACTTGCATATTGTATACCAGTCTTCCCCGACTGGTTGCTTTTCAAATGTTTTACTCTAAAATGCCTGTCACCCCTGGCCATTGGCCATGCTTGCTGAGGCTTATGAGAGTTGCAGCCCAAAACATCTGAAGTGCACCATGTTGGGGACGGCTGCGATATATCCTAACAGGGATGGCTAGCTGGAATTCTATAGGCTAGCACCCAAAGCAAACGTTTACTCCTAGTAGCTCTAGTGCATTTTGATCAAGATATGGGAGAAAGTTTGCCCTGTTCAACTTACAAAGCAAAGGAAATTGTACTCAAGAGAGAGAGAGAGGGTTTCCACACTTGTCATATATCTCCTTGGGATTTGAATGTAAGACTGCGTACCCGCAATTAGGAATATATGGAAATATCCTCAGTTGTGAAACTACTATTTTTATATGGCTCAAATTTACCACTTAAGGAATCAAATTATGTATCAAATTAGATTTCTGATCCCCAGACCACTGGATGTTTGACTAGATGTGCCTTTGGCCCAACCCCGCAGGCTCTTCTTACATTCTTGACTAGTGTTACGTTAAATATTTCTCCTGTGTTTTTTTTCCTGACCATGTTCTGACCATGTACCTAGAAAAAAAGAAACGCATTCAATCATTATCAAAAGGGAGAGAAAGTTTCAGTTAAATTCTCATAGCTGGGGTGAAGGGTTTTTGCTGCTGTTGAGATTACCTTACTCTTCAGGTGGCTAAGGTGTTTGAGAGTGCCCCTTCTTTCATTCCACAAATAATCTTGCCAGCAGTCTGCACTCTGCAACCTTCCTTAGGTGCCCACGCTTCAGTTAAAGCCCAAGGCACTTTATTCTCATATGACTTTTTCAGATCAGAAAGTGTGGGCAGCAAGGGGCCTTCAGAGTTGTTCCCTGGAAAGAAAGGCACACATGACACCCCCACAGCTGCCTCACAATAAGAGAAACTTGAAACCTCACACCCACTCAGAAAAATTGTAAAAATTCTAAAGGTCCCTGAGAATAAAGCAGTTTTTTTTTTAAACAGGAGAAGAAAACTTTGGGGGAAATGGGAGGACAAAATTCACCACAGCACTAATCTATGCAGTCCCTCAGGCACATTAGAACACAAGTATTCTTGAGAAAATCACTTGAACACAAGATGTGTTCAAGTGTCCACCTGAACATGTAAAAGTTTAAACTGGGGACAAGGCAGGGACAAATACACAGATCAGAAACCCTGATGAGTCATTATGCAAGATTGTTGCTTTTCCAACATGCTATCACTCTAATTCCCATTTTACCAGAGCCAGAATCTCTATTTTTCTGGCTGGGGCAGCCATTCCCAAACAAATTCTCCTGACTAAGCCAGTTCAATCCAGACAGATTCTGACTGGTAACACACCTTTTAGGAGGCCTTTTCATTATACTTGAGATAAAAATGGTATCATCATCATCATCATGCACCTACTTACCACTTCAAAGTGATCCAGTCTTCAAAGACTGGACATCGTAGGAATTTGTGGTTCTTTGAGCCAGGTCTCATTAAACAAGCAAGATCATTTCCCTTATGCAAGATTGGATTCAGGATGTTCAATGTTTTACTGGTAATTAAATGACTACTGGCATTTAATGATGGCATCTACAAGGTAGAGAGATAACTGACACACCAAGGGTCTCATTGGTTGGAAAGAGGCCCGGAAAAGGGGAGACAGAAGCTTCATAAACCCTCCTCTACTCAGCTCCTCTGTTGCCTTAGTCATACCTTCAAATTGTGCCAATTAGACCACTTGCTCTCTGTACTCATCGGGCTGATACACATGAATTTTCCTGGACCAAAAGTCAGAAGTCCCAGCTTTCTTATTGCATCAGTTTCAGACTGTCTTCAGGAATAACGACTTGAGTACTGGGCCATGCTCTGATAACTTCAACATTGGGTTTCCGTAACATACAGTCAGGGACTCACTGCTGCTCCTCAAACCAAGAGACGTGAGCCACTCCACATAGTTGTTGAAGAAGACCCATGTCCCACCCTGCAGCAAGCAAAGTCTTGTTGCCCCAGCATTTGGAACAACATGAAAACACAGCAAGGGAGCAAATATGGCTGTGAAGTTCTGCCTCTTCTGGTCAAAGGCCCAGATGTCGGACTAGACAGAGATGAGGTTCCTGGCTTCAGGAATAAGGAGACAGTGATAGGAGCCTCATAGTTCTTTCGGAAGTCCTGAGAGCTATAAAAAGAGAGCATGGGTAAGCAAAGAAGGATACAAGGTGACTATGTCCCCTGTCCCCCCGTCCCCGGAGGAACTGGCAGCATGTCACACAAACACACATTTCATACTGTGTTTGAAGAGTTTTCAGAAACTGAAGCTGGTTCAGAACACAGCAACCATGAAAATGTTGGGCCATGAAAATGTTAAGGACTCACTCTTCCCACAGGACTTCGGCAGGGTGCTCTTGCCCTGCTCTGGTGATAGCAATAGAATGCTATTACTGCAGTGAAAACATCGGAATAATTTACAAAAGGAAGAGCAACAGCTTTTACCACAGAGGTTGCATCAATATTAGTCACACTGGGAATCTGCACGAAGGTTCCTGTGATATTTTCATCACAGCTGGATTAATCATTATGCAAAATAGAGTAGAGCCCAAACTGAGCTGTGGCTCTGCTGTTGTATAACATTATAAGAATGGTTCCCTCAGGTCTGCAGCTTGAGATGCTTCTGAAACCAGCTCTGTTACATGATTCTCAGATATAGGGATATGTCAGTTTTGGTTTCTCTCAATTCCTAATTCCTTTAGGCCTTCATAATTCCACAGTAGTTTGGAAGAATAAAAATGGGGGGGGGACCCTCATGAAAAGTCATCAGCATTTTAAATACGCATTTTTCTATGCATTTTTGCCTAATACACACATTTTTGAAAAAAACATTTCCCCGATAGCCGTTTCTGTTTCAACATATATTTGCAAATGTGCCTTTGTACACCACACACCAAGGCAACAGGCTTCATTTAATAACCTCGTGAACAAAGCTTGAAGCCTAGATTCCAAATAGAGATTGTGCTGCCTTGTGACTTCCTTCTGCGTAGACCACATCTAAGTGCCTTCTTGGTAGTCTGTAGTGTAATGGCGTATGACAGTTAGATGAGGATGACACACAGCAAAAGGGAAGAGAGCAAGAGGAAATGCAGTTTTCTTTAGTGCTGAAAGGGTCTTCTTTTTATTAAATGTTTAGTATTAAAGGCTTCGTTGTTTTCCATCAAGTCAGGCTGAATAACTCCTGGCAGACATCCCAGGCACAAGTTTTTCTGGGTTGGATACATGAATGATGCCAGCCCTGGCACAAAAATCATTTATCTCCACCCCTGCTGAGCAAGGATGCAGTCAACAGAGCCCATCTAAGAGATCCAAAGCCCTCATTGTGTTGCAAACCAACTGGAGTTGGAGAATTAAGGTAACTGTGAGAACTCTAACCTTTAGAGAAATAAAAAATAAAAAATAAAAAATTCCTTCCAGTAGCACCTTAGAGACCAACTAACACAGGTTTCCAGAGGTCCTTGATCTCAAAGCTTGCTTACATTGGGAAGCAATAGAGATCAAGGCCAACATCTCAAATGATGACATGATGCTAACTCTACCATCACGGACCTATGTCAAATTAGTTAAGTTCACAGTTCTGTGGTGTGCTCTTTGAGGTGATCACTGGAAGGATGCAGATAAGCATAGCAGTGGCATTTTAATGCGCCTTGTGTACTTGCATTGAGAGGGAGGGTCCAGAAACTTAACTTGCTGAACAGAATGGTGCAGGGTTAGGTTAGTAGTGGAGTAGAAATCATTCCAATCCCAGTGGAAACTCTACTGTGAAGAAAAGGGTCACTTTTCCATGAGTCCAGATGGTGCAGGTCTCATCTGTGTATCCCAAATACAAGAGAGGTATCTGGGAATAGTTGGCACACTGTGTGAAAACTGGGAATGTTAAATTCGCCCACCCCACCCCCTGACAAAGGGCCTGTACTTTAGCAATTGTAAGGTAAAGGAACCCCTGACCATTAGGTCCAGTCGTGTACGACTCTGGGGTTGCGGAGCTCATCTCAGGTTACTGGCCGAGGGAGCCGGCGTACAGCTTCCGGGTCATGTGGCCAGCATGACAAAGCCGCTTCTGGAGAACCAGAGCAGTGCACGGAAACGCCCTTTACCTTCCCGCCGGAGCAGTACCTATTTATCTACTTGCACTTTGACGTGCTTTCGAACTACCAGGTGGGCAGGAGCTGGGACCGAGCAACAGGAGCTCACCCCATTGCGGGGATTCGAACCGCCAACCTTCTAATCAGCAAGCCCTAGGCTCTGTGGTTTAACCCACAGCGCCACCTGTGTCCCAGGTTTAGCAATTGTAGGGTAAGCAAAAAAACAACAACAAAAACAACAACCAATCAATTCAGCTTTGGTCGTGATTTCACAGGCATTCAGATTTCTGGCTGTTAAATGTGGAGAGCCTTTAATGAAAACTGGATTTGTTTCTTTGATTTATATTATTTATTAAGCTTAATAGTCACTTGTCACCTAGAAGGTCTCCAAGTTACTTACACTGAAAAACATACACAAATACATTATACCATAGAAAAAGGGGGTGGGGAGAATCATATTAAACATTAACATTTTAAAAAACCCAGCCCCCCATAATAAGCAATAGAAAACATTGGCAGCATGCAAACAACAAAACAAAAATATACTTCCACCCATTAACCAGCTGATTAAAAAACAAAAAAACACCAGCCCAGAAATTTGCCTTGTCATCCTGGATAATTTTTCCGTATGCTGCAGAGCTGAAGGCATCACTGTACAGTACTGTTCTCTTACAAAAAGGGGAAAAAAAGCATTTAACATGTACAAGCATATCTTATTTTTCTTAATCATTTCTATCTGGGGTGGGGCTATTTGTTATGGAGATCAGTTTTGCTATTATTGCTAAACATTTGTTTCTTTCTGGGTGAGGATTAGACCTACAGCAGTTTGGTAGGTTTATAATCCTCATAGGTCTTTTGTGGAAAGACTTGAACAGCTAATGATTCCAGTATGGAACTCTGGTATGCTGCCTGCTTTTATTAGTAACAGTGTGATAGGCTGAACACTTTTTTCGGAATGTGCAGAGGAAAGGATAATGTTTATTAGAAATAAGGCAACAAACAACATGTTTGTTATTAACATTTTTCTGTTTTATTAATGAGATCTGTCACTGCATGTCCTTCTGATTTATGGTAGAGCTAAGAATAATATAAGCTGGCACAGCAGATGACTAGCTGGTAGGCAGTTTTCTCAACACACATTGCAGCAATTGCACTGCTATGCTGTGGCAGAGGCAGTTGCTGAGACGCCTTCCTTTGCTGCCACTGCACTGATGGAGCTATTGGGAGTGAATAAAATGGACAGGAGAACCATGGCAGTCTGCATGTAAAAGTGGAATCATTGGACATTCGGCGATGGTTTGGCACCTGCATTGCAGGAGCAGGAATCACTTGTGTTGGACTCATCTTGGGATGACTAGCTTTGGAATCAAATTGGTTTGTATTTGCTTGTTTGGTCATACATATCAGCTTTCTCCAATCCACGGCCATCCAGATTTTTGGACTACAATTCCCATCAGCCCCAGTGAGCATGGCTAATGCTCAGGGCTGATGGGAGCTGCAGTTCACAGCATCTGGAGGGTGTCGCATTGTTTGTCCCTGCTCTAGGCCCTCCCTTTCCCATGTTTACTTCCTGTAATGCACGAGGTGAGCACATTCGACAACGGCAGCTTTTGCAGCAAGCCACAGAAGATTTAGAGACAAGTATACAGTACGAAAACAGTTCTAAACAACTCAGTGCAAGCAGTTCTTCTGTTCTACCGCACAAGATTGTCCATTAAGATTGCCATCTTGTACAGGAAATTTATATTAAAATGAATCTAAAAATAGCATGAAGATGACCTAATAGCCTATTTGGCTTTATGTATTTATTCTGAAACCAATACTTTTTTTTAAAAGTGCATCATTGAGTCTAATTTAGTGTATCATGTCCACTTAATCTAACAATCACATTTTTTTTCTAGTTAAGACAAGCATGTGCTTATTGTAACCATCTGCCTGGATGACTCACACTTACAGCAACCTGGCATTTCAGCTAGGGGTTGTACCAGCAACTGGAAGTTCCCGGCTTAAAATTGCATTTGATAATATTTTTCTGCAACTACTTGGGAGAACCTTTCTAGCTCTTATGTATAGAATTACTAGTCAGCATTTTCTCCATCTCTGAATCTCATTTTTAAAACCTTTGGAACCATAGTGACTAATACCAGGAATGGAATCAAATTTAATGCAAAGTGCAGATTAAAAGAAGCTTGCTTCCCTGGTGTTTCTACTTTGTGAAAACCAGGTTTGCTGCCTCAAACCCATTTTCAACCTAATCAAAGAATGAATCCCAGCCCACAGCCTTTGCTTTCTCATACTGGGCTCAAGGGTTTTCATTAACGGGAGCAAAACAATTTGAATGGATTAACTAAGGCACATACAAGAGGTATGTTTCGCATTAAAAAGGCAATGCCTCTATCTTCCTACAGGATGTTACTGTTGAATGCAGTCAGTGTGCCTTTTGGATATTTTCAAATGTAATTCCATGCTGTTTATCTGTCTTTGAGCTTTAACTACAGAAATAAAAAATAGGCAAGAAATCTCTTTCACAGGTAGGTCAGCTAGGTGACAGAAATCCTAAAACACTCTTGCATACAAGAGCTCTCATACAATACATATGGATGGCTTAAATCAGGCAAACCAAAGTACTGACCGAGAAAACAAAAGGGGCTTGTTGTTGTTGTTGTTCAGTCGTTCAGTCGTGTCCGACTCTTCGTGACCCCATGGACCAGAGCACGCCAGGCATGCCTATCCTTCACTGCCTCTCGCAGTTTGGCCAAACTCATGTTAGTAGCTTCAAGAACACTGTCCAACCATCTCATCCTCTGTCGTCCCCTTCTCCTTGTGCCCTCCATCTTTCCCAACATCAGGGTCTTTTCTAGGGAGTCTTCTCTTCTCATGAGGTGGCCAAAGTACTGGAGCCTCAACTTCAGGATCTGTCCTTCTAGTGAGCACTCAGGGCTGATTTCTTTAAGAATGGATAGGTTTGATCTTCTTGCAGTCCATGGGACTCTCAAGAGTCTCCTCCAGCACCATAATTCAAAAGCATCAATTCTTTGGTGATCAGCCTTCTTTATGGTCTAGCTCTCACTTCCGTACATTACTACTGGGAAAACCATAGCTTTAACTATACGGACCTTTGTCGGCAAGGTGATGTCTTTGCTTATTAAGGGACTTAGATGTGCTTAACTTTGGCTGGATCATGCCTAGCTTTAGTAAGCATTATGACTATCTATATATATTTGCAGGTTCAGGAAGTTCTCTGCCTGCTGTGTGAGAGTATTATTAGTGGGCGTGGGGGTGGGAGGAGGAGACCTGCTTCACTATCTGCACCCAGGAAACTGGTTTTAAGAGACGGAAGCCAAAACAAACATGGCGTGGTCTGCAGAAGCAGGACCTAGTCATGCACTGTGCTCTGCTGGTGGTCCTACCATAGGCAATGCCAGGGGTGATGCGACAAGAAGTTATGATGGAGAAGGGGAGTAGCATCCCTCTTCAATTCTCACCTCCCCACCAAAGCTGATCAATTGTGGGTGTATATACAGTGGTACCTTGGTTCTCAAACTGAATCCATTCCAGAAGTCTGTTCCAAAACCAAAGCGTTCCAAAACCAAGGTGCGCTTTCCCATAGAAAGTAATGAAAAATGGATTAATCCATTCCAGACTTTTAAAAACAACCCCTAAAACAGCAATTTAACATGAATTATACTATCTAACGAGCCCACTGATCGATAAAATGAAAGCAATAAACAATCTACTGCAGTCACACAACCAACTAATCAATCAATCAATCAATCAATCAGTAGCTGAACTGGGTTCCACGCAGTCACAAAAACAAAAAAGAGCCACAAAACCACAAAATAAATAGCAAAAACAGACAGATCTCAGTGTAACACTCAAAACAGAAGCGTGGTACTCAAATTGGAAGCATAACACCCAAAACGGAGCACGTTCGGCTTCTGAAAAAAGTTCGCAAACCAGAACACTTACTTCTGGGTTTGCAGTGTTTAGAGTTCCAAGTTGTTCAAGTACCAAGGCGCTTGAGAACCAAGGTACAGTACAACTGTATATATAAAATCCTGAACTTCCAAGTGTCAAATACTCAGTCGCCCGAACAGACTTAAACAATAAGAATTGGCTTCACCGCTTGCAAAACCTGCTATCATCTCCTCCCCTACAAAATGGTAACGCAACATTTCTTTACATAGTCGTTTGTGTATGAAGAGTTTTTGCAAATCTCTCTTACAATACTGTGGACTAGCTGGACCTCTGTTTCTCTTGACACTATTAAGTAGCGCAAATAACACATAAACTTTTTTTTAAAAAATACAAAAAAGGATTTTGGTTTGGGTGTGTGTGTCCATTACGGGACACATTATCCTCTGATCTCCCACATTTCCCTTCCTTCTCCCTCCCACATACGTAGCATTCCCTCCTCTCGTGTTCTGTCATGCTACTCATAATTCCTGCAAGAGCTTTCCACTGAAAAGGACTGTCAGATCAAAACCAAGTTAATACCTGTCGGATGAACAAGTCAGTATTTGCTGTAGTAACCTACTCCACAGGGTTGTTGCAAGGATAAAATGGGAAAAAACCATACCTGGAATAAAAAATATGATCTAAGAGATAAATGTTAGTGCAATATACACTATAGTAATGTCGTACTATTATTGTACATTGAACTTTTGTGGCCTACTACCTTCTGCAAATTTAAGAAGCCTGAAACCAAGGGCTTTGTCAATCAGTTGAAATAAAGCTTGTAGAATTCGGCTTCTACTCCTCTGTACTTCTGCTTTTGGGCCCTCGTCACATGTTTAGCCACAACAGGACAGCAACGGCAGAATTTGTCTTATTTGTAGCTCTCAAAGAAATAGATTTTTTTTAGGCTCTAGACCAGCCTTTCCCAATCTGGTGACTCTAGATGTTTTGACTACACCTCCCATCAGCCTTAGCCAGCATGTAGAATGTTCAGGGATAAGGGGAGCTATAACTGAGATAGTAGGAAGGCACCAGATTGAGTAATGTTGGTCTAGACCATAAGACCTGGTAACCTGCTTTGTTTGGCTCCCTGGTCTGCATTCTGCAGCCTTCCAGTCTTCCTTTCATCATGCAAGTGACCCCAGGGCAGGGTGCATGCATCAAAATATAAAATCTGACACAAACACAGCAAAACACTAAAATGGTTGAAAAGAGCACCCCTTTCCCTGCTGACTTCCTTCTTGCCAACAACAACAACCCCTCCTGTTCCTAGGACCCTGGGTAACGCTTTCCCTCTACTCTCACCACGGTTTCCTCAGCTCTCTGAATGTTCAGACCATTTCATGTGACCCACTTCTGCCAACTTGTCTCTTGGCCAGATTCCCTACAACGTCTGTCTTCCCACGCACATCAGAGTGTACAGGCCGTCCTGGCTTGAAGCACTTTGAGGTTTCTTTTAAGCCTGTTCCTCCTCTGAATATTCCAACAGCTTTAAGTGCCTGGACAGCTGGAATGTTGTCACCTGCTCAAGCTAATAACCCCTGTCAGAAGCTTCATTGCCACAAGCGCAATGCAATTTAGCTACTCTTATTGCTTACTTCTGGTGTTCCGCTCTCGGCTTGCAAAGCTGCCTTGTGTTTTTCTGCCTGTGTCAGGAGCCTTAACCGGTTTGAATTTTGCAGCTGGGAGATGTGCAGAGTGTATAGTCACCTCCATGACTATTGCCTTTGTACGTCAACTGCACCAAACATTCGCACTTGACTGAAGCATTTATTTCTGTAATGCTTCTTTGTGGGCAACGCTTCAGACTTCTGACGGTGTGTCCGTGTGTGTAAGATACACAGAATCGGTGCCACCCTCCTCCTTATCATCTCCTTCCCCTTTTATGTCTGCTATTGGGCTTAATGTGTTGCTGAAACAGGAAGCATGGTGGAGTGGAAAATCTGCACACATGTCAGACTGTTTAGGCTGACTCACAAACTGAGTAGGGAGGCGTAACCAAATACCAAAAAACAGTGCGGTGAAAATGGACTAGAAAAAGACCAAGCAGAAAAATGACAAAGAAGCAAACTCATCTTTTCCTTAAAAACAACACAAAAGTAAACAAACAAACAAACCAACAAGCAAACACCACAGCACCTTATGGACTAATAAAATTATTATGGCTTAAACTTTCATGGACTCTAGTCCATGGCACCAGAAGCACGAAGTAGACTGAAGTTCAAGAAATTCATGCCATAATATACTTAGTACACTTACATGCTAGTTTTTGCAACATTTCATACAGTACTGCCATGCACTGGTTGTTGGTGATATTACTGGTGACAACATGCAGTTGCACTGGAATGTTTATCATAGGTCTTTAATTGCTATGTTGTAACAACTGATTTTTTTTTAAATGACGGCTTTAAAATGTTATCGTGTTCATATAATCATGTCGGGTTATTTGTTGCACAGTTGCGTTTTGATTTGGTATTTGTAATGCTGTGTTGATTTGCAATTTTGTTCCGTTGTGAGCTGCTTTGAGCATATTTATATGGGGAAATGGCATGCAAATTTATATAAATTTATATAAAAGAATAAATTTGTTGAGCTTTAAGTTGCCATAAGACGTTTTGTTGTTTTTTGCTGCAACATATTAACATGGTTAATTATGTTGGTTAACCATGATTAACAGATTAACTCTGGAAACTTAGAAAAGTAAAGGCTTGGTCCACTCATTCATAACATAGATCTTACTAGGAGGGTTAAGCACATGTTTAGATTTCCCCCAATAGCTCAGGGGTAAAGAGAATTGCTTTGTAGGCAAAGGTTCCAGGTTCCATGGTGTCTTCAGGTATGGCTGTGAAAGACTCCTCCCTAAAACCATGGAAAGCAGCAGCTAGTTGGTATTGACAGTAGTGAACTAGGTAGACAAATGGTCTAATTTGATTTAAGGTCGCTTCCCAAGTTCCCCTTGTGACTGAACCCGCAGCACAATCCTATGTTGATTCAGAAGTACCTCTGGGTTCAGTAGAGCTTATTTTCAAGTAAGTGTGCAAAGGATTCATAGCCTTAAAAAAATGTTTACACTCTGTGCCCTAGTAATATATTTGGTTACAGAGAGGAGCAACCATTCTGTGTTCCTGTATTTGCTAATGAATTACAAAGATATGCCATGGGAGCACAACAAAAGTAAGCTACTTATTTTGCTTTAGGACTGAAAAATTAATTTAATACAAATTAGTCACAAACTGCAGGATGAAGCTAAACCAGTCTAGTGCCACTCAGTAAGTGATATTGTACAGCTAAAATAATCCCCCCCTTCTCCACCAGACAGGAACCTAGCCTTTAGACAAGAAGGTGCCAGTGATAATTCTATTTATATTGTTAAGTTTGCTGATACACCCCAGATACATGCTACAATCTAATTAAAGATGATTTACATGCAAGATTACAAAGGTTGAGCAGCTGCAGATGAAAATAAACAGCATGATAGTGGAGAACAAATGGGAAACTCATACAAAAGCTTGATACAAAGAAGGATGGGATGATTCAAAAACACAGCTGTAAAAAATGTGACGGGTTCAGTAATTATGTATCATACGTACTATTATAGTTGTTCATTTCTATAGCACCAAATGCACGCAACATTTTTCCAGGGGTTCAATAGGTCTCTGTACCATTGGACTTGCAATCTAAAAGTGGACATGGAGAAACAATAGAGGAAGGGGAGGGCTATGGAATCTAGGCTGAAGATGGGAAAGATACACAGTTACTTCAATTATGCCTACTTCAACCTAGTTACAATAAGTATTGGTACTAGAGCAGGGGTCCCCAAACTAAGGCCCAGGGGCCGGATGCGGTCTAATCGCCTTCTAAATCCAGCCCGCGGACAGTCCGGGAATCAGCGTGTTTTTACATGAGTAGAATATGTCCTTTTATTTAAAATGCATCTCTGGGTTATTTGTGGGGCCTGCCTGGTGTTTTTACGTGAGTAGAATGTGTCCTTTTATTAAAAATGCATCTCTGGGTTATTTGTGGGGCATAGGAATTCATTCATATTTTTTCCCCACAAGGTCTGAGGGACAGTGGACCAGCCCCCTGCTGAAAAAGTTTGCTGGCCCCTGTACTAGAGGGTTGTTCCAAAAGCTTCCTGGGAAAAAGCAAAAGTACAGATATGCACAAGTGTGTCACATCACCATACTCTATGCTCATTTTTTATTTCTATGCTGCTTGATTGTTGTAAAACCTATAAGTGGTTTACAAGAACACATTTCCTTCTATTATTCTATTTCCTTCCATTAATGCATTGTTAGTATCCTTGAGTCTTTGGGTAAAGGAATGCTAGATCATTCAACCAAATATATACACCGGTTTGAGGACAATTGTGAGGCCTTCATACAGACCTGCACCCTATTTATGCAGATTGGCAAAACATTGTACTGCAACTTGAAAAACATTACCAATATTTTCAGAAGGAAAATAGTTGGGACAGGAAACGGGGGGTGATAAAGCAGAACCAACAAAGATTAAATGATAAAAGTGCAATGTGTTTGCGAGCCATAAGCCAAGTAAGAGGGACAAGGAAAAGCAAAATGGACGTAATGGCCTTTCAATAAAAGTTTACTGAAAGAGCATGCAGAGGATCAAATACATGCAGTGACTTGATATTTCAACTGACTTTTCATTTCAAAAACCTGCTACACTCTCTTAACTCTTGATGGTGTCTCTGTTCTTCTGGCACTCTTTATCAAGAGCCTTCATTTCAGCGTTACATTGAAGAGTGTGACTGGAGGGGCAAATTTGTTCAGCTCCACCCGCAAGACGCTTCAAGCCTAACACACAATAGGTAGTTATTAACCATGTGTCTCTGCAGTCTCCTTTCATAAGAGCTTTTTACTCTAGCCCCACCCACCCAGGTGTGGTTACTAATATATTTAGCTCACCAGCAATGAGACTGCCCTTCCTTTCTGTCGCAATTAAAATAATCTGATTAGCCACGGTCAATTTTATAGACTTGAAATGAAGACAAACTTGGGAAAGATGACTCAGAATTCAGGTTGCAATCCATCAGAGGGATGGGAACCAAGGCTGAAAGGTTTTGTCAGCTATGCAAGAGGCTATGAGTAAGTCACAGAAATTCGTGCCCCCTTAGATTCAGCATACAACCATCTCACAAAATTATATTTGTGGTTGAAGAGCCACCATGAGGTGAATTTCTTGCTCAATATTGGACTCAATATTGAATCAAAAAGCATTCTTGCAAGTGGAAGTCAGCATTGGATCTCAAGTCTTTTTTTTTTTTTTTAATCAGGCAATTTTAGGCTGAGAGTAATTTCAGAAAAAAAGAAATATTTTTTGAAGAAAGACTTGGATTCATCATGGATGCTCACCAAGGGCTAAAGGGATTTAGCCAGAGTTTACGGTACTTGCTGGTCATAGACAAAAGTTTATTTAGCTGAACTCAGACCTAAATCAGCTCAGGTCTGCTCAAAGTTCACCTGATCCCTCATAGCCACTTGGTTCTATATATAAAACCTACATTTATTATTTATTTTATTTAACAAAACTTTCAAACTGCTTTATTGGATGTAGACTTCTAAGTGGTTTACATAGATCCCACAGGTGTCCAAGACAGATCCCAAAATTTCAAGCAATGTGAACTAAAGTCAATTCTGGGACCCCTCTGGGATTAGGGGCCCTGAAACTTAAGCTTCATTAGCTTCATAATAGACACAACCCCTGATCTGGACTGTTACTAAAGCAGTACAGGCTTTTAGAACTCAGGACTCCTAAAGAGCTTTGGTTCTTGGTTCTCTTTCCCTGCCCCTCACTTTGATTAAAGGTTGAGAGTGTACTTTCTTCTCCATTTCTTCCGACAGTAGGAATCACAAATTACTGGAACAGGTGTGCTCAATTAAGCCATCGCCTGAAGTTTTTGTCGTTATTTTCCACAATGCCAAATGAACCTTGAACTTGTTTATTTATTTTTTAATAAAGTTATGAGTGTGTTCTAATAGTACATTTTCTTGCAAAACTGAATAAAGGCAAAGGTAGGGCACCACAACCCCAGAGTGGTTCACGACTGGACTTAACTGTCAGGAGTCCCTTTACCTTTAGATGCCCTTCTAATAGTGAGTGACAGCTGAGTGATAACCAACATCTTCTTACACCAATGATCCTGTCCTTTTAGAGTCGTACTTTGGTTGTCAAATGCCTTGGTAGTCATACATTTTGGCTTCCGAGCGACCGAAACTTGGAAGTGAGCGTCCCGGTTTTTGAACATTCTTTTGGAAGCTGAACGTCTGATGCGGCTTCCGCTATTGTTTCCACCTACGCAATCAGGAGCCAATCGGAAGCCACGTCTTGGTTTCTGAACGTTTCGGAAGTCGAACGGATTTCCGGAACACATTCTGTTTGAAAACCAAGGTACGACAAGGTACATTCTTTCAAAGTAGCAACTGCAGTGTGGTTTTGTAGCATACATATTTAGCTAGTTAAAAGCCAATCAACAACATGGAACATTTCAAATAGAATTTGTCTTCAAGACTAGTGATCTGCTCTTTACAGAGGAAGTAGCAATGCACTGTCCTGTTAGCTGGAACTGGTGCCTTCTCTGAACATCAATCAGGATGATGGGAAATGAAATTAGCACACTTTTTGTTGATGAATGCCCAATCCTGGAATTTGTATTAATTAGCAAAAATGTGGAAATCTATTCAGAAATTCAGAAAAAGACTTAAGCTACAACAAAAAATACCTTTTTTGGTTTATTTTTCTCCCAGCATCTACCCCCCCCCCCATGAATCATGGATAACATCATTTCCGGAAGGTATCTTTATGTGCTAAACATTTGCATTTATCTACACAGCTCACATTTATCTTACAATGACCTCATTACAGCAACTTGTCCAAAGCTACCTGGTGAGATTCATTGCTTAATCAGCTTTCTTCAAGAACTGTAGTCATTGTGACGGCACATCCTCTGATTAACACAGTAATGCCTATATTTGATTGCAACTCAGGGCTGGTCTACACAATCAACAGAATGAGGTGGGAGAATGGACTGCACTGCTTCACTTGTGAGATAGGTTTTCTATGTTTACTTGTGCGAGGAATAAAAAAAAATGTTAACACAGCAGGAAGAAAGGTTCTATCTCAATCCACACCCCACTGTGATAATTTTCTGAATGTAGAGCATTTTTATTTTGCAGCTTAAAACATTTCAAAATGTGACAATTTAGATGGATTAGCTTCAGGTAAGGCAGTGTTGTCAAAGCGACTGGCATGAGTTTGGCCAAACTGCGGGAGGCAGTGGAAGATAGGGGTGCCTGGCGTGCTCTGGTCCATGGGGTCACGAAGAGTCGGCCAAGACTGAACAACAACAACAACAAAGGCATGTTTGTAAGATCTACAGCCAGAGATGTATTGAAAGCCAGGCACTGTGGGCAAGCATGAGAGTACTCACTTGATATGACGTCCAGCTGTACTCTGGGTACTGCGTAGTATCCTAATTTCCTGCGCACACTATTTTCCACCTTCCTTCCCTCATGCACAACTAACTGAAGCACAACGATACAAGTCACAAGCTTCTAATGACATTGTGAGTAAAAACTTCTCTTCTTTAAAAGTATTGTTTGTTTGTTTAAAAATATGTCTTGCCTTTAATGAAACAACATGAAAGGAGGGACGATCAAGGTACACTTTCGCAGAAAATTAGACAAAAATAGCTAGCTCTGTTTGCACATTTTATGTGTTGTAGGGATTCCACAAAACAACAAAAAAGTATTATCTTTGATGGGACCAACCAACTTGTCACAAAGTCATGAGCAAACTTTTGACTTCTCCACAATTTTTCACCACTCAAATCTTCAGCAGATATGAAGATGGAAGCTAGAAACTCTAGGACAGGCATAGGCAAACTCAGCCCTCCAGATGTTTTGGGACTACAACTCCCATCATCCCTAGCTAACAGGACCAGTGGTCAGGGATGATGGGAATTGTAGTCTCAAAACATCTGGAGGGCCGAGTTTGCCTATGCCTGCTCTAGGAGCCCACTTACTGACACCATTTATCCATTACTCCCAACAGCCAATTGTCCTTTCTCCATCATGCTTCTGAAGAGTAAGAGATGCAAGAATTAAGCCTGTTATGCGATAATGAAAAAAGAGCATCCACTTCCTAGCCCTGTGTTACTCTTGAAACATGCACTTCAGTTGATTCCACGTCCAACAAATTTATGTGATTGTATAAATAAAAAGGACAGACGATGGAAACATAATGAGGGACTAATTAGGTTAGGAAGGGTGCATTATGTTTCTTAAAACAAAGCCAAGCACAATATAAATTTCAAACATGAAAGCATTTGTTTAGAGTTCCCACATAAAAAACCAAGGACCCTGAAATCCACTTTCAGCTATTGTTTTTATTAGGCCAACCAAAATGTCTTGTAAGAGTGTGCAAGCTTTTGAGTTCTCCAGAACTGTTCATCAGGCAAGGTGGTAAAGAAAAAGCAATGGTGGGAAGTAAAAAACGCACACATCTTGTCTGGTGTTGAAGTCAGCTGTGTTTGCCTCTGGTAAGAGTCTTAAGGTAGACTGTGGGAAGAGGTAGCAGACCTTCTAATGTGGCTGTGCTATGCAGATATCAGGAAGGTTTTCTGGGAAAAAGGAACACGTAATGGCAGATTCTTCACCTCTAGAAATAAAACCATCAGCTGTTACTCAGTTCTTTCTCCATCCTTAGGCAAAACACACAGGTTCCTTGGTAGGTGGAGAACAGGAACAAAGGAAAACTAGGCAGTCATATTAACAGGGTTAGAAATTAATTTTAGATGGTGTGCTGGGTTAAAAAAAAAAAGGCAACAGAAGCCAAACTGGGGAGCTTTACCTAGGAAGTATGTTATTCTTCCTTGAAAGTATTCTCCTACCATCAAACACTTTGTTGAAATATGTTTCAGTGTTCCATGCAAAAAAACCAAACTCTGCTTTTCTCCACCACCAGTTTTGTTGTTGCTTCTGTCAATAGTAGCACCACTGGATTTTTTTTTTTTTTGCAAAGAACCAATGAAGCAGACATTGGTTTAGAACTCATTTTATTTATGATATGAAGTTGGATGCAACTTTAATCATAAAAACATATATGTAGTGTCTCATACCTTAATATTTTAAGTGAGGAAATATTTGTTCTGAATTCAAGCCAAATGGAGCCAGTAGATTCTTACTGCAGTCCATTAATTCCTGCTTGGTGGCATGGAAAAGGTAGCCCTGCAAAAGTCTGTGGGCCAACAGTTTTAGGGACCTTCATCTATGAGTTGTGTTTTTGGGAGAAAGCTTTGTCCTACAGCAAGGCAATGCCTGTATTTTTCAGAATAGTTCATCTTTTCATTCTGAGCTGGTGGAACTCTTTCAAAATTTCTCCAGTCAGACTTGGAGATCTTCTTAATTCAGCTCATCTATTGAAGCTAGAAGAGTTCCAGTTTCCTCAGAGCAAGAAATCTCTAAGGACCCAAGGAATCTTATTTTGTTTGGCCAGCTTGGAGGCACAATTAGATCAAAGTCCTGATCAAAAGGAACTCCCTTTCAAACATTTTCTTGGTGGGGGGTGGAATTGCCACTAGTCTGAAGCACATAGAAAAGCTGGACCGGAATTCTCATTTGTTCAATGCCATGGGTAACAATGAAACATATGCACTTATACCAAGTTATACAGTATGATGCCATTTATCAGAACCATTAAACTTGATGCAGTGGCCAATTTAATTACACATAACATATATCTGATGCAAAAACAGCACATAGCTCAAATCACCAAGAACATTAAGTAAACAGATATTCAACCCAAGAATGCCGGTCAGCATATTATGTATATCTTTGTTTTGTAAAAGTAACAATTTTAAGTGTGTTTGTTCTAAGTCCCTAATTTGCAATGCAGGACTGAGCACTTGCATTTAGAAGATGCCTTCTTGATTCCAAGTGAATGTAGTTTCAATTAATAGTTTAGGATGTGAGGATGTGTCATTTTGAACTTCAACATATCTAATGCTGTGCTTGAATGGCCTAACACCCTGTATTGCTGCGATGGCCACGTGTACAATAGGGTTGTAAATCAGAACAGGCCTGAGAGGCATGATAATGGTGCTTCAATCATATGGACAAACCCATCCTGTTTAAGTTAATTTTGAGCTAAAGGCCAGCAAGAAGCTGTAATTCGCACAGTTGTTGTTGTTCAGTCGTGTCCGACTCTTCGTGACCCCATAGACCAGAGCACGCCAGGCACGCCAATCTTTCACTGCCTCCCACAGTTTGGCCAAACTCATGCTAGTCGCTTCGAGAACACTGTCCAACCATCTCATCCTCTGTCGTCCCCTTCTCCTTGTGCCCAACATCAGGGTCTTTTCTAGGGAGTCTTCTCTTCTCATGAGGTGGCCAAATTCGCACTGTTACATACTATTTAATGTGAAGATAAAGGCTGGTATCGAATTCTACCTGCTTCACTGACAGAAAGCATTATCTACTCCATAAATAGGCATAGAGTCTTCATGGTTATGTCAGAAGACTCTTAAGTTTGCTAAATTTCCATAAACAGATTGCTAGAGAGAAGGGAAATGATGTGGCCTATGATTCGAAACAATGGTTCTCAGACTGGGAGGTGCTACTGGTGGGCTTGCAGCTTGATAATTCCGGCACCTTTTTTCTAGAAAAAAATATGCTGGTGGGCAGGATTTTAGTCAGTGACTAGAATTATAAAGATGATCAAGAAACTACAGGTAGACAACACAGAGAACTCAACAGGAAAAGGAGCACTTAATATCTGTTGTGTTTTTAATGCAATTTGTTCTTCTGAAGTCAGCACTAGGCATTACATTGTTATAAATATTTATACACATTTCCCTCATTTATATCTGTTTTATACTTTAGACTTGACTCACTATTACTCTTAACTTCTCAAAACTATCATACCAGTACAACCATTACATATACAGTAAGCAGAGAACCAATACAAAGGATTCCCAACAAAAATTCCAGGTTCACATGAATGAATCCTAGTTTTAATGTGAACACACTCTCTCTCTATTAAACAGCTGCATAATTGACACAGACGATTTGCTAGACTGAAAATGGTATTTGAAAATGCTTTCAACTTTTTTCAGTCTGGAAAAAAATGAAAGAAAAGATGGTTTTGTTCTCTTTTACTACTTTACACCCAGATCTATGCATTCAGGCATATTGAAGATATCCACATCTGATATAGCCACCCTGTTGTGCAATTGCTTAAACAGTTTGATAAATTCAGCATGTTCAATAACAGTATTTAGCATATAAAAAGCAAGATCTGGAAATCTTTGAAAGTGTTTCAAGTCAGTTCAAATAAATAAGCTGTTTAATTGTCCATGTTTCACCAAGCATTTATCTTCCTATCTTTTGTACCTGGTTTTCTTTCATCTCCTTTTGCAGTTCAGTCCCCTATATTGCCAAGAAGAGGACCAAATCTTGACCATTTTAGCTCAATGCAAGGCGAACTGGATTCTCCAAATTGCTTTTAAGTCTCTCCAGAAATTTTGAAGCTAGTTCATCATCTACTATTCGGCCATCACTTGATAGCGTTACTGTCATCAACTGATGCTGCTGAAGCTTCTCATTCCCTTCGTCATCCACTGCAACTGCGAGTTCAGTCCGAGTTCGTCCCACAGCTAAGATACAGGCTTGTGGGGGGTTTATGACAGCAATGAAGCTACTGATGCCAAACATGCCTAGATTTGAAATGCTATTGGTGGAAGGGAAGAAGACAGACAAACAAATATTGGGGGGGAAGGATAAGTATGAACAAGGCACTTTGAAAACATATTTAGGAAATTACTAAGGATTAATTTAGACACAGAAAAAAGTATATGTACTACCATAAACATATGGAGTTAGAAATTTAACTTAATGTATTAAAATCAAAGGTTTAGAATAAAGAATAAGGATGAATAAAAACCACACACAAAGAAAGACACCATTTCCCTATATTCATATCACTTTAGTATCAGTATCAGTTTGATTTTGTGAGTATGTGACGAACTAAAAGGAGTCTAGTTGGGGTTGTTTTTGTCAGTCTGCATTCCTTAGTGCGGAAAGTATTGATCTGACAAGTAGAGATCTTTCCTATTCGACTTAATTCAAGAGGGTTCTGGAAGCTTCTCTGTGTGAAAGAAGGTTCATGATGTTTGGGTTATACCTTCAGAGAAGCTGGGTAGAGCTGGCTGAAACTGGTTGTCTTATCTCTTCAGTCAAGGTCATGCTGACTATAAAAGTAAGGCCAGAAGGAGCCTGAATTTCACTTTCTCTTTCTATCTCTTTTCCTTCTGGTGTGGTGTTCTGTACATAGTATGCTTAGTGTTAAAGTTGTAGACTAATTATAAGTTATTGTAAGTTTAAGTTTGCTGCAACTGGGTTTCTTAGGGACATTGCCAATCCTGAATGTATTGGATTTGTGACCATTATGCTCAGTTGCATTCAGCAGCAGTAAAGCTCTGCAGGATGAAATACAATTGCCTCTGGTCTATTTTTTGGGAATCCTGAAACAGGTTTAAGTTGTTACTTTGCTAACTATACACTGGAATCTACCCTGGATCAATACCAAGTTGAATTTAAATGACAGTTTTTCGTTTTGTTGTTGTTGTTGTCTGCAACCTATATACAGAGAGTCACACCCCCTCAGGCTTTTCCCATCTCATCATTTGCCAACAGACACCTCTCACTCACTGTCATTTGTCACCACTGGCTGAGATGGTAGTGGTGTGCTGGGGCTGGTTAAAATTCAGCTAACTCGGTGGGGCATACTTTGGAGCAGAAATGTGTAGGATTACACTGTTAGCTGTAAAACAGGCCATGGAGTCGTGATAGTGGACTTTTGGAGGAAAACTTTAGAGAGACGGCATAGAGTCTCTTATATAGATTCTGGAATAGGCATGGTTGCAGAAAATAATACAACCAACGAATTTCCAACCAGACTTTGAACCCGTTTGTCACTATTAACTACTGTAAATTTGTAATATTTAAGACTCTAGGATGTAACTACCTCCTTTGGATTACTAGCATTATGAGAAACATAGCAATAGATTCTTAAAAACACATTGGCTACAGTGTGATTTATCCAGTCTATTCAGCTAAGGTAATGTCAGAATGAATCCAAGAGTAGAAATAGCAGTAGAAATAATGCTAGGAACATCTGGTAAAGTGAGAAAAAGTTTTCCTGACTGCATATGCAGGTATTCAGTAGATCTGATTTAACAACAACTTCTGCCTGCTAAATAAGAAGACCCTTCCCTGCCATAAATTGAACATGACAATTCGGGGGCGGGGGGCGGGGGGGGGGAAACGCTGTCACTGCCATTCTGCCATTTCCTTTCACAATTTTGTAGAACATGGGATGGTCCTGTAAAGTATAATAAAACGAGGTTTCCAGGCACCCAATATTCCTACCGTCTAGGGTTTCTCACAAAGATCACAGAAAACAAGAAAGGGAACTGGAAGCCAACAGGAAATCAGCATTTACCCCTGAAGGCCCATCTAAACCGAAGGGTCCTTTTAGGTTATAATCTTTACTCAGCATCATAAACACAACTTCATTCTGGCCAATCTTAGCCTCTGGAAATACAGAACTTTGCTGTTGCTAGGCAAGACTGTTACAGAATAGGTCTCAGCCTTGCAGAATTCAAAGTGAAGCCAAGAGATAGGAAGCTGGGGTAACGTCAAGCATCCAAGGTGAAATTAATCACAGCATAGGATACCATGGCGTGTCAATATTGCCTCAATAATGCATCAGTTATGGCTGTGGCCTTAACAGCTGTAATTTGCTGGTATTCTGAAACCCTTTACATAGCATGCTAAACCAACCCCCACCCAACATTTTTTTTTGTTAATTAAATATTAAACTCACTCTATTGCACTATTCAATATGGGAATAAGCTAACAACGGACATTCCTCCTGGCCAACTCTAGGACACTCATTTAGGTATGATGAAATTCTTAAATTTATGTGAAACATCTCTCATCATGGAAGCTTTTCCTGCAAACAAAGGTCTATATCAGGCATGGCCAAACCTGGCCCTCCAGCTGTTTCGGGACTACAACTCCAATCATCCCTAGCTAACAGGACCAGTGGTCAGGGATGATGGGAGTTGTAGTCTCAAAACATCTGGAGGGCCAAGTTTGGCCATGCCTGGTCTATATTCTTGGTCTGCTATGTCCGCATTAGCCTTTAAACAGTTTTACTGAAATACCTGATTACGTCCAGAGAGGAATTTTCTAATTGGAAAACCCCTCATGATAAAAAGGCACTGTGTTTTACAGAACCATATCCCAATTAAACAAGGTATATTAGCTGGTACCTTTATTACTAGTGCATCCTAAACGTTATTGGGAGTCACCAGTTGTTCATAATAAAGCTAGAGGTTTGCATTCAAGAAACAATTCTATAGAGACTACTCCTTTGACATGTTATGTATGAATTTTGAAGATATCCATAGGAACAATTATCCAGAGTCAAGGAAAGACAACAGATTTATAGTGCAATACTGTCCAACTAATAGCCACATGACCAGAAACTGGATTGTACTTAATATTTTTGATTCAGAGGAATTGCACTGCTCTCTCTGTATACTCTATGCTGCTAAAGGGAAGGGACGTAGCTCAGTGGCTGAACATCTGCTTTGAATTCAGGAAGTCCCAGTTTTGAACCTCAGCATCTCCAGGTAAGCCTGTGTGAAACTCGAAAGAGCTGCTGCCAGTCGTGCTTCCCGCAGCATGGAGTGAGGGTGAAATGGAAATCAGCATTGCATTCTGAACAAATATGAATGTTATGAGAGGAGTTAAGCTGGGTGGAAGCTAAGCTCACGCAGTACGTCAGATGTACTATTTGTAGGTACATCTGGACACAGTCTAAGATTGCAAAAAGCTTAGATAAACCAAGTTTAGCGCTTCACTTACAGACTAACAATATTCTGGAACACAAGTATTCAAGAGTACAACTTCATTTCACACTACTAATTTTTTTAGCAATTAAAATACATTTGAAATACCTAAAAGATCCTCCTTGGTATTCTTCTGGCAGCAATTTTCCATCTCTTGCTTTCTTTGCTAGAGCCTATGGAAATCAAATCCAAACATATGTTAGTAATTTAAGAATAACTTTTAGCAAAGTTAATTGTATTTGTAAAATAAATATGCTCTTAAATGTATTTTGCTTGAATAAATAGTTCAGTTTAATTAATATCAATAAATTCAAGCAGATGCTGTAATTTGTGTTAGCAAATCTCTTAAATTTGTATCTTCTGGGAACAGGCCTCCAAAGTAGGAATATACATTTGGGGGTAGCAGAGAAATGCCTGTCGTGATCCCTCAATTAGCTTTATAATAGTCTCAGACATTTTCTGTTATGTGTAGCTTGTTTTAGTTATTCAACTGTCAGCACTGCCTTGCCTACAACCTATAAATGAAATAGTCTGATCTCATTGTAAGTAGCCATTAATTCTATCGCTGATAGGAAATGTCACCAAACTGTTTTCCAACCAAAAATGAGAGAAAAATGTAAGCCCTGTTATATGATTCACAGCTGATGGGTGGAGCTAACAAAGTGTCAAATCATTCCTTCTAGGAGGCAACAAGACTCATGAAAAATTACCATTTCCTATGATTTCATATGGCATATTTGGATGCATGAGATATCTACACATGACATCACTGTCTGAAAGTGCATTTACTTTTTTTAGAAACAAGATACAGACAACATACAATTGGAACGGAAATTTCAATTTTTCAGATTTATGGCAGTTAAAAAGTAATGGTGCAACAAATTATTTGAGAGACATGTGCCACTGAGAATTTCCCACAATTATGAGAAATATTTGTTTTTACTGTCTAGCCACCATGGCCACGGCAATTTCAATATAAAACATCAATGCACACAGAGATTCAAAGATCATTTAGACCACTTACATAATCTATCTCAGTTTACTAAAGCAGAATGAAAAAAAAGTATCCAAGACGTTGCCAGAGAGACAGGAAGAAATTATAGAAAACTAAAATTGATGAATATTCATCTGAGCTGTGATAAAGATAACACCGTAAACTCAATTCACAGTGATATATGTAAATCCTTACAGTCCAATACTGTGCTCTGCTATGCCAAAGCAATGTCACATCTGTTATAAGTATCCTAGTGCATTAGGGGACAGTTCTATTGACCAGACCTAGCCCTTCAATATATTCAGGTCATGACAATACTGAGAGGGATAATACATGCTTATGTTCAAAGCAAAAATATTAATCTTGACAAGTGTTTATAACTACAGTGCTGGTAATGCACCTTTTATTTGAAAATATCTGGCAGTAAAGGATGTCCCTGTAGTCTTAAAATGGGATTGGAATTCTGCTAAAGATATTAATAGCAAAGCTTATTGTTATAGATGGAAGTCTCAGATTTCCGAAATCCATCCATTATCTTTATGGAAATATATTGGCCTAGTAGATACTTGGAGATTAATACCTCTTACTATAGATGCCTACTTCCTGCTGCACATTAGAGTTATGATAGACAAATTGTTAGGTTTTACATAAACACATGAGAAGAAATCTGCAATAGTTTCATTTAAGATTATGCTCCAGTGGCTCTTTGTAGACACTGGCTATGGAACTAGAATATTCTTTGTGAATTAAGATGACATGCATAAAGTTTTACAGATGAGTCCAACACTATCAAACATTTATCAAAGAAAAAACAAAGTAAAATAGCACAACCCTGTGACAGCAAGCTAAGGAGTAAAGATCAACAAAATGAAATGGTCTACATTCCTTTAAGCAAAAACACAAAAACAAAATAGAAAATTCTTTCCAGTAGCACCTTAGAGACCAACTGAGTTTGTTCTTGGTATGAGCCAAGACCAAACTCAGTTGGTCTCTAAGGTGCTACTGGAAAGAATTTTCTATTTTGTTTCGACTATGGCCGACCAACACGGCTACCCACCTGTAACAAAAACAAAAGGAACACTACAGATAGGTTTCTCTGGCTCTGTTCTTTCACTTCTTAAATTCTATTGGGCTTCCAGATAAGTGGGGTTAGGATTGCAGTCTTGGTTACTGAACTGAGATATGGATGACTATACTTGGCCTATACTGCACTGCCTAGTTGCTTATTGCTGGAGATAAAAAATATGTTTCCATTGAAATTTAAATGCATCTCTGATGAAATTGCCTTCACTGATCATCCTTTCAGAATTACTGTAACAGTTACTACAACTGGCAAGCAGGAAGATAAAGAAAAGCACACTCTTCTTTCTAAGTGAAGTTTGAATTATTGCTTACAACCCCATGGTGATTACTGGCAAAATAAAATCTTCCAAATCATTCAATTGTTGTGATTTATAATACTTCAAAACAAAGAGCTGAGGACAGGCCTACATGTGGGCAAGGATCAAGGATACTTTGCCTATTCGTTTTTTTTCTAAAATACACATACATCTAAACCCCTCTCTCAAAGGGTAATGAAAACTTATTTGCGGAATGGTGTTGGAGGAGCCCAGATCAATAGTTCTGGCTGATTTCAACATCCATACTGAGGTGGACTCTAGTGCACTAGCTAGGGATTTAATGGCCTCCATGGCGATTCTAACTAATCTTAAGAAATCCTCCATTTTCCATACTGCCAGCTTTTGTGAAGCTGGTGCAGCACAGTGGCTAAAACACTGAAAGGCAAATAATAAAGAGTCTGATACAAATTTCACTATTCTGATGAACTCACTAGGATGGCCTGGGTGAGACTCAATCTCAAAGCATCAGGCTCCTGTATGCAGAATGGGATTAATAATGGTGGCCTACCGTAAGAAGAAAGGAACAGCATGTGCAGCCCCCAACTTCCACAACAGAACTCAAAATTAGCCTCCCTCTGGGGAACTTTAAATAAATGTAGGCCAGAAACAAAATGTATTTGTTGATTTTAATTTCACTTAAAATCCCTGAATGCCTACCAAAACCAAAACACAGTAATTCCTGTGGAATAGGACATCATCACAGATGTCTCATATCCAACAGAGAAGCGGCTTTAAAGCAGTTTGAAAGCATTTCTAAAAGGGACAACGTGTGTGTGTGTGTGTCCCCCCCAAGGTACACCATGCCTTTGGTTGCACATCTAAATGCCATTATGCTCCGAAAGATTACCACCATGAATGTGGAATACCTACCTTTGCAGAAGCTGCAATTTCCTGAACTCCCTTGGCTGCAGCATCTTTTATGATTGGTGTAATGAGACCTCGGTCTGTTGCCACAGCGATAGAAATGTCTATAGATTGCTGCTGCCGGGGGCCCTCTCCATCCCAGGTCACATTCACATCTGGCATTTGCTGGAAGAAGGAAACAGAGGGAGGCGCAGCTGTTAAAAGAATAATGGCATAACCAATTACCAAGGAAAAGGAAAACCCTTTAGAATGTGTGGTGATGGGGGAATTCACATATGTGGAAAGGTTTGCCTTAAGCAAGACAAGGTTAATAATAACAAAAGATCTGCCATGTGAGTCTAAAAATAGACCTATCTTATTAGCTAGCATCCATGTATACCTACTTTGTCACAAGGCATGAATGTACGGTATACTGGAAATTGTACAGCTGCAGGCAGCCAAGAAATACATGGTTTCTGAACTGCTAGTGAATTATTAACAGACTCCAATCCCATCGGATATCAACCCTCAACTTGCAGATGCCTTGGAAACAAGAATTGTGACTGCTGCCCCAATCATAAGGAAGCACATATGGATTTTGTATTGCCACTTGATTCATACAAGTAAAGAAAGGAGAAAACGCACGTCAACATATCCATGTTAGCAGCATCTGCTCTAACAGTAAAACAAAATTTGACTAATTTGAAACTTGTTAATATCAGAATTAAATTTCACATTTTGAAATTAGATTGAGGTTTTTTCCCAATGCTGATCACACAAATGGAATCAGCAAGACATGTGTGCCTAAAGCAGTGCCATTCAGAAAGTAGATTGGGATCTCTGGGTGCTTTGCAGTAGATTGGAAAGGATTTCTACTTCCTAATTGTTTAACAATAGCAAATCAAAAATATTTTCCCCACCAGCAGTGGATTTTATGTACGTGGAAGGACTGTGAGCTCCGTTCACTTCTGATATTCAAATTCCTGAGCTCAGAATACTTCAATTCTAGGCTCTGGATGAAGGATCTGGGGCTTCTAGTAAAACACAAGGTAGATTCCCCAAGCCTGAATCCTGATCATTCCTGGCTCATGGCATGTTTATATGTATCCCCAGTAGCTGCCATTTGCAAGTTTCCCTTTTCAGTTACAAGTGACCACACATATGGAAACTTGCTTGGTAGAGTCCCTAACCTTCGCGGGGATTCAAACCGCCGACCTTCCAATTGTCAAGCCTAAGAGGCTCAGTGGTTTAGACTGCAGCGTCACCTGCTCCCTTACTGATGTACTGAACTATTAAGCTGTAAACCAGCACTAAAACTTAACTGCCTGAATTGTGGATGTGAAGTAAGTTTATTGCATCAGTGATTGTCTCCACAAAAGGCTTGACAACGCTGCGCAGAGTGGAGCACACAGAGGAGAGTGCTGGACACCTTGTGAGTTGGAAAAGATACTCACAAATATTCAACAAAGATGCCTTCACTAATAATGCTTTCTGCATGAAGGCCAAATAAAACTAGCACATCTTTCTTACGAATTCAATGAGCCGATACAGATCAAGTGAACTGGAAATCCCAGAATAATGGGGAAATATTTTAGCTTCCTCTTAAGGAAGAAGATGCCCACATATGAGGAACATAATTTTAATTGAAGATGACACTCTAAATCCTATCCAAGATAGCAGCCCACACAGGATTTGCTTTGCATAGTGCTAGAACTGGAAAACAGGGCAGTCAGGAAAAAAATGCTTTTTATGCTGCTATGTAAACATAAACCCATGTTCAAACATATGGTACTTTTTTGGGCAGTGGCAGGGGATGGAGTGCATTTATTCATTCACAATCAGACACAGTAATGAATTGGATGTGGGCTAAGATAATGAGGGTTAATCCAATCAGAAGAAGACCTGAATGGGGAGTGGGAATCTGTCCCATTTTGTTATTAATGGTAGGGCAGGAACCTGTACTAGTTGGCATACCAAACCATATTCAAGGCAAGATGTGCTTAAATTCCACTAGTCTGTTCCCAGTAGTCTAATTGGTATCAAAGGTTTAAAGATGATTTTAATCTGAAGACTGGATAACCTTGAAACAGCAATAGTCCATGTGTGTAGAATAATTTAAATCAGCCTTCTCCCACCTGGAAGCAAGGCCACTAGCCAAATTGGCTGGGACGGATAGGAGCTGTAGTCTAAAACATATGAAAGATACCAGTTTGAGGAATGCTGGTCTCTGGTATGGCAACAACACAGAAGCTGTAATCTCACCTTTAAGAGAATGTCTATCTAAATGGTGACTAAGAAACTACTTCTGAGGCTAGCAGATATTTCAGAAGAACAGAGAAAGGGGAAACTGATTTTGAGCTGACTTCCATGGCACCATGTCAGTGAAGCCTAACTCAACACAGCACTTACCATTATTGAACACAGAAAATCTACAAGTATCGTTAAAGAATGGTTACTTACTTTCAGGGTAACTGCTGTTGCTTTGATAATAAAGTCATTCACTGACACTTTAATATCATCTGTATAAAAGAGAGCAAGAAATTAAGATATATAGTTTCAAGATAAACAGTCCACCTGCCCCAATTTGTACAATTAATATACTAGTCGTTAGTAGAAGAGAAGAAAGACCTCTTAGAAAATCATGTAGTCAAAAGAAGTTTTAATTACTTATCTTCATAGTAGGAGTCTTTTTATAGTACCATAAATCTGAAACTCAAAACATATTTCTGCTGTTGCTATAAGAAAACAGTGATTTAGAAATGATAAGCTGTTAACTGAAAACATATAAAGCAGAATACTTGCATCCTCTAGAGTCTACCAGAATGGAAAGTCTTTTTTTAAAAAAAATGCATTTCACAATAATAATGTTTCATTTTCTCCCATTCTTTTGCAGATAACAGCAAAGAACAAACAAGACTGTGGCGATCACACAGGGTCCCCGGACATTTCACAGTCTATTGATCCCTGTGCCACCATTTATTTTCTCCCATTCTTTTGCAGATAACAGCAAAGAACAAACAAGACCAACCCAGAAACCTGGATGTCTTTTTAAGAGGAGATGTAAATACAAAGGAATAATGGAGAACAAGACAGGAGATGAAAAACCACCAGTCACCAAAACACCTCTACTCTGATCCACCTATGAAGGAGAAAGGGGGGAGGGGAAGGCTTATTCAAGACAAAATGTGTGGAGATTTTGCAATGATGGCCAAGATGCCTTTGCAGAAAGTACAGCTGGAATTTCCTCATCTCCATTCTACTATCATCTTCATCCTCATCCCTGAGCTATGCAGCATCTTTACTTGGGAGCATATCTATTGACAGTATTAGCATTAAAATCTCAAACTGCTCACAATGCCAAAGTCGGTGTCAAGATAGGTGATGTTATTATCTTTTCACACAAAGAGTACAGCTCTTCTTTTCACACAGGGAAGCTTGCAAGAATACTGCTGCAGCCACAAAAGTTGGGTTAATTGAATGTGTATCTTGCACTCAATCAGTATTCTGTCGGGGCAGCATTAGGTGCAAAAGACCCAGAGGTTAGGTCCTGCCCATGTTGTTTTGGCATTCAAACATGGTCTCCAGTGGCGGCAGGCAATATCATGGAAAAGGTGTTTCCATGTAGCTGGGTATATGTGAAGGAGCCCGTATTCGGTGCACTGGATTATACAATCAAAAAGATGGTAACTAGAGCTGTACATCAAAGTTGAGCGGGCAAGGTTTCCAACTGACTCACTGAAATGAAATGTTCATTGACCACGTAACTTGGAATACAAGAAGAGTAGTGCTGAACTCAAAAATGGGGGAAAGATGCCAGTCATTCAGAATAAATGCTGCTGTTATATCGAGCTTTCAGGATCACTTACTGAATCAAGTTAAAAATAAACATGATATTAAACCAGTAAGCTAAAGGCTTAAAGGTTACTTCATCAATGCAGGTAGTTTTGGAAAGCATTCTTAAATATTAAGGGCTGTACCCAACACTGTGTATGTGGAGCTCTATTTACACAATGGGACTACTCTTCATTTCCTCATGTGCCCCCCAAATATGTCTCCAGAGCAGATGTTGAGGGAGGGTGAAGGGCTACAAGGGAGAAGAAAGTAGGAGGAGGAAGTTCAGTTGCCCAAGTGGAAGTCTGTTGTGCAAATGGGATGCCACAGCATTGGATGGAACCCAAAGTGATATATTCATTATATATTTTAGTCAAAAAATATAGCTCTTAATGTATAACAACATTCTGGATGAAAGTGGTAAGGGTTCTACACAACAGAGGGTTGTATATATAATATAGAGCTAAGGCTAAGGTTCCATTAAGGGCAAGGATTTTTCTTGTGTGGTGGAACCTTCTCCTTCTTTCTCTCCCCCCACCCACCGTGTGTCCCTTAAATCTGTTCTGGGGTTTGAGCATGGAGAAGATTTGAGCATGGCGTAGAATGCATACAGGGGGAGGAGACTGAGGCCAGTCCTGTTGTACTAGCAGGAATCCTTTTGCTGGCATTTGCTAGTGCAACAATTTAGCTGAATACAGCTCATAGCACATAAATGATTTCATATACCTACCAACCAACCAAAACACAGTTGACGCGCAACTATTTTTTGGAAAGGCATAAAAGAACGAAACAGGTTAATAATTATATTTAATTGAAGGAATAATGTCATGCACAGAAATAATGTCATGCGCAGATTTACCACCCTGAAGTCAAATATTTGTGGTAACAACACCAGCACAAAATATTATCCATAATTTTTTCACACATACACCCAGACCAGTGAATGACAGCAATGTGTAAGTATTACACACTGGTTTACTGTGATGCAAAGATCTACTGTATGTCTAAAAATACAACCAAATGAGAAAAACACAGTAAATAGAATTCTCATTGTTCAGTTTGATATTCTACGATGCATGAAATGGAATGGAATATTCAAAAGAATTATCTTGCACATCTGTTCAACTGTAAAAGCAAAACATGTCATTGTGTTATGTCCCTTGGGGACTGAGATGAATGCACTTGCAAATCATGAAATTGCTTTAACAATAGCAGTAAAGCAGGTAGGAACTCTGTTGCATAGTTGAAAATTCTAACTTATTTGAAAAATGTAAAAAGAAACAAATTGTCCCCGATAACCTGCCCCTGTCCTTCCTGGTTTGGATACCACAGGGCAGTTCCTTCATTGGTTCTGGTTCTAATTAGGTCTGTTGAGAAGGTTTAATAAAAATGGGTACCTGAAGTCTATTAGATCTGCACAAAATCAGGATTAATATTAACAATTCCAAAGATATATACATATATATAAAAGAACACAGACTGCAGTTAGCACCACAACACTGTTACAATATATATAAGCAGTCAATAGAACTGTGGTGGAAAATCCTTCATTAGGTTACAGTGAATTTTATTATGTCTTAGGTTGCAATCCTACACATTAACCTTACTTGGAGTTAAGTCCTATTGAACTCAAAACAAGCTACTCCTGAGCAGATGTGCACAGGGTTAGATTGTTAAAACATGTTTCAAAATGTATCTGGCCTTCTTTGTTTTGAGGGGAGCAGTTTGTTTAAATCAATAATGCGGAGCAAAAAATACATTTTTCTGAGAGCAGTGTAGAAAATAAATAGAAAGATAGCCTTTAAACAAACAACAGTAAAGGGTTGGTAGTAATTATTATTATTAATTTGTACCCCGCCCATCTGGCTGGGTCTCCCCGGCCACTCTCAGCGGCTTCCAACAAATATTAAAATACATTAGAATATCACAGATTAAAAACTTCCCTAAACAGGGCTGCCTTCAGGTATTTTCTAAATGTCAGGTAGTTGTTTATCTCTCTGACCTCTGATGGGAGGGTGTTCCACAGGGCGGGTGTCACTACTGAGAAGGCCCTCTGCCTGGTAGAACAGTTGTTCTACCAAAATATAGCTGAGGAAGGTTCAAACCAGACAAAATTACTATGAACTTACCCCCCCACACACACACACACTATACATACACTAGCTGACCCGGCCATGCGTTGCTGTGGCTGATTTAGTGAAATGGGAAAGGAAGATACAGTACAGTATAAAACAGAAGTTGTATGCCTTTCCACACGTTTTTGCATTTAAGTTCAGGTTCGGTCTTTTCTGTTTTCCCGCTCATTTTTGTCTTCGTGGGGGGGGGGGGGGGTAGTGGGGACGTATGTATGGTGGGAAGTTGTGGAAGATGTGTGTGACATCTTGCATCTTACCCTGGAAGTTTTTTGTCCAATAGAAGTTGTGGTAAGGATGTTTTCGTCTTGGCTTGGGTTTGGAGGCGGATCCCAGAAGTTGGCAAAAGTGGTGTTTTGGGCAGGCCTGGCTCTTTAGCTGGTGGAGGTGGTGCCACAAACGTGGACAGGGCAACATCAGCGTTTACGGCCGGCCTGGCTCTCCAGCCAGTCGAGGTAGTGCTGTTTCCGGCCGGCCTGGCTCTCTAGCTGGTGGAGGCGGCGTCACAAATGTGCAAATCGGCGTTTGCGGCCGGCCTGGCTCTTGAGCCGGTCGAGGTGACGTTGCAAATGTCGGAAGTGGCGTTTCCGGGCAACCTCCCTCTCCACCCGGTCGAGGCGGCGCAGCAAATGGCAAAAATGGCGTTTCTGTTCGGCATGCCTCTCCATTGGATAGTGGTAGTGACGTCAGAAGAGGAGGAGCAGGGGGTGGAGACGGGTGTGGTGTGCTGTACTGTTTAACATCCACTGGAGGGCGTTATATATATTTTTTGCACAAAATCATGTTTCTACCTTTGAAAAGTGTGCCATCTGTACAATGTAAGCACGTACAAACACTCCCATATGGCCATGGAACATTGTGTCCAAATTTGAATGGAATCGGTCAAGCGGTTACGGAGATTATTGATCGGTCACAAACATCCACCTTTTACATTTATATATATATAGATATATTTTTTTTGGGGGGGGGGGGAATTTGCAGAACCATAGAAGAATGTTAACACCAATTCATATTGACCTTCGTTTTTCCACTGACCCCATGCCAGTCTCAAGCTGCATAATCATTTTTCCTATTTGTCCTAACAAAGTACACTAACAGCAAGAAAAAATAATATAAATACCATGCAATGTTCTTATTTAAGCCACAGAAATCTCTTGCTGGAGACCTGAATGCTGGAAATCTCATTTTCCCTTCCCCCAACTGTAAAGCTGTCAAGCGTCTAATTATGGGAGCTCAAAAACAAAACACAAACTTCAATAGAGTTAGTTTTATATTGGAAAACCAGAATCACCATATGAATAAACCGTACCTGTTTAGAATTCTAATGGAAGACTTTTGGCCTTCACATCGTCCAAGGCTGCTAATTAAAAAGGTAACCTTGAAATGCTTCAGCCAAAAGGCAAAGCCATTCATGTGAGGAAGCTTACAGTGGAACTTGTGGATTCTTGTTGCAGTTGGGAATATGGCCGTATCAAAGCAGTTTAACTCTTTGCAGAAGCAAAGCTTCCATTAAATCAAAATCCTTTGCCTGTGGCATGACATCCAGGTGACCCTGTTGGTCATCAAAACCAATTTAAGAATGATCAGTGCTAAATGCTAGACACAAGAAAGAGAAGATTACCAAACTACAGCTAAGGTTCAGAAGACTGTAATGTGGTGCAAAGACAAATTTTGTTCCATTAAAATGCACCAGGTTTTGGAGCACAAATGGGCTGTTATCAGAGGCACTGCACATCTTGAACACATAATTTTGAATTAGGAGTGCCAAGGAAATAATTTTTCCTCAAGTATACTCGCTGCTGAAGAGATATTCATTATCTGAAAGACATCAGACAGCTTCTGAATACCTTTTATCTCCTTTGTGCTAGGCTCACTTTGGAAGTTTCCTTTTGCTACACTGTCTACTACCGGTAGGCTGTCTTCTCACTCACCACCCAAGCTGTCTACATTTATGAAACTCAGCTAATTATTAGACACCGATATAGCCTTTGCTATCATGTGTACTATTTAGCATTTCTGGTTTAAAGTCTTTTGTACAATAGTGTCAGCAGCATTGATCTAAATTATCAGTTTCCTTTTCTAAGGGAGACTGAATGCCTAGCAAACATTTGCTGCCTTTCTGCAGCCTAATGCAGAATCTGTAGACTCTGGAGAATAAAATCTTTTTTGGATTTTCCTGATCTCAACCCTCCTCCTCAGCCACCAGGGTTCCTCTTGTCTGCTTCCCCTCCCCAACTATTCTGTTCCCTGCCTGAAGGGGGCATGTCCCCCAGGGAAGGACCAATGGAGGGCAGTTGCCTCTCTCTCCACCTACACAAAATTCATTGTTTCTGTGCTAGACTTCTCCTTGGAGATGGCAGGCAAAGAAAATCACTTTTTAGGATGTCCCGCCTCCCAGGCTCAGAGGTACTTGCAGAGCATAACCAGTTGAGCCTGGGGAGATCTAAGAAGCTTTAGGGAAGTCATCAGTCAGTCCCAAGAGTCAGCTCAATGAAAACCCTCCACAGAGGGACTCTGCTGGCAGAGGGGTGAAGGGATAGGGGAGAGCCTCTTTCCTCTCAAGTTTCATGCTAGGTCTCTGAAATGCAGCATGAGATCAAGGGAAAATGTCTTGCTGTGTTATTTATATCAATACCATCATTTAACATATTAATCGCTGAACATAATGAAGTCTCCTTCATGTAAAATAATTTTTAAAATATGCAAAATTGTTAAAAAGAATGCCCCCCACACACCTTAACAGATCAAATTCACTCTAATTTTTGCAGCTGGGAAGGAGTGGGGGGAGAAACAAACCACAACTCACAACTGTTCAGCTGAACGGAGAGGAAGAGGCTGGCTCTGTTTCTAAACCTGCCAGCTGATCCAAGCTGAGGTAACCCCCATGTCTTGCCTCCTGTTCTGAACTGAGGGGCAGAGCCTTGCTATGCTTGTGCAGGCTCCTGCCAAGCTTTGTGTGTGGAGCAAGAGCGGGTTTATCCAGGGCTTTTCCCCCAGCCATTGCCATTATAAAAGAACAAGGGGAGGCATTCATGGTGACCTCTTTTTCTAGAAAAATAGCACCATCTGCACTGTAGCTCCAGATCTGGAGGAAATCTCAGGTGCATCTCACTTACCAGAGCCTGGCTCCTCCACTTGATAAGGAGGACTGGTGAAATTGATCAAGCCATGCCCCTAAGACACAGCATCTTCATGGGAACTAACCTTGGGAAAAATTTGCAGATCTTCCTCAAGAAACTAATCCTTTATCTCCCTCAGATTTTACATATTCTTCCCAATCTGGACTCCTATTAAGTGGGCATGAAGATTGCTTAGTTCAATGATATTTTTCTGTCTTGATCTCTCTCTCACCCACATGCCATCTTCAGCAGTTGTACTCATCGTCTGTTACACTTTATCGAATGAGACCCATTCAGCTTCAGACAGTTGTTCACATGTGCATATTTGTCTAACAAGAGGTGTTTTAGTCTATCTGAATCCTTAGAGAAATTTTTTTAATACACCCCCCCCCCCGGATAATCTGGCTTTTCACCTTTTATAAGAAACACATTGTCTCATGGCCAGTGGTGGGCAGGGCGAAATCCAAAGTAGGCATGGTCAAAGAGGGCATGGCTGGAGCTGATAGTGGATGGGCTGCTCCAAACAGTCACAGCTCACACTCTCAGTCTCTCATTCTACTCTCTCCCCTCTAGCATAGCAATTAGGTTTCAAAAAAGCCTTGCACTGGAGAGGTGCGTGGGTTATGGGTGAGCGAGTTTGTGGACCAGAGCATTGTGAGCCCTATTCAGCCCACAGGGCAGCAATTTCCTCATCCCTGTTTCACAGCATGTACTCATTTTGTAAATGTTTTAATTTATGTATAAAAAGTGAACCAGCATTTCTGAAGCGCTGATACCTTTTTAAACAGGGCATTTTAAATTATACCCCCAATCAGGGAAGCAATTTCATTCTCTGTGTTTAAAGCATTAAGTAATAGAGAGGCAGCACTCTCAATTTCAATGGAAAATCGTTACAGCCGAAACAGAATTAAGAAATCAAGGCAGTTTAAATGGAAATATGGGGAAAGCAAAATTGCTGAAATCAATTCGGTGATTTGCAGTGTGATGGCACAGGCTACAGCCTGGGCCGTGAGAATGGAAGGAGGCAAGCAAACCTGCCAAACCAACCATTCTTTCTTGTTAGCTTCATCACTGCCCCCAAGCGGATATATCTTTTTTCTTCTGGCTGCATCCACTCAGCAGCCCTTTAATCTCTTGGACTTTTAACCGGCCCAACCTACTCCCTGTACTGAGGAGAGTGGTGTGGCATTTAGGTGTGGGGTGAATAAACAAGGCCTCAGAACATTTCCCCCAAAAAACATGTCATGCTTTTATTTAAGGTTTTAGTGAGACAACAAGTTAACAGTTTTTGTTTATTTTAGGGGGGGGAACCCTAGGTTTACAGAGTAATTACTCATAAGAGCAAATCAATAGAGATATGTACCTGGTTAGACCATTTCCCGAACCAAGTCAATAAGTCAACATTTGCACCTCTCAGTTCAGCTTATAGGTCCCTTTCTGGCCTCTCTGCTGCAATGCCAAACTGTGCTTTTTCCACAGCCCTTTCTTCTCCCTCTCTTCAACTGTCATGGCTCTGACGCAACAAGTCAACTACCTTATTTTCTTGCTTGACTCCAAAGCTAATTAAAAAGAGTGTTTCCCCTTCATTGCTAGGCTTGTTTATTTACTTAAAACACTTCTTACCCACTTCTAATTACTGTATAACCCCAAAGAATGGTAAAATGGAAAGCAGCAATACATAACACAACACAGTAACAACCCTAATTAAATTTCCTGTGCAGGAAAACCTCAGCAAAAAGTAACAATTTTATAAGAGGCAAACAAAACACGAAGGAGTGAACAGTTTCATTCCTTCACGTGCAGGATAGTTTAATTTATTACCAGCAATGCTTAGCTGGGTCGCTGAATATATAAATACTAACCATCCATGACAGAGTACCGGTATGCAGAATTGCTGACCAAATAGTAGATCAGGATAGATCAGCAAACGCAGCATATTATATGAAACAAAAATTTATAAATAGTAATAGTTCACCTTTTGCCAGCTCTTGCCTTAGTTTCATAACAGCACCAAGGTCACAATCAGCAGTTGCATATGCATGAGGTATGGTGGTTTTAGATTCTGTTAGCCTCTGAGCAATAACTCTTCTAATATTGCTAGCAGGGACTTCAGTGAATGTGCCCTGTAATAAAACAAAACAAAACATTGCACATACTACATTAAAGGAAGACAAGTTCAATGAAATATGCTAATAGCAATAAATAACAAAGTTTGAATTTCAAAACGATATTGATGGTGAAAGCTCGAATGATGCGATCCACCCAGAACCATCTCTGCCATAAGGAAACTTTTCAAATGACCTCTCATCTTTTTGAACTCAATACACACTTTTTATTTTTATACTGTTGACACAAGTGCTAGATGTATTTTACTTGAAGGTGTGCTTCTGGCCAGTTCATTTGTCCCCTACAAAAATGAGGGGAAAAGCCTCAACAAGTTTGTGTATCTCCCACAACTTTCTCTTTTATTTTTGTGCAATTAAAAAGGAGCACCTTTGGCTTCCCAAATAGCCCTTTGTGTTTTCTGGAGTGTCCATGATAGGGAAGCGATGGGGAGCCAAGGATGCCTTTATTAACTGCAGAAAAAGAAAAGCACTAGGTGTGGCTGAGAGCCGTGAGGCTCTTTTTAAATTCCCACCAACCCGAGAAAAGGAGGGGAAGGAAGGAAAAAAATGCAGCAGGACCACAGAATTGTAGAGTTGGAAGGGACCCTGAGGGTCACCTAGTCCAACCCAATGCAATGCAGAAAACTCAATCTAAGTAGATCCTAAGAACTGCAACTCTTTTTAAAATGAGGGTGGGGTGAGGGACCCTGCCCACCTTATAAGCTTAACAAATGTAATTTCAACAGTGCTATGTGACCCCTGTTGACTTGGGGACAATTGCCCATGCTTATCCATGTCCCTGTGATGGATATATGCAAAATGTTCTGTCTTCTTTCAACTGGGATGTGACAGATTCTAGAATTCGCTCCTTGCTTCTTCCTTGGCATCTCTCGAGTCCAATCTGTATGTGTCTATGACAGAGATAGCCCAGTATCTAATCCCCTGACCAGCTATTTGAACGATACAGTACTGTAATATGAATATGAAGATCCCTCTAGTAACAAAGCTTCCTCTTATTTTAACCCACATTACCCTGTTTTGTTTTGACCCGTCTGAAAATTCAAGGGGGAAAGGCAATTCCGCCATAGTTATTACCACGGAAGCAGGTCGACCTGGCACAGAAACAGGTGGCGCTAGAGGACGAGAAGCAGGAAGAGGTGTTGTTGCTGAAGGCACTCCAGGTTGTTGTGCAGGGAGTGAAGAAACCACTGGCTTTGCTGCTACAGGTTTCCCTTTCTGCTTCTGCTCTAAAAGCTTGAGGGCATCCCTGTTGTTTAAATGACAAATACAAACACACTTTAGAATACAGTAAAAGCAGAAACGCAAAACAACCCACACCCCCGAATTAAAAACTAAATCTCTAATGCTAATGAGGTTTGCTGTGAACCCCAACAACTGTTTGAAATATTTGTTTTGTTTTGTTTTTTTTTCTTTTGCCCCTTACAAAACAATATGGAGCATTCTTTTATTTCCAGTTCACAAGTGATTAAGGATATTCTTGCCTTGCAGTGCACATCTGTCAGAATCAGCTCCTGTTGTTTGTTTTTTGTTTTAATTTTTTTTGTTTGAAATATTTGTAAAGTTATTTTTTTCTTCTTCTACTTCAAACCAGAGCCACTTCCTGCTCCAAGTAATCCTCAACAATTATGGGAACAGTGGTTCACTAATATGCCAAGTTGTGGTGTGGGGAGTGGGGAGAGCTTTTATCATCTTTCTTCCGCCAAGGCTACCTTTCAATTTTCTTTTTGCCCTCGAGATATATATTTCGGACAAACCACATCCCATAGTGGGATGGGAAGTTAATCCATGAAAACTTCATCACCTTTGGAATCAAATGTGTAAATTGGATTGGGAGTGAGGGGTTGGCAACACAAAAGCTGAAAACGTGACAAATGTAAGTTAGTACTGCAACAACATCTTTAAAATGTAGCTGGCAGCTGACCTGCTTTTTTATATCACAAGTCTAAAACTAAATTAAAAAAACCCTAGAAGCCTGTGTGCAAAGTGCTTAATCCAAGATTAGAATTTATGAAATAGGAAACAAACACATTTTTCATTTTGATTTCCTGTGCACGCAAAGTCTCCCTGTCCTGCCAACACCTTTTCTAGACACTGCTATTATTCTGTCCAGGGATTATGATGCAATATATACAGAACGTAATCTTCCCACAAGTTTGGTACATGAAATGCTCAGTACAAGGTACAGATGAAGTTCCATCAGCAAAGAACAAATTCTCCAGGGATATATATGCTTCCAGCCAATGTACTAATGTCATTTTCATGTTTAAAGAAACAGAATCCCATTTTGATTTTTAAAAATCTTACTCCAGTTATTTATAAAGTCTTCAGGTGTGAAGAATTTAAACAAGTATCCCAATAAGTTAAATATTCAAATATAAGTAATTTGATTTACTTATATGGTCTGAAGCTCAACATCAAAAAAAAAAAAAAACTAAGATCATGGCCACTGGTCCCATCGCCTCCTGGCAAATAGAAGGGGAAGAAATGGAGGCAGTGAGAGATTTCACTTTCTTGGGCTCCATGATCACTGCAGATGGTGACAGCAGTCACGAAATTAAAAGACGCCTGCTTCTTGGGAGGAAAGCAATGACAAACCTAGACAGCATCTTACAAAGCAGAGACATCACCTTGCCGACAAAGGTCCGTATAGTTAAAGCTATGGTTTTCCCAGTAGTGATGTATGGAAGTGAGAGCTGGACCATAAAGAAGGCTGATCGCCGAAGAATTGATGCTTTTGAATTATGGTGCTGGAGGAGACTCTTGAGAGTCCCATGGACTGCAAAAAGATCAAACTTATCCATCCTTAAAGAAATCAGCCCTGAGTGCTCACTGGAAGGGCAGATCCTGAAGTTGAGGCTCCAGTACTTTGGCCACCTCATGAGAAGAGAAGACTCCCTGGAAAAGACCCTGATGTTGGGAAATATGGAGGGCACCAGGAGAAGGGGACGACAGAGGATGAGATGGTTGGACAGTGTTCTCGAAGCGACTGGTATGAGTTTGGCCAAACTGTGGGAGGCAGTGGAGGATAGGGGTGCCTGGCGTGCTCTGGTCCATGGGGTCACGAAGAGTCGGACACGACTAAACGACTGAACAACAACAACATTTGATTTATAACAGAATTTATTAATTCAGTGTACCAAACAGATCTTTCAAATGGTGCCACTTCCACAAGCATCCTCTAATATGAGGTGGGCAGACTGTAGACTGGTGAGATCTTTTTATTTACTGAAACACACAGGTTCAATTGGTGCCTGGTCCAAAACAGTGGCTCAGGAAGGCAGAATTGAGGAATAGGGTTCTTTTTACATGGCTCAGACCAACAATTGGTTTACTGTAACAATTTGAAATTTGAATCCTTTAACACAAAAAAATCATTTCCCACAAATCTACTGCAAATCATTCAGAGATGAGTAACTAAATGTTGATCTACCTTGCGCTCAGCACTTCTGTACTTCTCATGTATTATGAGAGATTTCTAGTCAGTCCATACAGCACCCCCCCCCCCTTACAATTATGGCTGCACATACAGCTACAGTTATTACTGTCAGCCTAATACATTAAATGGAACAGTACCAACTAAACTTTATTCTTCCTCTCAGCCATTTCTCAAACTGGTAATATGCAGCTCAAATATCCACTGTACTTTGCAAGACACAAGACAATTTAGAAAATTACTGGCGTATTTAAGGCTTCTAAAAATATGGATTGGATCCAGAATAAGTTGAACGTTGGTCCACTTCTGGGCGAGTCATGTGACCCATGCTGCACTCTCAACATGGAAGAAGCACTTTTTCTGGGACAAGAGCATGGAGCGAGAGTGCAGCATCCAAAATGACCACCGTGATCTCACCCGAAGAAACAGGATGCCCCATTTTTTTTCCAGGGCACTTAGGCAATATGTGCTGGTTTCCTCACCAAAAAATAGGGAGCCATCCTGAGGGATATGCAGTCCCTTTCCCCACATCCTCAGGGTGAATTCTCGCTATAGCTAAGGAAATATCTACAATAATGGTGGCTGACCAAATCGGGTCCAAAACCTTTTTATACGTTGACATTTCCTTTAAATGTGGTTACAGCAGAAGGGAAAGAACTTGCTTCAGAGAGAGGGAGAGTGAACTCACATTCCTGAGGCTGGTTCCTGAATTCTTAACCATAATTTAGAGGAAGTTAACTTTACTAGCAAGATAATAACAAAAGTATCAGTCTTTTTGTTTTATTCACCTTTTCTCTTTAATTTGTGATTTAAAAAGAATACCTAGAAGGAATTCACTGCCTCAGGCTGGGTTGATGACTGCTAGCTTAGATGACTCTTAAAGATTGGCTTTTTTGCACGTCACAGTAAACCACCATAAAATGTTTGCAACTGCTGTGCTAGCATATGGAAGAACAAACCATGATTCCAGGCTTAGTATTATATACAGGCACCAAATGGTTACACTCAGTAAGCCTAGGCTACATATCATGGTTTCTTAGGGGGAAAATAAAAGCCATGATCCCTGGTTTGGGAGTAACATTAAAGCTAGAATTGAAGTTTGTTTCCTCCACACACCAGCCCTCAAAGGCACATTCATGGCAAACTATTAACTACGGTTTCCTGTGACATGTGAAGTGGGTCAATGTATCTAACAGATGCTATCAGCAAGGGGATTAAATGAAACCTCAATGTTCAGAGGTAATATCAGATACTAGAAGCAAACAACAGAATTGAGGTGCTACTGACTGCAAATAGTAATAGACTAGTTAGGATTTTCTGTGATTCATTCACGTTCTTAAGGCAACTGTACTATTTTCTTATTTTGCACTACAAGGCATCATTGGTCATCAAAGCCAGCATACAACTGTATGTGTGAAACCTGTCAGTGGAAAAAATAACCTTGTTTCAAGTTACATAGATGCATTTTGGTAGGTAAAGAACAAAAAGAAGCCTGGGGAATTATATTACAGTGTTCATATAATGGAACATTGACTATTTTTAAAGACTGATACAATAAAGCCATAAAATTTTACAGTCTTCAATTTCTTAATTTAAAAAGCCATAACTAGCTTGTGCAGAAAGACTGGACAGCTTAAAATAGCTATTAGGAAATTTATACCGCTAGCTGCATTATTAAATAGATTTTTCCTAATTCACAGAGATTTGAAAGTTGTGGTTGAAAGAAGTTTTCACCCTCATTCTCATACAATAAAATACCATTATCAACTCTTTCATACCATTACCAGCTTCAGTGACTTTGTAATAATTAACATATTCAAAGCACTATAGAAAATCTTAGTAACAGTAATAAATAATTGCAGGGTTCAACAGGACAGGCCATTTGTCAGCCAGAAAGATGCTTAAATGTACTGAAAATTACATATATATCATACATACACCTTCTATTAGACGCCACAGTCCCCCCATAAAATTTAATTGCTTCCCCTGCGACTTGCATAGATAATATACTGCTGCTAGTTATGAATTAATTTATTTGTGACATACAGCGCTTTAGTTAATAATTATGGGAGACGATCTGGCTCATTAAAATCAATAGGGGTTTTGCCACTGATTTCAATGAAGTATGAACTTCAGCCATAAATATCTGACCTGGTGTGTGAGCTTCCTTTTCACTACTGTTTAATTTACACAAACAAGTGTCACTTTGCCTTTTATCAGATGTTCTCAAAGTATAGTTATTTGATCTTTTAAAAAAACTGCTATAGTAAGTTGTAGATAGATCCTCATCACTGGAGGAAATATGGTTATACTTGGGGTATTGAAAAATACAATTCATATTCCAATTTTGTGTCTAAGCTGGTTTCCAGGGTTTCTTGGTTTGTGATACAAAAAGAGCAAAGGTATGTTTTAACAAGACAGAAACTGCTTCCACTAAACTTTATAGAGGTTAGAACAAACAGACAATGGATATATTTCCAAATAAAGGTATTTCCAGGGTTTCTTGGTTTGTGATACAAAAAGAGCAAAGGTATGTTTTAACAGGACAGAAACTGCTTCCACTAAACTTTATAGAGGTTAGAACAAACAGACAATGGATATATTTCCAAATAAAGGTAAAAGCCGGTATTATTAAAACCAAATACAGGTTCATGCTAGTAAAGATTTTGTGGTAATTGACCAATGAATCCTTTATATGGAATCCAGATCCATTTCCACAATTAATTTGCAAGATAGAATGCAAGGGATTTAGCTACTTTCACTGGTTAAGATGTCATGGCCTATAAAAATTGTGTCTTACTGCCACCTGCAGTTCTGAAAAGAACCTGACTGGGAATTTTTGAGCCAAATACTGTCAGTAAGATTAGCAGAATAGTGTTAACAGGACAACTAAGAGAGTTCCTTGTAGGTAGTGCTTTTTTCTAGGGGTACTCAAGGGGCAAGCAATTCTGGCACCTTATTTTCTAGAAGAAAAGCACTGCTTATAGGGCCACAGCTTCAACTGGACTCTGAATTTCTTCTGAAAGCTACATAAGCAGGTTTCAATTTGGATGCCAGGATAGCACCGGTCCTGAAATTTCTGCACCGGCTGCCAGTGAGCTACCGAGCCCAATTCAAAATGTTAGCTAGTGTACCAAGTGTTAATTGTTTGGGGACTCAAGCACCTAAGCATCTCCCCCATATCAACCACCTTGGGCCCCACAATCGGTAGGGGACACCCTATTGGTGGTGTTGTTGGCAATGACCTATAGCAGGGCCTTCTTGCTGGTAGTTCCCCATTCGTGGAGTGCCCTATCTGGTGAGGTGTGTCTCCCTCCCTCATTATTGACTTTCAGGAGAAAATTTAAAGATATCTGTTTACCCAGGTATTTGGTGGCTGATAAGCTACTGGCAATTAGTAACTGTGAGGGGATGCGATGGCTTTGAAATATTCTAAATTGTTTTTAAATGTTTAAAATATGTTTTTTTAAAATTTTTTATTTAACATTGTATTTTTTAATGTTTTGATGTCTGCCACCCTGGGCCCCTTTGGGAGGAAGCACATTATACAAATTCAATAATAAATAAAAGCTGGATAGATTTCCCAAGCCGTAGTTAAGACCCCTTCAAGACAGAAACCTGCTGAGGTGATATCTCCCACGTGGCAGGTCCATCTTTACACAATTCACTAGTTTCCCCTCTGGCTTCCACACAAGTACTCATTTTACTGACTAACTACAGCTGCCATGGAACATTCAGCCTCCTTGGAAGCTGCGGCCAATAACATTCAGCAATCCAAGTACCGGCATAAAGACCGTGAACTGCAATCTGTAAATAACATTCAGGCAGCAGACAGTTGTCATGTGCACACTGAATATTACTGCTATGCACAGAACTGCTGATTCGTGCATTTACTTCCAAGTAGGCAACTTTGCCCATAGTCTTAGTTCACTTATTTTAGGATTTATTTATTTTTCCTACTGAAAAGGGTTTACCGAAAGCATAAGGATTGCCTAACCCACCCAAAAAAGTTTTTTTTAATCGTTCTCTCACATACAAGAGATCCATGTTTACCTATTCCTTGCAATACAACTCAAAGGAGATGTGAAAGCAAAGTTGGAAGAATGAACAGCCCTTCCAGATTTGGCAGGTTTCCAAACAGCACGGTACACACATATTATATAGAAACACCCATCCCTTATTTTTAATATTCAAATATCCACAAATATCACCTGCATTCATATTAAGACTATGGCCAGACTCCAAAGAACTGTGCAACTAATTCCACACACACAAGGGACTTTTGGCTTGTGTCTTTCAAGCCGCAGATCCCTTTGCCGTAACTCAAAACCTAGGAAACTTTGAATGTGAGATACAGCTGGCAGGGGGAGGCTATTAAAAGTGTAAAAAGGAAACTAACTAGCCAAGCTCAAGACCTTGGCTACACCTATAGTAGCTTTCTAAGATCCTAGTCCATATTTTTTCCCTTTAACATAGTTGTGTTTTTTTAATTATGTAAAAACTGGATAGCTAATTAAATACAGTAGAATGAAAAGTGCCAAAATTTCTGAATAAAGTAACGCTGTCAAATTAAGCAGAAGAAACTATGGACATAATAATCCAGCTAAAACGCTTCAGGGTATTCCAAGTCCACTTAAATGAAAACATATATGGGGAACAACAAGTCTTTGATTGTTCAGGGGTTTTGAACAGGGTATCCATGGAAGAATTGTATGCTTAATTCCCAGATACTCCCCAGGAAACGGCTCAAATACACAGGATATATGTACTGCCATTCCTCTGAGTTTTGAAAAGAGCAGCCAAGGCAAAAACTAATTGCTGAATGTATCATCTACAGAATTTGAGTCTTTTGCTTGTCAGTAATGCCCACATGCTATACTGATAGTAACCACCATTATCAAAATAATTGCAGACAGCTTATGCAATCACACAGCTTTGTATACTACATAAAACACTTGACTGTCCAATAATCATAAAAGTTAATTGGGTAACAACATGCTAATAGGGAAACCTGAAAGAGGAACAAGAACAATATTTTATGGCAGCAATGATTAATCAAGGTTTATGGTAAGTGCCAATGTGAATATATATCTCAAAGCATTGCAGTACTTTCCAGGACAATGATAAAGCCCATCACATTATGTGTGATGAGTTGCACTTAATACTGAAACTGGATGGCACTGGATATATATTTCAATCTTTTAAATTTCTTGCCTTCAAGAGATCAACAGAATAATAAATAAACAAGTTATACTGCAAACAGACACTTGCCCTGCTGCCTTCAACTAGTAAGCCTGACCAGCCAGACAAAGCCGTAATAATTTCATTCAAAAAATGTCTGAGAGCCCCTGCTCTGTGATAGTTTCACACCAGAAGTATCAGGGCTGGCCCAAGACATTTTGTAGCCTGAGGCGAAGTAGCCAACGACATTTCCCACCTGTCTTCAAGTCAAGAACCCGGGGCAGCCAGGTTATTTTGGCATCTGAGCTAGCAAATTTCATGAACACCTTTTCTCCCATCCTGGCATTAAAAATAGAATAATAAAAAATTAACAACTTGTTGCCCTTTCATGACACCTGAAATGTGTTGCCCGAGATAGCTGCCTCACTATACCTATTAGTAGTGCCAGCCTTGAGAAACATCTACTCTGAATCAGCAAAGAACAATGTACAGTACTGAGATACAGAAATAGCATAGGTTGCATTTCAATGTATCTCCATGGAAAGGAACCCTAGACCATTTATAGGTAATTCAGTTCTAAGGGCAATATCCAATGCCCTTGTTCCATTAGCACAACGATTTATGCTTGAGCAATATAACTTTCCCCTCTCCCCTCCCTTTGTGCACTGTCTACATCTGCTAGGATTTGGGAAGGGTGCAGGGCACACACACAGCGAAGTTCCGTTGCCCAAGCATAAATCCTTGAACTTATGGGGCATGAGACTTTGCACTACTCTGGATGCAAGCCTTAGCTGCATGACATATATTTTCCTAACCAACATTCATCCAAATCTGTTTATCCACACATAAAAAATATATCCATACAGTTGGTTTTAAAAAACAACTATGAGTGAATGTGTCTCTCTTTTTTTATCACAATTTAGTAATTTTACAGTGATGATTTAAGCAGCAAACTTCTCTTTTAAATGGGCTATTCCAAGACAATTTATTCTGTTAAAAGAAATAATAAAGGTAGGTGTTGGCATGTGTGTGTTTTAAAGGCATTTCTCTAGCTGCAAACATTCCATCTACTCCTCTAGCAAAATCTGTGGTACATCTCCATGGCTACCGGGAAAAGTTAATTAGATATCTTTGTGACCTAGAGGGTTCCCACCTGCCACGAACTACTTACATACCATAATTTACAGTTACACTTACATAATGACTAAGCTTCCTGATAATGAGCTGCTATTACAAATGATATAACATCCACACAGCTCACTGTTCTGTCTAAATCAGGTCACAATGTGAACGAAGCACAAGCTGTGCTGCTTCTCATTGTTGTTCGTTTTAATATATAATTTACTAAACCATTTAAATCTAGGTCTTGACTTGGTATAGGGCTGCAACAGTATAGGCAGACAATTTATTCTAAGGAAAGGGGGAAGCAGCCTTCAAGAAGAGGTTCGATGGCTGCCCATCAGGGATTCTATAGCAAAAGATATCTATATCAGCCATGGGTTGGACAAGAAGGCCTTTGAGAAACTGTTCACTATGGTTCAACCAAGTTATGTAATTTCGGTCTACTTGAAAAATCTCAGTACTGTAAATTCAAAACCAAAACCAAAGCACTATAATTCATCTGCTACTAATCTATTGATCACACAGTTTCAATATCAGAAACTGCTTAATCGGGACATCAGAATCTTTTGTGGCTGTGGAATGTGTGATGCATACACTAGTGGCCAAAATTGTGTGAAACCTTTTGGGAAAAGTGTATTTCTGAAGTTTGATGGCTCATAACACCACTATTTTTTTTTAGTAATGTCATAAAATTATACATCAATGGGAAGATAATTTAATGAAGAATGTACCAGTAATGCAACAAAGTTTGTTCAATTATCTGTATTGTATCAAAAGTTATAGCCAAATAACCAGAAAAAGGAAGCACAACTTGCTTAGATTGATATGCAGTAGCTTTCCTTCATTTGAATGTAGCCAATGTGCATGAGTGTTTAGAGAGCCAATCAGGTGTTATGAGCCATCAAATCTCGGAAATTGAGCTCCACTACCCACAAGTGCTTTCCCATTCATGCCAACTGAGTTAGAGGTTATTCTTTTCCTGTCAAGACTCTAGACCTAGCAACTCCAGCCCTTGCCTTCTCACTTCCTCCTATATCAAGTTTTGCTGCAGTCTTGCTTTTCTCTTTCATCCGTACTTTCTCCGACTACACATATATACCAATATATTTCAGAGTTCAAATATGCCATAATCTAATAATGATTAGAAAATCTTCCTAAGATAGCTTCCAATACCTGTTTCATTGGGCATCAAATCAGTCTCAACATCTACCCAGCACTGATACTTCCTTAAAAAAAAATTGAGGAAGAAATATAGAAATAAAGGAAGAAAGGGGTGAACAGATGCCGTACTCTTTAGTGAAGATGCTTCGAGGACCTGAAGGTGTGCAACCGCTTGCATCAAGTCCATGTGTCTCCAGAATGTTGCGAGCAGCAGGACTTAACCGAAACCTACAGACAAAGCAAAAACTGCATTAAAAAGGCACAAATTTAAAAACCGGTCAATTTCGGTAAAGGAATTTATACACCATCACCCTATATTCTAATTCTGAACCAAGCCTTTGTATGCTCTCACTTTTGTAGTCAAAATGACAACAGGCCACACACAGTATCGGCAGACTTGTGGTAACCCTGAAGTTTGTAGAAGTAAAGAGACAGAATATTAAACAACATATTTAAGAATTTAGCACCTAAAAAGAAGCACATTTGATCATCCTGTTGCTTACATATAAATGAACTTTAGAAATCCACCAATACCTGGATGATTATGTATCTATGAACCCCATTTCCAGACTAATGGCTCTTTCTCTTATTGCTAGGAAAGTATCAAGTTGTACAGCTCTAGCTATGCATAATTTTGAATGCTTAGAAGTTGATTATTTTCACATACACAATTGAAGATTATACCAACAAAAAATGACCAAAATATTCTACACGTGACAAGTAAGTTGGTAGGTATCATATCTCCCATCACAAACATATAGCTGAGATTCTGAAATGTGTTTAATGGAAGAAAAAATAATCACGGGGAACATTCTTTCCTAGAGCATCACTGCCAGTCAGACCAGACAATACTCGGCTAAATGGACCAACGGTCTGACTCAATATACAGCCCTACAAAAGTTAAATCTTTTCATCTCCAAGTAATTTCAAAAAGACATGGGGCCCTTTACCTCAAGGACCTCCTTGACATTAAAGGGTCCCCCCATCATGCAGAATGTTACAAGCTCAATTACAATATAATTGGGTCACTTATTTCAATGCTTTATTTCAGCATTGCTCATAACAGACATCCTTCACTTCAGAATGTAAAGTCTTCCAATGTTATGACACAAGTATTGGAAGGTCTACAATCGCAGCACTGTTTTCCTCATCTCCTCTGCCTTGTGTAATATCTTGCCTGATGAAAGCGTGTCACTATTTTGTGACATTTTGTTTGGGCCTAATAAAGATATTGCCTAACTCTGGCTTTCGGAGAGATTTTTTTATTCTTATGGACTGACATGGTTCCCATTGCTTTTTATATTACTTTACTGCAGCCAGTACTACTAATACCACTGCTATCACTGAAAGTTCACAGGGGCATTCAAACTGGTCTCTTACCACCATGCTTTAACCCAGGTTTGTTGGTTAAAGATTCCCGCATCTTCATCCAAAAGCAGGACAGATTTTCTCTTTTGTATAGCATGCAAATCTACAGGCTTCATTACTCTTTTTGCCACAGCTTTGCAGCAGTATTAAGGGCACTGGATTTGGTTGTCATCAAACGCTAACTTTCTGTGGGGTATGATCAAAAGGTGAAAGCCTTGGCTCAAAAAGTGTGCAGAAACTCACTGTAGCTTCCCAGGGTGGTGTTCCACTTTATGGGCCAATGTTACAGAAGGAGTGGGAGGTGGGGCCGCTGTTGCTGCTGGCACAGCAACGCTCGTTTCACTTGGTATTTCAACTTGCTTCCAGTCTTGTCCTTCGTCTACTAGCAAGGCGATTAGTTGACCCAAACGCACATTTTTGCTTCCTTCTTCCTTCTGAAAATGGATAATGGGGGGTGGGGGGGTGGGTCAGGTTGATGTCAATATACACACACACACACGTGTACCTAATGTAAAGAGAAATATGCTCCCCTGCAACCACTCAGTAGCTTCACTAGCCTAACCACTTCTTCTGAGGGGCTAGGACTGCCTAGTCCTGCAGGATATCTAGCAGAAAGTTTAACTCTAAATGTTAAATACAAGTCCATGAAAGAACCAGAGTATTATTTAGCAGCCAACCCAGACGCTGCAACAGAGTCTCATATTGTAGTTAGTATAACTACACCATGCTCCTGAAGTTAGTTGCAGAAGCTGTAGCATAGACACAAAGCAAACTATTTCACACTGCAATTCCAAGCATATGTTTCCAATCAAACGTATCCCAAGTCTCCTACTGATTACAGTGAGACTTATTCCCGATAGGATTGCACGGTCAGAAACATGCTGTACTGAGGTAAATGGCCCCAGAATATGCTTACTGACACTTATTGTCCCCAGAAACAGATAAGGTGACAAACCTGTCTGGGCTATACCATTTCAAAATGATGGTGGCAATTCATATGGGTGAATGCTCAGAATTCTTAGTGTTCAGAATGACTGTAATTATAAGCTGTATTAATTAAGCCACAAAAAGAAAAGGAGGAAATGGAAAAGGGGAGGGAACAGATGCCAGGATGTTCCATGTTTTCCCATTTAATAGTATTTGATTTCTAACCAGGTGATATGGGCTGCACAGGGTTTTTTGTGAAAAGAAGTCCACATATTTGGTTATCACAAACAAACAAACACTGTACTGTTTGCATAAGAAGCAACTAAAAGAGCACATCTTATATCATGCTTCAAGCAAGCATTTTCTTGCTTGGTTTCTTTCTTAACTAGCCTGGTTGCTATTTCATATCCTTTTCACACATTGGGCTTTCTTTGAAACTCATTTGCTAAACACGCTTAAGCACACTATTTCAGCTCACTACAAGTTCAGTATCAGGGCCAGTGATGTGATATGAATTTACACAAGGGACTGCATATCATGACACTGCCTTAATGAGATTTTAATGTGCAACATTAGTAGACTTTATAATAGTGTTTTAAAAGCAGCCTCAGTGTAAGATATGCTGACAGAAGGGCTTCTGCATATGACTTTGCTTGGTTAAGTCTGTTCTCCACTCTGCTACATCCCTTTTTCTCCCCCAATGTATTTACTAATAGCGGGAAAGAAGAATGGAAAACAAGAAATACCCTGCGTTTCAAAGAACACATTTCTCAACTCTTTCAATCTGTAACACATTATAACAACCCATCATACTGACAATACAAAAATGTCTCCTCCTCATTACCAGCTGCAATGATGTGGTGTGAAAAAAGTATTACTACCAGACACAGAGCAGCTTCTGTTAAAATAAAATTATTCTGTCAAAAAGCATTACAAAAATCAAAGCATTTAAAAAACAGATGCTTGAGAGTCTAGCAAATCAATCACATTCTGATGCCAACAGGCCTAACAAGCACATTTGGATACAAATAAGTTACCCTCATAAGCATATTTCATGTACATGCATGTGAGCACACACATTGTGGACTCAACTGATTTGTAAAACCATTTCAACCATAAGAGTATAAAAGGAGCCTGATGGATCAGGCAAACAGCCCATCTAGCTCAGCAGTGGTCACACAGATGCTCATGGGAAACCAACAAGTAGGATCCAAGCACAAGAGCACTCTCCCCTCTTGTGGTTCCCAGCAGCTTATATTCAGAAGCATACTGCCTCCAACAGCGGAGGCAGACAACAGCCATTTCTGAAGCTTTTCCAAAATCCTTTTAGAGGGGAAACGAACAGCATTGTACACAATATTCCAAATGTGGTTGCACCACAATTTGTATAATGGCATTGCGATACTGACTGTTTTATTTTCAATTCCTTTCCTAACGATCGCTGGTGTGGAATTTGTCGATTTCCCAACTGCTGGCACACTGGATCAACATATTCATTAAGCTATCTACTGGAATCCAAGGTCTCATTTCCAGTTAGTCACTGCCAGTTTGGACTCCATGAGCGTATATGTGAAATTGAGATTTTTCTGCGCCAACATGCATCATTTTATGCTTGCTTACACTAATGTCTCTCAGAGCCAGTCAGCTGATGGACCCTAAGAAACATTGCCTTTACAAACCACTTGCAAATGAACTAAACCTCCTGCAAACAGACTTAAAGGTCAGCCCCTTTCACGTTGTTGCTTGACACCATAACGATGTCAGGTGATTGACAAGTGAGCGGCTCCGCCCACATATCAAAGTTAGCCAGTGATATGGTGGGGAGGAGAAGGGAGGATCTTGTCTGCCAGAAAGATCCAATTCCACATCCCTGAAATAAAGAAAAGTCTTAGCAAAGAGTCTACTGATTGCTGAGCTCATCTACCAAAGGCCGTAATATAGAATAAAAAAGTTCTCCCTACCATTATTTTAGCCAATATGCCATCATCACTTGACTCCATGGTGACCACTGCTTTATCTGTTTCAATCTCACACAATGCATCTCCAACAGTCACTGTTTCTCCTGTAAAAATCAAAATCAACATTTTAAATCAATTCATTTCAGAGCACTGAGAAAAAAACAGTTTTAAAACCATATAGTATAACATGTTTAGAAAGAAAGTCAAGACACAATAGTGAAAACTGATATTGGGAAAGAGAGGGAGTACACTTAGCAACTTACAATAGCATTAAGAAATGATTCTACAGTTCAAAGAATCTCAGTAATATAAAGTGAAGAATAAAGGCATTTGCAGAACCTTACAGGGTGGATAAAAATCAATGATTTTTTTAAAATAAAAAAAATCAGATTTTTTCGATTTAAATCAGATTTTTTAAAATAAAATGCTTTTTGGGGAAAATATATTACCATCCAAAGGTTATTCAAGCATGAAATAAAGATTAGTTTTTTAATTATGTAGAATAAGGCTGTATATGTTTAATTTTTTTGGTAAATAAATTCCATTAATCCATTCACAATGTCATTTATGCTCTTCCAGAGGTTTTTGTATGATTATTGGGCAGTTTCTCTGCCTACAAGATATTATCACAGATGCTTGTTTTACTTTTGTAGTTCTCAAAACTGAATTTGACTCAGCAGAGATCACATGCCTCTTCTTCACAGCAAAAATGTTATAACATGGACAGAGTTGAGAAAAAGACCTTAATCCTATTGTTCTACAAACCTGTGAATACAGAATCAACCCCTTCAGTGTTAAGTTTCAAGAAGTTCAGTGAATAGAATAGAAGCAATATTTTTCTGATTGTTGGGAGTGGAATGGATCTAATAAATCTATTTAAATTGTTATTATTAAGGTAATGATTATTTTTCTCCTTCCTAAGTACAACAGAAAAGTTGTCCAAATATGAATGATTAACCTATTAAACTGAGGATAAAAAAAACTAATATGAAAAGTTGTTATTCTAAAAATCTTCATCTACTTGCATATTAAAGTTATACCAGCAAGAATTAGTCTTTATGTAGAAAACTGTGATTTAAATCAAGCCTTACTGACTAGTGATTTAAATCGTGATTTGAATCAGTTTGATTTAAATCAAATCCACCCTGGAACCTTATAACCAATTTTTAGTCAAAACCACCCTAAATCCCATTATCATATAATCTGGCAAACAGTGGTACCTCGGGTTACATACGCTTCAGGTTACATACTCCGCTAACCCAGAAATAACGCTTCAGGTTAAGAACTTTGTTTCAGGATAAGAACAGAAATTGTGCTCTGGCGGCGCAGCGGCAGGAGGTCCCATTAGCTAAAGTGGTGCTTCAGGTTAAAAAAAGTTTCAGGTTAAGAACGGACCTCCAGAATGAATTAAGTACGTAACCAGAGGTACCACTGTATTGGGATGGGGTAGAGGCTATAGCCTAAGTCCTGTAGGTGCACTAAATAGCAAGAAGCCAAGTACCTTGGTTCTCGAACACCTTGGTACTCGTACGTTTTTGCTTCCAAATGCCGAAAACCCGGAAGTAAGTGTTCCGGGTTTCAAACATTTTTCCGAAGCCGAACATCCGATGTGGCTTCCGCTTGAGTGCAGGGAGCTCCTACAGTCAATCAGAAGCCATGCCTTGGTTTTCTAATGTTTTGGAAGTCGAATGGACTTCCGGAACGATTTCCGTTCGAGAAACAAGGTATGACTGTATTATCTCTGCCACTAACTACACCTTTAGTCTTTACCAGCTCTACCATTTTGCTACCTCCAGGGAAAAAGAGTGTCAAGTTGGGGGAAGCAAACCTATATGGGAAATGGATGGCAGCAAGCTGGACAGTAACAGCTGTTAAAGCAAGGACAGTGTGAACTGGGGCAATTGGGGGAGGGATTAGGGTGGCAATGAGGGAAAGGCAGCACTGGAAAATCTAAATAAAAACATTAAAAAGCTGTAAGGGATATGAACCAATGGCTGTTTCAGAATCAGTCACAAGGGTTGCTCCCAAGCAAGGTCAATCCAGAGAGGGGGGTTTTTTATTTAAAAAAAAAATCAATGGCACCATCTGAATCAGCAACAAAAATTGTAGATAAAGAATAATCTAGTCCAGTCTTGATAAGCAATATATACTTTAAATGATAAATTGTTTTGAGCTTCTAAGCAGAGATTTCAAACAAATGATATTTTAATTCATACTATCATTTGCAGATAAGCAATGCTCCTCTGCCTTCTCCACCCTACCAAAAAGAGAAGAAAATTGGGAAGCAACTCTGCAAGCTCATTTTCTTTCAACATGAAACAGTCCTTTTAGAAATGCATTTTCATTTTTTAAATGAAATGGTATCGTTTCAAGCCAGTATTTTCTTCTCAATTCTAGAAGATCACGGTCTGCTGCCTTGTGATAGCAGACCTGTGAACTCAGACGCCTTTGTCTACTGAAACACCTGCTGGATGGCTGCCATTAAAGCTGGATTACAGTGGGAAGCTGGAGAGGCTTCTGAATGGATCTGGGGTCAAAGTCATCCAACACACACCTTCTCTTTAGAGCAATGAAGTAACAAAGGCTTGCTTATGTACCAACTTTGCATGCAGTACAGTTTTCATCAAAATATGAAAAAAGGCTTTTAACAGTCTTGCCTAAAGGAAATGGAGTGACTTGCCTAAGCCCTAAATTGGACTTGTCTTTGCTTTCTTTATGAAACACTTAAAACATTGAGCAATTACGGTGGCAATGTGTAATAGCTGTGTCAATGAAATGACACACACGTCTTTGTCTTTTCCTTCCTCCATTACATTCATGAAAAACAAAAGAGAGAATATTGAAAGAGTGTGATGTTTATAACTCAGGTGCCTTTGGTAACAGTAAGCAGCTGCCAAATGCAAACTTCTTTCAAAACTGTATTTGGTCTCTTCAAACATTTCACTTCAAGAAAAGGAATAATGGTCCAATTATCTGTCCAATAAAACACTTGAATAGAAATTATTGGATCTTTCCTCCCATTATTTGCTTTCCATGGGTTTACCTGTTAAATCCTGAAGAATTAGTAAGAATTCTCAATATGCCTTATGTCAGAGATTTTGCCAGTATTTTAATACATTAGCCTCGTGAATGAATGTTATTGATTTGGAATGTCCTTTTGACATATGGACATGGTATACATAGGTAAAAGATGTGGAACTATTTAGATGGATAGCAAGGATCTGCATGTGAGAGTGCTTAATTTTAGAGAGACGAATAAGAAAACCCCATGTCCAGAACAGAAACTGGGGCCAAAAATGAGTCATTTTTAATGCTATGGGAGATTCAAACTCCTGCGCTGCTTTACTTAAGATAGCAACAAAGGTAGCTTGCTACTGTTATTTTTAAACAAACAGATTAATGCAATTTTTCAGACTATATTTGGGTCCCCCCCACCCACTCAAATCCTCTTTAAAATATGTGATTAAACCGTACTGATTTAAAACCTTCCAAATGAGCAGCTATTTTAAGTGACAAGAATCTAGAAGAGCAGTGGCAATGAATGACCCAAAATATCATTTTTTAAAGAAGTTAGTCTTAAAAATAAAAAAGCCTTTCCTAGTTTAGAGATGGCACCTGCAAACTGATAGAATGTTTCAAAAACTCATTAAGACTACAGATAGGCTGATTTATTAATAGCATATGCCTGAAATATTTTATAACTAGTAGCAGTGCAAATAATTCATGCTACAGAACTCTCAAAAGCCAAGTCAGATTTTATTGTTTCCTGCAATTTAAGAGGTGCCTCTTCCTACCAACTGAGACCTGATCTACATATGGAGCACACCATGAAGGACTGAAGTTGTAAAGTCCTGTGGTGGAATGGACTAAACCAACCCATAATACACATGGTGGGTGAAACACATTTTTAAATGATTCTCAATCTAGAAAATGCCCTGCACGTTAAAAAAAAAACCCAACCTAGCAAAGCTGGCTGGACTACAACCTCTCCCCCTATTGGGTTAAGTATTCGATTTGCAGGGAGGGTAGCATCTCAAGCTTCTGTCATCTGCCCTGCACGTGGGCTGGAGACCAAGATTCAGTCAGTCCACCTTGCAAATTGCAAATGCCTTTGAACAAGTGAAACAAATACGCGCTGCTGAAGTCCAGAGCCTGAGGCCAGAATATGCCTGAAGGGAAAGAAGTGCAAAATGTGCAGCAAATTTGGTGGCATCAGGCTTTATGCGGCTTATGGATTACAGGTGAAGTAAGCTCTGTTAACTACAAATCAACATGTTTTAAAGTTGTATCAACCGATGCATACATTTTTGCCTTAGTAAACATCAGAAGCACGAAACTGAATCTTTTGCACAATTTTTATCTTAATTCATATCGCAACTGCAGCAGTCACTGGACAGGTTGCTGGAAACATTCCAGAGAGCTGATAAATCTTGTATACACACACACACACACACACACACACACATTGTATTTTTATGTAGTAAACTGCCCTGAGATCTATCAATGAAAGGCAGTATACAAATTAAATAAATAAATGATACAAACTACTCTGATGTTTTGTGATTTAGCGGTATACAAATACATTAATAAATAAATAATGGTTTAGAAGTAGTGCAGAGTCACTGTAGCGTAGTGGTTAGTGTGAACTAGGACCGAGAAGACCTAGGCTCAAATCTCCACTTGGCCACAAAGCTCACACCAGGATACAGTTGTGGGGCAGGGGGAGGAGGAGATAACCACATATGCTACCATAAGCTTCTGAGAGGAGAAGCAGGATATCAAAGTGCAAATATAATGTACTGCAGTGATTATACCATGGTAATTATTTTTGATGGAATGAAGATGTGGCAAGTGAGTAGGCTGAAGAGGAAAAAAGACACAGTTCTCAATGCTCCAAAACGGCATTTAAGTTAACTCAGATTCACCTTCCTTTTTCAGCCATTTCACTATGTTTCCTTCTTCCATTGTAGGTGATAGCGCAGGCATGAGGATTTTAACTGCAGGGGTACCTTGGAAAGAAAGAAAAAAAGGATTATCAAGTCTCTCGATAAGGATATGATTTCATTTTATCAGCGTAACAGGTGTAATAAATCCTATGTAACCCTATGCACACTTACCCCATTGTAAATCCCACTGAACTCCATCAGAATTACTACAAAGCAGCCATACAGGAGGGGTCTGGAAGCTGCACTGTAATTTGTGTAGCCAGAATGTGAGCTGAGTTATGCCAATGGTGAAGTTGTTGCTTAAAGAGTTTGCCACAAGCACAACTTGTAATTTGTAAAAACAAAATAAAAAGTTCCTTCCAGTAGCACCTTAGAGACCAACTAAGTTTGTTCTTGGTATGAGCTTTCGTGTGCATGCACACTTCTTTTGTAATTTGTACTACAACACTGCCACAGAGAGTTGAGTGGTGGGATTTTAAGTAAAAGTGGATCAAGGTGAAAGATCTCCTCATGGTTGTGTCATAAACTGACCTCACTTCAGTCTACATACAAATTTACCCACACCAGTTTTAGTCTAAATAACTGGATCTCAGTATATCCTTAACTTAACAACTCCTACAGGGACAACCAAAGAGATAAACTTGATGCAGTGTAAAAAAAACACATGCCCAAGCATAGTATTTTTTAAAAAAATAAATGTTTTATTAAGTTTTAAAAATAAAATTTCCATCAAAACACATCATTCACCATTGCACATAGGATGCCCAAGCATAGTATTAAATTATGCTTGCTTGCACAGTATCAACTTTCCCAAGCTTCTCTACTGTAGATCTGTCATGGGAATGAAAGGCATATATACAAAGCATAATGCCAAACAATATTACCAAGAAACTGAATTTTGTGATTACATACTTTTTTGGATTATTATAAGAACTATCTCATGTATTGCTCAAATCCTGACTAGAATCAACCTTAACTTCATTTCAACAGGTTTTAGATATGACTTTCTAATTTAATCTAGCCTGTCAAAGTCATCAGTATGTAATCACAAAGAACTATGCATTCCATAAGGTTTTTTGAGGCACTGGTATAATCTTGGGTAAGGTTCATATTGATTTCAGACTGGACTTGAGCAACGCGTGGAAAAACTCAAATTATACCCATTTGTGAAAGGAAAGAAACCACAGTGACCTGCCTCAGAGTTACAACATCATTATTGGAGAAATTCTAAAACTGGATCATTATTCATTAAGCAAGAAGGTGACTAAATAAACTGTTGCAAAATCAGACTACTGTATAGTGTGAAATGTGGTCTCATTTTTAAATAATAATAATAATAATAATAAAGACATCAGGTATCAAATGTGTGATCACAGACCTCTATTACCAAGGCAGCTGCTGACAGTTTTACCTACCAGATAAAGTACATATTTTCCTATTATTGTAACAGATGGGATTTTGTACATGCATGCTAGTGAATTTAAAGAGAACACCAAAGAACTCCACAAATATAATATTGTGAATGCTCGCTTTTTTATTTCTGTGTTAGGCATTGTTCTCGCTCTTTAGTTTTAAGCTGTTAAATTAGGTTAGGTTATATGTATTGTTTTCTACATTGTTGTATGGATTGTTCTGTATTTATTGATTGATATTATGATTATTTCTAACTATCCCTCTATGTATTTTGGAATTGTTAATAATTATTGCTTTGTTGATATGATATGAGCCAATTTGGACTCAATTTTGTGGAAAAGTGGTATACAAATTAAAAAAAATACATGAGCCATGGAACACAACAGTTTAACGATCAGCTATAATAGTGAAGCAAAATGCACACAACTGAAAATAATTTGAATGTGGCTAACCAAGCAGCTCAACAAATCTCTCCTTCTTTGTTGTTAGCATTACTATTTATTTATTTATTTATTTATTCATTCATTCATTCAGAGCAAGCCCTACCATGGGATGGTAAAGCAGCTAGAGAAGAGGACAGAGAGTGAAGAAAGAGCTGTGAGTGACAGGGGGCTCTTCCCAACTGGTGGGTTGTACTATGTCTGTGGGCTGGAGGTTCCTACTCCTGTGGTAAAGCTAAGTTTAATGACTTAGCTAGAACCCAGGATATAGTACTCCAGTATCTCTGGACACATAATACAGTTCATGAATGCAAACTAAAAGTCATGCACAATGTACAATATATTTAGTAATCATACTTCTATGGTCCCATTTCTCTAGAGAGCTCAGGAACATGCATTATCTCACTTTATCTATTTCTACAATATTCATCAACATATCAATGGCAGGACAAGACGTCAGATCATTTTTCATTGTAGGGATCTATCCCTTATCCTTCTTCCTGCTTCAGTTATGCATCTATCAGCTAGAAAGCTGCCTTCCTATGCAAATATTCATCTAAGATAACTGTACGGTTATGTTCCAGAATATGTACTTCTGCCACCTGCAGGTTAAAATTAATGTGGCTGGTGAGAAATATTTCACAGGCAACAATACAGAAAGGTTAGAGGCAAGATGAGTTAACGTTAATGTTTAGTCAAAACAAAACAAAAAATAAAAAAATTCCTTCCAGTAGCACCTTAGAGACCAACTAAGTTTGTTCTTGGTATGAGCTTTCATATTTTGTTTTGACTATGGCAGACCAACACAGCTACCTACCTGTAGCTGTTAATGTGTAGATTATCACTTGTGGAGTGGTGTGCTTTGCTCCCAATTGTAAAAGTAATTGCCTTTTTGAAGGAATGTAGCAATTTGGCTAACAGTGGATTTCAAAGGGTCTTCCAGCTCAACTATGTGGCTTCCTGCACCATCAAAGCAATATTCTGGACAGGAAACAGTAACTACTACTACCACTGGTGTTGCTCATGTCCTACTCTTCTTCCAAGGAACTCCACAACAACTTACATACGGTTCTCCAAACTAGGCACAGCTCAAGGGCAGACTCCATTACCATCACCACCACCGTACCTTCAGACATTCTCTGGGCCAGTGTCATAAGAGAGTATTGACAATGCAAGCCCACCTATAGGAGCAGACTGGAGCAATGCTACTAAGCTGCAAACATTCAACTGGGTCAATGCTACTAAGCTGCAAATATTCACCATCAGTAGATAAGGCAGAGCTTTTAGGCAGTACAGAAAAGTCACAGTAGAAGTAATGTAGGGTCAGGTATGATGCTGCCTAACAAGCTTCAGAGTTTGTGTGACATATTGGCTCAGAGTGTAAAGCCCTCAGTTTAGTTTTTACATAAATCGTGAGTTCATTAAAGCCCTCTTTAAGCATCACTCGCACAAAGAGGTAGCATACATCAAAGGCGCTGCAGGGTTGCACACTTAGCCCTGGCCCAATGGTGGTGTTACTTCTTCTATTACTGTAGGTTTCCCCTGTGATTGAGAATCCCAACCTTCCAGTACTCTAAATTGTGCAGGGAGTCTACAAATATATTTATTTTGTAATTTGAGGTGTTGTGTTTTAAAATTGCTATGTATCTCGTTCTGGAATTGTTTGTAACTATGAAGGACAGGTAACAAATAGTTAGATAAACAAACAGAAAGAAACTCACTGCTTTAGAAGCAATCCCATAATACACAAGCTTTGGGCGGGACTAAAATGTGTGGTCCCACAACCTCTTCATGCAAGAAACACATGATGAGGGCTGAAGACTATACAGGTAGTCCTATGCAAACCTACCTGGGGGTAAGCACCAGCTACCATAGTTGGACTTACTTCTAAGAGACCATCTACCCCTTGTCTTCTGTCTAAGGGAGTCCTTCTGAAATGAAGAACATGAATATCCTAGATAGTAATCTACAATACAGGGATTTTAAGGGTCCTCTTTGACAGACATTTATTGAGACAGAGTGCATGAATGCTGCAATATTTATAATCAGAACCAATATCTAAACCATTTCTTTGTTTTCAACATATTGCCTGGAATTGACATACTTTTCTAAGATTCTGTAACTTTCATTTCAATGTGTTAAAAGTTCCCATTTTTCTGTCTTTTAAAAAATAATTCATGAATGTTTCATTTTACAAGAACACCTGAGTGAATGCCAAGTAAGAGCTGCCCGACAGTGGAACGGATGCCCTTGGGAGATTGTGGAGGTTTTAAAGCAGTGGTTGGATGGCCATCTGCCATGGATATTTTAGTTGAGATCCCTGCATTGCAGGGAGTTAGACTAGATGACCGTCGGCATCCCTTCCAATTATCTGATTCTAGAAGTGTATACAGTCATACCAAAGTCATATACAAAGGTCCGTATAGTTAAAGCTATGGTTTTCCCAGTAGTAATGTATGGAAGTGAGAGCTGGGCCATAAAGAAGGCTGATCGCCGAAGAATTGATGCTTTTGAATTATGGTGCTGGAGGAGACTCTTGAGAGTCCCATGGACTGCAAGAAGATCAAACCTATCCATTCATAAAGAAATCAGCCCTGAGTGCTCACTAGAAGTACAGATCCTGAAGTTGAGGCTCCAGTACTTTGGCCACCTCATGAGAAGACTTCCTAGAAAAGACCCTGATGTTGGGGACGACAGAGGATGAGATGGTTGGACGGTGTTCTTGAAGCTACTAACATGAGTTTGGCCAAACTGCGAGAGGCAGTGAAGGATAGGCGTGCCTGGCGTGCTCTGCTCCGTGGGGTCACGAAGAGTCGGACACGACTGAACAACTGAACAACAAATACAGTCATACCACATGTAACGTTTGCTTCAGGTTGTGTTTTTGCAGGTTGCGTCCCGCGGTGACCCGGAAGTACCGGAAAGGGTTACTTCCAGGTTTCACCACTTGCGCATGCGCAGTAGCGCTAAATCGTGCTTCGTGCACGTATGCGCAGATATGGCGCTTCAGGTTGCAGGCTTTTCACGTTGCGAACAGGCCTCCGGAACAGATCCCGTTCGCAACCAGAGGTACCACTGTATTGTGGTATCTTCTCAGACTGCTGATTTTTACCACTAAAAGTTAAGGTACTAAGAGGAACGGCTTCAGAGACCTTGCTGAAGAGACTGTTACACATCAAGGACAAAATCTTTCCAGCTGTTCCTTCTTCTCCAAAACCTAGTCCCTTTAAAATATTTTAGACTACAAATCCCATCATCTCTGGCTACTGACCATGCTGAGTAGGGCTGGTGGGTAGTATATAGTGAACAATATATTGGCTACCTGCACCGTATTGGAGTTACTCCTACCCCCTTTCCTCATTTTTGGAGGGCTGGGCTTTTTGCTTTTAGGCACAAAAAAGATGTCTGCTTAGGGTTTTTTTTAACCTTTAAATCTCTTTTTAAGCGAGTGACACATGAAAACCCACTCAATCATACCGTTTGAATTTAGGATTTGAAAACCCCTTTTCGGCCCAAAGGCAGCATAGAAACGAACTGTGACATAATAGAAGCAGCTGCAGGTACATCGAAAGACAGACCTACGTTGGTGGAAGTCCGCTAGGCATGCCGGGATGAATCCTAAACTTCATCCCAGAGCAAGGGCACGCACCTGCGACCTTCCGACCACCCAAACAAGCAAGCCTCCTTCTCCCACCAGCGCCCCCAAAAACCAACGTCCCTGCGACCTCGTCCCACAGGCAGCCAAATAACCCCGACCCTTAAGAGGCAGGTGACCAATGCGGGGCTTCTGTCTGTAATTAAACCCAGCACTCACCCAGCCGCTCCCGGGTGAGGTGCAGGAACCTCCAGGCAACCGTGGGAGGCCGGCAAGCCGGAGCCCCCAGCGCTACATGCCTGCCGAGCAGCAGCTTCGCTGCTCCACGGCCGCTGCAGCTCAGCCGCAAGGAGGCGGCCATCTTGCCCTCTTCTCACCGCCCCCTCCCGCTCTCCCACCGGGGCTGTCCATGCCGCTGCCTGAAAAGAAAATACTCCCACTACGGCGCGCTGCCCTTTAAGCGCCTGAACAAAAATGCGCACGCGAGGAATCCCTTCTCCGGAGTCGAGGCTCTCCGCGAGCGGGTGGATGCACGAGGCGGCCGTGTTGATCCGCTACGGTCGAAGGGGAGGGACTGCATAGCTGTCAACTTTTCCCTTTTCTTGCGAGGAATCCTATTCGGAATAAGGGAATTTCCCTTAAAAAGGGGGTGGGGAGTTGACAGCTATGGGAAGGAGGCTGCTGAGGTTTTTCTCTCTCTGAAGGAAGTTTGCCGCCCGTTGTTATTCATTGGGAGAGGTTCCCATTTAGCAGCCGGAAATCAGGCAGGCGAATAAAAAAGCGACGCTTTCTGGAGATCGCGTTTCCGCGCTAGGTCGATTTTTCTTTTCTTTTTCAGGCGTTGAAATAAATGTGGCAAGCAGCCGTAGTCTAAATGCAAAAGCACGTTTCGAAATCGGCTGGTTGGAAATAAGCAAATGGTCTCCCTGGTTCACCCCATCATCTGACACCCACTCACTCCTCCTCAGCCTCTCGCCCAAAGAGGCTTCATCTCTGTGCCCATCAAATATTTATTACTTATATAGTGCCATCTTACAAAGAACAGGTGACTTGATCAGTCCCTAGGCCTAGGCAATAAAATAGACCCGGGGAGACAAAGGAAACGGAGACATGAGTTGTCCGTTCAGTTACTCTCTCTGACTTAATCATAACATACATTAGGGATGGGCACGAAGGCAAGAGAAAGGAGGCAGCAAACGCCTTAGGAGATGGGGGGCGCCGTACAGTATTTGTGTATCTTGTTTAAATAAATAAATTGAACTCAAGGCAGATTCAGATTTATTTCTTATCCGGACGGGTGGCTATTAGAGGGTAGTGATGGACTGGTACTTGTGCCTGCAAAATGAGGGATAGTCAAAAGCGGGAGCCTTCGGGCGCTGATGGACTCCAACTCCCATCGTGCAAGACCATTGGCAGCGCTGGCTGGGGATGCTGGGAGTTGGAGTCTAACAACACCTGCTCCCAGGTTCCCCGTCCCTGCTGTGGACTTAAAAGATTCTCCAGCTGCTCCCCAGTCATATCTAGCTTCGTGGGCGGCGAATTCATAACAAAAATGTGAAAAGAAAGAAAGAAAAAGACATAATCACTCCCTACTAAGCGGCAGATTAGGCGCGGAGACACGCATCCCCCGCCTGCTAAATTTGGAGCCTTATTTGCTGCGACCCTTTTCTTGGGAGTAAGCTCCGTTGAACTTGGTCGGTTTCACGTTTGAGTAAATGTATGCATTCCACTTAATGCATCGCGTTTTTGTTGTTGTGGATCGTCGGGGTTGAGGTGATAAGGCTGCAGGACATAAGAACTCCCTGCCGCCGGCTTGGATGGCAGCCGCTCCTTTTGCCGGCGGCTCAGCCAAGCTCCTCCCTGCGCGGGGCCTTCTCTCTTCCTCACGTACAGCGAGATGGCTGAGAAGCAGCAGCGAGGCGACTGTGGCTGTCCTTGTAGGAAGGGCCTGGAGAAAGCCGAGGTAAAGAGCAGAGCCGAGCAGCTCCAGCCTCTCTCTCTTTCGTTCTCCCCTCACGCAGAAGAGAGGAGGCTCGTGGTGGGAGGGGTTAAGTCGCCGGGGGTCCCAGGTAGGGCGGGGAAGATCGCCCGCTGCAGCAAAGCTAAGCTACCATGGTCCCCACGCTCGCTTTCCTCTGTAGAAGGGGAACTTTCGTTTGTAAAACAAGAGGACGCTGTTTTGGGGAAAACCTAAAATTCAGCAGATGAAAAGTTTTCATTTGCAGGCTGGGAAGCTTGATGCAACGATTGCTGTTATTATTAATAGTACCGTGCATTATCGACACAAGCCATATAAGCAAGGAAAGGAGAAAATGGAGAGGGAGGCTTCACCAAGTCTGGCTATTATAGCTGTTTAAAGAGGCTGGGGCAAATCAGGAGTAGCTGATAACCAGGAAATGCAAGGAACTGTAGGATCCAACTGTGCCTTCAGTTTTTACCAGTGATGGGAATCAGACTGGGTTGTGTTTTTTTAATGTATGCCAGCACTGATAAAGCACCACCAATACCCCCTTTCACCTAGAGCTGCAGATTCCTACTTTTTCAGACTTAGACACAGCTTTCATCCAAACCATGTATGTGAAGCCTCCCCCATCCTCTCTCTTTTCCTATATATTTGTATACTGTAGTAGTGATGCTGCTGTTGAACCTGCCCCCACCTTTGATCAGGCTGTGACTTGGTAGTGGGTCCCAGCCGCCAGATCAGCCTTTCTCAACATTGGGTCTCCAGATGTTTTTGGCCTACAACTCCCATGATCCCAAGGTAGCAGGACTAGTGGTCAGGGATGATGGGAGTTGTAGGCCAAAAACATCTGGGGAACCAAGGTTGAGAAAGGCTGCACCAGATGAAGACCAATAACCCAGAACAGGCATGGGCAGACTCAGCCCTCCAGATGTTTTGGGACTACAACGCCCACCATCCCTGACCACTGGTCCTGTGAGCTAGGGATGATGGGAGTTGTAGTCCCAAAACATCTGGAGGGCTGAGTTTGCCTATGCCTGACCCAGAGAAATAGAGCATGAAAACAAGAATTCCTAATTCTGCATCCTGGATTCTGTGCAAAATGAGAATGCTGGCACAGACAGGACAGGGAGTATCTTCTCAATCTTTAGTCCCTATGGGGGTAAATAAAAGTGACATTGTCACCTTCTGGAGTCAACTCTTATGCAGGATCTAATTTCTTCTGGGCTATGAAACTTACTAGGTGGCCTGTGGCAAGTCACCAATCTTGCTCTGTTGGGGAGTACTTCTTAAAACACTGCTTAATTATTAAAGTTATTTTAAGATCTTGTTTTCCATATGCACATTTATAACACATTTTAAAATTGGGTGGAGTTTACTTGGCAAATGTGCCTACGTCAAAGATGAATACAATACCTATATTAATATTTATTTTTGAAGTGCCTACTAATCAGCATACAGTTATTGTTTAAGGTAAAGGTAAAGGGACCCCTGACCATTAGGTCCAGTCGTGTCTGACTCTGGGGTTGTGGCACTCATCTCGCGTTACTGGCCGAGGGAGCTGGTATACAGCTTCTGGGTCATGTGGCCAGCATGACAAAGCCGCTTCTGGCGAACCAAAGCAGCGCACGGAAACACCGTTTACCTTCACGCTGGAGCGGTACCTATTTATCTACTTGCACTTTTGCTGTGCTTTCGAAATGCTAGGTGGGCAGGAGCTGGGACCGAGCAACGGGAGCTCACCCCGTTGTGGGGATTTGAACCGCCGACCTTCTGATCAGCAAGCCCTAGGCTCTGGTTTAACCCACAACGCCACATTGCTTCTTATTCTGAGGCGGAGTGGCCTTTGGATTACAATATTTGGGTAGCCACTGGAAATTAGGCTTAAATTCAGTTAATTTAGTGAGTATATTTTGATAAGTATATTTACACATATGTCTCTAGCTGTATTACAAATTGTACGTGTACAGCTTTATGAGCTTTAATACTTTTATTTGTCAATACTTACTAACTTTCTTGTTCATTTTTAATTTGAATAGCGTTTTGCGTACTATTCGAGAGAGTTGAGCTGGTCAGCATAGAACTGAGCTGCAATAATCTTCTAGCTTTATATTTAAGATCCAAGGTGTTCAGAACTTTGACAACATGTGAGCGTTTCTGCCTAGCCAGCAACAACATGAGCAATTTCAATGTGTAAAGAAATAAAAGTTGTACCACTTTCATAATCAGTGGAAGAGCCCATTGGTTTGGTGAAATCAACAAGAGAGAGTGTGTGAGATCTGTCATTTCAGTGCAGCTCTGCCTAGGAGCCCAACCACCAAAGAACACCCCAATATACCTGCCGCCAAATGGCTGCAAGATGGACCTTTTGGAGCTCTTCACAATCTCTTTTTGCTTTAATGGTCCTGAACAGTTTAGTCTCATCAGCAAACCTGGCAATCTCACTGCTCACTCCTAATTTTAAAATGTTTATGAACAAGTTAAGAAGAACAGGTCCCAATATCAATCCTTGGGAGACTCAACATTTATTCCGATTCTCTGATTCCTGCTACCTTATGGGTAGCCCCCATGCGGATAGCATTAGTGCCCACCCCAACTTTTATACTTAGACCCCAAAGGGCAGAAAGTCTCCTTCGTTCTTCTGATTAAGGCTACCTGCTACCCATTTTGCAAATGGTAATGACAGGAAGTTGGAAGCCTACTTGCTGCTCCACTTCCTTTGGTCTCCAGTTCCAAATCAGCCGTGGGCTATCCAGTCTGTTGCTGTCTATATCCTACCCTTAGAAGAGATAATAGATGGCTAAAGAGCGAGCCAGCAAGTATCCAGGCAAGCAGGGGAGCAGTGGCAGTGGGGAGACACTGTGGTTTCAGCAGAGGGGAAGCATAACTGGAGGGTGCCAGGAATCACCAGGGCCCTTCAAACATGATGATGCCACTGTCAATTCCCCTGGAAAACTAGCTGTTTAATTAATCTAGTTTTAAAGGATTATTGCAAATCATGTTGTGGGGGAGAGTTGTCTGACACTACTTCTTACATATGTATCATTTTGTGCACTTACACGGTAAATTACTAAGGTTATCAGCACAGCTGCCTCATCTATTGTTGCTTCCTCAGTTTATTAATGCTTCTAATTCTTGTAATAAAAGAACTGAAATGAGAAGAGCTCAAATTCTATTTTGGAATTTTGAAAATTGCAGAAGCTCTGACTATATTAGTTTATAAGTTCTTCTCTATAATTAAGATGTAATTTATCTCATTCCAAAAATAAAACAACAAAATTATATATCATGTGAATTATTTTGATACATTTTGTACAAATCTGACTAATTAAAGGTTTTATGGTTGCTATTTTTAGAAAAGGAATATGACCGTTCTTCACACTATTATATTAAATGGAAATTTGCTCGTTTGGGAATTGTGGTAGAATTGAAATGGGGCGGGTGTCTCATGGACAAAGAAAATTACTGGCCAACTTTTCAGCTGACACATTCCATAATATTTGTTGGTTCAAGAACTGCTTCAGATTGTGCAGTGTTCACTTCCATAGGTGATGTTTCTCATGTTTAAAGCACTGAGCTACACTCAGGGCCGTCTTAGCCATAAAGGCTGGTGGCGCGGTGCACCAGGGCACCACGTTCTGGAGGGCGCCAGGCAAGAGGTCCAGGGCCACGTCACCGGCTCAGTAGGGGTGGCAGCCTGCCCCCTGCCAGGGGAAAGTCAGGAGGAGGCGATCGGCGGCGGCAAGCTGGGCGCGCAGCAATCAGCCCTGCCTCCCTCCTTCCCTCCCTGGCTGGTGTGTGCGCCCCGCCCAGGAGGCGGGCACGATCTCCGGCGGCTGCCCCTCCTCTCGGCTCCGCAATTGGGACGCCGGAGCACTTCTCCAGCCTGCCACTGCACAGGACTGGAGGAGGGCATGGGAAGGCAGGAGGAGGCGATCAGCAGCGGCGATTTAGGGGGCTCCCCCTCGCCCCGTTCCACCCCCCAACCCCCAGACCAGGGACTTGAAGTGGCGGCGGCGCTGTCGCCCGCCTCTTCTCGGGCTGCGGATGCGGAGAGGCTGTCGGCAAGCCTCCCAGCGGCGCTACAGCCAGGCTCCCTGGACAGCAGCGCCGCGCCGCCGCTTCAGCCAAGCAGGCGGAGGCAGAGCACAGCTAGCAGCGTCCGCACCTACCCCTCCGCACCCTCCGGCTGTCCGCCGCGCCTGGCCCTGCCCAGCGGAGCGTGAGTTCGGTGTCCCCGCACGCCAAGCCCTCCGGCTGCCTGCTGCGCCTGGCCCTGCCCGGTGGAGTGCAAGGGGCGCCGGAGAGATCTTCGCGCCAGGGCGCCGGGTTTACTTAAGACGGCCCTGGCTACACTCCTTCCACATGAGAGCATATTTTCAGAAACATGGCATTCAGCTGGTTTATGCCAGTCAGTATTGAACTCTGTTGTTCAGTCATTCAGTCGTGTCCAACTCTTCGTGACCCCATGGACCAGAGCACGCCAGGCACCCCTATCCTCTACTGCCTCCCACAGTTTGGCCAAACTCATGCCAGTCGCTTCAACCATCTCATCCTCTGTCGTCCAACCATCTCATCCTCTGTCGTCCCCTTCTCTTTGTGTCCTCCATCTTTCCCAACATCAGGGTCTTTTCCAGGGAGTCTTCTCTTCTCATGAGGTGGCCAAAGTATTGGAGCCTCAACTTCAGGATCTGCCCTTCCAGTGAGCACTCAAGGCTGATTTCTTTAAGGGTGGATATGTTTGATCTTTTTGCTGTCCATGTGACTCTCAAGAGTCTCCTCCAGCACCATAATTCAAAAGCATCAATTCTTCGGCGATCAGCCTTCTTTATGGTCCAGCTCTCACTTCCGTACATTACTACTGGGAAAACCATAGCTTTAACTATATGGACCTTTGTCAGCAAGGTGATGTATTTGCTTTTTAAGATGCTGTCTAGGTTTCTCATTGCTTTCCTCCCAAGAAGCAGGCGTCTTTTAATTTCGTGACTGCTGTCACCATCTGCACTGATCATGGAGCCCAAGAAAGTAAAATCTCTCACTGCCTCCATTTCTTCCCCTTCTATTTTTGAACCCACTTCCCTATTATTAAGTTGGAAATCAAAGACCCATCTAGTCCAGCATCCTGTTCTTGCAGTTGCCAAATACCTATGGAAAGTCCACAAACAGAACCTGAGTGCAACAGGGCTCTTTCCAATGGTTTTCCCCAGCAACTGGTATGCAGAGGCATACTGCCTCCAAGTTAAGATAGAACATTGTCATCATGACTAGTAGCCTTTAATAGTGATGTTATTCTTTTTTTTAAAACCACCCAAGTTAGTAGCCATCAATACCTCTTGTGGGAGCAAATATATGAATAAGTAATTTCTTTTGTCTCTCCTGAATATTCTACCATTCAGCTTAATTGGATGGCTCTGGGTTCTAGTGTTATGAGAAATGAAGGATTTCCAGGGGATGAACATGGCAGACTGAACGTCTTCTGTTGGCAAGTTGCCAACAGAGATACCGGTAATTACATGGTGACTGATGATAGCCAGGACATAAATCTTGGCCATCAAAATTCACTCTGGAGATAAGAGTGAACAGGTTAATAACCTCTGATGCTCTGAAAAAGCCTTTTTATACACTGGGAGACCAAGAAGCTGTCAGCACCTGGGAATCTGGGTGGGGGTGGGCAATTTAGAATGGAGGAATCAATATGTTGCCCAAAAGCCACTCGAGCCCTGAACGCCATAAGGGCTGCAAGTCTGCCTTTTTCTAAATATCTCTGAGACTGTTAAAATTTACAACTGAGAAAGATGTTTCTGTCTGCTGGTTGAAATTTACATTTGGTGTGTGATCTACTTTCTGGCTTTAAGAAGAGTTGATCATTAAAGGGCTGAAAGCAGGAAAAAAATGTTCTAATTGTTTGGGAGTTCTGAGTGCTAAGAATTTTTAATTCTCCATTTTCCCAGTGAAAGTGTTGCCTTGAAATCAAAAGTAATTTTGCTACTTCATATTGGCTTTGTGGGAAAGGAATGTGTTCTGATAAGAGATAACGCTATGAAGATCTTAAAGTGGAGATGGGAGATTGAAGATCTTAAAATGGAGACTGAATTGTTAACAAGAACATTCAGTATGGCAAGTACGTTGTTGGACATTCCATTGACTGTTGGCATCCTTTAGCAATTGTTTCATGAGCAGTTAAAAGAGCTAGGGTAGATAAAATGGTGAATGAAAGTAGACCAGAGAAGGATGAAATGGGAAGTGGAATTAAAGAGGACACAGAGATTTTGGAGAACAATATGAATATAGGATTGCCAGAACAGGAGGGTGAAATGGTTGAGTTGGAGGCAACAGATGGTGAAATGGAAAAGACACAGGTGTGTGAATGAAGGCAGTTGTGGGTGCACAGTGGGGAGGGGGCCTAAAACTGCTATTCACACAGTCATCCTGGCTGATGATAAACATGACCTGCCTTCACTAACAACCTACTGCATATTCTGGAATACATACCAGATTTATCTGTATTTTAAAAACAACAATTTCAAGTTCATGTCAGATAAATCATTCAACTTCATTTGAAATGTTAGAGAAAAGTGGCAATCTCCCCCACCTTGCCATCAATATACTTCAGTCATGTTGGCTTAACAGTAATTCCGTAAATCCTTGGTGAATCCTTTTGCAAATGTTTGACATTACGTTGATACGTACCATAAGTTGAAGCTCGTACTAGAAGATGTTCTACTGAGATGAAACTTACATCCAGCTTATGCAAATGTGTATCATTTTTCTTTGCAGCAAATAGTGTGTATAAGACTAACATATAATAATAATATGAAAGGTTTCAAAGGACTTTGATTTCATAGCAGATTTGAGATTAGTAATGATTTGCAACATTAACTGGTGTAAACCTGCATGGCTGCATTGCATTCAGGACATATACTCCGGATTGCATCAACTGTGAAGGTGCCCTGGAGTGTTTGCTTGGCATCTGCTAAAATGTGGTAAATGAAGAATGACAAATTGCAGTTGTTACTAGTAATTTCATGAAACTCCATTTGAAAGTTATCTTTCAATGTCTGTTACTGATGACCGTTTATCAAGCTGAACGAGTTTCAGAAATCTAATTTATTTTTCCCTTCAATTTAAATGTAAATATTTAGGGAATCTTGTAGTTGATCATCCTTTAAGAAAATATATAGAGTCTCAGTTTGAGTGAAATATTTAAAAAAGAAGCACAGCCGACTGTGCAATTTCGGAAGCTATATTAGAAGCAGATGTTTTAAAGCTGTGCATTAAAGTCAATGGATAGCTACTGTGATAGCCTTGTGCACAGTATACCACAGGTACAGGAAACCTGTTTTTGCTTGCAGAGAAGGGTTTTGAACCCATGGGTACCCATGGCATCTAAAGGTGTCATGCAGTGCTGTGCAAGGGAACCAGAAAGAACAGTGTTCTTCACCATGTGCACAACAGCAAATGCTTTTTGTGCAACCCTTTTCACTGCTGGGCAGATTCTGCATTGGACTGGACCTAAAAAAGTCTGTTGGTCAACCACAGCCAAGCATCTAAAAGCATGTACCCCACCCTCCATAGCCGCAAACGGTGAGAATTGTGCTATTTAGAAAAGAAAAGAAAAACCAGCTGGGGCCTGGTCCCTCCTAGAATCATGGGGCAGGACTATCCCAGATCACACAGGTCCCTATTTTGCACAGAAATCACAATGGACTCCTGGGTGCTTGTGCCACAATGCTTATGGTTTAGGTGTGGCCTGATTCATTCATGATCCTAGTGCACAGTTTATATGGATAGTGTGGAAGGCTAGGTGACACTTCTGCACAAAGTAAAATGATATACAGTAAGCCAGCAACCTATGTGCACCTAAGTTGCAGGCTTACTTGGTTGCAGAGATAGCTCATCTGTGGTCCTCCAGAAATTGCTAAACTCCCAAGTCTGGTCTTCCTTGACTATTGACAATGCTGCCTTGCGCTGATGGGAATTGTAGTTCAACATCTGGAGGTCGCCATGTTGTCTACCACTGACCAAAAGGATAGAGCACATATGGGGGAACCTTTTACCCTCCAGATGCTGCTGAGCTACAACTCCCATCATCCCTGGGATGCTTGCTGGAGCTGATGGGAGTTCTAGCTTAGCAAAATCTTAAATGTGGGACAAATAATTTAGTCACCCTTGCTATATGGGCTTCATATAACAGCTGCCACCCACTTAAACAAATCTCAGTGAATTTATTGTGCCAGTTTTGATTAATCAAACTTGCATCTAAACAAACCATAATGCTGAAGAAAAAGCATACTCTTTGTTTTTAGAGATTTGTGTGTTACAGCAGGAAGAAGCAATCCCTCTTGGCTGAGAGAGAAGGGCAGAAATCTGTTCAAAATAACAATATTTCTAAGTATTTCTATTTAAAACAACTTCAAGGGGTGTGTGTGGAATTTCCTGATCAGCTGGAATCACATTTTAATCAATGAATCGGATAAATATTGCAGCCTTCATTTACAAAAGCAGATAAACCATTTCAAAATGTGCATTTCCTTTTTGTTTCCCCCGTAGGAGAATGTGCATCCAAGGAATTTGATCCCAGAGCTCTGTCGCCAGTTTTATCACTTAGGATGGGTTACAGGGACTGGTGGTGGAATCAGCATAAAGCATGGGTGAGTGTGTTGTTGTTGTTTTAAACTAATACCCATTTAGGCCATAGCTGTCAACCTTCCTTTTTTGCAGTGGGAAGTGACGCTGGAATAAGGGAATTTCCCACAAAAAATGGGAAAGTTGACACCTATGACTTAGGCACAGATCAGCATAAGTGGAGGGAAAATGAAAGATAAAACATAATAGATGTTGAAAAGAAGTAGACAATTGGAACTTCGTTAGAGTGGCTTGATACCATTGTCAAAGAAGGCTACTTACGTGCAATACATTAGCTTAAGAATCTTGTCGTTCTTGTATATCTTAAGCAAGTAAGTCCTCGGACTCTCTGAGCAGTATATAAATAATTTCCTCCAGCTGACAGCAGAACATAAAGTGAACGATTTAGTGCAGGTGCAGTACTCTAAATAGATTTTCTAAAGAAACATGTACATGAAATGTTTGCCTTATTTCCGAGTTGCTCTGGATATTTGCATTTGTGGATGCCTAGCTCCACTTAGTGGTGGGAAAAGGGAAAAACTTTCACTCTGTTGCCATAAAGATATATGTTTTGTCTGGATAAAGACAAATTAGGTACACTGGGAAGGGTTTTGCCACATGGGCTGCCAATTTCTAGCCTTGGGGGTCACATGTGGATTCAAGCAGGTGGATCTTGAGCTGTTCCAAAAAAGAGTTTTCCAATGATAATTGCCTTTTCCCTCTTCTTGTATAGCCAATATTGGACAAGCACTGCATGCTTGGAGAAGAAGGTGAAGCTAGATGATAAACAAAAGTGGAAGTAGCAATGGCAACAGACGTGAGATTCCAGTACCCCTAAAGAGCAAGAGAGGGTTTAGGAAACAGGCTAGAATTGGACGGCAGGAAGACTGAAGTCAGTGGCTTGGGTTATAGAAATTATTTTGGAGGAATAAATGGGAGAGCACTACTTATATTTATATCTGGGCTAGAGACAGAGGAAGCAGAAGGCCTGTTGTAGTGAAAACCCTAAAGGAACATCTCTCAGAATGAAAACACATGACGCAGAAATAAATCCTATTGATGTTTTTTTTTTTTTTTTTTTACAAAATAATAAAATATAACTTCACCATTTAATAAAGGCTAAATTATTCTTCAGGCCAGGATCACATTCCCATAAACACAGTGCAATGTCCAGTTTCAGATGCTGACATTTTAAATTATCCTTGCTTAGTTTTATTGCAAATGTGTAAAAGCCTTAGGGAAGAGGTTGGCCTGCAGGCCAATCCCAAGAAGGTCCAGGGAGGTGCAGAGTGGTATATCCTTTGTCTCACCTGAAGCCCGGCTCATTCCTGTCCACCATGGCAAAAGGTAGAGAAAGTGCTGTTTGTGTATATGTGTTTGGTTTTTTTTGCTTGCCATATGCACAGCTGTCCTGCTCAACTCCACACCCCATTTTGGGGGCCATACTGTGGCTACACTGAAATTCCCCACGTAGAGGGATACTGCCACCTAATCGTAACTCCCAACAGCACTTCTGACCAGGGGGTAACAACTGCAGCCTCCATCTTTCATCTAAACTGAAAATGGCTCCTGTGTCACAAAAGTAAGTCTCTGAGAGCCAGTGTAGTGTAGTGGTTAAGAGCGGTAGACTTGTAATCTGGTGAACCTGGTTCATATCTCCACTCCTCCACATGCAGCTGCTGGGTGACCTTGGGTTAGTCACACTTCTTTGAAGTCTCTCAGCCCCACTCACCTCCCAGAGTGTTTGTTGTGGGGGAGGAAGGGAAAGGAGAATGTTAGCCCCTTTGAGACTCCTTCGGGTAGTGAAAAGCGGGATATCAAATCCAAACTCTTCTTCTTCTTCTACATATTCACAGTATACAGTGGTGCCTCTGGTTAAGTACTTAATTCGTTCTGGAGGTAAGTTCTTAACCTGAAACTGTTCTTAACCTGAAGCACCACTTTAGCTAATGGGACCTCCCGCTGCTGCTGCGCCACCAGAGCATGATTTCTGTTCTTATCCTGAAACAAAGTTCTCAACCTGAAGCATTACTTCTGGGTTAGCGGAGTATGTAGCCTGAAGCGTTTGTAACCTGAAGCGTATGTAACGCGAGGTACCACTGTATATTTCAAAAAGCACTGTGTTTTCATTACTGACAATTCTATGCAAGATACCATGTTGATTCTTCGTATTCGCAACCGATATATACAGTGGTACCTCTGGTTATGAACGGGATCCGTTCCGGAGCCCCGTTTGTAACCCGTGACGTGTGTAACCTGAAGCGCCGCATCTGCGCATGTGCGTGATGTGATTTGGCGCTTCTGCGCATGCGCATGACGTCGTTTGACACGTCTGCGCATGCGGGAACCGCCGAACCAGGAAGTAACGCGTTTCATTATTTTCGGGTTTGGCTCATTCGTAACCATGTTGTACGCATCCTGAAGCATTTGTAACAAGAGGTGCGACTGTAGCGTGCTTTTTAGTTTGACTGCAAATCCTTGCCAGTTGAGTGATCAAATGGAATCTTCTTCATAAATGTGCACCCACTCACCTCCCTTTAACATTCAATGAATAATGGTACCTATGTCTTCAAATATCAGCTGTGCATAACCTGGCCAGTTAACCACTAGGTGTCTCTGCTCTGCACCATTCCAAGTAAGAGCTCCAGAGCTCCGTATTACTCCAATATTATTAAAAGCAACGGTTCTTCGTGCAGACATTGCCTCACTTTCTCTTTTGCCCACAAACAGATTTGTGCAATAGTGTGTGTGCGTGTGTGTAATCATTTACATTCCCGCTCCTCCTCCCTAAATAGTGGCGTACACTAAACACAGTAAAATATGAACAACTAGTAAGAAAGAAAAAAACATACAGCTTATGTTTCACCCTTTAGTCCTAAACCCCTTTATTTGTGTATCAAGTCCCCTTGGCTTCAGAAGGATTTTCTTCTCCTTCGGTCAGCTTCCTTAGAATTGCAGCCTCGGTTAACTTGACACTGTGGCATTCCTACAGCAGTATAGATGTTTATTCCCCTGCAAATCAAAAGGGATTTCTTTGTCTCATAACGTGCACTGCATAATCACAGCTATGAAGAGCTTTCAGGGCAACGGCAAGCAATAACACCATTAAGCTATAATAATGTCGGGTGTTCTAGGGCTAGCTAAGCCTGTGTCAGTAGCTTAAGCACTGCTGTCAGGTCCAGATCATGTTGTGATGGGTGGAATTGCTGTATGTTCTGTTGTTGATAAATGAAGCCGTATGCTTCATGCTACTTTGTGCCTACAGCTAAACATCTCTGATTCCCCCCTCTAGCAAAGAGATATATATCGCTCCCTCTGGTGTCCAAAAAGAAAGAATTCAGGTAGGTACAGCTAGCATTTTTACCTCTGATAATCTTCCTTGAAAACTAAGCTGAAGACTTATCCCGTCCATGCTTACTCAGAAGGAAGTCTGGCTGAGTTACACCCTGGTAAATATAGAAAATTCTTTCCAGTAGCACCTTAGAGACCAACTGAGTTTTTTCTTGGTATGAGCTTTCGTGTGCATGCACACTTCTTCAGGTATCTGAAGAAGTGTGCATGCACACGAAAGCTCATACCAAGAAAAAACTCAGTTGGTCTCTAAGGTGCTACTGGAAAGAATTTTCTATTTTGTTTCGACTATGGCAGACCAGCACGGCTACCCACCTGTACCTGGTAAATATGTATAGGATTGCAGCCGCAGACATATTTAAATACACATTTATTAGTAGGAAGAAAGCTCAAAAGCTTCATTTTCTAATTACCTATGGCCTAAACTGGCTAATTTTGGAACGGCCTTGAACTGTGGCATTAAGGTATCCTTGGCTACAGAAAAAACTTAGTAGGCAGCCTGGATGAATGGGCCAGATAGATTGCAGTGTACCTTGTCTGCAGGAGAGAGGCGATACTTTGCTTGGATATTCTCACTCTGGGAAGCCCATCTGCCTGTATGGAAGGGTTGCCATTCCTATTGGACAGCCAATATGGCAGTTTCTCTGTATCGGAGAGAAACTTATTGAAGCCACATAACCAAGACATGCATGCAGGGTGGATAAAAAGCAGTGGTTTTAAAATATAAAAATAAATAAATCAGTTTTTTTTTAATTTAAATCAGATTTTTTAAATTTAAATCGGATTTTTAAAATAAAATGCTTTTGGCGGGAAAATCTTTCTAAAGATAGTTTTCTGTTTAAGTTACATTAAGATCCAATGGCTATTCATCAACAAATAAGGATTTGTTTTAAGTTTTTCATGTGTGCTAAAACTCAGTCTAAGGTTTTTGTTTTTTTTAATTGTTTAACTACATCAGTTAACAAACATGGATACATATGCTATAATGTTATTCTTTTAGTTACCGGTAAGTGAATTGTTTCAATTGATATTAAGGAAATGATTATTTTTCTCCTTCCAATAAAGTACAGTAGAAAAATTGTCCAAATATAAACAGGAAACTTACTAAACCTCACAATTATTTCATACTTATTTTTTTAAAAAAGTTACTAGATTGAATTCTTTTAGGTGCCCCAAGATTGTATCGGTAAAATAAAACTTAAGTGCAATTCTATACTTATTGACTCAAAGGTTGGCCCTAGTGAGTTCAGTGGAGCTCCCTCCCAGGTAAATGGATGTAGGAGTGCAGATAAACCATAGGCTGTTTCTGCTGCAAGATTATTGAAATAAATATTAAGGTATATTTTCAGATGAAGGCTGTAATCTTATACTCACCGGGGTGCAAGCCCATTGAATGCAATGGAATTCATTTCTGAACAAATGTGCATATAGGATTGCTCTGTAAATATTTGACCAGGGCTCTGCGTCTTTTCTGTGATTGTTTGTACGTGTGCCAGAATCAAAAGATGGATTCCAGAGGCTCTCGGTCTCAGCTTTCATTTGTTTGTCTCTAATCCTTTGAAAGAGAGAGTTTCGAAAACCAACGAGCATGCTAAGATTGTGGTAATTACAAACAAAGTGCACTTCCTAGGGGAGTTTACTTCTTAAAGTCGAGCAACACAAAATGTTAAAAATAAAATAGAATCAGTGATATATAAGGGTGTGCATTTCTATATATCTGTATAGTACTGGTCATACAGTTTTCTTAAAGCTATCATAAATTACTGTAGTTCACCAGAAAGTGAACAGCTACAAAATGTTGTTCTCAGGAAAGTCCACATCCTGCGCCTGACCTGGCACCAGCACCACTGCAGTTTGCTAAGAAGGGGAGAGGTGATGTGGCAGAGAGAGAAGTGCTGTGCGGACACACTGATGGAAATGGTGCCTTGGTTCTGGTCATGTAGCTTCACAGAAGCATCTTCTCCACTGCCTGCCCCCACTGCCCCCCAGTGGACAGCAGTGGCACTGGTCAGGACAGGAGGACAGGCATGTGCTGCCATTCCTGCCTTGCCAGTCATTCTGTGTTAGGGGATGCACAAATATAACTTCCTTCTGTGGAGCAAGACTGGCTTCACAATGCATTCAAAGAATATACCGTATTGGCCCAAATATAAGCCGCACCCGGAAATAAGCCGCACCTTTAAAATTGGGGGGGGGGGGAGAAGAAAAAAAAGACAATACCTGAATATAAGCCGCTCCCTTAAAATTCCGCAGGCGCTCTCACACCCGTAAATGGCCAATGTAGAAGAAAATCCTACAGGTACTAGAGAGAACCCGCAAGTGGGTTAAAAAACACCTGTTCGTAGCACCGTAAATACAAATTTAAAAAAAATCAATATTGCCCTGTAAAATATGGGGCAAATATGGCACTAGAATTAATTGCACAACAGTCTCAAGATCGCAAATCAGCAAGAAAACATTTTTTTGGTTCCGTTTTACCATATGTCTGTTTCAGCAGCGATATCCTAAAAGGCAATTTTTGTAGGGTCCCAAAAATTTAACTTTTCACAGTCGGAACTTGGAAAAATACGGTATTTATCAGCTAGTCAAGTGCTGATCTCAGTCATCTGTCTTTCTTTCTCTCTCTCTCTCCCCGCCCCCCAATATTTTTCTCTGGGTTGTCTTTAGGCAGCACAAAACTTTATAAGGGCACTTTCACTTTATTTTTGCAATGGAAGATGCTTTATAAACATCTGTGAAACTGCTCCAGGGTTATTGGGGGGGGGGAGGATTCCAAGAACACAAGGATCAACCAGCTTTTGCTTCATGGTGGATAAACTGGCTCCCCCCGAGTTTGATCCTGGACAGGGAACCGGTCACTTCCACCATGCCTTAACAACGCACTGCACATTCACATTTCTGCACCCCCTCAGAATCTAATCATATTGAATGTATTTTATCAAGAACTAGTTTCTCCAGTGGGTTTTTTTTCTTTCTTGTTTTATTAAAATGCAAAACCAAGCATTAAGCAAAACCATAACAGAAAACAGTTATTAAATACTGAAGCAGAGACAAAAAAAAGGGTGAAGTGGTTTTTCAGCTCACAGTGCACTTTAAGCAGATCTTTCTCTGATCTTTGAACCCTTTATAATTTAGTTTGTCGAAATGTAAGTGTGCATAAATGCTCCAACTCTGTCTCCAAATGCTTTCATTATAGCCTGAAGATATGTTCGTGTGTGACATTGAAGAACGGGACATCAGTGGCCCCCCACCACACAAGAAGTTAAAGAAGAGTCAATGCACACCTCTCTTCATGAATGCTTACACCATGAGAGGTAGGCAGCAAGCAGCGTTATGGAAAAGTCAGCACTTTGTAACCACGAGTGTATTCTGCTTATAAAATGGAGATTTCTTAATTGAAACTGCATCTCAATTGGAAGATGCCTTTACTACATTACAATGCAATTCTCGCAATAATTGCTTTAACAGCTGAAACATCTTTCTTTTACCGATGGATTGATTGATTTCATTTACAGTATTTATATGCCTCCTTACAACAAAAAGTTCTCTTGATGGCTTTTTGAAAAGGAATGATTCACAGAAGCTTCATTTGGCAAATCCAAACAATGGAGTCTTTTTCTTTCTTTCTTTTTTTGGTAACAATTACTACATTTTTTATATGGCCCTTTTGGCGGTTCCCTCCTGCGAGAAGCAAGGTGACAGGGAACCAGGCAGAGGGCCTTCTCGGCAGTGGCGCCTGCCCTGTGAAACGCCATCCCATCAGATGTCAAGGAAATAAACAACTATCTGACTTTTAGAAGACATCTGAAGGCAGCCCTGTGTAGGGAAGTTTTTAATTTCTGATGTTTTATTGTGCTTTTCATTCTGTTGGGAGCCACCCAGAGTGGTGGGGAAACCCAGCCAGATGGGTGGGGTATAAATAATTTATTATTATTATTATTATTATTATTACTACTACTACTACTACTACTACTACTGTTTCATAATTCAGCCTCTCTGTATATGCACAGAGTATGACTGACTTACTATTCTTCTGAGGGGGAAATAATAAGTGGCAGAATCAGAGCTGGCCAGTTGCCTCAGCTAGCGGTGGGGCAGTGAATGAGTGCCCCCTGGCCTTTCCCCTTACTTTCAATGTTTTGCTGCTGCTCATGTGGTGGCAAGTTATCCTCCCTTCCTCTCTGCCTCATTCTGAGGAAGACGGAGAGGCATCCTGGAAGAGGTGGCTTCAGATAATGCTTTTCCAGTGTTTTTGGGGGGGTTAGTAGACATCCTCTCTTAAATAATGCCCAGCCACCCCAGAACAGTGGCAGCTCAGGCATTCTCCCAGGCCACCTGTCCCGCAGTGCCTTGCTCTGAGAAAATACCCCTTCCCTTCTTCAGAATGTGGCGTGCTGCTGCCATATTAGCAGTGGCAAGACATTAAAAGCGATGAGGAGGAGGAGCACTTGGAAAGGAGTAGCAGAATGTTCAAAATCAGTGAACCTGTCTGCCACTTAGGCTGGGGAAGGAGGAGACAAGGAAGCAGGAAGGTTTTGGAGAAAAGTTTTATACTGCGTCTGTGGACAGGGGTCTGGGTGCTCTTGGCAGGAATGAATGCAGTTCATAATAAGACAAATGTTTGACTGTGGACTCTGGCCCTTATCCTTAGCACTAGACTACAGTCATACCTTGGAAGTCGAACGGAATCTGTTCCGGAAGACCGTTTGACTTCCAAAATGTTGGCTCCTGCAGCCAATCAGAAGCCACGGAACGGCCATCGGATGTTCGGCTTCCAAAAATAGTTCGCAAACCAAAACAGTCACTTCCGGGTTTGCAATGTTCAAGAGCCAAAAAGTTCGGGAACTAAGCTGTTCGAAAACCAAGGTACGACTATATAATCCTGAAAATATGTCTAGCATGATTAACGAGATCCAGTAAATCAGAATCTGTTCAAATTGTTACTTGGCACCTTTGGAATCGGTGGAGGACTAGTTCAAAGGTTAAACTCAAAGAACTGGTTCTTTATTAAATCAAATCAAAAAGAGAAGAAGTAGTTTGGGGTATTTCAGTCTTGACGGGGGGGGTGTTGAATTTTCATTCTGAGAATGTATGCCTTCTGGGGATGTGTGTTGAATGTAATTAATACACCCTCAGGTGGAGAGTGTGGCTGAAGTCCAAGTAGAGAGAGATAATTTTCTAGATTATTATTTGCTTCCTTTTAAGTTTGTTCCCCAAGGAATAGAAATTATTAGAAATTGTGAATATTGCCTCTGTTTCCCACCTGTGCTACTTAGCTGGTAGCTGCATGCTAGTACTAGTAATTAGTACTGGAAATTGGTTTTTGTCCATGGAGTGCTGGAGGAGACTCTTGAGAGTCCCATGGACTGCAAGAAGATCAAACCATTCTTAAGGAAGTCAGCCCTGAGTGCTCACTGGAAAGACAGATCCTGAAGTTGAGGCTCCAGTACTTTGGCCCCCTCAGGAGAAGAGAAGACTCCCTGGAAAAGACCCTGATGTTGGGAAAGATTGGGGGCACAGGGAGAAGGGGACGACAGAGGATGAGATGGTTGGACAGTGTTCTCGAAGCTACCAACATGAGTCTGACCAAACTGCGGGAGGAAGTGGAAGACAGGAGTGCCTGTTGTGCTCTGGTCCATGGGGTCACGAAGAGTCGGACACGACTAAACAACAACAACAATTGGAAATTGGTATAGATGTAGACATACCGGTAATTTTATTAAGAAAGATTGTGGTGGGGTGAACCCACCCTTCCGGCATCACTGCAACTTACCTGGAGGGGAGAGGGGCAGAACTGGGTGATGATAAGCTTCAAGCAGTGTGGACACATTGGCAGGAGCACCACACTGACTCTGCTGGTGTGGACCCTGCTGAATATTTGCCACTATTCTCATTTTGACACACACACTTCCATTTTTCCTAATATTCATTGCCAGTGTTTGGAATATATGGAGCATTCTCTTGAACTCTCGGCTACAAACGAGGGTTAAAAAAAAAGTTTTGCTGATCTCTGATAAAATACTATAAAGAAAGCTTATAGGAAAATGTACAAATGTCTCCTTCATTGTTTTGTGGTGCATAAGAAGCTGGCTGCATTGAGCTAGTGAAACTGAAGCAACCCATACGTTTTCTCTGTGGATTACAGAGTGCAGTCTGCCATGCTTTCTGTTGATTTAAAGAAGTGAGTTGTTTTGTCTTTTAATTTACCTTGTCCGTATTAGCAAAAATATTTAGCGTAGGTCGTAAGTTTATATTCCAGGAACATATCAAGAAAAAAAGGAGCTGCGATTGACGAGTGATGTATGAGTCATGTTTTTCATTAAAAATAAAACATAGAAGTTTTCGCTTTCATAGGTGCAGGAGCAGTAATCCATACTCACTCCAAAGCAGCTGTAATGGCCACACTTCTCTATCCTGGAAGAGAGTTTAAAATTACTCATCAGGAGATGATAAAAGGGATCAAGAAATGCACAGCAGGAGGCTATTTCAGGTAATTTACCATTGATAAGTTTTCAGGCTCGTGTCATAGTTTACCCTGATTTCAGAACAATCTCTCTTGTTCATATTTCAGAGAATCTGTTTTTATGTGCAAATACTTCACTTAAAAAAAGAATTTCTACTGGTAATTTTCCAGAAAATATGTCTGCAGTCCTATAGATGGTTATGCTGGGCACAAATTCTGTTGAACTCAGTGGGACATATGAACTGAGCTGGCATAAATTGGCTTGTGTTGTACAAGACACACTACCTCTCCTGCCTTTACAAACCTATGTTAGTAGATGTAAATCAGGGGTCGGCAACCTAAGGCCCATGGGCCACAAGCGGCCCATGGGGGTCATTTAACCAGCCCATGGACCCCCGCCACCCGCTCAGTAGGCTCCTGTGCACCGCGCTAAACTGTGCGGAGCAGAGCGGGGACCGCCTTTCGTGATGCTGGCCGGCTTCCCATTGGCTGCAGGAAGCTCCTGCGGCCAATGGGAAGCTGCACACGCCTCCTCCGTGCTGGAAGGAGCCGGAAATAGCATTTGCACATGCGTGCACACGCACACACTCCGGCCCACCGTGGTGTCTGCGGGACCGTGAACCGGCCCCAGCCACAAAAACTTTGCCGACCCCTGATGTAGATCTATCTAATAATTCCACAGAATCTGTGAGATCCCAAGTTACTGTTACAGATATCCTTGGAAGAATTGGGTAAAGTGGGGTGGTAGATATTGTTGTTTCAAATCCAAATTCGTATCGTTGTTGCATTTTCAACCACTTAGCACATTTCTTACACATTAGTGTACAATTATCTGCTATGTTTTCCTAGTAACTCGGGTTTCTTGTGTCATTTTGTATACCAAATTCGAGCTTTGTAGCTAGTTTATGAAGCATCTCAGTTCAGTAGCTTGATCATTTTGACACAGTAACTATAATTATTTAGTTGTACCCCTTACAACAACATTGTAAGGGAAGTCAGCATTATTACTCCCATATTGCAGATGTGGGGGGGGGGGGGAGTAGCATGAGAGTGGCTTGCTTTAAGGCCATCTTGCGCGTACATGGTATATGCAAGTTTCAAACTGGGACTTTCTGATTAATAAGTATGCCTGCAGTCCTAATCGTACTTGCCTGGGAGTAAGCCCCATTGAATTCAATAGGAATTGCTTCTGAGAGGATGTGGTTACGGTTGAACTGTAAGGCCCCATCGGCACTATACATTTCAAGCAGTATTATACCACTTTAAACAGTCATGGCTTCACCCAAGTAATTTTGGGAACTGCAGTTCCCCTGAAAATGATACAGTTCCCAGAGTCCCCTGGGAAAAGAGATTGATTGTTAAACTTCTCTGGGAATTGGAGCTCTGTGAGGGGAATGGAGGCCTCCTAACAACTCTCGCCATATTGCAGACTACAGTTCCCAAGATTCTTTAGGGGAAGCCCAAACGGTTTAAAGTAGTTTGATACTGCTTTAAATGTATAGTGCAGAGGGGCCTACTATGCTGCTCTGGTTTTCATTTCTAACGCCCCCCCCCCCCAATTTTATGGAGGACACGTACAAATACTTCCTTTCCAGAGTTTTTCTGGTAATCAAGATGGATTGAACTTACATGTACTGTATTTAACCTTTCTAGATCACGTGGAAGTATCCTAACAACCATGATACTTCTGTGAGTGAGAGATGCCCAATCATCTTTACATATAGGAGCGAGATATACTTAGAGTCATATCTTATTTTAGAACAACAAAGTTCAAGCATATAAATTGTGCCATGTTTAATTTATTATTTCTGTCATGGTTCCAACAGTGTATAGCTAGTACCCTGCCAGTTTTAATTAACTTGGTTTAAACAATGTCAGGTTATCTTAATCCCACTTTAGTATTCATAGAGCAAATTCCAGGGAGGGACAGGCTCCATCTTGCTCACAGTTGAGATTCTCAGAATATTATAGAACAATACGAATGATCTGCTAAGACTTATAAGCAAACAATTACGCTAGGGAACAAAACATCAATTCTAGGTATTCACGTGATATTTTTCTCTCCTCACTCCTTTCAAAATGAAAGAACTCAGGAGCACACAACGAAAATGATAAGTGGTGTGATCTTTACACAATTAACTTCTGGAATTGACTTCTCTAGTGTTTTAGGATGACCAGTGGCAAAAGCAGGCTTTTTTTTTTTTTTTCAATTTATGGATGTTATTTCCGTTGCAGTAATAACCTGTTCCAACAGTGTAGCATCACCTACCATATGCTGGTGATTAATAACAAGAGATTAATGTTGTGCTGTTTGTCACACCAGAGTGAAGTTCTGTTGCTGCTGGTAAATGCTTAAGACAAATAAATGCAAAATACAGAACAATTGATAGAGTCTAGCCAAAGTTAAGAAGAGTTTCAACGTCTTTGAAATTGTTGACACTTGCAATGCAATCCTATGCATTTCTGCTCAGAAATAAGCGTCAGTGGGACTTGTTCCCAGGTAGGCGTGTGGTGCACGTTTGCTGCCTTAAGTCATGTGGTTGGTCATGCCCATTGATGCTGTGCCCCCAAACACCACCATTTCTGAGTGCCAATGCCATGATGAACAAATGGAAACATAGGTAGGGAGATGTTTTCAAACAGATGTTTGTTTCAAAAAGTCCTTAGTACAAACAAGCTGTGATGTTCACTATCTCTTTGATGATTTAGTTCCTCTTTCATTCACTTCTATGCTTTAGATCAAACTCTTCCTAATACCACGGTAACATGATGCTGGTGTCGTCATTGTGTTACGTGATTTAGGCTGCAATCCAACACACACACACACACACACACACACACACACTGGGGAGCCTTTACAAAGTGGCAGGGCCACCAAGCATCCAGAGCTTTGCTGCACACTGCTAGTGGAACAGAAGGTGGAGGGATGACCCAGCTCAGGCTCAATGCTGTTGCATGGCAGACACTGGCTTGGGATCCAGCAGACCTGGGACCAACTCAGTCAATCCCCACCTCCAGAACACCCTGCATTGGGGCTTTCCACTGGCAACTTGGGAGCTAAGCTGCTGCTAGGCATCCCGGCAGTGGTCCTCCTGTCTTCCTGCACCTTCAACTGATGGAAGGGGTAATGTACCACTGATGGCCAGCAGGAGACCAGCTTAACCAGGAGAGCTGGGTAGAAAGGATTGCTCTTCCCTGGGTATACAGGATGCCATTACTGATTTTAATTCATTGATAGCCACCTGGGCAGCTTTGTGGCAGAAAAGTGGGACATACTCCTCCATTGTCCCCTGAGACAGACTGATGCCAACCAGATTGCTTTGGACCAGCCTTTCCAGGTAGCAGAAGCACAATACTAACCTGAAAAGGAACATGTGTCCCAATTCCATCATCTTTTCAGGTATGATGATACCTTAGTGGTTCCTATTGTCGAGAACACACCTGAAGAGAAGGACCTGAAGGAAAGAATGGCTCAGGCAATGGATGACTACCCAGACTCCTGTGCTGTGCTGGTCAGACGTCATGGAGTCTATGTTTGGGGAGAAACTTGGGAAAAAGCCAAGACAATGTGAGTTCTTCTTCTTTGGCAATCACTCATAGCCAAGTGCAACTATGTGAGCAGAACTATGAAGAAGCACAATGGTAGCCCTCTGCTGTTGCAAGCACATACCACTGTATCTTACATTCCCAAGTCTACTAGAGAATGCATGTTGCTTTCAGGTGAAGCTATCGCCACTTCTGCTTCACTTGTGTCTTTCCTTTAATATATGTAGATAGTGAGAACAGCCCTCATACACTCAGATTACCAAAAGTGAAGATTCCTGGGAGTAAAATTCCCTTTGGAAAATTTTTTCAAAAGCCTTCACGTGTTTTGCAGGTCTTAGCACAGACTTGGGAGCTAAGCATAATTTTAAAAAAACTTATTCGGGTCTTGTGGCTATTTATGATTGCATTTCTAATGTGAGGAAAGACATTACCAATATAATGTGTAAGAAAAAACCACACAAAATTCATATTGCTACAATTGGTGCTAAATCACATAGCAAGATGCCAACTTCTTTTGTTTTGTCTTTTAGGTGTGAATGTTATGACTACCTTTTTGATATTGCAGTACAAATGAAGCAACATGGACTTGATCCTACTGCAATTCCAAAGGAAGAAAATGGGATCGTTTAATACCTCGACACCTCTTACCAAAATGACACTAATATTTCAATGAAATATCAATAGGTTTTAGGGTTCGTGCCCAAGCAACTTTTAACATTTTGCACAATATGTGCTTATTAGTTTTAGTGAAATATTGTTGCTAAATACAGACTGTTTTATGCTGTTTGTTAAAATCCTGAAGGATGCCCAAGGCAGTCTGGATTCCCAGTTGTGCATATTAATGGATCTGGGACTCCCCTTTCCCTTTACTTTCACAGTACAACTGGCATGTTTCTTTAGGATTTTCCTTGTGGCTCATATTCTATAATATAGCATGATCAAAATGCAAAGGTCTTACAACTTTTCAAATTATTGTAAGGTTTGCATAAATAAAAGATATGTCGCATTTTGAAAGCTTAGCATGGCACCAAATGGAAAAGTTCTTTAAAACAGCTTTAAACTAAATCAACAAAGAGTCTATCTCTGGAAAAACTAGAGAGTGTTGAAAGAGTGCCACATATAATAGTACGCTAAAATAAGACATTAGCCTTTTCTCTTTGAAAAGTGTGGTAGTAATTATCTTTTGCACTATCCTCTTTTCCTCAGCAACCCCTAGGTTACAATAGATTTTCTCTTGGTTAGTTTTAATGGATGCCTTCTTTGTAAGTTAAGCAAAGGAGAAAATGTATGTATGAAAAATGATAATATTTGAAGTAGAAATGAGAATCAGATATGTGAAAGTACATGGTGACTTTCTTTTTATATAATTTTATTTATAATTTCCATTTTATGTGGAAATGTACAATTATTCAACAATCGTTCTAACATTTCAAATGTCTACTCTCTTCCCCCTCTTTCTGCAGTTCTTTGCATTTATTTTCATCATTTCCTGCATACTCCAAATTAACTTATTATTTTATTAATCTATTCTCATATCTATCTCATAAACATTTTTAAAACTGCAGGTTTTTACAATAATCCTACCAATGTCTTGATTTGTTTACAATTTGTTTGTAAATACTCAATAAAACATTTGCATTCCTTTCTAAAAAGTTTAGTCTTTATTTCTTATTCTTCCAGTAAGGATATTGTTGCGGATAAAACAGCACATATCATTTCTTTGCTATTTCAGTTACATAACTATCTTGGATAATATTGCCAAATTATTTAATCCTCTTTAGAAACAATACTGTTTTCAAGGAAAATTAAATTCTGTAATATTCATAAGGTAGACTTTGTGCCAAGTTTCTTTCAGTATGGCTTACACCGTATGTAATTTTACTAATGAGACTTGATTACAAAAGCTTTGAATTCTACAAGCGGGTGGTTTATACGAGCAGTTTCTGTGTGACTAGAACCTATGCTGCTCCTGTATGGTTTCTTAAAAAGAGCCAAAAAGGCCAGGGGATTCCTCGTCTCTACAGAGCTGCCCTTAAATATGAATCAAACACTGGGATTGAGGTGGTAAATAAGGCACTACACCAGGCATAGGCAAACTTGGCGCTCCATATGTTTTGGGACTACAACTCCCATCATCCCTAGCTTACAGGACCAGTGGTCAGGGATGATGGGAATTGTAGTCCCAAAACATCTGGAGGGCCGAGTTTGCCTATGCCTGCACTACACCCTTTTTTAATTAGGCACATATTGGTATCACATAGCTTCTATTAAACAGGTAACACCTGAAGATTTCATGCAGGATGGAGATACAAGGAAGAGAATCTTTCCACACTTCCATCAGCTAAAGGTAGTAATCACAGTGAGAGACAGAAGAAAATGTCTCCCTAGAAATGGTGGTGCTCCCAATTAAGGCTCACACCCCATCCGTCCCTATTAATCTACATCACTCCTACATCTTGTAATCTGGGCTTGTACCCTCTGCACTTTCTGTTCTGAGGCTTTCTGAGCTCTTATCGACCTTGGGAAGGGCAGTGAAGGAATGCTGTCCAATGACTGTGAATCTGTTAACCCTCTCTCTTCCAGGGTTTCTTCTTCTAGTTGTTCCCCATCCAGTATTTCCCAGTTTCCGCCTTCTGAACTATGCCCCTCTGCAAACCACTGTTCCAAATCTACACTGTCCTCCTCAGCACGGTCCCAGACAACCAGTCAGTAAGATCTTGAAGCACTTCTAGAAAATTTTCTAGGTTTGGTGAAACGTCAAGGGAGCAGAAGTTTCACATTATACTTTGGTATCATTGCCTCTTCTGACTCAGTACTGTTTACACTGACTGGCAGCAGGTTTCTAGGGTTTCTTACAAGAGTTTCTCCCAGTCCTACGTGGAAATGCCTAGGATTGAATCCAGTACCTTCTGCCTTTCCCCCAGAGGATGGTTTTGTATGTGGATGATACACTCAAGACATTGTCTTTGCCTGTCAGATTTTGCAAGAGGGTTGTCTAGCTGCACCCTGTTTGGACAACTGTTTCAATGTCAGTGTTGCTAAACTATTGGGCTAGTTGTTGGCTCTCTACCTTTCATGGCTTTAGGCTCATAGAGACACTTCAGACCTAGCCTGTGCACTCCTCGGTTTAAGAACTTAATCCGCTTCGGAAGTCTGTTCTTAAACCGAAACCGTTCTTAAACCGAAACACACTTTCCCTAATGAGGCCTCCCGCTGCCAATGCCCTTCCACCATTCGAATTCTGTTCTTAGACCAAGGTAAAGTTCTCAAACCGGGACACTATTTCTGGTTTTGCAGAGCTTGTAAACCGAATCGTTCTTAAACCGGACTGTTCTTAAACCAATGTACCATTGTATGTTCCATTGACAAGAAAAGGGTCAACAGGTAGCAATTTTACTGCAGAGATAGGGAACCAGTGACCCTCCAACTGTTGCTGGACTATAACTCCCCTCATTCCTGATAACTGGGCACGCGGGCTGGGGCCAAAGGGAGTTTGAATCCTACGCAGCTCCACCCTTGTTACACTATGTTAAAGTTAACTTGTGAACCGTAGTAAGGGGTGTGTGTATGTGTGAATGCTGATAAAATTCTTAATCTTCAATCCTATATATTGTGTTACCTTTTCTGCTGTTTGGGGTTTCTTCAAATCAAAACCAAGAAACTAGATAAATGGGGTATTGGATTTCGATGTAAAACGGAAAAAGATTTAAAAAAAATCTTTTAAGTAACTGGATAAAATATTTCATGTGCTCTAGTCTCAAATCTTCTGCAGAAAGACTATAATGAGAAAGGGCTCCCCCCTCCCACCACCACCCTGATTGCCTGTCTGTCATTCACCATCACTTTTTAAGGAACAATCTTCAAAAACGGAGAGACTTCGCCAGCACAATTGCATTGTTGTTCCGCAGCTCTGATGCCTCCTTAGAAGCAGATGTCTCGGGCATTAGAGCAACACAATGGTAAAGCTTATAATCTTCAGAAACCTGCTCAACAAGAACGGTAACCACAAAGGGTAGTGTAACTCTTGAATTAGTGGCCCTTTAAAAAATCAGGGTGGTACATTGTGAATTATAAATCTGCCATATTCTTTATAAAGTGAAGAGGCAGGCTTATGATTAAAGTAAACATAACTCAAAGATCTTATGCCCAGATACCCACGTTGATTTAGGATGTCGGTCTAAGAGTGCCCTCGAAAATGTATCATCTGAACTGCTGAAAGGTGCTGAGCTAGCGCATTGGAATGCCTGCATATTCTGCCAAAATAAGCACTCCAGGTGTGGCTAATGCCCAATTCATACATTACCACTGTGGCCTGGCTCCCCGTGAGAAACTACTTCCATATGATTGGATCTCCATCTCACAGCAGCAGTTACGCCTTATGTAAATATGCAGAAATTACCATTATTAATTACTAAGCACCTGTTCTTTTTCTAAGCTCTCTACAGAAATTTAGAAAAATTTCTAAATTCTAATATGCTGGAATACTCAGTCTAATAAACACAATATAAGGAAAAGGAATGGGGAAAGGAAAGGAAAGGAAAGGAAAGGAATCAAAGACACATACTAATTCTTGAAGTGACATAATCTCAATGACATAATCTGATCTGGACAGATGGGACTAACTGCCTTTAAGTACACATACGTAGCCTTGCCCTCTGGCCAGGAGCAGAAGCCAGAGAGTGCTTTGCTTCAGCTTTGCAGTTCCAGCTAGTATATAGATTCCAATGTTCTTTCTGGCAGGAAGGGGACAACTGTAGCTCAGTGGGGGAGCATCTGCTTTGCACGCAGAAGGTCCCTAAATTCAATCCCCATCATCTCCAGGTAAGAATGGGAATGTCCCCTTGTCTAAAACTCTGGGAATATAGGCAATACTCAGCTAGACTGATCAACGGCCTGACTCACTTTAAAGCAGCTTCTTGCAATCCCAAGATTCCCGCAGCTATTCCTTTTCTGATGGGGCCATGCTGTTTTTCTTCTAACTGTGGTTTCCTTCCTGGGAGGTAGGGAGTGCAACCTCTTAGTAGTGCGTGGTCCTCCAGCTGGTAGCAGAAGCCTCTGAGTGTGTTTCCCTTTGGCTGAGAACTGCCAGAACAATACCAAAAGGAGCCAGCTAGGGATGGGTGAATCTTTTAACTTCAGTTCCTCTTTTCCCCAATCCTAAATTCAGTTTCCACATCAGTTTGCACTTTATTTTTTAAAGCATCTCATGAAAACCCACCATATTAGCACAAATTTCTTCTAACATCCTGTTTGTTTGCAATCGTGACTCATATGCACATTTTTTTTTTGCAAAGCATTTCCCCCTAATATAATGCATTTTAATGTTATTTTCACAGATGTTAACAAGATGCAAGACTAGTATAATTTCGGTGTAATTGTGAGATCAACAATTCAGCTTGGGAACAATGATTTTTAGACAAATAAAATTTGACACATTCAAATTACATGAATACGCCCTAAATGAGCTACAGTTCATTTTCAAGATTTAATATGATTTTAATTTGATGCTTTTATATAGTGTTAATTTTGCTACATAATTTTGTATGCTGCCTTCTGAGGGCAGTGTGACCTGAAAGGCAGTTAATCTGTCTTTAAACAAACAAATAAAACCTGCATCTTCAGACAGGCCTCCAATAATAGCTTACGCGCTGTCTCAGGTTAACATCCAATTTGAAAAGGAATGTCTGCATAAAGGCCTTAGTTACGCAACCCTTACTTTGAAGGGGGGGAAGTGTAGGAAGTCACGTAGAAGAAATAAGATGCTACTCTTTTGCCCAAAGATGCAGTCCTCAGTAGCTCACTGTCTCAAGTGTTCTCACAAGCCAGCACAAAGATATCATTGATCCACACTCTCCAAACTATAGTCAAGATTCTGGGCAAATATCCCCACCCTGCAATGTTCATGGGAAACAACACAATGTGAATACCAATAACACAAGTTTAGTAAGTTTTACAGAGTTAATTCTCCATGCACCCAGTGGTATTGGGGAAAGCATCCCCACACAGTCTCAAGTATTTGAAGAACAGCAGAATTAAGTTGCAATCCTTTACATCGGGATTGGCAAAACTTTTTTGGGCATTGATCCATGCTCAGGACTCCAGGAGCTGTATGTCAAAGTGGGACTGGCACAAAGTGTAAAGGCAGGCATGGTGACAAGGGCAATTCTCAAGATCACTTTCCAAAAGGCCTTCTCATCAGCTTTATGTATTTCATATATTTTAAATCATTTTAATATTTTAAATCATTTTTAGTATTCATTATCCATTCTTAAACTCAGAATCATTTTTTCTTAGTAGCCATTTTACACTTTTGGGGGAGACACAAATATCATTTGGCATCATGTCAGCACAGTGACTAATTTAAAATGCTGCACATATTTTGGGGGGGATTTACGGGAGAGCTGCTATAAACCTTAGGAGGAGGAAGATATGGCCCCAATGCCCATAGGTCACAGGTTAGTCGCCCTTCTGTACACATCTGGGAGTAAATCTCATTGTACATAAAGAGAGTAGACTTGCACAGAACTGCACTGTTAGTGTCTTATACAAGTTCTTAAGTAACAAACTCTTCCTTTCCTATCTTCTTCAGAATGACACCTTTCAAATTAATGAATTATCTCTCCCTCTCTCTCTCTCTCTCTCTCACACACACACACACACACACACACACACACACACCAGTTTTGCAGTTTGAAAAACATTTACTTGTTTTCTCCTGTATAAGTGGCCACCAGAAACAAGAATACACACTATGTTCATTGAATTTATTAAGTCATCACACCAAAAAAATAAACCAGGGAGTATTTAAGCACTAGTCTATAGTATCAACATTTTCAATTAACTTTCTTATAGGCAGCAGATCAGCTACAGTAAGAATGGCATGCACACAACTGTGCCAGTATTGTCCTTGAGATCCTCAGATTTACATGAGTAGTTTTCCAGCGCAGGATCCTCTGAGGGTGATACTATGATAGTAGGGAAGGAGAAGAAAGAAGGCACCATTACGTTGCAGTTGCAGGTGTTAGCAAACCCTTGCATTCCATTACACAAGTTACCTGTTAGTACCTTTGGGCTGCATCCAACACTGCACAAGTAGAAGGCAGCTTGCGCAACTAATCTGTCCCTTGGCCTTTTCATCCCTATATCCCCCCCCCCCAAAAAAAAATTCTATATGGTAATGGGGGACTGCAAATCATTTGACCAGTACTGTAGTAGAAAATTCGCCTGAAACTGATTGGAGGAACCTTGACCTCCCAGATGACACTACCTACACCATTTGGAAGACACTCCCCCAACCTTTTTGAAATACATTTGAAAGATGAACGGAGGGTGGGAGGGAAAGATCCTTTACCCAAATTTGCCTTCTGTGCATGCAACATTGAATGCAATGCACTGAGGTTAAAGGGGACTCAATCTCAGGTAACTGTATATAGCAGGGGTGGGGAACCTGAGGCACAGGGCTGAACATGGCCCACCAGGCCTCTGGCCCTTGACACTCTCACTGGGCCATGCCCCATTTCCGGGTGCATCCACTTTCTCTATGGCACACCCCTCACCAAGCCTACTCTGTGTCCAGTTCAAATGCTTCTGTCTGTCTGGATTGTATGGTTGAACTGTGACAGTGCTTCTTGCTTGCCTGGATGGGTGATACAGAGATGGGCTGGAGTGTGTGAGGAGAAATCTTTGGCCTTTGTGAGGCTGGCATGGAGCCTACATACCCTCCAACATTTCTCTGATGAAAGTAGGGATGTCCTATTCAACAACAACAACAACAACAATTTTATTATTTATACCCTGCCCATCTGACTGGGTTGCCCCAACCACTCTGGGCAGCTTTCATCATACACACATAAAAATACAATAAAACATTTAACAACAACAACAAAAACCCTTTCCTATGTCTTCTAAAGGTTGTATAGTTACTTACCTCCTTGGCTCAGGGCTACACCAAACTTGTTGCCTCTGTTGATCTGCCCACCTTTGCCTCTGGCCATACCCATCACAGGGCATGCCCACCACTACCCAAAAAAAACTCCCCGGTGAGGGATGTGGCCCACAGGCTGAAAAAGTTCCCACCCCCTGGCATATAGGATTTCAACCTCGGTTACTTTGGCCGGAAGAGCATGATAAAAATAAATTGCTCTAGAAAAATATATTGTTGATCCATACCTTCAGTACCTTATGCAACGGTGGCGCACCATGTACTTTGTGCACGGACACATTCACAAGGATTGACTATAGATTCCTGCAAAAGATTTGCATAATCATGAATTATGGAAATATGGAACATGGAGCCGAAGCCTAGATGTTCGAATTGGGATCAACATGTAAATCTCTGAGGGTCAAATTCAGCTAAGGCAAAAGGGAGGCATCAACAGAGTGGGAGCTAAGAACTTACTTTGAGAAAATGGGGGCAGAGTCTGGTCTGACACAAACACAGACCCTCTTCCTCTATCTTCATTAAAATTAGTTGCTGGGCAGAGAAATGAACTTTTTAAGATTTTATACTGAGAGAGAAATCTGGTAGTTTGCATGAACACTGTCATAACTATGACTAGTTTCCTGTAAAAGATTTGCATAATCAAGATCTGGGAAGAGCTAGGGAAAACCTGGAGGTTTGGTTGCCAAGCCCCAAATGTAATTTATATGAGTGAAAGCTTTTTATTAGTCAGTACCTCAAAATCCTGAGTAATTTAAGACTGTGCTGCAGCAACCGGGTCACGCTCCTCCTAGATAAGTCACTATCCACAAAGAAATACCAAAGGATTACTATAAATTTGCCTCCACAATGGGTGTATTTTAAGCCATTCAGTAAAATTCCAATCCCTTTGGGGTGTTACTTATCTCAAATGCCATAATTTGTGCTGTAATATTTCCTGGGGTCAAAGCGCTATTATGTGGATCAGCCGTCAGGTTACAATGACTTTGGATATGCCTCTCATGCTACAAAAATAAAAATGCCTGTCTACACCTACAAAAGTTCTAGCCAAAAAATGAAACAATAAAATTTCACAACATGCCTAGGTGTGCTTTGCTTAGTTTGTCTGTAAATAGAGGAGTGCCGACGTAGGAGTATAATAAAGAGCGACTCAAAGGGGGGGGGGGAGAAATACATTAGTAATTAATGACTTCACTTAAATGCACATGAAGCCTTGCTTTTAAAAAAACTGAAGCACTGGCTGTGGCAGTGACCATTTTGAATCAACATAACTTCTGAAACCAAGAAATATCACTGGCAAAAATAAGAGTTTATGACTAAGAATTATCCATGAAAGCTGAGACCACCACTTTTGCTGCGAGAGCAGATATAGAGGATGGTTCCTGCCGAGAACCACCTCGGGGCTGAGCATTTTGGTTTTGTTGGTGAACATCAGAGGACGAGGACAAAAAATGTAGCTTCTTGATTGTCTACAAAAGGTATGGGGAAAATTTGGCCTTCCAGCTGTTGCTACACTACATGTCCCATCATCCCTAGTTGTTGCTCATGCTTGGGCTGATGGTGCTATAACTCAGCAACAGCTGGAAGTCCAGAGATTCTCCACATCTGGTCTACAAGCTTTGCATGAGGAAGGTGTCATGGTAAAAATCCTTGGCTTCTCCCATGGTACAGGTGAGGGGAGCGCAGCTCCAGGACTTTTTTTCTTCTTTTTTTTTTAGGACAAGAGCAATGACTGATGGATTCTCCCTGCCCCCAACATGTGAATGAGGGGATAATGAGGCTTTCAAGTTGGTTTGTGACAAATTCGGAGAATGAAGACAATAATCAAGCAGACTCCTATTTCACGCAAGCAACTTATTTTTTTTTATATAAGAATTTTATTGGTTTTTTGCAAAAGAACAACAAAACACATACAACAACACAAACACAACAATCAAAACATAATGAAAAACAAATACAAACCACCACTAAAACACCAATAATTCTTTTTCTTGTTTAAAACAAAAAGCAACTTAAATGATAACACGTCTTTGCAAAATTGTTTGCATTTCTAATTAAAGCCTAAGGGGTTGTGCTTCAGCTTTCTAGATCTTTCATTAATGCTGATTTTGTTTCGCAACTTGAACCTATAGAAAGCAGCAAGGGCCACTGAGTTTAAGGATATAATCAATTAAGACAGCTGCCTGCATGTTTGTACTCTCCTTGGAGGCATGGCTATGGAGGGTTGTCATGATGGCTTCCACTTCATAATCTATCCATTACCCATAATCTACCCATTAGGAAAAAAAACACTGTTTTTCTTCAATTAAAAGGATGGGGTAGTAGGTGAGTGAAAGGCTGAAATTCTGGAGAACCACTGCAAACAAAGATGGCAATACTTGGCTAGATGAACCAGCAGTCTGACTTGCTATAAGGCAGCTTGCTACGTTCCTGGTGTCTGAAGACATAGAAGGTCCAAGAAGCAGCTATTCAGCATTGATCATGGCAGAAGATGGTTTCTACTGGGTCCAGTGTGAACCCCAGGGTGTCAAGCAGATGCTATCTACTGGCACACAGATGGCTAGTGCTTGCAGAGAGGCATGGGGCATTTCACAGAGGTTGATCTTGAGACTTCCATATGTTGTCAAGTGAAACACAAAGCAGAAAAGAGAATCTGTAATTAAATGAGCATACTCACTTATCTTACTTCACACATGTGAATTATGGGGGAACCAAACATGGGGTGCTTATTTGAAACAGCTATGGGAATTTTGTGTGTATGTTTGTGTGCTGCTGAAAAAGAGTTCTGTTGGAGCTGAGTAAGACCATTCTTACTGTGGAGGTCAGGGGAATCTGCATGGCTCCCTCCTTTATCCGCACTGTGAGGGGACTGCCCTGTGAAATACAGGGACTGGCCCAATCTCACCCAATTTGTAAATCGAAGGACATAAATTTTAACCCAGACCCCCCAGACTAAGTTCAACACTGATTTCCTCCAAAACCATGATGAGAACTGCCAGGCCCAGAAATCCTGGATCTGATGAAATTGTGGAGCAAGGAGCACCTTTTTAACACTGTCCCTAAGACCAACTCCATTCAAGCCTACCCAAATTATCCTAGGGTAAGAGGTGCACAGCTAATTGAGAAAACATTGTCCACTCCCTGCACCCCTTTCGCTATACTTAGAAGTGGTCTACATCATTTTCTGAGGATGCTGATAGATGAATTCCTCAGTCGTTTACTTTGGCAGGTCCCTCATTTTTTTCATCCCAGTCACACACCCTAAAATTTGCATTTATAATCCCTTTCTGGAATAACAAAAGTTGCTGCAGAAACATGTCTATAAGGATGCTCTTCTACTACATAGTATTGATATAGTAAGTGCCGTGGCAATGACCAGCAAGCCACAGTGCTAAAATGCTAATTATGGCAAAGGGTGTATTCATTTCATCACATATTTTGTTAATGTTTCTAGTAGGGGGTGCTTCTCTTTCCTCACACCGAAAGCCAGACCTCATTTTGCTTTTGTCGTGAGCTCTATTTTATTCAGCTGGATTTGACTGTAAATTAACTATGCCTTTATGGCTATAAGGAGCATTTTGGGCTGCACCAACCAGGTTGTGTCCATATTAGGCATCTTCTAAGTACTAATTCAGCCACACACATTTATCACCTAAAAACCTGGATAGTGTCTTTGAAGACTTGGTATGGAAACATATGGTATATCGCAATATCAGAAAAAATACTTTCTCCACACATTTGTTACAAATGCACAGCCACAGCATTTTAGTGCTGTGTGGTGGGACTTTATTCAATATACAATGGGCACTGGAGAATACGAAACACTACCAGAAGTGGTGAAAATGTTGTGGCTGGGTGATTTATTCAGATATGGACAATATGAACTACAATGTAAGATCTAGATAAGATGTACAGTATACGTGAGAGAAAACATATTATTTGAATCACCCCCATAATGGTTTTGTGGCTATAGATTGTATGTATTTCATTTCCAGACTTTTAGATTTTCGTTTCTGTTTACTGTTATTGCTATACTTGTGCATGAAAACAATGAATAATAAAAAAGCAACACATGTTCATCACTTGATGAATGTAACATCAAAGATGTGCTCAGGCATTTACCTGAACACGCCAATGGGTCAGAGCATTGGAACGTGTGTGCACGCAAACCCCATTTATTTATTTTTACGGAAAAGGACAGGTAAGAAATCCTCTAAATAAGTAAATGTCTTCAAGGTGCATTCTTTTTTTTTTAAAGCACATGTGTCAATCCAATGTTTCAAACGGTTATGAGACACAACAAAATATTGCTACACAAATTTCTCATGAATGTGTGGAATATGACTGCTTAAAAACAATCATCATTCAGTCAATCAATCTTTATTATGGTCAAAGACCAGAAAGCAACACTTTGTATTATTTCTCAATGTATATGCAATTAAGATTCACCTTGTGGTATTTTAAAAGTGTGGGTGTGCTGTGTGCTGCACTAGTCACAGTGTTACATAACGCTAGTGCTGTATCTGACACGGTATATATCAGGAGGATTGCAAACATTCAAGCAGACAGACGCTCCACTTAGCTGTCTCAGCAAAAGAGAATAATTGGCATGGAAAATAAATTACTGGTACCAAAAAAGGCCAATGGGGAACAAAGAATCTACACATGACTTTGGAGCATGTCAAGTGTGTAGGAGCTGTCCATTAGCAAATGCATCCTTTCTTCTGGAAAGCCCAAGAAAGCTGCTAACTAGCAGAGGAATCGCACAGCAAAGCAGTTCAGTTGCTGCTTTTCTAATGAGCAAATGATCAATAATTCCTCCAAGTTAGCACAGAGCCACCATGAGAGCTAAACTAGATGTAACTTAGACTGAGTCTGCATACACACCATCCGTTTAAAGCACACATAAGGCATATCCCTCCACTACAAGAATACTAGGAACTGTGATTCATCCCTCACATTTACAGTTCCTAGCACCCTTAACAAACTCTAGTTCCCAGGATTATTTTTTCCCTTTTGGGGGATGGGTGTGCTTTAAATGGATTGTGTAGACTCAGCCTCAGTGAATGCAATTAACACACTTTATATATATATAAAAAACATGCATTTTAAAATCGTGGGTCTTTGTTGTCTTCTGTATTTCATTTTCATTTTCAAGCTTTATTTGTTTTAAGATAGGTTGTACACTGCTTAGAGATCTCCCCCTACCCCTAAAGAAAAGTAAAGCAGTACAGGAAATTAACGAAAGAAATACAGTGATATAAATGGCCTCTGGGGCCCTAAGCAGCATCAGAGCTGAAATTGGTGGGGAAGGAAAGTTTAACCCTTCTCCCCTTGCTGTGGTCGTGATACATCTACCCACCCACCAGGGAGGGAAGCTGTTCTGATGCAAGCAGCAGCTTCAGAGGATCAGTTTTCATTGGGACGATGGTGAGGGGTAAAGAGTTAAACTTCTCCTCCTTATCTCATGTGCTCCCAGACAAATACTAACTTCCACCCCTTCAGCTGCTGTTTACATTTTTTTTAAAAAATGTGCACATTAGTTTGCATTCATGCAATTAACACCACATCTCTCTTGTACCTAAGAGAGACTTAATCGTTTCCTGGACCCAGCCTTGATCCTAGATGCCTAGATGGCCGTTGTGACCAGCAGTTTCTATGCCCAGCTGAGAGTGGTTCTCCAGCTACACCCATTCCCAGAGAATGCAGATCTGGACATGATGATGGATTCTTTAGTTACATCATAACTGGATTATTGCCACGTGCTCTATATAGAACTGCCTTTGAAGAATACTCAGAAGCTACCATTGATACCAAAGCTGCAGCAGCCAGAATGTTAACAGAGTCCGCATATAGGGAGCAGCTGCACTAACTTCCCATTTGGTTGTGATTATCTTCAAAGCCCCAAATTGTTCTGGACCAGGTTATCTAGAGGACTACCTTCTTCCCCCAAACCTGCCCATGTACTGAGATCAGTTCCGGATTTAGGGCAGTGTGGGCGCTTCCCCCACCCAGGGTACAAAGACGAAGGCACGCAAAACTGAGAAGATTCATAACTGAAAAGATCCATTGGGAGGGCACCAAATTTTGGCCTTGCACAGGGCGCCATATTACGGAAGATTACCGAAGTCACCCCCTGACTGAGATCATCTTCAAAGCTTCTCCTCTCTGTCCTCTGAAATATGCTTGGTTGTCACCAGGAAGAAGGTTTGTTCTGTGGCTACACTAATGGTCCAAAAATCCCTTCTAAAGGAGGCACCCACACCTGTTCTTTCACAGCCTTCCAGAAGCTACGAAAAAACAATACCCAATAACCTTTAAAAGAAGATGTTTGGAAAGCAGACAGTTTTATTGTATTCATTTTAATCTATTCAACAGTAGCTGTGAATGTGATGTTGTTGTTTTAAACTGCTTTTGGGATTTCATTGGTTATTCTATCCTGCATAACACTAACACTGGATAACACCCTGAATATGTAGCTGATGCTGAACAACAGATCACAGCCTCCAGAAAGGTTCCAGTCATACAGAACTCCTTAGGCTATGTCCCAAATGCTTTTGCCATTGACAATGCATTTGATGGAATGGACTCATAAATTGCTGCCCAATTCAAAGGTGCAGTGAAAAATCGAAAGTGTTAGGCAAGGATATATGATGCATACAAGCATGCACTTGTCCTCATGCACAGGTAGAAGCAAAGGGATAACAAGCTAATAAGCAGCATACCTGATAAGTTTAGGGCTGCAATTGGATGCATGCTTATCTAGGACTCAGTCTCATTGGATATAGTGGGGCTTGCTTCTAAGGAAAGGAGCATAGCATTGTACTGCTTGGGAATTTTAGACAGATATTCAGATAAACACATCAGAGCAATTTAAGCGAATAAACAGAAGTGCCCTATCCAACACTTTGAGAGTTACATTACAGAAGCAACCTATCTAAATAAAAAAGTCAGCACTGATTATGTGCAGTTTCAGGCCATGCTTCAAAGAGGAAAAAATATAGTATACCCTCCAACATTTCTCTGATGAAAATAGGGATGTCCCATTCCATAATGATAACTTTACTATTTATACCCCACACGTCTTACTGGGTTGCCCCAGTCACTATGGACAGCTTCCAACATATATAAAAAAAAACCTATAATAAAACATTAAATATTTTTTCAAAACTTTCCTATACAGGATTGCCATCAGACGGCTCGGGGGTTGGATAACTCCATACCCTCGAACATTTACCCAGTGAAAATAGGGACATCCTAATGAAAAGTGGGACATTCCGGAATTAAATCAGAATGTTGGACTTTCTTCACTAACCAAGTTTGCGCAGCGACTGGGGTGATGGAATAAAAACTTGCCTGCAATATCTTTGCTTATCTTTATTTTTAAATAATAACCAAACAGCTGCAACTCACCACTCTACACCAGCCAGTACCATACAAAGCATTTGGTCAACTTACCGGTAAATACAGTTTTCAAAATAATCAATTACCCTATCACATCGCTGCATTCGGTGCAGCAGGTAAACTCACCCCCCCCCCGCTAATTAGTTAAATTGTTAAGATACTACAGGTGTGTTGAATTGTCAAGAGCTCACAGATGTGCTGCCATGCATGTTATAATTACAAACACAGACCTCTGAGTAGCACCATTGACCACATCAATATTAAGAAAACCCAACACAGAAACCAGGACGGCTTCTCTAAATTAGGGATGTCCCTGGAAAATAGGGACATGTGGAGGGTTTGATATAGTGAAAGGAACAAGAATGTTCAAAGTTTGCTATGAAGAATTTGCCTAAAGCAGGTCTGCACTGAATTGGAGTTTATTAACAGTATTTGGTGATTCATCAGGGGTTCTCCTGTTTTAGTTGCTTGCTTAGATTACAAAGATTACATGGCTGGTGCTGTGGTATAAGTCTAGGGCTTGCCGATCAGAAGGTTGGTGGTTTGAATCCCTGCTGCGGGTTGAGCTCCCGTTGCTCAGTCACTGCTCCTGCCAACCTAGCAGTTTGAAAGCACATCAAAGTGCAAGTAGATAAATAGGTACTGCTCCGGCGGGAAGGTAAACGGTGTTTCTGTGTGCTGCTCTGGTTCACCAGAAGCGGCTTACTCATGCTGGCCACATGACCCGGAAGCTGTCTGCAAACAAATGCTGGCTCCCTTGGCCAGTAAAGCGAGATGAGCGCCGCAACCCCAGAGTCGTCCGCGACTGGACCTAATGGTCAGGGGTCCCTTTACATTTTAAGATTACAAAAGCAATGAGAAACCTGATGGGGCACAAAACATGTCTAAAACACAGTGTCTGTCTTAGTGGTCCATGAGTTGTGTGGGTCTTGTAAAGTACACAAATACATAAGATACAGAGAAAATAAGGGTCACTTGCTGGTGTAAATTGGGTCCTTTAGAATCTTAGACTTACAAGACAACCTATGGATGAGCTGGCCAAAAGAGGTGGGCAGCTTTGATAAAGGAGGGAGAGAAAAAGACTTTCAATGGGACCTGACCTTCTGATGCATTCTGCTGGGTACAGTAGTACCTCAGTTTTCAAGTGTCTCAGAAGCCAAACGTTTCGGTTTTCAAACACCGAAAACACCTTGGAAGGCAAACGGCTTCTGCTGCATGTTTTCCAATTTTCTCAATTGAACTTGCAGCCAGCCCATTGCACCTCGGTTTTTGAACGTCTTGGAAGTCGAACGGTCTTCCGGAATGGATTACAGTGGAGTTTGTAACCTGAAGCGTTTGTGACCTGAGGTGTTTGTAACTCGAGGTACCACTGTACGTTCGAAAACTGAGGTACCACTGTACTATTATGAAAAAGAAGTAAGAAAATGTATTTCCTGAGAAGACTATGGCCATCTTCATGTGTATTTCTTCTTCTTTTTTCAAAAAATATGTTTTTAATAAAGTTTTATTGGGTTACAGAAGTACATACATCTACTCCACTTTAAGATTATAAAGTCCTTTTTACAGAATTTCTTCATGACTTTCTGACTGCAGCAGCTAGTGGTAATTTGCATTCACAGAAGAGCCACTGAATAGCTTAGAGGTTTCACATACTGGTACTTTTTCAGTGTACTTGACAAATTTAACAGAAAATATGAAATTCCCTACATAAATGTATATGGATCAAGCATTTTAGGTCTGGGAGATAACACACAGTGCCTGTCAATGCACACCTTTATTTCTCTTACATTGGTCTGATAAAGGTCATAGAAGTGTGTTTAAATTACTAGGATTATATAAGAAATGGATTCTAAAGGAAGCTATGAGAGATATAGGCAAAACCACAAAGCGTTTTCCTCTATAATACAGTGGTGCCTCAGGTTACAGACAGTTCAGGTTACAGATGCTTTAGGTTACAGACTCCGCTAACCCAGAAAGAGTACCTCGGGTTAAGAACTTTGCTTCAGGATAAGAACAGAAATTGTGCGGTAGCGGCACGGCAGCAGCGGGAGGCCCTATTAGCTAAAGTGGTACCTCAGGTTAAGAACAGTTTCAGGTTACGAACGTACCTCTGGAACAAATTAAGTTCTTAACCCAAGATACCACTGTAGTTCTTTGGGAAGGATATCTATAATACCTTCTTTTTACCCCTTTCTTCCTGTAGTACTTTCCATCTCAAAGATACCAGTTCAAATGAGTTGGTGTCCATTTATCTACAAGCTGCTAGAACAGATATTAAATAGGGCTGCCTGAGGCATTTAGAAGTAATTTTCTGTACAATCAGTAGGATAAAAAAATAGTGTATGAGGACCACTATGCAGGGTCAGAGTAAACCTTTGTACCTTCTTGTTGACCACAAGGCACTCAGTTCTTGTTTTTCACCACTGATCCTGATCAGCTCAGCAGCTTGCAGCTGAATGAGAGAATTATGATGGAGAGCCTGCTCACTGACTCTTCTATGCTGACACTGAGTTTGTTGCTATTTTCAAAATAAGGGGTGAGTATACTTTGAAGATAATACATTTTAAAAACAATGAACATTCCAGAAAACCATTCACGGTTTGTACATTAACATGAAAGCAACCAACTAATGAACCTTGTACCTTTGGCAGGCTGGCAATCATATATTTAAGCAGCTGTTTTGTTTTTTATTTGTTTAACAAAAGCTATGGACTGCTTAATTAATAAAAAACTACAGATAGAACAGAATTTAAAAACATGCATACGTAATTAAATTATATGTTTGTAATTTTCAGAAGGTGTCTAAAACATGCCTGACATTGATTTTTTTGGGAGTGGGGGCAGGGAGAGAGTACTGACAGAGATTTATAAAATTACTAATAGGCCTACTACTCAGTGTAGCTTGGGAATTCGAAGAAACCAACAAAATCAGTGAGGTTTTGAAAGGTTCAGTCTGCCATCTTGATTCAAAATAGTGTCCATTTGTATCTAAACACAGATGAAAACCTTCTCCTTGATCTCAGAACCTATTACCCAAAATTTGATTGAGATCAATGCAGCTTTCAAAGGTGCAGTCCATCATCTTGAGTCACAGTGGTGTCAAATTTTATCTAAACATAGATGAAAATCTGCTCCTGGATTTCAGGAACCATATGCAAAATTTGGTTATGATATTTTAAGTGGTGAACAAATGCATAGAGAACAGATATTTCCAAATATACACATTAGAATAGAAATAGATAGACAGATGGAGATATAGATAGATCAATAGATCGATACATAGATCAATGATAGATAAATCAGGACCAGCTTCAGTACTTGACATTACTGGGTTGCAGCCAGAACCCAGCATCCTAGCTGGGACTGCCTTGGAGGCATGCAAAACAAAACAAAATGGAGGAAAACAGTCCTATTCTATCTGCCATTTCAATTTCCCACAATGCCCTAGAGCAAGAGCAGCCGGATATTGTTCAACTTGAAAGTTCAACTACAAGTCCTGGCCAGTGGCCATTTTGTCTGGGGTTGATGGGGCTTGGAATTTGACAGTATCCGGGGGAACCATGTTGGCTACCGCTGCTTTTGAATGGTGCTACATCTGAGGCACTGAGGGCAAAATTACAATGACAGCTACACCTAACAATCTGGCACCGCTTGGAGTTCATCAGGGCCCACTGACAGAGGATGGGGACCACGAGAGGACACTTTGCTCACAACCCTGTCAGAATTGTACCTTCATAATGCTAAAACCAGGAGGGAGGGCTCTCAATTATTTTGATGGGCAGAAGATTTAGGATAGACAAATGAAAATACACTACTCACAGAACTGTATAATTCATAAATTAATGGGATGGAGTAGGATTCATCCATTTTATTCTTCTTGCTGAATGGACTCCTTAAGAAACATTTTATTTTCTTGTATGTATCTTCTTTTACAATGGTTGATAGGTAGCTTTGAGGCATTTTTGTGCCAATTGTAAACAATGATGTAAATGTAAACCATAATGAAAAGAATCTTATGAATTCACTGCCACTTTATGTACTGGTTTAGATAGCTTTAGAAGGTCATGGAAAAAAAATTCATGAAAATATGTGTCTGTCTACAGCTATTAGCCAGGATAACTAAACCAAACTTCCATATTCTGACTACCAGACGCTGAGGAAAAATAACAGATTATGGTTGGGCCTAGGCTTCCTAAAGACATCTGACCACCAGTAGTAGGCTACATTCAGGCAATTTTAGACTGTATTTGTCTTAAGACCCACCCCTTTTGTTGGAGGTGCAATTGGATGTTTAAGACTCAACCTGGAACCTTATGAAGGTATTCCAGTTACAGGTAGGTAGCCGTGTTGGTCTGCCATAGTCAAAACAAAATAAAAATAAAAAATAAAAAATCCTTCCAGTAGCACCTTAGAGACCAACTAAGTTTGTTCTTGTTATGAGCTTTCGTGTGCATGCACACTGGAGGGTATTTCTTAGCACTGACTTAAAGTCTCTGTGCAGTACCGAAAGTTTACTCCAGCAGTTTAGCAGAGATACCAGTGCAAATCTTTTGACCACAGCTTTCTGACCAGAAGGCCCTATCTGGTATCTTAACTGCAATTACTTAAGCACAGGGCAGAACAATCCCTTGAGAACAGAGTTGGCCTAGGGAATCCAGGTATATTAAAAGTTTCTTTGTGCAAGCAACCCAATGTAAATAATTAGTCTTATAAATCAAGTGGCTATCTGTGCAACGTGTACACTATGCACTGCACCACTCAAGCATGTAAACAAAATTATTCCGTACTTGACCTGGGATCCTGCCACACCCAGACCGCACACAATAATTCCTTTCATGTTGTGCATGAAAGGCTATATTGCAAATGAATTTTGGTACAAAGTTTAAATAAAGAATTACAAAGTAATAATTAACTCAAAGTGTCATTTATTATGACGAGATGGTGGAGCATTGCCTGTCTCTTGTTATGCTCCTAACAGAATGTACTCGGCTCAAAACTGGTACAACCAGTTGACAAGTTGCACACAGCTCCTAAGAGACACACTGTTCTCATCACCCCATACAATGTTTTCTTTTATGAAGCCTGGTTTTGTCAAAGGGGTCAGTAAGGCTGAGGAAAGGGGATGCTGCAGAAGCAGTGGCTGAATCACGCTTCCATATCTGACCATGCCCCAGGTTGACATAATATGTCACAGGTTGGCTTAAAAAAAAAGGATAAATGAAAGAAGACTGATATTATATCCCACATGGCTTAGGCACGTTGTTCGAATCAACGTTCCATTATAGGACATGATTGACATGGTTTGTGAAAGACATGGTTTTAACCTATGCAGACCACCAGGGAATACATCAATAGTATTGAGTCAGAAGTTATATGACTGAATGCTCCCCCATGTTAAAAAGCAACAAAAATCACCTCACAAAAATTGTCACATCAGTCATAAATTGGCAATTTTTTTTCTGACTTGCATGCGCCTGTCTCCACAGGCTAGAAACCTGCAGCAGGCCAGGAATTTATATTGCCATGCTGTTTCCACGGTGAGTCAACAGATTTCCCAGTAGTAGATTTCATTGCCCATTTGTACAGATGAACCCTTTCTCTAGCTGAATGATGTTCAGCTTCAGCTACCTAGGGATTCAATTGTGCTGCTGAAAGAGACTGGGGAATCAAATCAGTGTAGATCCACTGGGTTTTTTCTAACCTCTGACATAATGAAAAATTGAGTTAGAGGGGTGGGGGAAGGAATAGAATTGATTAGAGAAATTCAGCAAAGATCATGTAGTTTTATACAGCTGGGGGAGGTCAACGCATGTTCCCTATTTTTCCTGTGTGTAAATATTCCATTTATGAATGATGAAATTTCAATACCTGGGAATCAGGATTGAGAACCAGCTTAAATTGCTACAGAACCTTAAAAAAAGAAAAGAAAGAGATCTTGATACCGAAGGGCTGGTTAATCTGCACATATGACAGGACAACACTTTTAGTCGCCTGTCTGCTGACATATGAAGAAATAGTATCTTCTATATTGAAATTCTTCTTGCCTCACAGAGGTTGTGATCCAGGAAATATAACTGAATGTTGAGAATAAATTTACATAATTACACCCATCAAAATGTGCAAAGGGGAAAATCTTTCTGCAATCTGAATTAATTGGCTCAGTTGTTATTTGAGGTACATTTTAAAATATGAATAGGCCACTGATCTTAGTTTTGTTAAAAATGCATTGCTTGTTTGTAATTTTGATTTGATTTGATTAAGGTCTGTGACAGGTGACATGTGCATTTGCTGCAACCGATCAGCGTTATAGCCACCGCCACAGCTTTTCCAGCTTGGTCTCTAACAGAAAGAAAAGAACTGATTTCATTTGAAATGGAATGCTAGCCTGATGAAATGGTTTGGCCATGAGAAAGGAGGAGGAGGAGGAGCAGAGAACATGCTGTGAATCCGGACAGTCCTTCCCAGGATTGCCAGGCGGGACTGAAAAAGTCCTAGAAACTAGGTTATGTGGGAACCTCTGGTATGGGGGCCAGTTTTCATCTGCTAGGTGGCCCCAATTTGCCCTGCAAACCTTTTCCACCTGTCAATCAGCATTACTGGGTGACATCAGCTGATGCGTGTTGTGGCAGGCCTCAGTCCTGCGTGGGGGGGGGAACTTACCCCATTGGCGGAGAAAGTGGGTGTGGTAGGTGCGGTCTGCCCCGGGTGTCATTCCTGAGGGGGGTGACATCGCCCCCGCCCCCCTGGGACGCTCGCCCCTGCAGGCGGCATGTGTGCCGCTCCGGGTGCCGGAGCCTCTGACTTACCCTTGTCTACCTTCAAGTTAATCTACCTGCCAACATGGAACAACCCATTATACAGTCTCTATATAATGAAGCTACAGGTGAAACTCGAAAAATTAGAATATCGTGGAAAGGTTCATTTCTTTCAGTAATTCAACTTAAAAGGTGAAACTAATATATGAGATAGACTCATGACATGCAAAGTGAGATATGTCAAGCCTTTCTTTGTTATAATTGTGATGATTATGGCGTACAGCTGACGAGAGCCCCAAATTAACAATTTCAACTTTGGGGTTTTCATCAGCTGTGCACCATAATCATCACAATTATAACAAAGAAAGGCTTGACATATCTCGCTTTGCATGTCATGAGTCTATCTCATATATTAAACTCCAGTAGCTAATGAAAACAATTGCTTACATAAATGGACTTTTCCATGATATTCCAATTTTTTCGAGTTTCACCTGTATGTTAGCTTTTTCTATGAGTTAAACACAATGTGTGCATAAAGTATGTCATTAGGGATGCAATCCTGTACAGTAAGTGATTACTTGGGACCAGATCCTATGGGGCTAAACGGGGCTTCTGATTAATACAGCACTGCACAGTTTCAGGATACTTTAATTTTTGCTCACGAGTGAACAAGTGCTCACATATATATTAATGAGATGCTGCCAATGCAATACCAAACCAGCCTTGCTTTTATCTAGTGACTGCGCAAAAAGGCTAGTCATACAATGCTAAATAAACAGCAGGAAGTCAGTCTGACCTTAATTATGACTCGGAACTGACCTTTGAGTTGTGGCTAAACAGTACCTTTCTAAAGCGTAACTCTTAGTATCAGAGCTCATTAATTTCTAATTGCTTGATTGTTAGGACTCATTAAACCAAGAGGTTCATCATGCATGCATGCACAATCCTGGAAGCGGCTGGCAAACATGTATTAGGAACTACTTAGAATACTAGTATATAGCAGCTGAGGGCCAAACTGCACGGCAGCACATGAAATGATAGCCTGACAGTCCCTTATAAATTGCAAAATGTATGTAAGAACACTAGAAAATTATTTCCCAGAAATCCTTGGGGTCTCAAATTTCAGTGGCACCCTGTGCAGCGCCTAAATTTGGCACCCCCTGCTTCTTGCCTTCCATTCTACATAATAGTTGCATTGCCCCCAAGGTTTTGCACCCAGTGCAAACAAATTGGTGGTAAGTCCAGTATTCAGTAGGGAGCTACAAACTCTGGTACAGATAAAAGAATTGCAAGATCTAGGCTAGGGAGCACACATGTAAACACACTGGAAACTTCCGCATCCAGTGCAACTACCCAGGCAGAGGGCCTTCTCGGTGGTGGTGCCCGCCCTGTGGAACGCCCTCTCATCAGATGTCAAGGAAATAAACAACTACCTGACTTTGAGAAGACATCTGAAGGGAGCCCTGTTTAGGGAAGTTTTTAATGTCTGATGTTTTATTGTATTTTTTATATTTTGTTGGAAGCCGCCCAGAGTGGGTGGGGAAAACCAGCCAGATGGGCGGGGTATAAATAGTAAATTATTATTATTATTATTATTATTATTATTATTATTATTATGCGTCTGCTTGGAGGTTCCTGTGGGCAAAGCTTTAGAGTAGGGATGGGGATTCCGTGACGCTCCAGATTTTGTGACGAATGTTGTTCTAGTTCCTATCAGTCCCAGCCAGCTCACACAACTTTTTAATCTGCGGGGGCTATTATATATTTGGATCTTCAATACATTAAAAAATGATGGGGTGGGGGAGGAAGCTCTGGAGAGCATTTTGCAAGGGCCAGGAACCTGTGAGTCTCCAGATGTTGCTGCACTCCATCTCCTATCAACCCCAGTCAGCTTGGCCAATGGTCAGGGATGACGGAAGCTGCAGGCCAATAACATCTGTAGAGCCATCCTTGCTTTAGGACAAAATGAAGGCCAAAGGAACAGCCACCCTGTTTGCATCCCAAGCTGTACATTCATATCCTGTTCTCCATTTGTGAAAAGAACAGTATATTTGCAAGCCATGCTATAACACCTGTAAAACCAAAAGCGACATAAAGGCTCTTTCAATGTGCACATGTGAATAAATCCATAGAAAACAGAGATGTATGAATCTGTTGGCTTTGGTTTCTCCTTGTTTTCCATTTTTGCCAGTCCTAAATCCAGTTCATTACATTGTGTGAACCTTAAAAAAAATTCTCAAAAAATCATCAGCATTTGAATGCACATTTCTTGTGAAATATTTTTGTGTGCAATTTTGCCTTATATATATATATATATATATATATATATATATATATATATATATATATTTCTGTAATCAATTGTTGCCAAAAAAGCATATTGTATGCTGTTTTAACTCAAAATGTATTTTTATGCACAATTCCCCCTAATCTAAATGCTTCTGCACAGTTTTTGATTGAAGAACTATATTGTAAAAAAAAACAGAAAAGTGTGAATTTTGAAGAATAGCAGCATTTGGGTTTGTGTATTGTTTTAGGAAGTGCAAATCAGGGAGGCTCTGAGTGGAAATATCCCCCATCTGTTGATAGAAAGACCAACATCCTGTCTCTTTCCCCAATTTCACACTGTTACTACACTACCTGTAGGGTTACATTTAATCACATGCCACTGTAACTGACTCGTAATAAATAAATACAATTAAAAATTGTCCAGTAGCACCTTAGAGACCAACTAAGTTTGTTCTGGTTATAAGCTTTCTTGTGCATGCACAATTCTTCAGAATTCACATGAAAGCTTACCGGTATAACCAGAACAAACTTAGTTGGTTTCTAAGGTGCTACTGGACAATTTTTTATTTATTTTGACTGTGTCAGACCAACACGGCAACCTACCTGAATCCTGAATCATAGTAATTTAAGACTCAGATTGAATTTAAAGCTGCTTTTCTATTTAAATAAAAAGCACTGTACAGTACAAAAATATCTGATTTTTGAAGCTATGCAATTCAAATGATACAATAAGACTTCAGTCTCACACACTGTAAGTCTAAGTGATTGAGTAACGTCTAATTAAATAAGTCAAGATGCACCTGATTGTGCTGAATGGTATATTATTTTGGCTAGGGATTAGCAGATATAGCTGGTAAAATCCAGAAAACACTGTTTTATATCTCATTACACTTGTATGTGTTAGCTTACACTCCTATTGAATGTTGCCAAACTACCTGAGCTCTGAAAGGTATTTATTTCTCAAATTATTTAGGATCTAACAACCAAACAGTATGAAAATTTATTTTTCAATTTAAAGGGAAATATATTTTTCCCCAATTAGTTTATGAAAGTTTTGGACATTTGGCCTTCAAGTAGGTGATTTTGGTTAGTTGCCCTGCATGGATATAAATATGCTTCCTATATAAGAACAAACATTCAGCATCCTGATTCTTGCAATGTTTAACCAGATGCTTCCAACGTCACAAGAAAGGCATGAAAGCATCACTGATGCAGCTGATATTCAGTAGCATTGCCTCTGAAGATGAAGTTTTTCCACAGTCATCATGGTTAATAGCTGTTGATATTATTAGTAATATTAACATTTACTTCGACATTTATTAGTCACTCACTTGATACAATGAAAAGTCTTAAAGCAGCGTGACATGGTAAAATACAACACCTAAAAGCAATTTAAATCCAGAAAAATGGCAAACAATGAAAAAGGAAGTCATATCAGAAAGACAACAGAACTATTCGGGTATGACATGTTAGGGTTAGCATAACATATATGATGGACTGTGGAGACAAGCGCTGCTAGCTTGAATCCCAAGTCACTGTTTCCATTGCCATCCTTGAACTGGAGGGAGATAGTTTGACACAAGGAACCACCTGTATACATAAAGGTGCCCTGTGCCTTTTAGAACCTGCAAATACTCAGAAGACCATTGTGATATCAAAAAGTACGTGTGATGTGATTCGCTTCCTCCATCTGTACCCAATTTACTTGAATCTCTTAGGAATCAGTCATACTTCTTCTGTTCCTTTTCCTATCCTTTTTCCTGAGCCAGCTATGTATGTATCTGTCTAAAACAGTATGTGCTGGGAGCCTCCTCTTATTTAACTCTAGCCCTTCATGGAAGTCTCAAGGACAGCCACCTGTTTAAAGAGTATCTGGGATGGCTCAAAGAAACAAAATGACAGCCCAGAACATATGCCTGTTCTTAGAGTGACCAACAAGATATGCACAGGAAGCCAGAAGCAGGAGCTGAGTACAACAGCGCTCTACCCACTTGTGATTTCCATAATCTAATAGATCTCAGATCTCAGTGGTGGACCCAATATCAGCCTCTGAGGCCAATCTCCCATGGGCAGGCTTTTAAATAGGGTTGCCATATTTCAAAAATCTAGACACGAAAGCTATTGAGCTTTCTTTGGATAAGAATTGATTAGTTTATAATGACTGTTTCTAAACTTCATTTCTGATTCCGTAATAACAAGAACCATGGCTACGTGGTCTTTCTGTTTTTGATAACTGAAACTGTGGCTGTATAGATATATTTTTTCATCATTCTGTGGGTCAAGCTGTTCTCCTATCTATCTCATTTTGTTGCAACAGCTGCTCCTTGAACTAAATAGGTCAGACATGCTGACAAACAAGCAAAAGATTAGGAAGGGAGATATAATTGCCTGACAGGTGTTAATTGACAATTATATGAAAATCCTCCACCCATTTAGTATGATCCTGTCTTGGAGAGAGAAATGATAACGCGCCTGAAAGCCCAAAACTTTAATTTATTTCTCCCATCACCCACAGTGCTTGTTTTGGGCTGTGTCTTTTGGTGGTTGTTACCCTTTGCATCCTCACCACTGTGTTTATCTTGATGGCACAGCATCATGGAGTGCCTGAGTAGACATCTCTTTTGCTTGCTTTCTCACCTAGCTCTTCCCACTTGTCCTTTGTGCCTGCTAACCTCATTCCATTCACTTGTGAACCTGTCTTGCATACTCCATTGCCTCACCAGCATGCTGCTCATCTCAGATACCAATAGTAAACAGCCTTCTACAGAGTCAGAACATTGATCTGGCTGACTCAGTGCTACAGTACATGGACTAGAGGGGCTCCCAAGTATTTATTTATTTATTTATTGCATTTCTTACATTTATTCTACATTTATTACAGGTTAGACTGAGAGACTATGACTTGTCCAAGTTCGCCCAGCAAGCTTCATGGCCGAGTGGAGATATAGACCCTGGTCGCACAGGTTCTACCCCGACATCCTAACCACTACATTACACTGGCTCTCTTTGCTAACTATTTATTAATTATATCAATGTACATGTCACTGTCATGCCAAAATGGCTTCTAAGCAGTTTACAACACATAATTAGAATCCACAATAACAATTCCACTAGGGCACCAAAACATCCTTAACTAAACTACATAGACTAAAATAAACAATTAATAAGCATGGCAATTAAACAGAGTTTCCCTGTGTGAGTACAAACAAATGGAAACAACGGAATCCTTTAGGGACTGATATTTAGAAGAGCTGCAATGCCCATCTTATAATTGCTGTGGTTGCTTACACTATATGTAATTTTTCCATTCTAAGACATGGTGGTTTTCATATTGTTCGAGTATATTTCACATATGAAAAATGGTATGGGCCGAAGAATCACCCATACATCTTCCTGACCCAAACTGCAGCCACCACCATGCACTCATTGCCTAAGTTTATCTGAACTACAAATGATATTTAGGGGAAATGCACAGTGATGACTGAACATGCTCACTTGTCATGAAATGCTGACTTGAGGGCAAATAATAAAAACAAAAGTGATTAGGATTAGGGGGGGTGGGAGAATTCTGAACAGGACTACTCCATTGCAACATTTTGCTGAAGTCACAAACAAACACACACCAACTCATCCCAACGATATGTGCCAACAAACCACCAAATCTTGCTTGCAAGTCAGTATTTGGGCATGCAAACAGGCGTGTTGAGTTATCAGCAGTATGTTGTTGTTTGTTGTTACAGAACAGAGGGGCGTTGCTTCTTGGTGACGGCAATATTGGTGAGTGACATATTACACTAAACAGGTTGGAATGTCCAGGAAAAAAGCAACCTTTTGCCCAAGCAGTTGCATCAATATGAGTCACGCTAGGAATCTGAAGTCCTCCAAGTCTCAGAATCCCTCAGAGCCGGATGAACCATTGTGCTAAATGGCCCAAGCAAAGTGAAGCTACTGTTGCTCTTCAAGTTTGTAAAAATGGCTCCACTTGCCCTTTTCTTATTCCAGTCAATGGTAGCTAAGAAATTACTAGTTAATTTCACACTTCCTCCCATTAAAAAAAATGCAGTTATATTGAGGTTTTGGTAATAAACATGTTAATTTAAGCATTATAAATTGATTAAACAATTCATCTGTTCAGTTCATGACTATATTATTGAAATTTCAATAGTAATATGGAAAGCTGAGATAGTTTACATTTTTTCAGCAATTGTATTTGAGAATAATAATAATAATAATAATAATAATAATAATAATAATAATTTATTATTTATAGCCTGCCCATCTGGCTGGGTTTCCCAGCCACTCTGGGCGGCTTCCAACAGAGCTGCCTTCAGATGTCTTCTAAAAGTCTGATAGTTGTTGTTCTCTTTGACATCTGGTGTGAAGGCATTCCACAGGGTGGGTGCCACTACCAAGAAGGCCCTCTGCCTGGTTCCCTGTAACTTGGCTTCTTGCAGTGAGGGAACCTCCAGAAGGCCCTCGCTGCTGGACCTCAGTGTCCAGGTAGAATGATGGGGGTGGAGACGCCCCTTCAGGTATACTGGACCGAGGCCGTTTAGGGCTTTAAAGGTCAGCACCAACACCTTGAATTGTGCTCGGAAATGTACTGGGAGCCAATGTAGGTCTTTCAAGACTGGTGTTATGTGGTCTCGGCGGCCACTCCCAGTCACTAGTCTAGCTGCCGCATTCTGGATTATTTGTAGTTTCCGGGTCACCTTCAAAGGTAGCCCCATATACAGTGCATTGCAGTAGTCCAAGCAAGAGATAACCAGAGCATGCACCACTCTGGCGAGACAGTCCACAGGCAAATAGGGTCTCAGCCTGAGTACCAGATGCAGCTGGTAGACAGCTGCCCTGGACACAGAATTGACCTGTGCCTCCATGGACAGCTGTTGATATACAGTAAAAGGATTAAAACTACACACCAGAAAGTAAATAATCTCAAGTGTCTTCTTGACAATCAAATCCACCACCAATGAAAACTTCTATTTATTAATTAAAATTGGCTTCCACCAAATAGCCAACTAACAGCACAATCTTGTATTTGTCTTCTAAAAAATTTACTAGGGCTTACTCCCAGAGAAGTGGGCACTGAACTTAATGGAGTATCCTTCTGAAAAACATGTGTAGGACTGCACTGTAAAGCAGAGTGATTGATTACTCTGTCAATGAAAGTGTGCTGGTTTTATCTTCTTGGTTGAATGATATAGCATAGAATCATTTCCTGACACTGACTTATCCAAGATCAGCTTAAAATACACATGGAAAGTGAGTTGCACCTTGAAACGTAATCTGATTTTGTGGCTCCAAACCACAAAGGGATTTCCAGACATAGCTGTTCATCAAGGAAAGATGTATTTTGTCAAACAGAAAACTCAAGTTCTGCTTTTTCAATTCCTTTTTCATTTTTTTGTCTGTTAGCAGGTAATTATGCTAGCATTTGTGACTCTAACCCATCACCACTAACCACCACTTCCTTCATTATAGTATTTTTAATAAGCACATTTCATTTCCCCCCACTATTTTTACATTGAGTTATGTCTGCCTGTGTGCATTGATATGTATGGTGCATGGGTTTAACCACAGCAAATATTGTAGCAGTAAAATCACTCACAGCACACTTGATACATTACAATCCACATATGTTTTCCTACATGAACATCAATACCTTTAGAGGAAATTGTTACATACAGAGCAGCCCACAGTTCCATAGGAAAGTAGCATTCCATGTAAAACTAATTTCCGTAGCCTTGGGTAACAAGGGTGTTCTATTTTATTTTATTTTATTTTATTTTATTTATATATATAAAATATGGTCATGGCAAAGTAATAGACGAATAAATTGCTCCCACTTGCACACACAGAAAAATGTAAAACTTAGACAATGTTAAGAATGCTGAAGCTGATACATGGAAGGTAGGCTAAATTATATTGGAGCCAGTCCAACAGATGGTACATGGAGTTTAAGAAGCGCCTGCTGGGTTGAACAAAACACCTATCTGGTCCTGCATCCCACAGTGACCAACCAGATGCCTCTGGGAAGCCCACATGCAACTCCCTTTCTTGAGCAGCTGATTGGTGAGATTTCAGCTTTTTGAAAAGGGCTTTGTCATTTGGGTTGATCTGGGAAATTGTACACACAGCACTTTTGGGGGCTCATGATGCCCCATATTTTAGGATACATACATGTAAACATGCTTGGTTTACATATTGTTATGCCTGCAAAAAGCCAATGGTCCCACATAAATTGGGACCATTGGCTTTTTGCAGGCATAACAATAGTTTTATTTCTGGGGCTAATGTATAGGAATTTAAATGGATGTACAAATAGCCTGAGTATTTTCCACATAGAATGTTTGTGATCAAGTGTGATTGTTGAAGACTCTATATTGGAAGGGATGGATAACCTTTTCTGTTTATTGCATACTGATTTTCTTTATTTTGTATTTTTAATTAATAAGAAAAGAAAATGAATTGTCCTTATCTGGAGGCTAGGACCCAAACCTGTGGATTCAAGTTACAAGAAGGAGAGTCCAACTAAAGATCAGGAAGAACTTTCTGACAGTAAGAGCTGTTCAATAGTGGAACGGAGTCTTTCAGGAGGTAGTGGACTCTCATTCATTGGAGGTCTTTAAGCAGAGGTTGGATGGCCTTCTGTCATGGATGCTTTAGTTGAGATTCCTGCAATGCAGGAGGTTGGACAAATAACCCTCAAGGTCCATCCCAACTCTAAAATTTTACGATTCTATGAATCGACCTTTCACTATTAGTACAATTGAATGACATACATTTTAACAAATAATCTCACCAAATATTTAAAATACAGGAGCAGGACATCTTCTCTGGGTACAAAAAGAAGACCTGCTCAGATGTTTGCACCTGGTCCTAAAAACTGATTTTAATAACCTCTTGTGCAGAAACAGAATAGCAACCAAACAAGAATGACAAGCAAATTACGTTTTGCTGGGAAAACTTTGCAAATATGCAGGATGAGTTAATTCTAGCTCAAAGGATTAAAGGGGAAACAAAGATCTTCTCAAATATGCCAGGAAAAGAAAAGAAGCACTGTTATTTGTTTTGGAGACAACACCCAGTGTTGGTGCACACGAGGTACATGATGAAAAGCATAGCAAGGTAGACCCTGCCAGAACTCACATTACTTTGAATAGCAAGTGAAGTGAATGGGCTGAGTGAATACAAGTGCAGGCACAGAGCCTCATAGAACTTGGAGTAGGATGAATTTGTCTGAACTAATGTTGCACTGTAGCTTGAAATGCAGCTGCTGGGTTGTTACAAAGGAATATGAAGGATATGTTTTCTTGGCAACTCTCAGCCTCAGTGGTGCTACACTCAGTCTGTCTGTCTGTCTGTCTGTCTGTCTGTCTCTCTCTTCGACAAGCCCTAAGCTGTGGAATTTTCTCCCCACAGAGGTGCACTTTCATCATATGCTGAAGATGGACATCTTTGCCCTGACCTTTGACTCCTGAGGATTGTTATGATGAAAGTTAGCTAAGAAATAATAAATAAATAAATAAATAAATAAATAAATAAATAAATAAATATGCTTCATTCATTCATCCATTCATTCAATATGTGAAGATATCTATTATTATTATTAAAGGTGTTTTAAACTTCTGTCATTTTTACACTTATAATATCTGGATAGAAACATCAAGGAAAGAAATTGACCAGGGAGTTGACTAACAATAGGCCAAAATAATTCAGTTGTATTACCAGTGTGAGCTACAATGAACATCATAAAAACCATAGAACAGAGTTCAGAGACGGAAAGCAAATACATATTTGCAAGTTTAACTGTACAGAAAGGGTGTCCCACGCTTTGCCATATGGGGCAGGGAAGACTCAAGCCCTCAGCTCCTGTGAAGGTACTTGTTTGTTACCAAGAGAACAATTTCTCTGTCATTCCCCCCCCCCCCGTGGCAGAGTGATAACTTCTTTTATTTTTGCTATGACAGCCAACCCTATTCATACTGCTAAAATAAACACGTTGTTAGGCTTGTCAGATGTTCCCAAACCAGCACTTTGACAATAGCCCCTTTTGTCCCATTGAGCTTTATGATGGGAAAATGGAATAAACCCAATCTGCCTGAGGATACCCTAGGAACGACTGCTAGGATGTCAAATTAACTTTCAGAACTAGAGTTGCTAAAGACTGGTTCACACATGCATGCGTATCACTCGTCTTATCTGAAGATGTGAACTGCCTCCCCTGAGAAGTAGTGTGCCATGTGAGACGAGATGAAAATTCTGCTTTTGAGCTTGTAATTGGTAGTGACAGTCACCTCTTTATTTTGCACACACTCCCCACAATATGGGAAAGAATGAAGGTGTACTTCAGTTCTGAACAAACTTAGTTGGTCTCTAAGGTGCTACTGCAAGGAATTTTTTTATTCAGTTCTGTTGTTCACCCTCCCCCCAAAATAACACACCTTTTACTTATTAGTTGGTAGTTGCTAATTTTCATGTGGATTTTTTTTTAAGGGGCGCAAATATTTTATTTTACAAAGTTTCTGTAACATAAAAATAGGCCACACTTTGTACAAATAATGATCATTTGAGTCAGGAATTGTATAAACCCAAACACCAAATGCAAACTTTGCAACTTTCATATTAAGTCAATATGCCCGGGGTTTGGTTTCATTCTGAAGCAAACAAACTTTTATAGAATAAACAATGATTCAAAAGTAAAATCTTTTTTTATGAATCGAGATTTACAGCCTGTGCCTATGCATATTTACTCAGCAGTTAGTCCCACTGATTGCAATGGACCAAGCTTCCAGGTAGGCATGGGTGGGATAGCAAATTTAATTGATAATTTCAGCAGTAAGGGCAAGAGACAACTCCATACTGTCCCCCAGTAGCTACTGCAGTCATCTGAATATTAAAGCCATGCAGTCTTAACCAATATGCTTACATGATAAAAGAGCAGCTCTGAATATCCCTCTCAGTAGGCATGTTAGATCTAAGTGCATTTATTTGGTTCTCAAACACAATACACTGTTCAGTTGTTGTGGGAACCCTATGCTAAGCCATTGGCTGGTGGACCCATTCATCTCTCATGCTGCTCCATCCACACAGATTCTAAATGGATTGTTATTTTTTTACTTGGCAATACAGATGGCAATACAGATGTTTCTAGGACTATGCCTGTCCCAGCAGTTACTAATAGGCTGGATATGACCAAATCAGTTTTGGGATGTGCAGCAGGCCAGATTTACACATTCTTGTTGCCAGGGCAAGAAATCTGGTGAAACTGACTCTATACAGGGATGCCAAGAAACTTGATTCTTTTTTTTTATCAAGAGCTGGAAAATATTCCTATGTTTTCAGTCATTTAATATTTCTAATTGTAGGGGTTAGAGTTGATCTGAACTGCCAAAACCTCAAGGTTTTGAAATGACGTTGTTTTAAAGTAGACTGAAAATAGCTGCATTGGATAATAATTTTGCTTCTCTTTCCTTTTCCTTTACGTTTTTGCATCCAGTATAGAAGGGAAGGAAAGAATGAAGGAAAAAGGGTTAAGCAAAGCAGCAAGAGAAAGAAAAAGTTTTGGATCTATGGAGGATCTTTTCTTCTATATTATTGTGCTCATTGTGATTCTGAATCTGCAGTGTGTGAGAGAGAAACTCCTTTTACCTCTGCCCTTCTCTTTTTCACAAAGCTCATATTGAAATAATGATCTTAATCCTCAAAAAGCAGCAATATTTTTGCTGGAGAAAGTTGCACAACTTGTGGTATGGACCAATGCCATGTATTAGCTGTGAAGCAAGGTTTGACGTAGCTAAAGAACACAAACTACAATACTACATTTTATCAAAACCAAGCAGCATAACAATGCACACAGGGCTCTTGCAAATATATCAGACCCTTCAGATTTCAACCTGATAAAGACAATTCAGAACAGAAATATAGGGTACAATATGTCTTCCTTTCCCAATAAATACACCTAGCAATTGTACTTTTCCTCTCAGCTAAATTCTTGGTCCACTAGTCAGAAATGCTGATCACCACTATGGGGGAAAGTTAATTTTGCATTATGTCAGGGATCAGGGACCTGTGGTTTAAAAAGCCTGTGCCACATATAGGGGAAAAAATTAGGGGGAAACATACTCTTGGTTCTGGTACTTTGAATACTCCCATAATGTAAGTACACCTGTAATTTAACACTGTATAACAAAATGTCAAATTAAACCATCCCATAATGTTCAAAGGAGATGTTTATTCCCCTCCCCGGGTTCTCCTTTGTTTCCCATAACTTCTCCCCCCCACTAGAGTTTGAAATGCTTTGCAATGGCTGAGGTGATTAACTCCACCCTCGTAGTTCATTGGAAAGCTTACGATAAAACCTAAGAATAACTGAGAGCCTTTCACTGTCAATTTCAGCACAATACTCCTGTGAGATGGAAAAAGAGAACTTGAGGCGGGGGGGGGGGCAGGAGTGGTTCCAATTTCTTTTTCCCCAGTGAATTTTTGCACCAATTGACAGTTCAGTTGAAATCTCTGGCAGAGCAAAAACTAATCCTATTAGCACAAAAACTGCAACTTCAGCTCTGTTTCAAGAAAGGGTTTCCCTGCTCCGCCCCCTTACTGTTTCTCATTCTTTCAACAAGGTTGTTCTAAAGACTTTTTGGTTTTTTTTACAAACAACAACTTCAAAGTTAATTCTGCATAGGTTATATCCTGATAAATTTACTCTGTGTCAGTTGGGTGTTCTTTTTTGGGGAGGGGGGAATTATGAATTAAGCACCTTGAGATTAGCCTGTATAAAAGAGGTGAGGAACCAGTGGTTCTGCAGGAGTTGCTGGACTACAACTCCCATCATCCCTAGCTATTGACCATGCTGGCTGAGACTGGTGGGAGTTGGTCCAACAACATCTGGAGGCACCACAGGGTAGCCACTACTACTGTATAAGGTGGCTTGTAGATTCAAATTCAACCATTGCAAATGCAGAATGAAACTCATCAGATAAAAGGCTATAATCCCGTCATTATCTGCTTGGTGAACTAGGCCTTTGAACTCTATCCCAACAGTTTTCTTCGAAGATTCAGCAGCAATTCTAAAAGCACTTGAGAAGACATGCATAGGATTGCACTGCTAATTTACTATCAGAAGGATTATTTCAGTTCAGTTTTAAGAAATTAAATATATATCAGCATGACACACCCAATACACATTTTAGCATGCAGAAACTATAAATCAAGGAATGATGAACTAAGAAGGGAATAGAACCGCATGGCATTTGGGAAGTGAAATAAGCTGATTTATTTATCTCTTTAGCTTATAGTGCAATTCTACTTAGAAGTAAGTCTGGCTGAATTCAACGGGGCTTACTCCCAGGTGAAGCTCCTGTGAGCATGCAGCCTAAATATATTAGTGCTTTATAATTTACAAAAAAATTAAAACATTGATCAGAAACAGAAACTGAAAAAGGATTTAGTTTAGAAGTTGACCTGTTTGTGAGAGACCTCTGAAAATGTTTACTATTCCTAGCAGAATACTATGAACTTGCCTTTTTATTTAACCAGGATCCTTCAAATCAGCAGTAAATCTAGGTAGAACTTTAGCAGAAGTCAATATGCTACTTGTTTTCTATGGGTAAGATTGATGCCCCCCCTTCACTGCAATGAACAACTAAGAGTTGAGGCCATATAAGTTGCAACACACACAAAAAAATCATTATCAAGCTGTTCCAGACTAAAACAAATGACCTAGAGGTAAATGGCTTCTGAGCTCATTAACCTTGAATCATCTAATCTTTTGTTTATGGTTTCTGCTTTCAATGAAGTTCAGCATCACCCTTACCTGAGCAGAAATCAAATATAAATACTACTGTGAGATATACAAAAGTACCAGTATGTACTTTACCGTAAAGCAAGTAAAAGAACAGAATAAATTATAAGTATTACATACACAATGCAGATGTTTGTTACATTAATTCAATTTAATTCTGATCACCACTTCAAATGAGTCTCATGATTCTGAAGGACTAACTCATAATTCTGATTGAGTGGCCTCTAGGTTATTTCAATTGGCAGATTTATAAAACTGTGTGTTTTAGCTGCTTTGTACTGCCTGCTGCTCTCATCAACATGACTTGAGGTGGGTGGGTGTGGAAAAACTCCTTCTGCAATGACCCTGACAAACACATTGAATCCTGAGACTTCCAAGGGTTGGGAAGTTTATCACAGAAATGCATACACACCCACATCCCACTATTTTGTTTACTGCCATTGAACAGAGGTTGACTTTGAAGGAAACAAGAGTCTACAAAAGGAGAGACATTTGGGAAATGATTGTTGAATCAAATATGCCTATATACATTTGAGGACAAAAGTAGGTGTTATGGGAGCCACCAATCACCCTCTAACCTTTCCCTCAGACCATAGTTCACTGGGTAGAGCTCATGCTTTCTAGGCATAAGGTTCCCCATGTCTCCTGTTAAAAGAACCAGGAAACAGCAAGTGGGAAAGACTGCTGTGCCTGAGTTGCTGGAGATCCTCTGCCAGTGCAGGTAGACAGTACTGGGCTAAATGAACAATAGTCTGGCATGTCATGAGGCAGCTTATTCCATGATAGCCTTTGCCAACCTTGTGCCTTCCAGATGTGGCTCCAAACTGGCTGGGGCTGATCGGAGTTGTACTCAAAAACATCTGGAAGGCATCAGGTTGGCAAAATATATTTTATGGTATAAGAGCATGTCCTACAACTGTTACTCTAAAATGTACAGTATGCCATGATGGCCACCGTGCAGTGGTTTCTTCCTCCCCTACAAGCAGCATCCCATGAAGCCATGTGGGCAGGGGGAAACCCACAAGGTGAGGCTTTTGATGGTAGCAAAATAGCTTTCATAACACCTTGCTCTGGTGCTTGTGAGCAGTGCTGAACTACACTACTTTCCCTCTTCCCACAGCATAATTGAAAATTCAAAAACAAATGCTTCTTCAGCAGAAAAGGTTATCTTCTTGAGACACTCTGCATTTAGCATTTAAATTGGCATCTTAGAATTGGTTAGACTGAAATCTCCTGGGTGCCATTCTGTTTTAATAAAGCTAGTTATCTTTACGAGGTATTAATTCGTAGACAAACCTCAGGAAAGAAAGGAGGAGGACATCGTATGGGGGAGCTGAGAAAACTGGAATCACAACGAGAGTATCTGACAATGGCCGGTGTGGTGTGATGGTTAGTGTTAGATTAGGACCTGGGAGACCGGGATTAAAATCCCCACTTGGCCATGAAACTCGCTGGCTGTCCTTGGTCCAGTCATTGCCTCTCAGTTTAACCTACCACACAGGATTGTTGTGGGGTTTAAATGATTAGGGGAGAGAACCACATAGATCACCTTGAGTTCCTTGACGGGCAAACTGTCTTGCAAAATTCAGAAATGTGTGAATTTTGAAGGATGGCTGTATTTTGGTTCTTGGGCTGTTCTGGAAAGCCCAGATTACAGTAGTTCACCTATAAATGCAAAGTGAACTGGTTTTCTTCCATATCCCTTGTCCCAAGTAATTTTCTTGGGAAGAATTGTTGGAATAAATTCTATTTGTTAAAATTGGTATCTCAAAATGTGTCCGGAGTCAAACTGACTGCACAGTTGTTTTCAGGAGTCATATTAAAGTGTTGCCATCTAAATACTGCTTCATTTACTCTTCAAAAATGTGCTTTAACCCACTTTTCTTTAGTGGCTCCTTACTTGTGGAATGCTTTCCCCAGAGAGGCTTGGCCTGGTGCCTTCATTACGTATCTTTAGGTGTGAGGCAAAAACATATCTCTTCTCCCAAGCCTTTTAAATTCTGTGTGCATGTGTAGTAGGAACTTATTGTTTGTTACTGTGTTATGTTTTTTCATCACCATCATTTTCAGATACAATTTCTTTTCACATTAATTTTGGAGAATGGCTAGAGAGAACCACAGCAGAACTTCACTACAGTAAGGCTGGGGTCTGCTGCCTGACTCTTCATGATGATACAGTTTCTAGATGCTATGATGCCCCCATTTTATCTCTATTGGCTGTGGATTTGGCAACACCAACAGAGCAGAAAAAGCAGTCCTTTTTCATGCTTACTGCTTTCATGAATTTAGCATAGCGTTTATGTAGCTTGAAGTCACTTATTGCTTCTGCTATGGGAAAATCCTTCCAACTTTAATTGCCAAAGCGGTTAAGAGCTATTACAGAAATTCAGTGTTTTCCATCTACTTTAGTTCATCCCTAAGCTACAGGATGAATGCCAGCAGAGTCATTGTTTTGAACTACTATAGCCAAGATGTTGCAAGTGTTGCAATTATCCATTTTCCTTGTGGTTTCTTTTCATTGGCATCCAAGCTCTTTGAGTGATTGATGTGGTGATGTGCCATTCAGGATGAGCACAATGCCATTTAAAAACAACAACAACACAACAACAAGTCAGCAGGTGAAAATCTGTTACAACACATCTACCCATATTAGTTAAAATGCACTTGCCTCTATCAGGTCTATCTGAAAACTCAGCATAGCTGTAATTGCTCTTTGACTCTGGAAGTTGCACCTTGAGTGGCTTGAGTGGTACCTCTGGTTACGTACTTAATTTGTTCTGGAGGTCCGTTCTTAACCTGAAATCGTTCTAAACCTGAAGCACCACTTTAGCTAATGGGGCCTCCCACTGCCACCGTGCCGCCACTGCCCGATTTCTGTTCTCATCCTGAAGCAAAGTTCTTAACCCGAGGTACTATTTCTGGGTTAACGGAGTCTGTAACCTGAAGCGTCTGTAACCTGAAGTGTCTGTAACCCAAGGTACCACTGTAATGAACCTTATACCTTATAATTATGAAACCAACAGATCTATTAAGTCTTAATACCAGATACCTATTACAGGCCAATCCACGATCTGCTCTGTTACAGCTCATAAGAGAGTGATCATACATGACTGATGGGACAACATCCATCGGGGCAAGGAATTGTACCAATTGCTGCTGCTTCACCAATCATTCTTCTCCTTGCACTGCATGGATGTTTCCCTGCTCTTGCTGTGAAAGACAGGGAATATGGTAGTATTTTTTTGTCACTATTCCTGCACGTTGAGCTAAATCGTATGATCAGAAGCACAGTTACTTCCATACTCGCCATTTTTCTGAACCACAGCTTGAATGGGGGAGGTTTAGATTATGCTTTGGCTACCATGTTGCATTTCAGTGTTTTCTGTGGTGTTGCTGTATCTTTCTGAAGAACTAGTTTGCAGTGATGTTTCTTACTTGAAATACGTTTGTAGCATTCAGCCAGCCTCCTCCAGCCTGTTGCCCCCCAGATGCTCTGGACTACAACTCTCAGAAGCCCCGGCCAGCACAGCCATATGGAAGAAGCAGAGGTGGCTGCATCAGCAGTGTTGGGGGTTCTAGGACAGCGTCGGATGCAATGCATATTTGCTGAGAATGAAGTCCTGTGCTCTCTCATGTCTTGCATAGGACTGTAGTCAAAATTGCCCCAGTGCAAGCAGTTCGGATGGGGTGGGAATTGCAGAAGGGTCTCTCCTGGTTCTTCCTTGTTTGCCCTCCCATCTCAACAATTAGCTCTTTACACGTCACTCTGAAGAACTATGCAAACTTCAGATGTCAGATGGATCATTAGAATGCTAGGATAGTTCACAGCAGCCCAAACAGGTTTGACCAAAATCCTCAGAAATGTTTGCCTGTTTTTTTCCCTAATGGCCATTCCCTATTCAAATCAAGAAGCTGGAGGTAGTTAGAGTAATCAATTTCTCCTTAGCTCATATTTACAAATTATAGGGGAGCTTCTATGGGTCTGTCTGTCTATCTATCATCTATCTATCATCTATCTATCTATCATCAATACATTTGTCTTGCAGAATTTGCCTTGTTGTTGAGAGGTCCGTCTGGGCATGGGACAAATAAGTCCCAGATGCTTTCTAGCCTGAAGGTAATTTCAACGTGGAAGCTTCATAATATTCATTGCAAAGCTATTAAAGTAATCTGGCAAGTTTAACAGGTGAATCATCTAGTGCTGGATGGTCTGGTGAGATCTTACCAGTCTCAAGAATTGCCTATGTTATGCTAGAGGACTCTGATATTAAAGAGGTGTTGCTAATTAAAATAGATGAGATTTAGTTATGCTGATGAGAACATGATGTGAAATAGATATGATGAACTGAGAGCTGGGAGAATGTCATTGCCTCTACTGATGTCAATAGATATGTGGTTATTAATTTTGCTGGACCAATGTTTACCAGTGAAGGCTTATGTTGTTTTCTGAACTGTGCCCAGAGAGATTGTGAACAGAAATCAGTATGAATCATAATTTAAAAGAGACTTCTTAACTGAAACATAGGAATCATTTCTATCAGGAACATGTGACAGTAAAAGATAATTTATTTCCTCTTCCAAAATGCTAACATTGCCCACTTGTGAATAAATGCCCATCTTCATTCATTCTGCTCTGTTAGATTCCCTCTAAACTCTCTAAAGTCAGAGATTTCTCAAACTGCCATGACTCTAACTTCCTACTTTACATCTTGCCTTATCAAGACTATATTATTTCTTTCACAAGCAACTACCATGAGGGGAATTCAAATTATTTATTTTAAAAAAATCACAGGAAGCAAATAAAAGCATTGTTTTAATTAGCATTCATAAACAGAAATCAGTGTTAAGCATTTTATGGCACTTCTGTGACAGCATTTAATCTGACATTTGAAGCAAAACAAACAAACAAACAAACAAACACAACCAACGTATTGTGATGTTGGAAAACATTTAGACAGCAAAGAGCAACAAACTGAGATTATTCAGCAACATGAAAGCTGGAATGCTAAGCAAATAAATGTGCCAACATTTAACTTGACATTCAGCAGCTCCCAAGAAGTATCTTTTAAAAAGTTCATTGTGGCTATGATCCTATGCGCATGTACTGAGAACCACTGAACAAGGTGAAACTTATTTGTGAATAAACATGCACTGAATCAGACTGCACTGTACACAAAAAATGTGTTCTAAGAAAGATTGTTTAGGTAGTAAATAACACAAACAGATCGCACAACAAATTCTTTGACAATGTGATTTGCTTGCAACCAATATAAATATAGATACACCTTTATCCTATATAGAACTTTATGCATATGAAAAATATGCTAAAATAAAAATATATATACAAATCTTACCAGAGTAATATATATATATATAAACCTTTTGTTTTTTTGTTTTTTAAAATCACCACTCCATTGCTTGCCAACATATTAGAAGAGCAATCTCAAAAATGCCTTTATGATATAAACATTCATTTAAACATCCTGTTGGTTAGAGATGGTAAAAAATTCATTTTTGGCTGGGACTACATGTGCTTGGCAAGATCTGTGGCAGTTAATAAATCTATTGTCTCTGTTTAAGAAGTAAATCTTATGTTACTTCTGCTTCCAAATCTATAGAGTCCTGAAATCAAATGAAGTCCTGAACAATAGCGGGAAATATCTAATACTATTATTCAGTATCTTGGATTGATATTATAGGATTGAGAAATAATCTCATGAAGGTTGTTTATGAACTCAGAAAGAGACTATTCCCGCAGTTCCTGCTCATTATAAGAGGAACAACTGTTCCTCGTCTTCTCTGCACTACAAATTTATGTTGGTTTTATGTTAGTTTCTACCAAAGAATCTTGTATAGCCGGGATAGGGAACCTATGTTTTCCAGGTGCAGTTGGACTTCACTTTCCATCAGCCCCCATGCAGCATGGGATGATAGGAGTTGTAGTCCAATAACATCTGGAAGGCCACAGGTTCTCCACCCCTGTTGCATAGTACGGGAAGGGGTGCTGAGATAAATCACTAGGCCCTCTCATAGAATTTTGGTTCCTAGGGATTGCTGGGAAGAGAGAATAGCTATTTTACCGATGTAAATATGTAGTCTTATCTCCTAAAGGTTCACACCTAATTACAATATCTCTGCAAACTGAGGAGCTGCTGGGAACAGTCTAGCTCCCATAAAATTGTCATCAAAGAAGTATTTTTACATGATGGCATAATTATAAGTAGTTACCACAAGATCTATGTGACAGTGAAATAGCAGCATTAGTCAATGTGGATTACTTCCAAGAATTCCAAAGCAAGAAAGGTGTGGGGCAAAATAAGAAACCAGAAAGGACTACAGCTAATTTAACCAGCTGATGGCTTGAATTCGAGCCAACACAATAATTAAATACTAACACAACTGTCAGCCATTTTGTATGTGGCACAGAAGTTGTTTCAATTACCTTCTCATATTACCAGAAGAAGACACATACAGTTTTCATGTAATGCTAATCCATGCCATGGCTAGTTATAAATGAGTGAGAGTACAGATCCTTTTCTCCTCCTCAAGTCCTCCTGCTGCTATGCTACCCCAAAGCTAAGGCATGGCTTGGGTTTGGCATTATGTCTGATCCCAGGCTCGTGGTTTGTCAAGCTCCAAACAAGCCATGAATGTTGCCAAGGTTTGTTCCTGACCCCGCATTCATGATTTGTTGGGGAACAAAACTATGAGCTCAGATTCAGACGTAATGCTAAGTTAAACCATGGCTTAGCTACGGGAAGCAGGGCAACGCTTTGCCATAGTTTGCTTAGCTTTGTGTGTGATCTGGGCCATCATGAAGCGCTATTCTTTTATTCCCAAGCACTGATAAATTAGAAGTACAAAATCATCCATTCAGTGTGTTTCATTCATTGGAACTATAGATTGGCTATAAATGTGTATAACATTTTGGCTCAGAAACACTCCATACTGGTAATTCCCAACAGTGACAAATCCAACCCATTGCCTAACATTTATGCAGGATCAAATAATTGGTTAGATGCGGGGACCCATGAAGTTAACAATGGCAATAGGAAGCAAGCTGGGGTGGTGGAATCTGATTCAGAGACAGAACAAATGTTAAGTCAAGAAAAAGACACAAGAAGAAAAGGCTTGCTTTGACGGCTGGAGTCCTATGATTCCATTTGTAAATAAGATGAACCTGCCTCCACCCACCTTATGTAAAGTAAAAAATGTCCCATAACTATAACTGATGGTGACAGCTTTGGCAATAACTGAGCAGGAAAAGGTGTTGTCTCCCTGACATGCCTATGTGTGTTTTTCCACAAAGACCAAAGAGGGAGGCATAAAAGCTTACGCCATAATCAACTCATTGACCTTTAAAGCTGTAGAAGACTTGGTTGCTTCTGCAAAAACTGACCATGTCCCCCAGTAGCCTTGACAGTTTTGTTGCTTTATTCTTCCATTATATACCTAGAAAACGAGTTATCACCTGCTATCTAAGAACTTTAAAAGGAAACTTTAAAATTAAGACTCCAGTTTGGATTTAAATCATGTGGGCAAACATAAATGAGCCCAAAGTGACCATTTTTAAGTTTAGCACTTGTAACAATTGCCTGATTTCCCCTGATAGGGTAAATCTGTGTCTAGGCCATATCATTTCACAGTGCCTGTAAGTGCTCATGTGACGGAATGGTCTTCCATTAAAAAAAAGAAAAACAAAGAAATCGTTACAAAAAGAAATTAGATGTAAGGTTCTACGCTAGGCTTCTCCTTGAGATGTCAGTTTTCTCCTTGAGGTGTCAGGAGGAAGGAGTGGCCTTTGTTTGGAGGAGAATTCAACTATGGAATGCTGTGCAGTCCAGATCTCACCTGAGTGAGAACTAGGCCAACATGTATATATAGCAGCTAGAAACAGAATTTTTGAGTGCTTGATGAACAGTTTGTATTAGGCCAGGAGTAGATAATCTTGCCCCTTCCAGATTTTGCCAAACCACAAGTTCCACAGTCTCTGGCAATTAGCCATGCTGGCTGTGACTGTCAGAGTTCAAAAACATTTGGCAGGCCCCAAATCTCCCACCCTTGTATCAGACCATTGTTAGATTTATTTATTTATTTTATTTATTTATTTGTATATGGTTACATTTCTATCCTGCTCTTACTCTATCCTGCTCTTACTCTTACATCTGAGCAGGAATTAAACCCATATTAAGTTGAAACATAAGAAGGTACTATATACGGAGTCAGACCATTGGCTCAGTATTGTCTACAATGCCTGGCACCACCAAGGTTCCAGACAGGAGCCTCTTAGTCCTACTGGAAGATTCTGGGAACTGAACCTAAGATTGTTTGCATGCAAAGAATGTGCTCCCCCACAGAGCTACAGCCCTTCTCTGTATGAAGATTACACCTGACCAAAAAGTTGACTTTTTCACAGAGATTTTGGCACAGTGATTGCTTAAGATACTCAAATGTGTCTCAAGTTAACAGCCAACCACTTCTTCAATGTGGTGCTGTCCAGGTATTGTTGGACTCCAACTCCCATCAGCCCCTGCCAGCATAGTCAATTGTCACGAATGATGGGAGTTGCAGTTCAACAACTTGTACCAGGTTGGGGAAGACTGTCACCATGAGAATTCCCCCCCCCCCAATAAGCTAGCCAAGCATTCACAAAACTGGTAATCAAATTCCACTAAAAAAATACAGAATTATTATTATTATTATTAATTGAATTTATATACCACCCTATACCCAGAGGTCTCGGGGCGGATCACAGAACAAAAGAATATCTGTTTACTGAGATTGTGGATTCTCATGTTCCAGGACAGTTATTTGAACAAATAGTCTTTCATCCAGGAACATGAATCCATCTCTTAAACTGAGGATCAAGAACGGAGACCAAAACAGGGCAATATCCCACAGTCATCAGCTACCTCTAAAACAGACACAAGATTTGAGAGGCCAGATCTTCTCATACAACCCTTACACTGTGATAAAGGATATAGATCAACATTTCCTAACCTCACACCTTCCAGGTGCTTTGGACTAAAACTTCCTTTGTTACTGACCATTTGCCACAATATCTGGAAGGCTCCAGGTTGGGGAAGGACAATATATAGATGCATCCTAATTTCTCTTAAATGCAGAAAGCAATAGTCCTTATTGTCAGGCTCTGAAGTAAAAAGTAATGCCCTGTGAGTTCATCTCAGTACATACTTCTCTCACAGTATTGTTATAAATCACATTTCTCTTGGAATACATTTTTAAAGTCTTCACAAGAAAGGAAAACACATCCCCAAACACAACCATACAGCATTATATCATAGGTCACAGAAAACTGTGTACATCTTTCCCCATAGAAGGACATATGTCAAATAAAATAATTTCAACATCAATAAACCATAGTGTTCCTTCTTCCCATTAGAAGTAGATTTCTGCCCGGCCTCCCTCAATTTTTTGTACATAAATAGAAGAAAATAGTCTCTGAAATATTTACATATTTTTCCTGTTGGTGAAAATTTGTACAGTTGTTTTTAAAGTGGATCCTTAGTTCTCATTTTCTCTCCAGCCACGGGCATTCTTTCCAAATTTATAAACTAGTCTCCGACCATCTACACGTTCAAGAATTTCTCTTTTGTAATAGTATCTGTTAAAAAGGAGCAAAGAAGTTGGATATATCAGAACTGCATAATGAATGGTGGGTGAATTTTCCCCTGAACTCAAATTAAAATTGGGTTTGGCAAATTAAGTTATTCCTCTTCCCCAAGCAGAAAATAGGTGAGCTTATTTGAAGGCCGATTCAGAGGGGATTCAGAACCTACTGCATGATGTGATCAGGAGTGCAACAGGGTCTGCAAACCCCAAACTCCATCCACAAGCTACTGTGGCCACCCACTTTCTGGTGAAGGTCAGAGCAGGAACAGGCAAGTGTAATCCCACTGCTCCAACAAGTATTGACTCATTAGTTTACTGAACACAAAGGCTCAAAGTAACATAGCTCATTATGAAATCAATATAAAATTAGGCATACTTTAAATCAATGAAAACCAATTAACTCACGGAGATTTAAGTATTCCTAACTTGGTTGGAATTGTGACAATTCTCTGTGATAGCCACTAGGCCCATAAAAGGCTACATGCAACATTTTGCAATATCATGCATCATAGTTTTTCAAATATCAGTCGGTGTGGTTACTTATATTTCATTGGAACTCCTATATCAAGGATGAGGAAGCAATGCCCTCCAAATGTTGGCTTATAACTATCAAAATCCAGGACCATTGGTCTTGCTGAGCCAATGGGACTTGGACAAAATCTAAGAGGGCCACGTGCTCAACCCTCCTGCTCTATATCAAATACACTGATCACATCTTAGGATTCCAAACAAAAAGTACAGTTGCTCTGTGCCCAAACTTTCTCCCTTCTTGTTAACCTACCTCATGGCACGGCTGAGTTTCTCATAAGTCATGCTGCTATTGTTTTTCTTCTTTCCCCACAGCTGAGCTACTGCCTCAGATTTTAAGAATCTGAAGATGCCTTCAGACCGGTCCTCCCACTTTATCAAGCCTGGATTCTTCTCTGGATGCAGGAGAATATCTCGGATAAATTCCCACAAGTGAGTCCCTCGAGGAGCTAAAATAAAATGGTGTTACAATGAACAGTTATCCACAGCAACAACAAGTACATGGGGATAATCCTTTTTCAAATTCCTAATAGGAGGACATCCTTATGCTGTGTATAGAAATAACCAATAGTTCTCTGAATAAGTGAAAAATAAGATGGTATACTGTCCTTAGCATATCGATCTAGGAGAGTTAGAAAAATTTCTGACCACTGGAAGCATCATTTGGTGTCAGGCAAAAGACATGCTACACTGCAGCTGTGTATAAAGAAGCTCAAAGGATCTTCCTTCTGCCTTGGAAAGCATCCTTAGAGGGAAGCAATTTGCAGTGGATAATTGACAAGAGGAAAGAGAGTGCTCGATCCTTCTCATTCCAGCCACATTTCCCTTAAACATGCCCCACTAACTGTTTAGCTGAGGACAGTTTGAAAAGCAGAAGAGAACAACATGCAGTTTATCTCCTCCATCCCCACCAATGGCAAATGTTTAATCAATGAAAGATTCAATCCATGCCTACCACTACAAGGTTTACATTTCTCTGAAAGAGTGACATCTTGGCTAACAAGCCATCTCCTTTATTTGTAGGAACTGAGGTTCTCACTGAGGACAAACAAATGCCTAACTCATTTTTGTTTTAAAATAATTTTTATGAAAGATTTTCCTGGGTTACAAAAGTACATATATTGTCTCTAATTTCAGATCGTCGAGTCTTTTCTACAAATTGGTTATGTTCAATGTCATTTCCCATACTCTTGTCTGCTTTGAACGAAGGAAAAATATGCAACTGAGCCCAGTTCAAATGTGGCATTCTGGGAAGAACTCCAAAATTAGTATCTGACTCTGAATGGTCATCCTCATGGGAATATAGGAACAGATAAAAAGGGCAGTTGTGCGCTTTTTTTGAGCATTGTAGTTGTCTAACCACCTAAAATTCATTTCCAGATACAGTGGGAGAAGGTTAAAGTTGCTTAACTGGCAAGCTACAACATTCAGACAAATGTCTTAAAGTACATTCATTGCTTTCACAGTTCATAGCCAAGGCTACCATGTTGCCATTTATGCCTAGGAGGTAATGCTTAAAAGAGTGTCATAGGGTAGGACCTTCAGTATTTTCTCTCAGACATTTAACTTCTAATGAAGTTTACAGTGATCGCACATCAAATGGTGGGCAATGTTTGCGTGGTTGCGGGCAGCCACTTGAGTTGCTAGGCGACACCTGGTAGTTTGGACTGGCTGCGCCTTCCCCCAGGAGGGATACCTGGGGTCTCCGCCTACCCCAGCTAAGCTCCCAATCCTACCTGGGGAAGTTGCCAGGGGATTGGCCAGGTAAGGGGAGGGACTACCTAGCCCACACAACAGAAGGTGTAGCTTACCAGGAAGCAGGAGTCGGGCTCCAGAGCTTCTCCCACCCTCCACTCCCTCAATTAACGCTTATTTTTGCAGGTTAACTTCTTCTCCACAGGTACGCAGGTGCTGCTATGTCAAGGTCGCTGTTAAAGGGCCAGAAAGGAATTTCCCTGCATTGGCAGGTTTCGCCTTTCCTGTAGCAATTCATCACAACTTTGGCGGTTTCAGGCCTTGGGCGGAATCCTTTAGTCATCTTCCTAAATGGGGGGTGGGGGTGGGGCAGTGACTCCACGCCCCCAGTGCAGCAGTGATACCAGGGTTCCCCGTTAAAGGGGTATTGGGGGAGGCTTTGGCCATATGCTGAGAGGTTGTCATTGCTCTCCCCCACCAGTGGCGGCAAACGGGGGCTGGGCTCTCTGCTTGAACATATGTTATCCAGAGCTAGCCCAATCCCCACACATTCTGGATAACTCTGCAGTTTCCCATATTCCCGGCTGGGGGCTGGAAAGGACAAACGCCCAATGCATGAGCCTTAATAAAGTTGTGGCCAATTTTAATCCCATAGCACGTTGTCTTGTGTCATTATTCCACTCGACGATCGCCTGGGGGTTGGGGGACTCCGCCTGTCCACGCAATGGGCATTTTGTATCTGATTCCTTTTCTTTTGGTTCTGGTTCTCTTCACTATCTGCTATGTCAGTAAATATTTGCTCAGCCCCACCTTACAGGGCCATAGTTCTGTAGTAGCTTAACTTACTGTGTTTCTTGCTGTGAGATTTTGTAAGGTGGTCTTGTGTTTTTTTCAGCCCTGAAGCATCTTCTGTAACAGAAAAAAATGGGGTGGGGTCAGTTCTCTCACCTGTTCTACCACACACACTCATGACCCTGTTCTAGAAACAATGATAAGCCTTATCTACACAAAAATGTATTGTTTATATCCTGTTTTTCAACAACATGGTTCTCAAAGTACCTAGCAAGATGAAGAAACATAGCATAAAAGTACATTTTTATTCAGTGCCAAACCTTCAAACCTGTTTGAAAATAAAGCAGCAGAAACCTAATAAAACCATCACTTTCCAAAATCACAAAAGGCTCAAAGAACAAAAATGTTTTCCCAAAATGCTTAAATGCATCCATCAAATAGACCCAATGAACTTCCCTGAGAGGAATTTCCACAACCCAAGCCATCATCTGTCTTTATTGTTTTTATTTACATTGCCTTGTGTTGTCTATTACATTGTACTGCCTTGATTGATTTTTTCCTTTTTGTTTGTTATGCAATTATTTAAGTTCATAATATTATTTCTTTAATATTTCTTTGCCTAGTCATGTGTATCAGTCAACTGTTACAGTTATTTCAGTTACAATCCTCAGTCTGTGGCCCTTGTCACTGGTTATGCTTTATGCATGGGGGGGGGATTCAAACACATATTAGTGCCGGAACAAGGGGGGGGGGAATTGTCTATATGATCCAAGTCAGGGATCCAAAAGCTGTGGCTGTCCAGAAGATATTTCTGGACTACAGCTCTCATCATCCTTGGCCACGGGCCCAGCTGACAGTGGCTGGCGAGTGTTGGAATTCAATAATATGTAAAGGACCACAGTTCCCCATCTAATATAAAATTCCCTAACTAATATATGGAAGGAGAAACTCCCAGATTAACCCAGGCTCAGACCATTTTGGGCTTTAAAGGTCAAACAACAACTTGGATTGAGCCCAGGAACAAATTGGCAGCTAGTAAAGGTCACACAAGATCTATGTGAGCTTGTTATTTGGTTCCAGCTAAAAGCAGAACTGCTGCATTTTGAAGTTTCCAAACTGCATTTTATAACAGTTCAATGGATAGTGCACTATAGTAGTCAAGTGAAGAAGTTGCTGGAGCATTCAGAACAGGAGCCAGTTGCTTTGCTTGAACACCAGAAAGGAGCATAATGGACGAAGCTTAAAATACCGGTAACTAGTAATTCATTAAAGAGTCACCATCTTCCTGCCCCTCTTCCCAGTCCCTTTCTTTGAACCCTTTGGCTTTTAAAGCTGAATTAGCAGAGATGGAAGGGTGCAGAAATGATAATGGTTAGTGCCAAGACAGTGAGGGAAAAGCATGTGGACAATGTTATGCTTCCTTTGTTGGATATTCACCTCCTCAAGTGTTCAGCCTGGATACACAAGGGCTAAAGTGGGTAGGGGGACAGGTGGACTCATACTCTAGGACCGCAGCAGATTTCAGAGGGTCCTCAGCATGGGGCTAGGGATGCCCCTTCCCCTGCTTGGCAACACACTATGCAACTTGACTTTTTTCTGCAGCAGCAATTACTGCTTTCCTTGCTGGGTCTCCAGATAGCATTTTAGCATAATGGTGCAGGTTAATTTGATTTCTTACCCGCCCTTCACCACAAGGCCCCAGAGCAGGTTACATACATTTTATAAATACAATATTAAAATCAGCTTAAAACTTAATACAATAAAAAATAGGGTAGGTCCATTTGGCTCCTGTCCACAGTAGCCGCCTACCATTTTAATTGACCCCAAACACATTGGCCCTGGATCTAAAGGTTGGGCCATTGCATCTGAGGTAAACTAAAATGGCAGGCAGCTACCACAGATAGGAACCAAGGTTGACTCCTGTTCAAAAGAAATAGTGTGTATGCCTTTCTAAATTTATGGTTATCACCACATCAGTTAACTCCAGAAGTGGAGAACACACTGGGTGAAGCAATACTTTAGTTTCTCACACTTGAACCTACTGCCAGTCAACTTGATTGAGGGATAACCCCAAGTTCTAATATTGCAAGGGAGGGAGGAAAACTTCCCTCAGACAAAACTGAAATTAAATGACACACTAGTGCTAGGCCTGCCACACCCTTTGTCGTATCCTTTGTAAGCCCATTATTCTCCAGAAATTATCTTGAAGACTTCCTCCTTCGTTATTTTCTGGTAACTGATCTAATGCAAAGTGTGGATAGTGGTGAAATATCAGGGGTGGATGGAAAATATGGTGTTAGTTTTCCTGATTATAATGTCAGTTAAAAGAATCAGTTAAAAGGATTTGATGTGGAAATGTGGAGAACCGACTGGAAAATGGAGAAAGCAAAATTGAAAGATTCAGCCATCCCTATTTTTCAGGAAGTGGGACAATCAACTGTTCTCAGGGGCATAAGAGACAATGTTGTTAGGAATTGTTGTCAGTTGGACATGGGCAAGTCCACCTTCCCTTTACTGATGCAACAGTATGCCGGAGGGAAGGAAATCAGATTTCTGAGCACTAGACGTTCCAGAGTAATGAAAGGTAGAAATTCTCTCTGTTCATCACTTAGCACCTAAGCAGAGGCCTGTACGCTGAACACTCACTACTTTAAAAACAAGCTAAAGAAGCTGAAGGCTTGCCTGCCTAATCTACTAGTGGCAATCTGTTTCCATTTATCAGTGGCACATCACCGAGTGCCAGGAACCTGTGTTGTGTCTGCCTTGCAGGAGATCAGTGCCAGAGAAGCTTAAAGCCCACACGTGTTCTTCCACCTACGCACATGTATAAACAGTCACCAATGGAAATTAGCTATTTGCATGTGCAGATGACTTACAGTAACTGCCAGCCTTTCTGCACAAACTTGTCCGAACATTTTTTTGTTGCAACACTGATAAGCACTCCAGGAAAATGGCCTTCCATTAGATTCTGCTGGAAATCTGTACCCACAGCTGAAAACCAGCTAATTAGATTTGTGCTTCCTTCTGCATTGTCAAGTTCAGAGAACACCATCCTCTTGTACGATTTGCTGAGCTTGTGGGAAAGTCACAACAATCTAATTAAGGCTTGACAGTCCTGCCTTTATGGAAGCACACCAGCCATAAAACCAAAATCCATTGGGAATTTTGCCCTGAGAATGAGACTCCGGGGAATTTAAATTTACTCTCCTGGGGAAAAGAAATCCTCACTGCTCTTGAATTATCTAGTTATTTTATTCTGTTGAAATTAGGGCACAATCCTATACTGGAGTCCTGCTCACTGAAGGGGCTTTTGGATCCAGTAGAAACCCTGGTGTGCTAGCAGAATGGCAGCTATGTTGTCATCATGACAGATACACCAGTGCAGTGGTTTTCAACCAGTGTGCCATGGCACCCTGGGGTGCCTTGAATGATGGTCAGGGTGCCATGGGCAACACTGGCCTCTGTCCCTCTTTCCTTCCCTCCCTCCTCTGGTGCCCTCTCCTGTCTCTGCTTCCCAAAGACTTGCACAGCTGTTTGTTGCAACAGCCCTGCCTACAAGCTCCCCAGGTGAATGGTGCCTCTGGGGCTAGCCAGGGGGTGATTCCCAGGCCCCTGTGGGGCAGTGTGAGGAGGCACCTCTCTTTGGGGCAGGGTGGGCAGCTCAGAGACCAGTAGCTGCACGGAGGGTCCCAAGGAAAGGGGAGAGGAGGCTGAGGGAACACTCCACATGGGAGGGTGTTCAAAAAGTGGTGGGGGGCTGTCGACTCTGTAGGCAAGGGGTGACATAACAGGGATCCTGAGCCCCAAGAATGTAGTTGGTCAAGGGAGATGTAGACCCAAAAAGGTTGAAAACCTCTGCACCAGTGGAATGCCTGTGATTCCTCCCTGCAGAATATCTTAGTTGGCAGAGCTGCTCTGTGGTTGAAGAGATGCCTATAATGCAGTTAAATCCAGATCCTATACGTCTTCAATCCATGCCCATGGATCCGTTTGCAGCACAAATTTATACTAGCTCCAGACCTGGGGCAGGAAATTACCATTGACATCAGTTGAAAAGGGCAGGGATTCAAAAATAGTCATGCCCACATCAATGGCCAGAACAGAGGACTCAATACCTAATGATAGCACACTGCCATGGGGAGATCATAACTCATACAAGAGGTTGCTTGGAACATGGAGGAACCAGGCTATTTGCTCCTCAATTTGTTGGCTCAATGTGCCTCAATGTGCCTTTTACAAGAGTGCACTCTGGATTTGAGCCAAAGAACTCAAGAATGGAAAACAGTAGGTGTTCTTCCCACCTATGAGTCTTATTGCAACCTCTGTGCTCCTGGTGCTTAGGATTGACTGTTGAAATCAGGTGCAGGGAAAACAAATGCTCTGTGATTTGTCTGATTGCTTCCTATTGCTGCTTAGTGGTGTCTGCAGTGTGGGTTGAAGTGTCAGAAGTTCCCTCCATCCTTCACTCCTAACACGACCGCTTTGTTTTCCCAGGCATGTAAACAGTTATTGGGGCATATTTCCCCATCCTCTGATGGGCCTCAAACTCACCTGCTTCCCAACCTATAGAGCGAGACACTGGAAGGTACTGATGTCAGCATATGTTTGTGACTCCCCTTATTGCATCTCCTGGTCCTTCCCCTTGGCCAATTGGCAAAAGGCTTTTTTCCTCTCTGGGTGGATCTGAAACTATTGTCCCAGGGAGGGGTGTGTGAGTTTCTCAGGACACAATTGGGCACTTTGTTGCACATCGCATCTTCCATCTCTTGAGCATGTGTTACACTCCTAAAAGAGTGGCTGTTAGGAGGATAAAGATATTATAATCCCTGCCTGAGGACTGGTTGTACAACTGGGCCTCGTGGACTGGTGTTGTTGTGGCTTCATCTTGCTTGGTGTGGGCGAGGGTGTGGGTTGTGTGCTGGGGTGTGTCTCCATCACTGAGAGGTCATTGGCTGCCTCTGTGTAGGACCAGCTTGTGGGCAGGATTGCTAGCATATACCCTGATTACTTGGCACTGGCCCTATTTCTAGACATATTGTGGGTGTCCCTCTCTTTTATTTATCTTATTTTTATATTTTCCGCTTGTGCCTTCAGATGTCTTCTGAAAGTCAGATAGTTGTTTATTTCCTTGACATCTGAAGGGGGGGGTGTTCCATGGGGAGGGCACCACTACCAAGAAGGCCCTCTGCCTGGTTCCCTGTAACCTTACTTCTTGCAGTGAGGGAACAACAAGAAGACACTCAGAAGAGGACCTCAATGTCCAGGCTGAACAATGGGGGAGGAGACTCTCCTTCAGGTATACTGGGCCGAGGCCATTTAAGGCTTTAAAGGTCAGCACCAACACTATGAATTGTGCTCGGAAACGCACTGAACGCAATGAAGATCCTTTAGGACCGGTGTTATCTGGTTCCGGCAGCCATTCCCAGTCACCAGTGTAGCTGCTGCATTCTGGATTAGTTGTAGTTTCTGGGTCACCTTCAAAGGTAGCCCCACGCAGAGCGCATTGATGTAGTCCAAGAGGGAGATAACCATTTTTACACTGAGAGAGATATTTCAAGCATGAGGCATTTTTGAAGGCTAGCCCTTGACAGTTTTTGTTTGTTTGTTTGTTTGTTTGTTTTAAATGATGGTGTTTCAACAACCATGATGGTCTTGCAAAACCTGGGAGAGTGAAAAACTCACAGTATTTGCATATGATTCAGGAAAAAAGCCACATTGGTCGCCCCCCCCCCCCGAATATGCAACTTTGGTTTTTACAGTGCTGTGCCCTTGGCATGCTATCCTACCTCTCTAGGCCCAACATTTAAGTGGATAAACACACCACAACAGGGAGCTTGACTGAACCTTGTCACTGTCAGGAAAGATTTGAAGAGCTAGCAGCCATTTTTAATGAGAATGGGTGGACAGCAAAAGGGAAAGAGTCATCAATTGCAGAGCTCACTTGTTTGAAGTTGTGCACCGAGATAAATCAGGTTGCACAGCTGCTGTAGATCAAATGACATTAAACACTCAAATGCATTTCCCCCCTGTCATTGTTAATAGCCTATTTGAAAACAGGATGGCCATCGTTTTCTGCTGGCAGAGCTCCCGTGCCTTAACAGCTGCAAGAAAGGAAGCCATTAAGCACTTCAAATTCCACAGCATGGGCACACTGTGCCGTAGTGGTCAAGTGCTGGGCTTTGACAAGGGCAAGACAAGTTCAAATCCTAAGTCATCCACTAGTTGACCTTGGCCAGTCACCATATCTCTGCCTAATCTACCTCACAAGGTTGGCTGAGGAAAAGGGTAAAACCATGTATGCCACCTTGAACTCCTTGCAGGAAGAAGGAGGGGGATGGAACAGTAAATAAACAAATCTTGTGATGAATGTGCAGGTGTGATTCAGTTCATAGTCTTCTGTTTCTGACAAACTCAATGTGTACTGTAGTAAGGAACAAGAATTAAGGCAGAGACAGCCACTCACATTCTAATTCTCGGATCACAGACCAGTCCACGTTGTTCTGAAGTCTATATGCATATTGAACTATGCACAAAACTGGCAATGAGCCATGCACATGCAATGCAATGTTTATATTCATTCCAGTTTTGGAGAAATCGGATATCATGAGGTGGCCGTCTGACTCTGCCCAGGTTTTGAAGCATGTGAACTAAATCATAAGATGTTAAATATGCTTACCAGTAGGCTGGTGACTAGCAGCGTTGATTGCAATCTGTGCTCGACAATACGCTTTGCTGTCCACTAATTCTAAGGATTCAAAAAGAAAGAGTGATATGATATAATGCCTTGTTAAAAGAGTATCCCACAACCAATTGAAAATGCTTTATAGGTTGTTGGGTTAGTTACCTACTGTGCCACCATATCCACTATCATAGAAATAGTTCTCTTCTTTCCATGATGCCATTAAAGACGGATCTTAAACAAGCAAACAAAAAGAAACAAGAGTCAATGTTGGTAAAGTACCGGTAACTTTTTTTGCACCAATGGTTTGGCAAAAACTTTTTTTGCCAGCTGGTTTGGCAAGAGGGTAGGAATGGCCCTGCCCAAACCTTTCTCGCTTGAATTCATTCCCAGTGCATTTTATATAGTCCAATGGTTTCGTAGTGATCTGACAATGAAAGAAAGATTGTAGCTGCAGAATTCTGCACATGTTCTACATTTGAAACTGACCCTGAAGTTGCCCTGAAGTTCTAAAATCTTGACCTGGCACCCTTACAACGAACTGCAATAAGCAAATTGTATTGTTGCAACAGAGAAAAACAAAAAGGTTTCGAAAACCTTCCAAAATTTCCTTTTGAGCCATAGCACACAGGTAACAGGCATGATACTAGCATGGCTATTGTTACAAAAGTATCATCAATCTGTACAAACACATGTTACTTATTTAGAGCTGTTAAGTTTGTTTCTGTTTGTATTTCAAAATACAAGGTGATTTTGGGGATCGGTTCGTCTTTTAAAGCAATGAATGTGATTACAGCTGAAAATGAATCACTTACTAAGTCATTGTTCTTGGCTAGGTTAAGAATTATGACACAGGAATTTAGCCGATCTTCTGCTTACCAGCTACGTGTTTGGGCATCCCAAACCTATGTCCTTCAAATAGCACACACCCTCTTGTTGTTTAGACACCTGATCTACCCATTGTTTTCTCTAAAAACAAGCCTTGCCCAAGAGGGGCTTGGAAGAATTTTTATTTTTGCAGTTCTGCACGGTATAAGATTATCTCCAGTAGCATTCTACTTCAGTTTGTTTCCTTTACAGGAAACTAAAAAGAGTCATCATCAGTGGAGGTTTGTCCATTAGAGTGAATGGAGCTAGTCCAAGGGATGGCACTGCCTGTCAGGGGACAAGACTAGGAAGGATGGGGACAAGACTTGAATGACTTGGCTCTGCCAGTCATTCGTTTTGTCTCCACCAACTATTGGTCTGCTTGCATTCTACTCAACCAGTCCCCTTTAATCAATGGATAGAAGATATGGCAACTCTTGCAACATGCAAGCAGATTGCTCATAGCCATAGATTGTGTATGAACAAATAAAATGACATTGGGAATGGAATGCATTAAAAAATATAAAGGTAAAGGTAAATAAAGGGACCCCTGACCATTAGGTCCAGTCGTGGATGACTCTGGGGTTGCGGTGCTCATCTCACTTTATTGGCCGAGGGAGCCGATGTACAGCTTCCGGGTCACGTGGCCAGTATGACTAAGCCACTTCTGGAGAACCAGAGCAGCGCACGGAAACACCATTTACCTTCCCGCTGGAGTGGTACCTATTTATCTACTTGCACTTTGACGTGCTTTCAAACTGCTAGGTTGATAGGAGCAGGGACCGAGCAACGGGAGCTCACCCCATTTCGGGGATTTGAACCACCGACCTTCTGATCGGCAAGCCCTAGCCTCTGTGGTTTAATCCACAGCGCCAACCACGTCCCATTAAAAAAATATAGGTAACGGTAAAGTGACCCCTGACCATTAGGTCCAGTCGTGTCCTACTCTGGGGTTGTGGTGCTCATCTCACACTAGTGGCTGAGGGAGCCAGCGTACAGCTTCCGGGTCATGTGGCCAGCATGACAAAGCCGCTTCTGGCCTTTTCCAGACCAGTGCGCCGTTTCTGTCCTTTTCCAGACAAGTGTGCCTGTCTTTATTTCTTCACATCATCTTAATTCATATCTATTTTGGAGTTGTTTGCAGTTGTTTGGGACATCAATATTCCTGGCATCACCCACCTGTTTGTTCTGTCTTAACAATGACATTGTGTGAAGGGTACATTTCACTTCCACACTGGCCTGCAAGAGAATGCAAAAGGCAGCTCAATATACAAAAAGGTAGGATTTTAAACACACACCATCAAACCAATTGGTCTTTTTCGGCAAGATATCAGACAGCTCTACTAGTGACTGGTTTATAGCAGAACGAGAAAGAAAAGCAGTCACTTCCTTTATAACTTCTGCACGAGAGTGTCTTCCCACTGGATTCTCCCCCCCCCCCCCAGCTCCTTGGCATGCACATAGCAAAATCGCAACAAAAGCATGCATCGAACACACCTGTGGGTGTGAGGTTTTTGTGCAGGAAACAGCCCTCAGCAATCCAGCAAGGCATTTCCTAATGCAGCACTTTGAATTCATGAAAATACATTTTCACAGATGGGTAAGTCTCAGATTCACAAGGGCTGGGAGCCTATATAAAACCTTTGCAAAGTTATAGGTTTATATTTACCTGAAGCATTCAGTGTTTCCCCTGCCCATCCTCTTCTTTGGCTTTGCACATTTACTGACTTGTACCTCCCTATTTACTTGGTACAGTTAAAAGGGCCATTCTGAGACTGCCAGCATGGTCTCTGGGGCATAGATTTCATGCTCAGCACTACTCAGTTTGCTATGTGAAAGCCTTGGTGCAAACTTTGTCTTGATATTCAGCTATTTTAAAGACCTGGTATTGCCCTGATTACCATATAAAAGAGATGCTGGAGGTTCGTAGAATCTGGAATAGGATGGATTTGCCTGGCTCATTTAATGCTGCAATTATGCAGATACCATCCCAAGGTGTTTCAAGGAATATGAAGGGCATGTTTTAACCTGCAGATCATCAGCATACTAGATATCAATACAGAAACTGTGTGGTAAGCTAATGTTATCCCCATAACACTGATATATAAGTTTTAAGGAGGGATGTCAACAAAGCACGTAAAGGTAGAAAGCAATGGAAATGGTAGGTCCTAAAGGTACCGACTCCTAGGGACCAAGGCACTTTTGGCTCCCCTAATTTAGGGAGTTGGGCCCCCTAATATTTAGATAATGTTGCACAGCATCACATTGGGGGGCCTGATCCTCTGGAGAAGCTAGAACGTCTGCTATGGCCTCAGGCCCAGAAGTCAAATGTGGCCCCCCAGTCCTCTCTACCTGGTCTCCGGGACTCTTTCTAGGCCACACACCCTCCCGAGACACACAGGACACACCCCTCACTGTCTCTGTTCCTCGTCCTCTTTGAGTGTTTTTGCCTGGCTGGACTGCGCTCTTGAACTTTGCTTATGCCTCTTGCCTGAATGGAGGGAAGATGGAGAGGCGTGCTGTGTGTGAAAAGCCCTGACATCTGCATGGTAGCCTACTGTACAAAGGTAAAAGTCACCACCATTGTTCTGACCACTTTTACCTCTAGCCCTGCCCACCAACCAGGCACATAGCCTCCAGAAGTGAACGCAGCATTCTGACTGAGAGAAGTTCCCCGCACCTGGTGTGAAGAAAGCTTCTCCTTAAAAATCTGAAGGGGGTGCTAGTAAAATTTGAGAGATGGGAGAACAGGACATGACTGAACCCATCATTTTAAAAGTACATAAAAATCTCTCACTAAGCAAAGGTTTTGTGCAAAACGATCTTTCACACTCATAACCCCAACTGCACCGTCATAATCCAGCCACAAGAAACACAGCTTGCTACTTCAGCAGACCTGGAAGCAAATTCTGCAGGGAACAATGATGTGCAATGCAGGAACAAATAATTTACAGAATTGTATGTATCCGGTCTTGAATCCCTTATACTTTAGTGTGCTTTATTTACCATTCCACTTCAGGTGATGAAGGCTGCTGTAAAGAAGCTGCCCAGCTGTGCCAGCTGCTCGGGTGAAATCTTGCAAACTCATGTTGCACAGATGTTCCCCACCAATATCAAACTCCTGGAAAGGAATGCAGGTGGCATCAAGCTGGTTGGTGTCCAAAAGGTGCTGAAGCCATTCCCAGACCTGATACTTTGTCCAGTACTGAGGGTGTATCTCATGCCACTGAGTTCCAAAGAAACTGCCTGATGCTGCAAGAAAAAAACTCGAGTCATTTGCCTGATCACTGATCGTCAGCAAATAATGTAGGTAAAATGGCATTAGTATTATTTTATATACAGATTTCCTCCCCCCCCCCCGCCCCCCGAATAGCACACAAGGGGAGGAGAAGGGACACTATTTTATCTGGCAAGCTGAGATGCATTTCTCCCATTGAAATTAAAAGGCATGCCTTACTTAGCTCCATTCATCTCAATGGGTCTGCTCTGAGTAAAATTTGTTTGGACGCAACTGAAACATTAAGCAGCAAATAATTAAACAGCAGAAGAAAGAATACTATAACTGATTAAGTAGCAACATAAGCCAAAAAAGCACCAAGAAAATCCTTTTGGGTGGTAAAAATACAATAAAAGCAGAAGTCCCCAAAGGCCCTCTGAACGGCTTCTATCTAGTTACTAAAAATCCACTATGAAGTAAGTCCTAGGAAGGCAGCTCCATAATCTTAGTGCCACTGATGAAAAGGCCCTGTCCTAGGTAACTGCCCATTGTATGACAGAGGGTGAGAGAACAAGGTGCTGATAACCTTGAGGCCCCGTCAGATGTATTTAAAAAAAAAAAAAAAAAGTGTTCATGATGGTATTGGGGCAGTTCTATGCAATCCCACTTTCAACACTGTTTGCACCTACACAGAATTTGCAGAATGCACTTGCAAAAAAGCCCCCAGTCTTGAGGTATCATGGACCAAAACCATTTAGGGCTTTCAGGGTCAGAGCTAACATTGAATTGGGCCCAGAAACCAACTGGAAGCCATTGTTGTATCACAATTGGTACTCCATATCTACCAAGGACTGCCCCAGGCAAGATCTTTGTGTTCCAAAGCAGTTTTAGACTCTAAGACTCCTCGAAGGCAGTCTCATGTAGACCACATTCCAGTAAAGTAATCTGGATGTCACCAAAGCAATTAAGCAAGAATTACTATGACGAGGCTGTTTGTACCCAGGAAAGTATGCAGTTGGCATTATCAGCCTAAAGTGGTAAAAAGCATTCTTGGCTGCTGTCACCCTCTCAGAGCAGCACTAAATCCAAGAGGACATCCTATTGCAAATCTGAGTTTCAGGGTGGGTCCAACCCCATTCACAATAGACTGTGCACCTATTCCAGGCCCAGCCATATTTCCAGTCAACAGCGCATCCATCTTCTCTGGATTAGGGTTTGTTTGTTTTTCTACTGTCATCCAGTTCATCATAGATCTCAGACACCCATTCACAACTTTTACTGCCTTCCTAGGATTAGATGGGAAGGAGAGATAAGAGTAGGGTGTTGTCTGTGTACTGATGACACCACACCCTGTATCTCCAGGCAACTCCACCCAGTGGTTTCATGTAGATATTAATGGGTAGCAAGATAGACCCTTGAACCACCCTGCAGGCTAAAGGCCAATGAGATGGAGAAGTCATCTCCTGCATCACTACTTATGATCTATCCTTGAGGAATGACAGGAAAGAAACAGTATACCCTCCACCCCCACCCTGAGAAGGCAATACCCCAGCAATATAGAATCCTAAATTCATAAATGGCTCAATATTGTTGTTGTTGTTCAGTCATTCAGTCGTGTTCAACTCTTCGTGATCCCATAGACCAGAGCACTCCAGGCATGCCTATCCTTCACTACCTCTCGCAGTTTGGCCAAACTCATGTTAGTAGCTTCGAGAACACTGTCCAACCATCTCATCCTCTGTCGTCCCCTTCTCCTTGGGCCCTCCATCTTTCCCAACATCAGAGTCTCTAATATCCAAGTCTCTCTAACCCAATTTTCTCCTCTGTTTTCAATTCCAATGCAGGGACAGAAAAGCTAGTCTAGATATCTGCTCTAGGGTACACGAATGGCTTTGGAAATTTGGAAACACTTTTGTTTTTTTCCTGTCGCTCTTGCTCTAAATACAAGCATTCTATCAGCGAAGCCAGAGATCTCAGATAGCATATTAGTGAACAAGGCATACTGACAGACTTCCTCTTGACTTCACACCAGAAACGGCAGACACGCACACCGGCAAGTTAACACAGAGCCAGCGGGGGCCTTGACCCCCCCCCTCTGCATACTTCTGGTGTATTGTTCACCTTTTGATAGCTACTGTTACTCAGATTGAATCGATTTTTACATCTATCTCAAGGAGATTTACAATAATGTCATTAAAAACACATTTCCATTCATTCGCCAGCTTTTATTAATAAGAAGAGGAACTTTTCTGACTGCTCCAAGGGCGCATTTCTTGGCAACATTGTTTGGGCTAGCCAATCAGTATTACGCATATTTTAGATCTGGCCTGACATTTGCAGAAATGTTTTCCCTCCCCTGGACTTCGAGGCCAAACTCTGAGCTGCTTCTTAAATATCAAAATATTAATAAGTATACCAATACTGAATAAAACAATATCTGAAATATTGGGGTTTTTTTTTAAATAAAAACAACAACAACCTGAAAAGTAAACAATACTATGCAACAGCGTGTCTGTGTATGCACATGTATCTCGGCATGCAAGCACACAGGGCTTGAAAGAAATGCTAAACATCCCACTGTCAATTTGGAGTTAGTCTGTGTTTCTGAAATGTAGGCAAGCTGTCTCTCTCCCAACAAGTCATCACTTAAAGCCTACAATAGTATCTCAAAGTGGACAGACTACCAGAGGGTTGAATTATTTAAAAACTGTGATGGTGGCCTCAGTTCTTTATTATGCAATAAAATAAGATAGTCAATATGTTCCCAGTTGTTGGAAAAATTGAAAGGAACTCAACACAGGAGCACGGAGACATATACTCTCAGAATATATGTGTTCTCACTTAACTTATTTACATTGTGTCTGGAGGATCATATTTGCAAGGGCTTTATTCTATACCACATTTTATATAAGGAGTAGTCTAGCTTCTCTAAATCTAAATAATGCATAGGTAGTGGCAGAACAGGGGTGGGGGTGGGGGTGGAATCAGGGTGGGAGGACAGAAGAGAGACAAAGTATATCTTTAGGTAGGCAAAATGTGTCCCATTTGACCCATCTGGCAACACCCATGTACATAACCAAATTGGTTTTTAAAAAAGGACAATCAAATACTCTTTTTTTCTACACTTCATGTGATTTTTGGAGGAAGATCTGACTTGGGAACCTAGGTGTGTTTTTATTCAAAACTACAAGTGAATCTTAAGAAGTTTCAGAATCTGATATCCTTACTGAGAAATTCTGTATTTCTCAGACAACACAAAAACTGGAACAACCGTAAAGCATCAATTTCAAGAGGAAACATTGCTGATAAAAGGAAAGTTGGCAATAAGAGTTTGTTATGAGGATTTTTAAATAAAATAACCAGGAATTCTTTTAGAGATAGGTTGGTTTTTTTTAAGAGAACTATAATTGTATGGTTGAGAAGAGAAGACTCCCTGGAAAAGACTCCCTGGAAAAGACCCTGATGTTGGGAAGGAGGGGACAACAGAGGATGAGATGGTTGGACAGTGTTCTCAAAGCTACCAACATGAGTCTGTGGGAAACTGTGGGAGGCAGTGGAAGACAGGAGTGCCTGGTGTGCTCTGGTCCATGGGGTCACGAAGAGTCAGACACGACTAAACAACTAAACAAGAATTGTATGGTGAATTGTCAGAAGAAAACTGACTAATAGTTACCGGTACGTTATGTGAGCAGGTTTTAGGGTAGTGTTGGGAGCTAGTGGTTAGAGTGTCAGACTAAGTCCTGTTGGTCATGGTTCAAATGCCCATTTTGCCATGAAACTCACTGGGTGTGACCTTGGGCCAGTCACTGCCTCTTATCCTAACCTACCTCACAGGGTTGTTGTGGGGATTAAATAAAAAGAGGGAGAATCATGTACCGGGTATGTTACCTTGAGTTCCTTGGAGAAAAAGGTGGGATATAAATGCAATAAATAAATGGATTATTTAGATTTAAGGAAAACGTTTTAAAAAATTAGATCTACATGGATTCACAGCCTGAATATATTTCTATATACAGAAATCAGGGTATATCTTGCACAAATAAACTTCCTGTAAAAGTGTATACCATCAACAGCAGACTCAATGGAAACTGCTATCTCCAATAAACACCTGAATATATTTCTACATACAGAAATTAGGGGCTTTTAGTCTAATTGCTTAGCATTTAATGACAGAAAGGCTTTAATGAGTCTGTCCTACATACGTGACCTATTTGAAAGCAAGTCTAGTGTATATTTCATCCAAGTGCCAAATGAAGAGGTTTATCTCACGCCAAATAACTTCTGGCCATAGGTGGCATCCTGAGTTTCAGTGCCAACAACCACCACACAATGTTAACTAAAACAGTCAGAATTGGAATGGAGAATTTCAAGTTGTAGAAATGATCTCTCCTGATGTCATGGCTTGATTAGAACGTGGTGTTTATTGGGGAGCAGTATGCATCATGGCTGCTGTTGACGGTACACACCTTTGCAGGAAATTTATATTATATTATTACATTACATTATATTATATTATAGTTATTCTGTTCATTTACTCTGTTGTTTTTAATTGATGGATTTTTATCATTTACTTACTGTTTTCTGGTTTTTAATTTCTAAGCCACTTAGAGATTCCCCCCCACACACAAAATGTTGTGATATATAGAGTATAATCATCATCATCTTCCAAATAAATAGCAGGAATAAATAGGGTATAATAAATTACCATGAAATATAAATTGCATTGGTTACACTGCATTCCATTTTGGTAGCATGGAATTTTCTAGTTTTTTTTTTAAGGAATACAGTAAAATTGTAATGCAAACAATAATATTGCAGTAAAGTAGACTGGATAGTTTTTTTCCTAAGCGGAATAAGGGCAAGATAAAGGTTTACAACTGCCAAGTCGATTCACAGATGACCACAGGTGAATTCTTCCTACCATGACATGTGGGGTATCCATCTGTCCAGGACGGCTGCTCGTGGAGAAGACTTGTGACTGAATTAAGACTCATTCTGCCGGTTCCTTCTAAAATCATGGTCTGCAAATGAACCAAACAGCTGACTTAGCTCAAACTTCTTGCTCCACAAATACCAATAATATCCCATCAAAAGCAAACAATGGTAAACGCCACAGCCCAGGTTAGGAACAAGTTGCCACAACCCCTTTCTGGCTGAAATAAAACTTCCTACTGGCAAAACATTGCTGTGCCTGATTTTCATATGCATGAATCAAGTTTCTACAGCCACCCATCCATAAAAGAATAAGCTGTAATAAAGAAGGAAGCAGAATTAAATAAACAAAAAAAGACAGCAACCTACCTTTACTTACTCCCATTTGAAAGACATTAAGGGGGAGAAAGAAAGAAAGAAAGAAAGAAAGAAAGAAAGAAAGAAAGAAAGCAAGCTGAATTTTACTACTGAGTAGTAAAATGTACTTAGTGCTATTTGACTCTCCAAAATCTGAGTTTAAAAGGTTTATATACTAAAACCATATTTTTCCTCAAATTAAGCACATGCTCCCTAAATTTGGATTGCTCCCTAAATTTGTGCAATAATTTCTTGATAACATTAAAACATTGGAACCAAGGGCCATAAGTAAGTTTTGAACAGCTCTTTTATAAAAGTGTTTTAAAATTTATTTTCAGTCATATATGCAGACATCTGGAATAAACAACATTTATATTATATCAACATAAAATGCGGGCTTCTACTCATTGGTAAAGATTAACCTTGATTAATAAATAGCCAACTAGACAGAAAGGTGGACCAAAGATAAGCAGAAAGACAATGTAAGAAAGTGTTCCAAATGTTATCAAAATGTTTTACCTTGCTATGATTAATAAACACTATTTGCTCTCAGACTGCTAACACACACAAAACAGAAATGTAATGTTGTATATTTAGAGAGACATTTGATGTCAAGTATTACAAGACTTTTTAAAAACGGAAAAGCCTGATTTAACAATAACGTGTGTGCATCTTCTCAATCCCAGACTCTAGGAAATACTTCAAAGATTCTTTGCATAAAAGGCATGCTTTCCATGGATACAACCCTGTGAATTATACTATAATCTATGAAAAACCTCCAGGCTTAACAACAGCTCCGTAACATATGAATTAAAATAGCACTGGGAGCCACACAGCACCAACCAACATTTACTATCCACTGCCAAATTCTTCTGCCAGAGTCTCATGGGAATACTAAATGCAATCATTCACTGGATCAGTCTAACAATACAGTATTTCAAAATGACATTGAAATAGATCTTAAGGCTTTCACCATTGATTCATATGAACTGTTAAACTAGCATCTGTTTCCCAAGTTTCCTTCAGGGAATCTAGAGATGGTTCTAAACAAGCTTTCAGTGCTTAATATAATTACTGGTCTCTTTCTTAAAATTTGTACAACTGGTCAAGAGTATTGTGGAGTTTTACTAACAAACACCCTTTGCGTTGGAAGGGGAAGGGTAATTTGGAGCCCTGATAGCTTCCACTCAAGATCTACCAGCCACCAACCTGGCATAGAGCTTCTCCTTCTGCCCAAACCTGTGGGTGGGTGTGCCACTGTTGACAGGCTGTATAAAGCCCCCAAAACAGTGCTTTTGCGGGGCAGGGAAATGGTGGGCCAGAACCAACTCAGGGTCCATTGGATCCTGAACCAGCCATACTGTTGTCACATGACAATACTGGTCCTGATCCAGTCCCAAACACTGCACCAGTTCCAGGTTGGTGCAGCAATCTGTGTCCCCCCCCACCTTCTGCCCTGCCCACCATGCACAGCAGGGATGCAGATGTGATGGTAGTCCCATCCCTCTGTAAGGCCGCCTCCCTAGGCTGTGTTTTACTACCTCCAAAACCAGACCAGGGCCAAACTGAAAGCAAAAATCCAGTTTGAAACCCACAACATTGTTTTGACAATGTCACATTGACCTTCCTTCTTTGTATCTTTCCCTCCCTACTTTCTTGTCTTTTAGCTCGTAAGCCTGAAGCCAGGGCCTGTCTCTCATTATTATTTTTTGATTAATGTGAATTTCTGGGAAATGATAGTTGCCTGAAAATGGGACTAGAAATATAACCAACCAACTTGTTTCACAGCTAATGGCCCCAATCCAACCAATGTTAGTCATGGAACTACAGTATATTGTAACTAACACTCCAGTCCAAACCCTGGCTCAACAGCCCTCCTGATCCTACCAAGGAGTGTGGTGGAGTCTCCTTCTTTGGAGGTCTTTAAGCAGAGGCTTGACAGCCATCTGTCAGGAATGCTTTGATGGTGTTTCCTGCTTGGCAGGGGATTGGATTGGATGGCCCTTGTGGTCTCTTCCAACTCTATGATTCTATGATTCTATGATCCTGCCAGGTGGGGCAGCTCGCTGCAGTTCCTTTGAAAGTTATTGGAAATAGCTATAGACACAGAAGGCAAAGCCCGGCAAGAAGTTGCATAAGAATTGTTGATCACTAATATCTTCACATGCATCAGGAAGATTTCGGGCATTGCATGGCAGGACAGAGTCTCAAACAAAGATGTGCTTCCCCAAGGACACATTCCCAGCACATTCGCACTCCTGTCTTGGCAACTTCTAGCTGACTTGGTCACATCCACCGAATACAGGTTGTGCGTCCATAGCAGTGACCAGAGGAGGAATGGCTGCTGGATGGAGCACAGAGAGAAGAAACACCATGGTGCGTCTGCAGCAGCACAACTGGACACCTTCATCTGACCCAGCTGCAACCAAACACGTCTCTCCTGAATTGGTCTCTACAGCCACAGCGGGCACTTTAACTCTAACAGATTAACCTCACCCCCCCCCCCACAAAGGCACACTCCTTCACTGTGTCCCAAGATAGATGGATGCCCACATCCCATGAAGACCTGTCATAAAAATTTCTACTTTTTAGAGTCCTCTGAATCTTTGCCAGTAGCCATAATATTTCAATCAGCATCTTAGACTACAACAATGCCCCTTAGCATTGTGCTATCCTATATTCATATTACCAGGCAACTTTCGATACCTTGTTGTTAACATATGAAGACATCAACAACTCAGAACCAAGTTACCCGAAAGACCACTTTCCTCTGTACAGACCGGTAAGATCACTTAGATCATCTGGTGAAGTTGTATTTGTGGTACCGCACCCTACAGAACATTATAGTGTGGGGACCTAAAAACAGGCATTTCTGCTGTTGCCCTTGTTCTGTGGGATACTGGGATAGACTTCCCTCTGCCATACACGAAGCAGCAAAAATCAGTTGCTTTAGATGTCTTGTAAAGACTTATCTTTTTCTCCAGGCTTTCCCTGACCCATAAGATTGGACCCTGATTTTTGTCTATTAATCCCCTTAATCTGCCTTATTTGCATTTATGTTTTTATACTGGTTTACTGATTGTAGGCAGTATCTTTGTTTTTCATGGACTTTTTTTTCGTATTGTACATAGTGTACACACTCAGAGATTTTAAGATTATGAAGCAGTTTAGAAATGCATTGAAATAAATAAGTAATCCATAAGAAATATGAATAAATTTCTCAGGAAATACACACACACACACACACACACACACACACACACACCAGTCCAACAGAAATTTCAGAATTCATAGGCTTAAGACTATTTAAACTTACCCAGAAATGTTGTTCTGCTGAATGTTCTCCCCAAGGAAACACACCTGGCACTACCACCATCATTCTAGGCACAAGGCTAAGACCTTTTCTTTACTCAGGTAATGAAGATGGTGGTTCTTGTCTTTTGTTAGAGTGGGTAAGACCTGTGATTATTATGTTACTGGAGGAGCATTTTAGATAGTTTGGGCTGGATTCAACTAACCCGGTGCATTAGTGCAAATCAGTGCAAAGACTCCTACTAGTGCAACAGGGTTTTCATCCTCTCCTTCCACCCTGTGTGCTATCTATGACTCCCACAGGACAACCACCAGAACAGCATGCAGGGGAAGAGAGGGGAATTCATTCTGTTTGGCACTGACAGAACAGTCCAATTACAGCCATGTTGAGTTCCACCCTTTGTTGTTGTTCAGTCGTTCAGTCGTGTCCGACTCTTCTTGACCCCATGGACCAGAGCACGCCAGGCACACCTATCCTCCACTGCCTCTCGCAGTTTGGCCAAACTCATGTTAGTAGCTTCGAGAACACTGTCCAACCATCTCATCCTCTGTCGTCCCCTTATCCACCCTTAGTATTATAGATTGTTTTCCATTTTCAGATTTTCATTGTTTATATATGTTTAATTTACCCTGTTAACAAATGATGGCAATGATGATGATGGATGGTACATTTGAAATCAATTACTCCTGTTTTGATTAGTGGCAATTTGGATCGTCTTGCCACATCAGGACATGTATAATACCAAAACATTGGGAATGTTATGTAGGGAACAATACTATCACAGTCCGGGGAGCGTACAAGGTTAACTCGTTCAACAATAGCAGTTTAGCTGTGATGGCCAAACTGTTCTGATTTGGGTCCTTGCACCACCAATTCCTGGTTTTAGAACAGAGAAGTTTGTGGGCTACCAATGCTCTAATTTATGTTCCGACTTTGAAAGGTGGATTATATCACCCTTGTGCAGGTATTTTAGCCATTTGCTGGTTTACACGCCACTTTGAAAACTGGTCAGAATATCTTTTAGGGACTTGGGCATGCCCAGTAGTAATTTTTAATCTCCCTCCTACCCAATGTTGAACAAAAGATCACCCTACCAAAATAACCCCAACAGATGAAGATACAACATAGGGAGAAATTCAATGATCCATCACCACAAGCATTTCTGTTTTTCAGACAGAGCAATCTCCCCGCTCCTTCCTCCATGCTGTTCTGGGGTTCTCCCAAACATCCAGAGCAAATTTATGTGTCAGGGACAGGGGAAGCCCTGTTGCACTAGTGGGAGTCCTTGCACTGGCTTCCACAAGCACGTTGGGGTAGTTGAATTAATAAGGGCCTGGGTGAATAAAAATGGACTGCAAGAAGATCAAACCTATCCATTCTCAAAGAAATCAGCCCTGAGTGCTCACTAGAAGGACAGATCCTGAAGTTGAGGCTCCAGTACTTTGGCCACCTCATGAGAAGAGAAGACTCCCTAGAAAAGACCCTGATGTTGGGAAAGATGGAGGGCACAAGGAGAAGGGGAAGACAGAGGATGAGATGGTTGGACAGTGTTCTCGAAGCTACTAACATGAGTTTGGCCAAACTGCAAGAGGCAGTGAAGGATAGGCGTGCCTGGCGTGCTCTGGTCCATGGGGTCATGAAGAGTCGGACACGACTGAATGACTGAACGGCAACAAGAATAAAAATGTATTAGCCTTACATGGTTTGGCAGCATTGCAGGCCTGGCACCCCCCACCATGGTCTGGTCTGGCTTCTGGTCGCTGGAGCTGCCCAGCCAGCTGAACATTCACCTCACTGACCAGGAATTGGATCCAAGCCTGCCTTCAGATTGGCCAATGGCAGGCAGGCTTGTATGCAGGGCTTCCCTAGGGTGCCAGCCTTCCCTCAGGTTCACTCTCGGAGCATTCATGATAGCCTGCCCTGGCCCCGGCGCTCAGTTCTTCTTAGTTGAACCTAGCCCTGAGTCATTTAGTTTTAGAAAATGTTAAGGAATAAGTGGTCTACAATATTTTCTTTTAATAAACTGTATGTTTAAATTATGTAAATATATTTTTCACGCCTTTGTAGTATTTTATGTCACAGCCTGAAAATCTGGAATGGCTCGTGAACTCTAATTTGTTTTTGAAGGATTTAATATGCATTTCTTAATTAAGATATGCATATATGTGGCATTATGTTGACTGATCAACATATATGCATCATAAGGTGATCTGTAATTTTAATTATTTATGTATGTTTTTCATCATAAATGAACAATTGCTAATGAGGAAGCTCACTGAATTCAGATCCTAAATTTTAATATTTTGCTGAGAGCTGAGGAAGGATTGGCAATGCTTTTGGAGGAGATTGCAGCTTGTATTGTATGCATTCTATCTGACAGGATTTGAGGCAATTACAAGATTGTTTTGTACTAGACTGAAGAATGAAGTATCCAAAAGAGGTAATGTTGCAATGTTGGGTAACCTCAATTATTCTCACATTGACTGGTCATGACAAAGAGGTAAAATTTCTAGATTCTCTAAATGGCTGCCCTAGAACATTTGTCAATTACTGTATTGCTAAAGATAAAATAACAAAGCACATAGAAGGACAAGCCTTGCTGAAGCAGAGCTAACATGTCTTCTGCCTATCTGAGTTTTCTGAGAGTGTCAACAAGCATATAGATAGAGGTGATCAGTTTAAATAGTGCACTTGGACTTTCAAAAAGCTTCTAATAAGGTACCTCACCAGATACTCCTGAGTAAGCTTAACAATTATGGACTAAGAAAAGTGATCCTCTCGTGGATCAGTAATGGAAAGTTCTCCTGATGGGTGATGTGGAAAGTGCCCCAAAGATGTGTATTTGGACTTGCACTTTTTCCTTTTGTTAATAATGCAAACAAGCGTAAAGTGATGCATGTTGGAGCAAAAACTCTTAATTTCACATATATGCCTGTGAGATTTGAACTGGCTACCAGGAGCAAGATCTTGAGGAAGATTTTTTCTTATGCTATTGGAGTGGTGGTACCTTAATGTCATAAAAATTTGAGCAGGTAAAAAAAAATGATAAATTGTGCTTGGAGAAAGTACTGTATGTGTTCTGCAATATGACAACTGTGTTAGGCTTACAACTACCATTACTTGGGTTCACTGAATGCCACTCAACTCGGCTTACTCAACTCTAATTTCCCACTTTTCCAGAGAAATAAATTGAGTGACTTTTCCCATCAAACTGGAGAGTTCACAGAGGCCACTTTCTGGTGGCCCATCATTATTGAAAACAGACAAATCCAACCTATTCAGCCACATGCTGCTGGGATTACAATAAAGAAAGTAAATACATTCCAAACTTCAAATGTAATCCAACCTTAATAAATATAATCATATTAGAATATTTATTCATCAACAATGGATTCTGGAACAAAATGTAACTAGATTGCTCCCGGACTCACATGGGACCAAGATATAAAACACAAAGGACATGATCCTTCCCCTGAGGCACAGCACCTGCATGTGGCTTAGTCATAAGGCACCACAGAGTCCTGCAACCCCACCCGCCAACTCTTGGCACCTTTGTTCAAGCAATGATGCACAAGACCATTATGGCAGGTAGGAGCTCTGTGCGCACTTTGCCTTCCCATGCAGCCTCTCTTCTCTCATCCTGTGAAGCATTGTGATGACGGCACAAGACACAACTACACACACACACACACACACACACACACAAAAACCTCATTGCAAGGAGGGCACAAGTCATTGGCAGCTCTATGGCCCATGGTGAAGAAATGGAAGATGGATTGTGGTTGGCAAGAGATAGGAAGGTTATGAATTAATAAAAAGCAAACGGGGTTAGTGATGTTCAGAGAAGGAACGCGTGGAGAAACAAGTGAATGCCGACTATAGAGCAGTAGGACAAAAGAGGGAGCTTGAAGCACAGAGTGCTCTGAGAATGAGTTTCAGTAGCAATCCAGAGAAGGGGTACAGAATATGAGCAGGTCCCTATCAATCCACATCACTGTTCTAAAATATAACACTTTGTTCCATATGAAAAGATTAGCATCTTTGATGGCAGCAGTAACTAACCTGCTGTTATTATTGCGAGAACCTTTTAAAAGCCCCTAAACTTACATGGAATGGATATAAAATCCAATGACTTGGATCCTAATTTCAGTCAGCAGACTTCCTGCCTCTCTCTCCCCACTCCAGTCACCCATGCCTTCCCAAAAGCCATTCCTGATGGCTAGTGTACCCTCCATAATGGCATGGGATATGGTGTAGTGGGCTGTAGAGGAAAGAGGAAATCAGCAAAAAAATCAGGGTAACCCTAAGCTACTCATGCATTGCCACCTTAGTTTATAATTATAAGGAAAGAAACAAACTACCAGAATCATTTCTTTAGGTAAAGCACAGATGAGGCTGGCATTCGTTCCAGTGGCTAGTAGCTGGTGGCCAGTAGCTTAGATTATGTTTTAAAAGGATGGCACATGTATGGATGAAAGATTGATCATGAATTGCATTAAGTTTGGCCTGCTAAGTAAATACCTTCATTGATAATGATGCTGTAGGTAGCTATTTCCCAAATAAGTAAGCTTCTCTTCCTGTCAGAAGAAGAAGAAGTGTTTGGATTTGATATCCCGCTTTATCACTACCCGAAGGAGTCTCAAAGCGGCTAATATTCTCCTTTCCCTTCCTCCCCACAACAAACACTCTGTGAGGTGAGTGGGGCTGAGAGACTTCAGAGAAGTGTGACTAGCCCAAGGTCACCCAGCAGCTGCATGTGGAGGAGTGGAGACACGAACCCGGTTCACCAGATTACAAGTCTACCACTCTTAACCACTACACCACACTGTCAGTCTTACATTTATATGAATCTACCCCAAAGATGTCTCTACCTCATAACACAGGTGAGCAAATATCCCTCTAGACTGGTTGGTTAGCCTAAAATATATATAGAATGCTGCTATTTCCTGTAAGTGTCCCAACATGACCAATGGTCAGGGATGATGGGAGCTGTCATCCAACAACATCTGGATGACATCATACTCAGTACACTGGATTGTACATGTTCTGGATTGTACATAGTTATTCATTTTGATTAAAATTCTTGTGGCATAGGAAAACGTCGAAAGTATCTACTGTTTCCACATATGGTTTCCCATTAATCCAATGGGCCCATTCTGTGGTAGGGTAAGTCTGAAGCCTGTCCATAGCTATCTTCAGTTTAGATTTGCTTAGCACTTAGCTGTTATAAGTGCCAGCTCAAAAACACGGATTCCTGCTTGTGCAAGTGATCTACTCAAATGAGCAGGGTAGTATCAGATAACAATACTCAAAAAAATCCTAGTGCCAAATTAGACACTGTGCAATTGCATGGATGATTTTCAAAAGTAAAAAAAAAGGCGTGTTTGTGCTGAAAAACCGGGGGGGGGGGCTTTCATCATTTGTCACTGCTTTGGTCCAAATTTCCCTCTCACATTGGGGAAAAAATCCCAGTAGTGGGAGTGGAAGGTTTCATTCCAGTTCAAATAGCAGCTGCTAGTCATGTAAATATTTATACATATTGGCATTTTGGTAGAATGAATATCTTCTTTGTCTTTGTTACGAATGTTCACGCTAGTTTTATATATTCTGGAAGGCATTTTCATGATGAAGGAGAGCACTGTCTAGCTTAATAGCTTAAAAGGGCAACCCAAATGATCAAGGACTGGAGGAAAGGTTACAGCATTTGAGGCTTTTTGGCTCGGGGGGGGGGGGGTGGCGGCGGCGGCAAGAGGGGACATGATAAAGGTGCATAAAATTATGCACACTTCTCCTCTCATATTATTAGCACCCAGTGTTTGCCAACAAAACTTAATGAGGAAAACTTAAGGATAGACAAAAGGGATTGCTTCATGTAATGCCTAGTTGAATTATGAGATTTGCTGCCACAAATTGTAGTAAAGGCCACCAGCTTGATTGACTTTAGAAGATTAGACAAAATCATGGAGGATAAGGCTGATGATAGGTTGTATTCAAAGGTGGTTTTCCTGAGCAAAGAAAGGGCACCTGGTTTTGATTGATCTCTCCTACCCAATGGCAGCTTCTGTGTGTCCTGCCCCCAAGAGCGTCTCCTGTGAGTTGGAGAACCCTCTGGAACAGCATGGAATATGGCACAGAGCAGTGCATTTGGGAAATACAGGGTGCCTTGCCTTAAGCATTTCCACAAGCACAAATTCACCACGAGATATGGGATGGGTGAAGATGTCCGTTTTGGTTTCTTTCACTTTCCCAGTCTTAAGTTCGGTTTTCAACACATTGGTTTGCAAATTTTTTTGGGGGGGGGGAGCAATCAGCGTTTTAGTGCAAATTTCTCCCAACATACACAATTTGTAATGCAATTTTTGAATTTTATTTTCTCTGACATATACATTTACACCGTATTTTTCGCTCCATAGGACGCACTGGACCATAGGGCGCACCTCATTTTTAGAGGAGGAAACAAGAAAAAAAATTTTTTCCCTGGTTTTCCTCCTCTAAAAGCCCTGGGGTTGTGTGTGTGTGTGTGTGTGTGTGTGTGTGTGTGTTTGGAGGATCAGCTAAACGTTTTGCAGCTTTTTTGCAAAGGGAAAAGCCCTGGCTTTTTTGAGGACCAGCTAAAAGTTTTGCAGCTGTTTTTGCAAAGGCAAAAGGCCTTTTTTTAAAAGGATCAGCTAAAGGTTTTGCAGCTTTTTTTTGCAAAGGGGGAAAAGCAAAGCTCCTTTTGCAAAGGGGGAAAAGCAAAGAGGAAAACCCCCGTTTTTATGGGGTTTAACTCACATTTCTGAAAAATCTTATGGGAGCTGTTTCTACTGTTTCCAGTCAGATAATCTAATCAGCCAGTCACATGTCCTGGGGAAACAAACAACCTCCCTCTGCAGCACATTCAACAAAGGAGGGCGGGGCTGAAAGGGAGCCGGGACTCCTATCTCTCTCCCGATCTATTGCTGATCAGCTGCTGAGCGGGGTCCTTTCAACACTCCCTTTCCTCTTTGTAAAATAAAAAGCACAATCTGCTTTTGGCCCCTGGGCAATTCAGCTCCAGGGACCACCATTCGCTCCATAAGACGCACAGATATTTTCCCTTACTTTTTAGGAGGAAAAAAGTGCATCTTATGGAGCAAAAAATACGGTATTTACACTTTAAGCTAGCATGTGCATCTCTTGAACTGTAGTGAAAAATGGGGACAATGGCAAAGTTCGAAGCATTGCGTTTCAGTTTGTGTATTGTTTCACAAAGTGCAAATTTGGCAAGTTCGCGTTCAGATGGGAACTGAATCCGGTTTCTCCCCCACCTCTACACCGGATACGACCCAAAGTGTACTAATTGTGATGGCTATATATCACCTGCAGGATCAGAGGCAGGGAAGTGACTGTGGGAGAGCGCTGGTGCTCTCGTCCCCTACTTTGGGGCACAGAAGTCCAGTTTGATGCAGCAGGGCTCTTGTTATGTTCTTGTGCTTGCAAATGCAGCATGCTCCTTCTAAAGCAAAGAGTCTGGCATTCCAGAAGCAGACTGCAATACAATGCCTTATTCTAGAAGGGTGTTGACTTAAAGAGTGTGCTGGCTAGATGTTTGCTCATTTTCTATAAATATTATTTAAGATCAAGAAAGCAATATAAGATTCTGCTGCTGCGGTTCCAACAACATATGAAAAGAAATCGAGGGCAGCTTGACATGTGCAGTTTCGGGCAGTGTCAAGTCAGTGCACGCATGAAGGCGTCAGCCATCGCTACCTCCAGATCCCATATAAGTAGAAATCAAACCAGCACCTTCAAGAAATGTGCTGCTAAAAATGACTGCGGTTAGCCCTTTTGCACATGCACTTGTCTGAGTAGTAAGCAGAATGCCACCCTGAAGAAACAAAACCTTAAAATGATAAGATTGGGTGACCCAAAAGACATTGGCCAAGCCTGAGTTCTATTGAAATCAATGGGACCTAAGTTAGTTATGGCCACCTTGTCCCACTGATTTCAACAGGATTAAAGTGTGAATAAAGTTTTGTTGTTGTTTATTAAATTTGTATACTGCCCTTCATCCAAAGATCCCAGGGTGCTTCACAACATAAAAATACAAAGTGAGAATACAAAATACATAATAAAAACAAAACAAAACCAGTAATAAAGGACCCCTGACAGTTAAGTCCAGCCGCAGACGACTCTGGGGTTGCAGCACTCATCTCGCTTTACAGGCTGAGGGAGCCGGTGTTTGTCCACAGATAATTTTTCTGGGTCATGTGGCCAGCATGCCTGAGCCGCTTCTGGTACAACCGAACACCGAAACCAGAGCAGCGCATGGAAACGCCGTTTACCTTCCCACCAAAGCGGTACCTATTTATCTACTTGCACTTTTGGGCGTGCTTTCAAACTGCTAGGTTGGCAGCAGCTCACCCCGTCACGGGGATTTGAACCGCTGACCTTCTGATTGGCAAGCCCTAGGCTCTGTGGTTTAGACCACAGCACCACCTGCATCCCAAAACCAATAACACACCTTCCCAAAAGCACATTTAAAGGGCATAGAAAGTTAATCAGCTGAAGCCAAAGACCTGGTTAAAAGGAAATGTTTTCGCCTGTCCCGAAGGAAATCTCCCTGGGGAGAGCATTTCACAAACAGGGAGCCACCACAGAAAAGGTCCGTTCTCATGTTGCCACCCTCCTGATCTCTCATGGAGCAGGCACACAAAGGAAGTTCCTCTGGCCCCAACCGCAGATGTGTCAAACCTGTGGTGCTCACAACAACAACAAAAGGAAAAGGTATATATGCTCATCAGCTCAAGGAAGAAGCCTCTCCCCACCCCCTCCCAATGCTTCTTCTCCAACGCCACTGCAGAAAATAGCTCCCACAGTGCTTGCTTTAAATTAGACTAGATTCAATACAATGGAGCATTTATATGTCAAAAGACTGGAAACAGGTTGTCAAGGTAAAATTCACCGTAAACAGAGACGTTAATTCAGTTGTTGGCATGGCTCTCTGTTATCTTCTCAGTGCCTTCCAAAGGGTATTAACCCTACCTTTTGGCAGCATGGTTATTTATTATACTGTATTATTTTTTGCACCTGCTGCTTAGCTCTGATAACAGCTCACACCACGCTTTGATTTGCTGGGCTATTTGGAAAGAAAAAATAAAAGGCCCCTGTAACCTGAGCTGGTTTGATGAGAGCACTTTTCCACAGAGTTTTCCTGAGTATATGGCTTTCTGCTGTCATGTGTGAATATCCCATTGCTTCCAACATGCAGAGTCCAACTGGAGGAGGAACGGTCTCCCAAGATGAGATGTGGCATTGTTCTTTTCCATTAACCAGAACCCAAGCAGCACACGGCAAATGCCCAGCTATAAGCAAGTGTGCAGATTGTGAAGGAAGTGTGAGCAAGCTTTCCCCTCCCTATCCTTTGCTGTACTACCCTTGAATGACAATACCACGAGCAAATGCATGAAAGGGAAGTGATGAAAGGGGAAGTCATTGTGGGACAAATGACTTCTCAAGCTCTGTGTAATTTCAGGATCATGGTACAATAGGTATATGCAAATAATGGCTGAGGAAAATAAGACAGTCCAACCAGCAAGCCATTGAAATGTTTTTTTATATGGATCTCTATGTAGCTAACAGCAAGTACTGAAAAAGAAAGCAACGTAAAGCAGGGAACTAAAATTGTTTCATGTTGAGGTCAACAGTTGGAACTATCACTTATGCCTTACCCAAAATTGTGGGTAATGCAAAAATAACACTAATAATAAATGCAAAGACAAAACTGCTCTAGTCGTCTTTGCATTTATTAGTAGTATTATTTTTGCATTTATTTTTGCATTTATATCCCACCTTCCCTTCAAGGAGTTCAAGGTCGTGCGCACATTTCCTCTCCACCCCATTTTACCTTCACAATAACCCTGTGAGGTAGATGAGGCTGAATTAATCCTTCAGGGAAGAGGAGAATGGTGATAACCATTTTAGCATGGTAAAGGATGTGTAACTAACTTGTCACCCATTGGCACACATGCCAGGGTGACACGGCTTCAGTTTGTTCATTCTGTATATAAGCATCCCTTGCTGTTGATATTTCAGTCAATATTCCCAGTCATTCAACAGAGAGTTGTTGGTGGGAAGGGGCCAAGTCTGATGAACAAGTCCAAAGTCAGAATAAACCATTTAGAGGAGCAGACTGCATTGAAAAAATGCTAAATTAAATATACTCCAAAACTGCGCGCGCGCACACACGCACACACTTTATATTCTCCACAACCAAATGCATCCTCAAATAGGAAGGTAAATCCTTCATTTACTCATCTCTGTTTGTAATCATGTGGTCAGGAAGCTAGAATCAGAACAAGCTCCAGGTGATGAGGCAACAGATTGTCAAAGAGCCCCCTCAAGCTCCATCTTCAACACACACCTAGAACAGCAGTGGGGTGCCATTTTCCCCAAGCCATGCCCACCCACCATCTGCTGTCAGGTAATGGACAGGTGGGAGGCGCCATCCACCTGTAAAAATGGCCTGCTGGGGAGCTCTGGATTTGGTCTGCTGGGCTGAGAAGGCTCCCTAGAACATATGAATAAAGAAGAAAATGGAGAGTGGACTGGATTCAACTGTTAGCAGAAGCCAGCACAAGAACTCTTGCTAATGCAATGGTGATTCTCCCTGTCTTCTGCCCCTGTGTGCCCCTCCAAACCTATTTTGGAGGGTTGGGAGGACCCCCCTAGAAAAGTGCCTTGGGGGGTTAGAGGAGAGTTTGTTCCATAGAGCAAGCAGAAATGGTTGCACTGATAGAATGATCTCCTTGGTTCTATGTTAAATTCCACCCCATGTTTTCTCTTAACACTACGTAACCACAGCCAGGACAACTGGCTTCCAGGGCAAAGTCTGAAGTCAATTATTCATAGCTACATACCTGCATTTTCCACAAATACATTTGTGCTCAAAGTGATTTACTGGAGAAAATGATTTACTGGAAATAAGCAGTCTACAATAATTGCACATGATTATAACGCACGACAGAAGTTGTATTATCACTGCAGCATAACACAAAACAACTCAATAATTAGCAGTTCATCTAAAATGCAACAAAAAGCGAGCCTAAAGCTTACCAACAGGTCAAGTGACAACAGGGAGCTTCACGTCCCAACTAGATCCAAAGCAGGCCCCGCCAACTCCAACAACAACAAAAAGAATATTTATACCTAGACACAACAGGCAAGAGAAAAACACCAGCTCTCTCAGGAACGCTCCTAGGGCCAAAGGGTGGGGCAAGCCAGGAGGAAACAGCCACCGCCAGATGGCAAGCATGGAGTCAGTCATTCTTTCCTCCTCCCTATGAGCACCAACACCTGTCTTTCCAAATACTAAAGTACTAGTGCTACTGGCAACTCTACGTGCATTCAAATCCCAGGATGACAATGCAGCAAAAAATTTTTTAAAGGCCAGGAAACGCCAGCAGCTGATCTAGACATCATATCCCAGATTCCTACTGTAAGTGTGTTTATGTCAGAGATAACCGACCGCATGTACAAAGTGGAAGTGAAGATAGCAGCAGTGCTTCTGTCTGGGCTCCTGTCTGGGCTCCAGCAGGTGCCTGGTTGCCAAAATGTACTCTATGCACATTTTCAGTACATAGAACAAATTCTTCTAGGGTAGCAAGCTCTGTCTCTAGCATATGCTCTGGTGTGCATTCATTCTGCGTGTGTTAAATGCCCCAAATGTAGGAGCCACAACTTTGCACTATTGGCAAGATTCTCTTGCCAAGCAAGATAGTAAACTATGACAAAATCCAGCCAAAAAATAATTAAAAGATGGTCATATTGTTGGAAGGAAATTACTTAAGACTGGTGGTGAATTTTTGCATTCCAATGAATGGTTAATGTAACATTGTCTCCCAACTACTGGGATATACATATATATATTTATTATATTTATATTTTGTGCTTCCCAAATAGAGTTCAGAGCAGTATTTAACAGTAACCCTGTAAGATAAATTAAGTAGAAAGACAGTGGTTGTCCTCTTCAGTGTTGGATTGCTTAAGCCCCACTGAATATGTACTGGATTGTAGCCTTAGTGATTTGTCTGAGGCCACCCAGAGGGCTTCATAGCTAAACAGAGTTTTCCATGTTACTATGCTGTTTCAGGTTACTAGTGAACAGAAGTGGTTTTGCAAAAAACAAATTCCATCTTACACCATTGCATCAAGATTCCTTATATGCAAGAGGGGGCTGGATGAGGCCACTGGACTGAAAGCCCCCTGCATTCCCCACTACACAATCTAATAAACTGGTGCATCTATTTTACTGGCTTGAACTGGTGTACAGAATTTTAGGAAACCTAGTTCTGAAAACTAGGGGTTGCTAACAGAATGCTGAGGGTGTCATCAAACAACACCAGACAACTCTAAAATCCACAGTGCACATGCACTCTCTAACTACTACACTTACTTTTAAATACTCAGATTATTTATTGGTTTATCTCAGAAATTATGCCTCATCAATTTGATTTCGGTCAAACTGGCCCTCAAGCTGATTTACAAGCAACAAAAGATACAAGATACATAAAGGTAAAGGGACCCCTGACCATTAGGTCCAGTCGTATCCGACTCTGGGGTTGCGGTGCTCATCTCGCTTTATTGGTCGAGGGAGCCGGCATACAGCTTCCGGGTCATGTGGCCAGCATGACAAAGCCACTTCTGGCGAACCAGAGCAGCGCACAGAAATGCCGTTTACCTTCCCACTGGAGCAGTACCTATTTATCTACTTGCACTTTTGACATGCTTTCGAACTGCTAGGTGGGCAGGAGCTGGGACCGAGCAACAGGAGCTCACCCCATCGTGGGGATTCGAACCGCCATCCTTCTGATCAGCAAGCCCTAGGCTCTGTGGTTTAACCCACAGTGCCATAGATACATATAAAATACATAGATAAATATAAAATAATTGAGAGTGTGTATGTGTTAGTAGAGTATAGGCTTGCAGCAAAATGAAAATATATTTACAATTTACCCAAAGGTTGTGTTTCAAATTAACTGAAAAACTGTCAGCCTAGATTATTGAGGGAGGGAACTTCAGAACACTATTGCCACACTTAGAAAGACCCTGCCCCTTCATAAGTACTTTGAGGGATGTTTTCACTATAGCTATGCCAAATAATAGTAAATATTATAAATGTTACAAAGATTCGTTCCTGTGAAGAAAGGTTCAAACACCTGAACTTTGCATTCAAATGCCAGGGAGACTGCTAATATTTCCTATCTCCATACACTCAGATGCTTGTATTTCTCAAAGTTTTCTGAAGTTGCACCACAGAGATGAACCAACAGAATTCTGAATCATTTATATGGAATTGTGTAATAATAATTGTACGTTTTGGTCAAACCCATTATAAAAAAAGAGACAATTATGTTGGGTACATAGGATTTTCTAACCACAACATCTTGGCTGATTTTTACACGGTCTTCAGATGACATGAGAGAGCAATTATACCATATTATAAATTAGTCACTCACCCAAACTCAGTTTTATATCAAAGCTGATTTAGGACTCATGCAAATTCAGGGTTGCATCTAACAACAAAAAGGCAGGTTTTACATATAGCTGAATCACTTAAAGAATCATCATATTAATCTTTCCTGGTTGTATCTTTGGCTAAGAACCTAAGAAAACAAAGGACACAAAACTAGGAACCTGAGCATGTAGGAATGTTGTGACAAGATTTGTTCTCTTCTGGAGAAGAAATTTTCCAAAGCAGAGACTACCATATTTTCATCCTGCCCCACCCCCTGTCTTTTCCTGTGCCTGCTGAGAAACCAGGTTAATTCAGATACCAGCAAGTATTGTGGCCTTTCTCTTTTATTTCCCCAAGTCATTGTGACTGCCCCACATCTTAGGGAATGAAAGGTATGCATTTTATTCCATCTTTTCCTATTCAGAAAAGGACCAAAATGTTAGTTGCTAGTATTCATGCTGGTCTGTAGGAAGAAAACCTCTGGAGAGTGCATCATCTTTCCTGTTCCGTGTTCTTTTGAATTTCCATGTGCTGCAGCTGTAATAGAATCTGAGGGTGCCTTCTGGCTTCATGATTCAGGAATCATGGTGTCAACATTGATTTTTGCTAATAAAACTCCTTTGCTCTAATCTTTTTTATTACTACAGTACAGATAAAGTACTAGCTAGAACCTTCCTCAAGTAACAAAAGTTGAATATTTTCATTAGGATTTCCTTAATTCTTACTAACGTCTTTCTATTTTAATTTGTTGGAAGCCACCCAGAGTGGCTAGGGCAACCTAGTCAGATGGGTGACTAATAATAATAATAATAATAATAATAATAATAATGCTATATGGAGCATCACCACACCAGCACTTTGCTCAGGATTTCAGAATGAGGCATTTGTTTTGAGCAATAGCCTCAGCAGTACGCAGAAAAGTCAAGACAATGTTTCAAGTGAAGCCCTAGACAGCTCCATGAGGCGCTTAGGCTGGAGACTACATGGATGACATCTAATGATGTCCACCTGCTTGCACAATGGAAATCCATATGTGCAAAGGGATTTCTGGGTACCCTTATCCCCCCTGCATGCCTTCACGGTCAGCTGCAGAGAGTCCTCCAATACTCCAGAAGAAAAGAGAACAGAGAAGCTCTGCTAGATCTTACCCCAAAAGAGCAGATCTGAAGTGTTTCAGCAGCAGCCATCACCATAACTGTGTATATGTGAAGTTGGTATCACTCGTTTTACTCCTTCGTTACTTTTCCTCCAAGAAGCTTGGAAGAAACCACACAGCATTTTCGCCTTATCCCTTATAGTCCCTTTTGAGACTATATCTGATAGTTTTATAAACATATAGTTGATAGACTTTGAAAGCTTCTTGATCTTTGAATTTAGAATTGCACTCCTGCCATCACATTAAAGTAGATCATTATCACTCATCATCTGTTCCAAATGAGGAAATAAATGCATATTTATTTTAAATTAGGAATCCAGTAGTTGCGTCCAATGGAAAATGGCTCTTTTTTATATAAAACAGGATAGTTAATTACTCCATTGGTTGACAAGCCATGTTTCCAACTACACTTCCTGTTTAATGCCCCTGTAACCTAAGCATGTTGCATTCTACATATAGTTTGGGGTTTAATTATGAAATAATGTCACAACAATACAGTAGTAATATATTATAATACTAAAGAAGTCTGAATTTTATTTGTCCAAGTTACATCACCTTTACCTAGATTCTGTTGATAGCTGTTCATTTTTATTTAACTATGTCTTTGCAGGACTAATTGCAAATCATTTGTGTCTCATTCCAAAACATTTGGGCAATCAGAAGTTCTGGAAAATAGGTATCTATCTCCATAGGACTGTAGCGACATGATAAAGTGAGATAACAAGAAACTAGGAAGGTGATTTATCTTCTTTCTTCTTCGGCGATCACTCATAGCCGAGTAAGATTGTCTTCCATGAACACAGTCCAAGTCAGACTAAGTTAGTCTTAATATTGTCTACATCAACCAGCATAATCTCTTGGAGATTCAGACAGGAGTCTGAGTTGTGACCCATCCCCTATATAAATTAATTTATTAACAGGAGCTCTGGGTAAATTGTTTTCTTACCCAGGTTCAGATAGTTGTGTACTATGGCTTTTAAAGTAGAGCACCCGAATTGAGCAGAAAAGTTTCATTTCAGTGCAACATTACCCACTGTATAAAAAATATCCAACTTCTTGATACTGAAGTTGAAGCAAATGCTTCAGGAGACAGAGTCCACAGATGAGCAGATTCTGATGTAGATCTTTATTCACCCATGAGGCAAAAGCAAGGCAACCACCTCAGGCAGCAGGATCCACCAGGGCAGCAGATCCAGTTGTCAATCTTTCTTCCCCACTTGTTCCTGTTGTAGATATTCCTTGACCCCTTCTTCACTGGCAGGAAAGGGGATGCCATTTTGGAGTCCACTTGAGGTGCCAAAATGCCTTGGGTGGGCCCTAGTCTGTTTGTACTTGAGTTCATTGAAATCAATAGGTTACCAACTTTGCATAGGATTGCAGCTTTAATTGCATTTCTTCTACTCACACAGCATGCCCTAGAAGACACATCAGCTCACAACTATCCAGTCTAGAAGAGGCCGTCACATTATTTTTCCTTTGCCCATCTTTGAAGGCACCTTGCAATTATATGTTTCCCATGGCTGACACATTAACAGATGGTACTCTTCCACTTGAGAACATTAATGTGGTCCTTCAGATGCCACCCTCTTGCCTGCAGGATATCAAAGAGGAAAAATTCTAACCCCACCCAGACACAAAGGAGTATTTGTACTAATGCTTTGAGGATGCTGACTGAGCCCATTTCATAGTTGCAGTCAAATGAGAAAGTTTTGCATAGGGAATGAAATGTGTGGCCCTTAATTTGGAGTGGGGTATTTGGGATTTCACAAGCTAAAATGAGGGTACAACTGACATTTTTTGAAATATTGTTGCAATCAAGCAAATATATCCAGACATGATTAAAGTCCGTACAACAGAGCTCTAAATTAGGTTATATCCATACATGCAGTGAATGAACTATACTTTTAAAAGTATTATCTTCAGCAACGAAGCTGTTATTATCACTGTTGACATTTACTGTATGATGTCAACTTCTATGTATCTAATTTGCTTAATGGTGTTTACTTTGTGCCTTTAAAGGCTGACCAAATAACACAATTATTTGGAGTTATATATGCTTTCTGAGAGCTAGAAATACAATTAATCTTACAATAACATTTATTTATATGTGCCTTGATCTAGGGACCTGTGTGGCTTTCCTTGATCATTTAGAGAAGGCAGCTAAATGTTTGCAAAGAAAATTTAACATGGAGCTGACCAGTCAATTGGAATTAATAGGGAAACTCACCTAGTCATGTTTTTGTATGTCCATCAGATCACATATGTCCACAAGACATCACAAATGAAAGCACTCATGGAAATTACCTAATTAATTCCCTAGTTTAAACATTTTTTTTTTTAAAAAAAGTTGTTGTTGTTCAGTCATTCTGTCATGTCCGACTCTTCGTGACCCCATGGACCAGAGCACGCCAGGCACGTCAACTTTTTAACCATTTCTTAAAATACCCGGTACTTTTCTACAACATGAGTTAAAAATCTTTTTTTAAAAAATGAAATCCAGCTTTCCAAGAGTTTTCCCTGACACAGTTGCTCTTTAGTACTTCAGGGACTTTATATCGATTGGCAATATATCTTTATTGAAACTCTAGGCATTATTGCTTGAAAGACAAAAAGTAGTGTTCCTTCCCAATATGGTATCTTAAGCACAACACAGCTCAGAGTTCCTTAGTTCATGGTGACATTTTCTTTCTTTCTTTCTTTCTTTCTTTCTTTCTTTCTTTCTTTCAAAAAATATTTTTAACCATTACCATAAATCATTTTCGAATTAATTAATAAAACCTCCAAATCAAGGAAAGCAAAGAATATGGTTTAACGTCACCACCAAAAAGAGATGAAAAATGCTCATTTCTCAACCAATTTGTTCTCAATCACATTATCTTTTGCTCATACATACTGTGTTATTGCTGTATCCCATATTCTTAACAACACCAACAAAACTTTATAATGTTGAGGAGCAGATAGTTTCACCACCCCTCCGCAGTCAGGAGGTTGGTGGCCATTCACACATCATCCACATATCCTTCAAAACAATTCAAAATAATATTTATTGGTTTTCTCAGTATTTCATATCCAGCAATGTAGCCCAAAATTTGCCTCCAATAACCTTGATTTTTTTTCTATATCCTCTATATCCTGTACAAATAATATGCACCACATCTCCAACAATAGTCATGGGACAGCTAATATACGTGTTTCGGTTTATAGGGAATCAGGCACCATGGGTGAAGTCTTGAAATAGTTATGTTTCAAATTCATTGCTATCACTACTTTACAAATTCTGTCCCCTGTCCGCTGGTGCACACACACACACACACACACACACACACACACACATTTGCAGAGGTCAGCAGAGTAGTCAGCTTAATGCAGGAGAGAAAACAAGCAGAAGCAAGCAGAGATATGGCCCCCGGAAAGAGTGGGAGCCATTTCTGCTGCTAAATTTACAGACCCCAGAAAATAGGTCAGAAAATAAGCTATATTTAATTTACAAGTGTGTAAGTCTTTTCAAGATTTATGCCAGTATTATTTTTTGTGATAAAAATTATTTCAGAATTTTACACATTTTAGAGTAGTGCTAAGTTTCCTGCAATATCATCATTTGCTGGGCTTTTTTCCAGTTGGAACTCACTGGAACTCAGTTCCGGCACCTCTCAGGTGGATGCTATTGCCATTATAAGAGAACAAGGGGTGAGCTCCAGCACCTCTTTTTCTAGAAAAACAGTTCTGATCATTTGGTATTATAATACATGCATCACAACATTTCTTTATTGAAATACGTGTGTGTTTTTAAAATGTATGCTACAAGTGCCCCTTTGCAAGACATAAAAGTGCCCTTTCGAATTTACCTCCTTTCCCTCATGAAAATTGATCCTTAAAAATATCCCATGCTTCCAAGCTTAGGCAGCTTGGTCTTCAATGGCCTCTACCCATGCTGCATTAAAACCTAGCTTTGTACAATTATGTCACATTTGTTTCCAAAGGTCTTAAGATCATGACTGTACGCAAGAGCAATCCTAAGAGTGCATACCAAAAAATCCCCCTGAGATCACTTGGCTTTACTTTATAGGTTGCAGCCTAAAGTCCTTTTATTTCACCCTCTCCTCAAAAACAGACAAGTTCAGTTCACAAGGCCTGGTGTTGCATCTGGATTTGGAAAAGCCAAATTCAAGTTCTTGCTCAGCTATGAAAATGACTGAGTGATCTCAAGTGTCGCTATCTCAACATAACTTAGCCTCCCTACCTGTAGTACTTGGGAAACGGGGAAGAATTGCAATAACCATTTAAAAAGCAGACATAATACCAAACGTATCAGAAGTGACTGAAAGCTTGCTAATCTGTGGCCTTCGTTCCAGGTTTTGATGAACCTGAGGAAAAAGTAAATTCCAAAGCTGCGGAGCAGTTGCCTAGAGAAGACCTCTCTGCATACCCCCACTTGACAACATCTACACACACAAACACACACCCCCAGTGGCTTGGGAACGGCTTCTCCATGGTGTGAATTCTCAGTGCTTGAGCGAAAATTGCAATTATGCAGGCAGGGTAAATCATGTAGGCCTTTACCACCCCATAAGCCCCTTTCTCCAGCAATTCTGGTTTCTGGGAGTGAGTGGGTTGGATACCATAACAATCAGCTGACTGGAATGTATTTCTCCTTGCTGGAGACAAGTTAGATTTCATAGATGTCTCCTTAGACTCCTGTCTCTAGTTGTTCAGAATCTGACTTTTAAACAAATACTATTAGAAAAGTCCACAGTGTTCTGATGATTATATTTTGTAGTAGAATGTCCCTATTTTCTGAGGACTGTTGGAGGGTATGTTATGCTTATTTTCTCTGATGGTGCATGAACATTGGGCATATTGGGGAACTGTGTTTTCCAGGATTAATAGACCATATGTCACAGCAACTTTTCATACATAATGTGATCTCCTATTTCCTTGTAATCCCTTTCTTTGCTTTTTTGTTCACAGTACTCCATCAGTCTTCCTTTGTGATCAATTTAAGACTTTGCGGGGACTAACCGTGTGTCTGTGCAATACTACTTAACAAATGTGTCAACTGTATCATAAAGAAGGTTGTTGGTTTTGTGCAATTATGTTGAAATTCTAAACTAACTGACAATTTTCAGTGAAAACACTCCCCCCCCTTTTAATAAAAAATGACTGTTTATCCAAGTGAAAATAAAATGGGGGAACCAGTTATGCTACCCTGAGATTCAAAGAAGGATGGGAAAGAAAGAAAGAAAGAAAGAAAGAAAGATAGAAAGAAAGAGAAAGAAAGAAAGAAAGAAAGAAAGAAAGAAAGAAGCCTGTGGTTTAGCTTGTAAACAGTGCCTTACAGTGCAATTCCATGCATGTTTATTTGGAAGTAAAACTGTTCAGTGAAGCTTAAGCCTTTGTAAATATGTTTAGGATTACAACCTTATTTTAGTTTACTCCACCGTCCTATTAATTAATTCAGAAATTAACCTCACTAAGGCTTACTTCTAGATAAGTGTTCACACAATCACAGCCAAATTTGCATTTGCTGCTGGTCAAAAGAAGAACAAAAAGAAAATGGGAAATAGAACATCTTCTATTGGATAAAAAAGAGTGACTAACTACTTCAGTTTTAAGCTTTGTTTTCCACTTTGTATCTGCACACATTGTGTTTTTGTGTGTTTTTTTTTAAAATGCATATCACAGCTGAAGCTATTTTACTCCTTTGCATTTATGTTCTATAACAAGAAGCCTGCATGCCTTTCATTATACCACTTGACATAAAACACTTCTTAACCACCAGCACCATTGATAAGAATGCAACTGTGGTTAATAAAAGGAAGGGGTTAAGTTAAAATATTGGCCAGTTAGTTATATCTGAATTTTATGTACTCAGGTTTTCTCTTTGGTACACCAAACAGTGTATTCTAGATTAATCAAGCATTAAAAAAAAAACCTGCACGTATATGACTGAGGAGTTATTGAACAAGTTAAAGTGCCTATTCAGCATACATAATATGTACCTCAATTTGTGCAGCTTGCCATTACAGAATTGCAAGTAGAAAATAATATTTTAAATAGCACTACCATCGTTGATTCATGGTTATTCAAACTAAATGTCAATGAAAGCCGATGGAAAGGAACACACCAATACAGCCAGATTAAAATTCTGAAGGTCATAACTTTGTTTATACGCTATTCTTATATTCAGAAACTCAAAGAATGTTAACCTATTACTTACTATAAGAGCATGGATTCAACATGGTGACCTGCCACTGAAGAAGTGGAATTTGGCTTAAGAAATTAATAATAACTGTGAAACCTTGTGTAAATTTGTTGTCGATCAACACAGCACAGGAGTGAGACAATTTCATGATACGAAATTATTAGTAGCCCTGGTTATAATGGCAATTGGGTGATAGGGAACAATCTGGAAATTGGACCCAGAAGCCCAATTGAAACAGATCAGTGGTTTTGTGAGAACATTACAAAGTCTCCTTCACCAGACAGGCAATCAATATATTTGCAGACGATCAGCAACAATATTATATTCAGCAGGCCTGATTACAATATCCATACTTCAATGCAAACCCACAAATATAATTTGAAACACTTGAGAAATTAGGAGCAACTCAGTATTCAGAAGCTGGCATGCCCACAATTGGAGTGCCCGGTACTAAATTAACATATACTTGAAAACATATAGAATGTTACTAAATCAGGACTAATAGCACAATAATCACTGTAACTAAAGGTAGGAGATATTAGTAGTAGCAGCAGCAGCACTAGTAGAACAACTTTAAACAAAAACAAAATGCCCAGTGTATTGCTGGTTGAGCCAATGAATCCTGCACGTAATTAGGATATTTTAAACCCATTTATTTTAATGGGATTTGAGCTGCCCGTGCGTAGCCAAAATCTCTTAATGAGAGCTTTTCAACGCCCTTTGATCAAAACATTTTAGTTGCATTTTTCAAGGGAAGGTTGGAACATCATCGTTATGCCAGAGATTAGTTCATACTTGTGCACCTCTAGATTTTATCCCTAGTGGCAGGGTTATTTGTTTAAAATGAGCTGAGCAGCACGCCGAGTTCAAAGCCCTTACCTCATTTAGCTGCTGGTTCTGTTGGGGAAATCCTTTAGCTGCAGCAGTGAAAAGACTGATCAGATGTTATACCAGATGTTAGGTACACATAGGTGGCAGGCTATCACTTCAAAAAACCTCACAGCAGTGAAGGCAGGTGCTTGTGATATTAATTTTAAAACATATTTTAGAATGTTTAGCTGGCCAATTGTGGAATTCCTTAGGTCACTTCCTGTTATTCTGATTGGATCGTCTAAAATAAAACTTAAAAAAAAACCCCACAGGGATTGCAAACATTTGCATACAGCCAGCCAACTCACACCTTCCCGCACAAACAAAACAAGTCTAACCAGGTTACACTTCTGTCCCAAGAACAAAAGAGAAAGAGCCCTGTTCATGGATGAGGCATTGGTGTGTGTGTGTGTGTGTGTGTGTGTGTGTGTGTGTTTAAGACGATCCCATTTATTTTATTTTATTTTTGCTAAGGACAAGTTATTCCAGGCAGTTAATATAACTTCAAGAAAGAAAAGCAAACTCCAGAAACGTGGCCATCATTTCTGACAGCTGAAACCAGGCTGGGGGTGGGTAGGGGAAATAACCAGAAAACGAACAGTATGGAATAGATTTGCATTAACTGCAAGCTCAAGCAAATGTTCCAACACTGACGGATTATCTTTCTCCTCCCTGGTGTTCACTTACCCTCATTGAACTAAGTCATATATTAGAGTGTTTGTCTCTGTGCCTTTCCTTTCCCCCATATTATTTCTGTGTGCGCACACCACAAAGGCACGGTAGAAAACAGAACAAAACAAAAACTTGGCACAAACTGAAAACTGCATACCTGCACAAGGAGTGACTGTGGATGTGGCAATCAATGCACAAAGGGGCAGCCAGAGTGTAAGACTTGTGCCGGTGTCCATGGTGCTTTTCAGATTCTACCCAGCCTCTGCTATCTGCTCAGAACAGAGACAGTTTGTACATTGCTTTGCCAAGCCCTGGCCATGTAGCCTTGGGTCCATGAGAAGCTCCACACAATTGGTACCCTTCAAATGGATTTAGCAGTAGCTGTGCTTTTGACTTTGTACAGAAGAATGCAGTGCCAACTGGCTCCAGGTGACGGAAAACACGTGTGAGCAAAAGGTAAAGGGACCCCTGACCATTAGGTCCAGTCGTGTCTGACTCTGGGGTTGCAACACTCATCTCGTGTTAATGGCCAAGGGAGCCGGCGTACAGCTTCCAGGTCATGTGGCCAGCATGACAAAGCCACTTCTGGTGAACCAGAGCAGCGCACGGAAACGCCGTTTACCTTCCCGCTGGAGCGGTACCTATTTATCTACTTGCACTTTGAAGTGCTTTTGAACTGCTAGGTGGGCAGGAGCTGGGACTGAGCAACAGGAGCTCACCCTGTCGCGGGAATTCGAACCGTCGACCTTCTGATCAGCAAGCCCTAGGCTCTGTGCTTTAACTATAGCTTAATTCCTGCACCTCTTTAACCTGACTAAGATAAGGAACAGAGTACCAGAGATAGATGGGATTGACACATTCAGAAAAATGGTTGGTGGTTGGATTAAAACTAATAAGAGAGAACAGCCACAGTGGGTATTGGAGGCGGGCTTAGTTTTGCATTTAGTCAAAAGGAGAGGGCTGGTGTAGCGCAATTTTGCACCTTTGCACATGCCTGCAGACAGAGGTGCCAAATTCTGTTGCCAGGTCTATGTAAATGAATAGCCTCATCACAGGATAAAAAGAGTTAAGATCTTCCCTATTAGAAGGTGTAGCTCAGTTGTTGCAGAGACACCCAACACAACTTTTCCATTGTTGACCAATAATCTACCCATGAAGCAGGAAACTGGACTGCATTGGGTGGGAGATCTAGTCTACAAATCTGGACTCCTCAATTCTATTCACAAATGTAATTCACGTTTGCTTTCAGAACTTAAAATCTCTGGAATGTTATTGATTATCTATTCTCCATGCCATTGTGGTCTCAGCTAAAGCATGGTGGGAGTAGCGTACATAGAGCTCCAAGTACTGCATGCATAAGAGTGCAGCTGGTCGTGGTTCAAGTCTGCTATGCGACATCCGCAAAGAGCATGTTTTGGTCTGGTTTTTGTAAAATTTGAAGTGCAGGAACTAATCAGTGCAGCCTCCATAGCCACATACCCAGAGTCCATACCCATACCCCACAAGATATGTCCCAAAATGCAAACTGCTGTTTTAGCAAGACAAAATCTAAATTTGAAGTAGAAATACTTAATAGTGACTTTAAAGTACTTGCTAAGATGTACAAAATGCTGTTGGAATGGAACTTGAAAGATGAAGAAGTGAAGTCGGTGATGATTCACTGGGCAAAAGATATTGGACATAACATTATGCTAGAGGACTGGGAAGAACTATGGAGGGAAGGAATGAAGTTTACAACTTGCACATCAATAAAAGAGAATCTGTTAAAAATGATGTATAGATGGCATATTACCCCAGCTAAACTAGCAAAGATGTATAAGTTAGATAATAAGTGTTGGAAATGTAAAGAAAAAGTCGGTACCTTTTTTCATGTCTGGTGGGAGTGTAAAAAGGTGAAAATGTATTGGGATAAGATATATCTTGAACTAAGATATATCTTGAACTAAGAAAAATGTTGAAATACAGTTTTGTTAAGAAGCCAGAAGCTTTTTTGTTAGGTATGATAGGTACAGACATTGAAAAGAAAGACATTAGACTTTTCCAATACGCTACGGCGGCTAGAATTCTTCTAGCACAAAAATGGAAACAAAATGAATTACCGACGGTTGAAGAATGGACAGTGAAATTGACTGAATATGCAGAAATGGACAAATTAACGGGAAGAATCCGGGAGCAGCGGGACCAGAAGTTCATCAAAGACTGGTCAAAGTTTACGAACTATTTAAAAGACAATTTACAATTGAATACGTTAATAGGACTTCAAGAAGCTTTGTAGTTATATTGCAGAGTTATCATTGTAAGTAGGATAGCAGTAAGAGAATTTGTGTTTTTTTTTGTGAAATTTTAAGGCAATGGTTGATTTAAGAACTATAATATTAAGTTACACATGAGAAAGCCATGTGAAGGGGTTGAGGGAAGTCATGGCTTTTTAGCCAATGTTGAATGTAAGAATGTTTTTTGTTTGATTGTAGTATTAATAGTAGTTTAAATGTAAAATAATAAAAATTATATTTAAAAAAATGCAAACTGCTGTACAGCTATAGACTCCCAAAATAAGCATGGCATTTGTTTTGTTTGTATCAGCTGATGGTCAAAGAATAGTGATTTGTCAAAGGATGTTGGACTTTGGCAAGGAAGTCTTGGGTTCACATCTCTGACAAGTAGGGATGGGGAAATCTGTCGATTTTGGTTACTCTCAGTTACCAATTTTTCCATTTGTAAGTTCAGTTCTCCATATTTCCACATCAACCTGGGGTTTTTTTTTTTATTCAAGTCCTTATGAAAATTCATCAGCATACACATATTTGTACAGTACACAATTTACCCTAACACGAGCACCTTTGCAAATCAATTTTCCCTAATACAATTAATTTTCACTGTTATATTCACTTTTATGCACACTACTTGGATTGGATTACTTGAACAGAGAACTGCACCGCAAAATCCACAGAATGCAATTTCAAAGGACAGGTGTGTTTTGGTTAGCATATTGTTCCAGAAAATATGAATTTCTAAGTTTACCTTTGAATGCAATGTCAATAAAATTTCTTCCCCATCCCTACTGACCAGCCATAAAGTTCACCAGGTGACCTTGGACAAGTTGCTGTCTCAGCCTAGCCAACAAAGGGATCATGTGCCAGGCCAGAATAAAATTCCAACCCTGCACGTCAAGAATACACCACTAGAATATATTGCTTGAGCATATTATGTTGCCATTTATTGTATCTTTACCAATACTTGTCAGCAGACTCTACACCAGAGGTCACCCCTATCAAACAACTGCTGAGGGCCCACCACTGACCCTGTTGTAAACCCAAAATGGTGGCTACAGTTATCTGGGCCTGACACTCCTCTCAGGGCTGATCAGCCACCATTTCCCCCCTTCAGCCAGCACTGCTACCATCATACCTTGACAGCTAGAGTGGCATTTTTGCCTCTACTGCTACCATCACTTCAGCTACAGCAGTGGAAGAAAATTGTCATGCTGCACACCTGCTGTCGAGGGAAGGGGAGGAGTTCGTGCTGCAGAGGGGGAGACTATGCCAAACAAAACCAATCCTGATTATAGGAGGTTGAGAGGCACTGGCTTGCTTAAGGCAACCTAGGGAGTGGATGCAGTATCTGATCCAGGTGGATCAATATCATTCAAAGTGGATGCAATATCTGATCTGGGACTGCTGCTCAGTTTCTTATACTGAGATACACCAATTCTCACAAAGGGTTGTAATTTGTGACACAATTCCATCAATCACGGTTGTAAAACATTAGTTTTTTTTTTAAGCAAGACTAGCTGTAGTAATGTACGGAAGTGAGAGCTGGACCATAAAGAAGGCTGATCGCCGAAGAATTGATGCTTTTGAATTATGGTGCTGGAGGAGACTCTTGAGAGTCCCATGGACTGCAAGAAGATCAAATCTATCCATTCTCAAAGAAATCAGCCCTGAGTGCTCACTAGAAGGACAGATCCTGAAGTTGAGGCTCCAGTACTTTGGTCACCTCATGAGAAGAGAAGACTCCCTAGAAAAGACCCTGATGTTGGGAAAGATGGAGGGCACAAGGAGAAGGGGACGACAGATGAGATGGTTGGACGGTGTTCTCGAGCTACTAACATGAGTTTGGCCAAACTACGAGAGGCAGTGAAGGATAGGCGTGCCTGGCGTGCTCTGGTCCATGGGGTCACAAAGAGTCGGACACGACTGAACGACTGAACAACAACAACAAAGCTGTAGCTCTTGACGTGGGTCCAAGTCTGTATCGTTGTTTTCCTTTCCCCTCAGTGATCATTCCTCCAGTCCCAACTAGGTGGCCATGAAGGACACAGAGGAGCGTATCTTGTTGCTATGAAACGCAACATTGCAGGCAAGATAAATTTAAAAAAATTGCCCAGTAGCACCTTAGTTGGTCTCTAAGGTGCTACTGGGCATTTTTAAATTTTATTTCGACTGCGTCAGACCAACACGGCTACCTACCTGAATCTGAATTGCGGGCAAGGAAATTGACTAGGTGCGGTGGGTAGATTAAGGACAGTAGGAGCAATTGGAAATGGCAACAGCAGCAGAGATGTTTGACTGCTGTCATGAGGCCAAGGTGCAGTTCTAACTGTTAGAACAAATAATCCAGATGTATCCCATAGGTAGGCTAATTCTACTTTTGAGCCTCTACTGGGTTGCTCAGGTAAGTACTATGTGTTGTGACTGCTGCAGGAAAGACCAGCGTTGACCTCAGCTCCAATAGATTCCACCTGTGAGTTTCACCACATGATGGTATGTAATTCAAACCAGCTCTGCTTCCAGAAGTAGGTCAAAAATACACTAGATTTCTTCATATGCATACATCATGCCATATAGTTACAATATTGTGACTCACCTGTGCCAGTAAATATGATCACTTAAGTACAAACAACTTGCACAGGCACTATATTAGCATCCAAGTACCTTTGACAGAATGATGATCGTGGAAAGAAGAAGAATATGAACATGGAGACGAACGGTTTACGCTCTTCTTCCTGTACTCAATATTGGAGGGGGCACAAATGGTGATTGAGAAATATGCCACAAGATTCCAACTTAATGTGGCTCACTTATTTTGTACATAATGAGCACATAGGTGCTGTTGTCCCATTTATTGCAGTGCCCCTCCAAATGTGCATTCTCATTGGTCAGCATTAAGGCACAAAGAGTGGAGTTGTTCACAGAAAACTCCCCAGGATGTTCATCAATAGTGTGAAGAAAAGTGGGGTTGCGCCTGCAAGGCATGCCCCCTGGATAGTGATACATGCAGTTAAGGCAGAGGGCCTTCTCGGTAGTGGCAACCGCCCTGTGGAATGCCCTCCCAGCAGAGGTCAAAGAGATAAATAACTATCTGACAGCCCAGCAGAGGTCAAAGAGATAAATAACTATCTGAAGGCAGCCCTGTTTAGGGAAGTTTTTAACCTGTGATATTTTAATGTATTTTAATATCTGTTGGAGGCTGCCCAGAGTGGCTGGGGGGGGGACCCAGCCAGTTGGGCGGGGTACAAATAAATTATTATTAAAATTATTATTATTATAACCACACACACACAGTGACCAGCCATTCAGCATCAGCATGTGGAGTCTGTACATGCATTGATCTTATCCTGGCAATGACTTCTGACTTTGACTCCTTGCAGGCAGTGCATCTGTGTTTAACCATAATGGGGGGGGGGCTCCCATAGCAGCTGCACTGGCATGGTGCAAGGGAGCCAGCGCATATCAGTCATGTCCTATGGAAAGTGGACAAGGCAATGCGGTATGCAGTGGCGCATCTGGGTGGCAGGGTCATGCAGCACACAGGCATTACATTTGGACTGATATCAACCAGATGGTGTGCATTTATCAGCTGCTGGCAAGGAAGCTTGGTTGCTAGATCTATACTGGGGTCTGCGGAATTGGTTGCAGCTGTAGGTAGCCAGTGAGGTGAGCCAGTGAGGAAGCAGCAGCTTGTGTGGTAGATAAGGTATTGCATTGAATGCTTTGTTTACTCCTAGATTGGGGGGGTGAGTGATGGTGCATCACTTCCTTGATCAGGTAGGATATTTCAGGGTACCTCAGTAAAGGGGTACCTTCCAGACACTGGCAGTACTGGGTGGTAGCAAGGTTGGGGATGGGCAGTTGCACTGGCGCTGCCACAACAGGTATTTAAATTTGCAAAATTTTGTGCAAAGGGAATAGAATTAAAGGGAAAGAAACATTTATTTGCGTGTTGAGACCCCGAAGCCACCCCCCACTTTGATGAATAAGGCACAAGGACATGGATATTAGGTCAATGGTTATTGGGCAAATTTAGGCCACAACGTTATTGGCGTAAATGATTATATACTGATTGTTGTGCAGACATCTCAAGGTGGTGTATGACAATTGCACAAAATATGATACAAATACAATCAAAAACTCTAAAACATGGGGGGGGTGTTTTAAAAAGCAGGAAATTTAAATATCCTTAAAATCCCATAACAGCTGTTATCAGTAGCCTGTAAAAGCCATGGTAAAAAGAAAAGGAATAGTTTTCAGCATATGCTGGAACTGCATCATGGTTGGTGCATGCCTTACTTCTAGAGCGAGACCATTCCAGAGGCCACCACAGAGAAGATCCTGACTTGTGATGGATGTCTGCGGGCAAAAGTGACACAGACTACAAACAAATTCATCCTGCCTTCTGTCTGCTTAAGATCTCCAATTTTCGGTGCGGCTGCATAGTGGTTACAATGTAAAAGAGGTTTGGGTTGTTTTTTTTTTTACTTTTACATACAAATGGATGTGTTCAAAAAAAATTAAAAATGCAGACAAGACAAGCACCTGCAAATCAATAACCTCCTTCTTTATATCTAGCACAGGATATACCTGCCTCTCGCTCACTTTCATTTTTCTCTCAGTACCTTTGGACTCTGAATTGTTTAGCCCTCTCCATGCTTGTGAATACACCTTTGTCTACAGCTACCACAGGCAAATACTTTGGAACCAGTTCATCCTATCTCTAATATCAACACAAAGTACAGTGGTATTAATATGCAAATATCAGGTTTATGATTAACGGCTTTAAAATTCCAATGAATCAGGAGCACTTTCAAAGATACTCGTTTGCAGCTGAGTTCAGGGAGTGCACCCTTTGCTCACTGTATTTGAATTTCAGGAAACAGTGTGGTCTCAACAACCACACAGAGTTAAAACAAAACAAGCAAACAAACAAACAAATCTTCCTAGATCCCAAGAACACAAAGGCCAGAGAAAATTGCCTCTTCTTAATGAGTCTACATCTAATTCAGACGTACATGCACAACATTCATCCATTCCTGGATACACATTCTAAAACCTTTCCAACACCGTTTTTATCCATAGTTTCATTAACCCCATTAGAAATGGAAGTTGATGAAATAGCTCCCCACCAGGTACCTAAACCCTAAGGATCTTGTTGCTGCCCACAAATTATCACGTCACCTTTACTGAATATTTGGGGCTTTGGCTACTATATTCTGAATTAAAACCCTTAGATCATAGTCCCCCAAACTACATTTGCAGAACATCTCTAGACCATAGACTATATAATTTCAGTTAATAAATAAAATATTTTAAGATGAAAACCATTTGGTCCACCCAGACCAAATATTAACTACCTTGTGTCATATGGCCTGATCCTCTTACAGGGGGATCCTAAGGGGTATTTGCAGGATGCCAAGTGGATTGGTTCCTACATCCCAAGTCATCCTGGCTTCTGCACTAGCTGAGGGGGTTGGGGACCTACCTTACTTTTGTCCCAGTGCATTTTTCCCCCCACTGACTCCAGGATGGTGTGGATTGGGGGTCCAATCCTAGGGACTCTCCACTGGATCCAAGGCTGCTGGATCGCTGCCCTGTCCTGGAGCCAGTGGGAACCCCAACAGCAGACAGTATTTGCCCCAAGAGTTTTCTGTGAGCTTAGAGAGGTGCTCTGTGCCAGATACAACCTTTCCACCAGTGGAGTTCCTATCAGCAGGCAGAGATATCCCTCTCTCCAGTCCTAATCCCTTTCAGTCAGTGAATCTAGAGTTTAGGATTGCTCTGCCCATTTTAAAATATGATCATCTTTAAAAAGAAAAAGAAGTGCCTTTTGTTTGCAACAGCTTTTATTGTGATAACTTTTCAACTGTCGTATTTATTTTGAACCACCCAGAGAATTCGTGTTATGGGAAGGCTACATAAATTCAGTTAATAATAAATGAACAAATTACTTAACTGTGTCTGTCCGATAGGAAGATTAGGTGACCTGAGAAGTTGTTACAAATGTTTCATCAGCAGAAGCACCTCTTCTACTTGCTTTACAGAACAAACCCCCTCTCCTCTCCACATTTGTTTTACAGTTCTCCCAACCCCATCAGAGCCGATTAGGTGCTGGGGGGTACATGGGAAGATGAAAGGGGAGAAATCCCCATTGCATTAGCAGAAGTCCTTGCATGAGCTTCTGCTAGTTGGACCAGTTACTTGAATCCAGCCTCTGGACTTTTGTATTGTTTTTAACCACTGCATATGATCTTTCGTGGCTCAAATGCACTAATGCAGGGGTGGCCAACTCCTAAGAGACTGTGATCTACTCACAGAGTTAAAAACTGGAAGTCATCTACCCCCTTTTTGGGGTTCAGGTCAAAGTTGTTGAGCTTTTTTAGGGGGGGCACAGTTATTCAGCTTCTTTGGGAGGAGCCAATGATCTACCAGTGATCTACCACAGACGTCTAGTGGTCTACCGGTAGATCACAATCTACCTGTTAGACATGCCTGCACTAATGCAGATAAAAGTAGCTCAAAAAGTTGCAGGGATGTTGAAGAATTGAATTTACCTGAAGCAACCAGGTTTCCAACTCTTTCTGACAAGTTTGCGGCCGTACCCTCTTTCTGCTGTGGATTATGGTGTTTTGTTTTGCTTTGCTTTTGCTTTTTTATACCTTTACTGGCATAAGGGATTATGCTTATGCAGCCTCATGAAAGATACAGGGTTTAGGATGAAAACAAAATATGGCAGGATTGAAATAAAATGATGGTGGCAGGTTTTAGCTTATTTTATTGGGTTGCATTTTATATTATTAAGTTGCTTTTTTGTATAAAGCTATCAAGAAATATGGGTTGCGGGTGGTGCTGTGGGTTAAACCACAGAGCCTAGGGCTTGCCGATCAGAAGGTCGGTGGTTCAAATCCCCGCCACAGGGTGGGCTCCCATTGCTTGGTCCCTGCTCCTGCCAACATAGCAGTTCAAAAGCACATCAAAGTGCAAGTAGATAAATAGGTACCGCTCCAGCGGGAAGGCAAACAACATTTTCCTGCGCTGCTCTGGAAGCTGTACGCCGGCTCCCTCAGCCAGTAAAGCAAGATGACTGCCATAACCCCAGAGTCGTCCACAACTGGACCTAATGGTCAGTTGTCCCTTTACCTTTACCTTTACCTTTACTAACAAATATGAAATTAACAGTGCAATCCTAAAGTCCATTCAGAAGTAAGTGCCACTGAGTTTTATGGGTCTTATTTCCAGGTAAGTAGGTATAGGATTTTGGTGTAACCCATAAAACCAAGCATATCAACCTTGCTATATTTGCATCGAACGTTTCAAACCCCCATCTAATTTAGTGCCCAAATTATTTACTGTAAATGACACAAAATATTTCTAAAGGTTCACAGATCTGTACGCTTTCACCCCATTTTGTTTTTAAAGTGGCAGTCTTTGCCTTCATTTGAAAAATAACAACAACAGCTATTTGCAATCTCTTAATCATAGAGCTGGCTCACTTAATCCTTGCAATGGTAGAATTACCTACATTCAGGACAGGTGACTGCAGCAAAAAAAGTATCCATGTTGACTTCCAGATTTCCCACAGCCGCAATGTGTTAAAGTGGTCAAGACAGCAGGACTTTACATTATCCTTAAAAATATCCATGAAGTCCACAACTTCCTTGGGCAATTTGTTCTATTAGCCATCTCTTTTCGGAAGCTGATTTCTGACTTTAATCTGCTCTGTGGCAACTTGAATTCAGTCGTTGGTGATAACCCGGCTACTCTCGCACCTGCAACTCATGAGATTTCTAATTTAGCCAGCTGCTCGGGATTACACTGAACAGTTAAGAATAATGCCTTGTTATTCAAGAAATGTCTGACTATAGGAATAAGTTTGGACATGTGGTGCTATGTACGTACAGTAATCCTTATTTCCTTCCTCAGGCGCCCTGGTAAATGGTGGTTTTCTTCTTCTTTACAGTAATCCCTTAGAGATGTTTAAACTGTTACGATGGTCTACACTTCTGCAATTTCTTAGCTTAGCTAAAGCTGTCTCATTACTTTTTCCTCATATGTCAGGGCTAGCCATAGTATATGTTGGATATGTCTGATTACTTAAAGGCTGCAATCTCTAAATCCACTGTTAGAGAGTAAACCCCATTGAACTTAAGTAAACATGCACAGGAGTTTATCTAGATCTTGTCCCAGCATCTAAGAACCTGTAAAATGATTTATTTATTTTTATTTTATTTTTTGGAAGGGGGAGTTGCCTCTCCTAACAGACTGTGGATTAAGCTTTGATGGGGCAGATTTAGGCTCACAAACCTACATACTCTCCTTCTCCAAGAAAACATTGTATCATCATTTTATCTCGTTTATATTTTGTTTCCATTCTAAAGCCTATATTTTCCATGAGGCTGCATAAACAGAAACTGAGTGCAACCACAGGTTCGTCAGATAAAAAAAACCCACTATTCCCACCCATCCCAATATGCTGTGGTTTTGTTATTTAAATTAAATTATTTTTCTTCTGTGGTCATTTCATTATTTCAGTGGTTTATTTATGAGACATTCATATTCACCAGTCCTGACATGGTTAGGAGATTATAATAGCCTAGGATAAAGCTAAATCGCTCCACCTTGTTATTCGGTGATTATCATAATAAGAAAAGGGTCAATGAGCACTACTGAGTTGACTCATTTAGCAAGTGATCTAAGCATTCCAACTCTAGAAAGAATCTAAGGCATTAGAATGAACAGCTCAACTCCGAGCACAAACTTGCTCCCAGGACAAAAGAGCAGAGTTTGGGATTCTGCTACATGAAAGACTGGTCCATCTACTGGGAATGGATGGTCAGTGCATCTCTCTCTGCAGAAAACTGGGACTTCATGGTCTCATGGGGGATCCTCACTAGCTATAGTTCACTTGCTTTAAAATGTGATAAGCCTGCTGCATGTGGGGCCCATCCTGCTGGGTGAAGGCCTGGACTTCTGTCCCAAAGTCCTGCAATGATGACACCACTTTATAGAAAGTGTGATTGCATAGTGAAAACCTATACTAGTGTTTTCTTGTCTATTTTTCTCAGGAAATGCACAGTTGCAAGCTTTTCGTATTGTCCATAGGAGGTAGCATTACATAAATTCAAGAACACACACATCGAGATACAGCTCAAGTAGAGGAACCATTAAGTTAAAGCAGTGCATGTTTATGACGAACCTTTTTATTTATTATGCAAACCACCTTAGGGTTCCACCAGAATCAAGATGGCTATCAATCAAGAATAAACAAAATAATGAGCAACAGGGCAAGATGATACAATGCCTCCACCTCCTTATATCAAAATGAAAACCCAAGTGGGATCAAGCAGTTCATAACATACCTGCAAACATCTGCTCCCTCAGAACTTGGTGTGTTTCCAGTTGTTATTGTTCCACCTCTCTTCCTCATAGTATTAAAGATATTTGAGATCATTGCTGTCAGTCACTTTAAATATATGTTCCTTCAGAAAGATTCCTCTTAACGGGAGCAGCTTTTAGATTCCAGATAAAGATCAGCAGGAAAACATCTTCAGCAGAGAGTTGGGTTAAGTCAAGGACAGGGTTTGCTTCTTTTTTAAGGAAAGCCTGCTCTTTTTGAAATGTTTGACAGATTTAAAAGTATTTCTCGGTTCTGCGGTTGGTGCTGCATGACTCTTCCACTTTAATTGTCCCCTGCCTTATGCTTTTACTGTTATTGTCATATTTTATGTGTTTTATTTCTTAAAGCTTGCTTTAAAAAAAAAAAAGAACAGCTGCACATTCATTTTCAGAGAAAAATGAATAAATATTCCTAGCTTGCAGAGGCCATCTATCATATTAATTCTGGCAGCCACCCACATTCTAGCAGGCTAACTAACTAGTTGTGTGAACTTTGAGCGCTCAGTATCCCATGCCCTGGACTACACTTGCATAGTTCACTGGTTCCCAGGCGTTTTCTCCAACAAACCACATGAATATTGCTGATGGTCTCGGCATACCACTTAATGGATTTTCTGCCTGTCGTAGCAATCATAAAGTGTTGTGCTAGATGCTGTGTTATTTGTAATTGTGTATTTGGTGAGTTCTTACATTCTATTTTATTGTATTACAATTTGCATTCCACAGAATTCAAATTCTAATACAATAAAATGCATTAAGAAGCAACAAAAAAAAATCAATATAAATATTTAATGTAAAGATTCCATGGACCACCTGAACTAAGCTCCTGGACCATTAATGGCCCATGAACCACAGTTTGGGAACCCCTGGCATAATTTATAACTCCTCCTCCGCTCCAGCCTGTGCATTGTATTCCTTCCCCTCCCTAGTGTAAATCAGGCAGCAAAAACATGTTTTATTAAGCCCAAATGGGATGTAATGTACTAGGTGAAGCCTACTCAGCTCAGGGGGTCACAACTTGGATTCTTAGATCACGGTCTGAAGTTTCTTGAAGATGGACTTCTGGCAAGAGATGGGCTGCACCTCACAAAGGTTGGGAGGAATGTTTTCGCCAACAATCTCAAAAACCTCATCAGGAGGGCTTTAAACTGACTTATGTGGGGGAGGGAGATAGTGGTCCTGAAGGTAGGAGTCTATCAAGTGCTGAAGATGATCATCCAAATGTCAAGAACCAAATGGAGCAAACAGCACGCAGACCTAGTGGTGGGAAGGAAAAATCCTTAAATAAGAGACTAGGGGGAATGATCAATGGTCTTCAATGTCTGTATACTAATGCACAGAGCATGGGGAATAAACAAGATGAACTTGAGCTCGTGGTACACCAAACTAAATATGACATAATAGGCATCACTGAAACTTGGTGGGATGAGTCTCATGATTGGAATGTAGTAATAGAGGGATACAATCTATTTCAGAGAAATAGACCAAACAGGAAAGGAGGAGGAGTGGCATTATATGTCAGGGATGTGTATACCTGTGAAGAGATCCAGGATTTAAAACTTCAAAGCCAAACTGAGAGTATCTGGGTCAAAATTAAGGGAGAGAAAAATAACAGTGATCTCATTGTGGGAGTTTACTACAGATCCCCAAGCCAAACTGAGGACACAGATGATGCTTTCCTGGAACAAATGACCAAGCATTCAAAAGGAAGTGAGATAGTAGTAATGGGGGATTTCAACTATCCTGATATTTGTTGGATGTCAAACTCAGCCAAGAGCACAAGGTCGAACAGATTCCTCACTGGCCTTGCAGACAATTTCATTGTCCAGAAAGTGGGAGAAGCAACAAGAGGATCAGCCATTTTAGATCTGGTCTTAACCAATAGTGATGACTTGGTAAGTGGGGTAGAAGTGGCAGGATCATTAGGTGGGAGTGATCATGCTCTTCTGGAGTTTATTATACAGCGGAAAGGAGCAACCAAGCATACTAAGACTCAAATTCTAGACTTTAAGAAAGCCGACTTCAGAAAATTTAGGGAAATGCTGGGTGTGATCCCATGGTCAGTAATACTAAAAGGGAAGGGAGTCCATGATGGATGGGAGTTTGTTAAAAGGGAGATATTAAAAGCACAACTTCAAGCAGTACCAATGAGACGAAAACATGGAAGGTGCCTAAAGAAGCCAGGGTGGCTATCTAAAGAACTTTTAACTGATTTAAGATTTAAAAGGGATATGTACAAAAAATGGAAAAAGGGGGAAGTCACCAGAGAGGAATTCAAACAAATAGCCAGCAAGTGTAGAGACAAAGTCAGAAAAGCTAAAGCACAGAATGAACTCAGGCTTGCTAGAGAGGTTAAAAGCAATAAAAAGGGCTTTTATGGGTATGTCCGTAGCAAAAGGAAGAACAATGAAACAGTGGGGTCACTTAGAGGAGAAGATGGTGAAATGCGAACAGGAGACAGAGAAAGGGCAGAACTCCTCAATGCCTTCTTTGCCTCAGTCTTCTCCAAAAAAGAAAACAATGCCCAACCTGAAGAACATGGAGCAGATGATTCAGCGGGGGAAACACAGCCCAGAATAAGTAAGGAGGTAGTACAGGAATACTTGGCTAATTTAGATGTATTCAAGTCTCCAGGGCCAGATGAACTGCATCCAAGAGTATTAAAAGAACTGGCAGAGGTGATTTCAGAACCACTGGCAGTAATCTTTGAGAATTCCTGGAGAACAGGCGAAGTCCCAGCAGACTGGAGGAGGGCAAATGTTGTCCCTATTTTCAAAAAGGGGATAAGAGAAGACCCAAACAATTACCGCCCAGTCAGCCTGACATCAATACCAGGAAAGATTCTAGAGCAGATCATTAAGCAAACGGTCTGTGAGCACCTAGAAAGGAACGCTGTGATCACTAAAAGTCAGCATGGGTTTCTGAAAAATAAGTCATGTCAGACCAATCTGATCTCATTTTTTGACAGAATTACAAGCCTGGTAGATGAAGGGAACGCTGTGGATGTAGCCTATCTTGATTTCAGCAAGGCCTTTGACAAGGTGCCCCATGATATTCTTGTAAATAAGCTGGTAAAATGTGGGCTAGACAATGCTACCATTCAGTGGATTTGTAACTGGCTGACTGACCGAACACAAAGGGTACTCATTAATGGCTCCTCTTCATCCTGGAGAGAAGTGACTAGTGGGGTGCCACAGGGTTCTGTCTTGGGCCCAGTCTTATTCAACATCTTCATCAATGACTTGGATGATGGGCTTGAGGGTAACCTGATCAAGTTTGCAGATGACACCAAATTAGGAGGGGTGGCTAATACCCCAGAGGACAGGATCACACTTCAAAATGACCTTAACAGACTAGAGAACTGGGCCAAAGCAAACAAGATGAATTTTAACAGGGAGAAATGTAAAGTACTACACTTGGGCAAAAAAAATGAAAGACACAAATACAGGATGGGTGACACCTGGCTTGAGAGCAGTACATGTGAAAAGGATCTAGGAGTCTTGGTAGACCATAAACTTGACATGAGTCAACAGTGTGATGCAGCAGCTAAAAAAGCCAATGCAATTCTGGGCTGCATCAATAGGAGTATAGCATCTAGATCAAGGGAAGTAATAGTACCACTATATTCTGCTCTGGTCAGACCTCACCTGGAATACTGTGTCCAGTTCTGGGCACCACAGTTCAAGAAGGATACTGACAAGCTGGAACGTGTCCAGAGGAGGGCAACCAAAATGGTCAAAGGCCTGGAAACGATGCCTTATGAGGAACGGCTTAGGGAGCTGGGTATGTTTAGCCTGGAGAAGAGAAGGTTAAGGGGTGATATGATAGCCATGTTCAAATATATAAAAGGATGTCATATAGAGGAGGGTGAAAGGTTGTTTTCTGCTGCTCCAGAGAAGCGGACACGGGGCAATGGATTCAAACTACAAGAAAGAAGATTCCACCTAAACATTAGGAAGAACTTCCTGACAGTGAGAGCTGTTCGGCAGTGGAATTTGCTGCCAAGGAGTGTGGTGGAGTCTCCTTCTTTGGAGGTCTTTAAGCGGAGGCTTGACAGCCATCTGTCAGGAATGCTTTGATGGTGTTTCCTGCTTGGCAGGGGGTTGGACTGGATGGCCCTTGTGGTCTCTTCCAACTCTATGATTCTATGATTCTATGATTCTATGATTCTATGAACTTGTACACTCCCATCTTGGAAGAATCAATGGCATTCAACTATCTGGGGAATAACAGATCTGTGATACCTTGATGTGCCCTCTGCAGGGGCGTAGCAAGGTAAATTGGTACCCGAGGGCAAAAAAAATTGTCACCCCCCCCCCCCAGGCATGGGAAGCATGGGGAGGTCAGGTGGTACCTGGTGCAGAAAATTTCTTGTCAACCCCCACATTGATCCCCTCCCCCCCGCAAAAATGGTTTTACGTTATTTCATATTTTCTTACGAAGGAATAATAACAAGTAATAATAATAAAAAACTTTTATTTATATCCTACCCTCCCCAGCCAAAGTCGGGCTCAGGGTGGCTAACATCAGATACATAACATTGGTATAAAATCAAACAATAATTAAATTACCTCCTAAAAACATCTCAAAATCAAATTAAAGTCTAATTAGATGGCTTTCCACAGGGTTAGGTTTGGGAACAGTAAGTGTTCTCTGAACTGAAATTTCAGCCTTCATGACATAACAGCAAAGTGAACAACTATTTTGGTGGAGGAGGGTCAAGATATTAACCGATATGCATATATAATCCCTAGTATAGTCAGATAAGACCTTCGGAGCAGGTATTTTAAAAAAAAACTTCAAAAAAAAATAATAAAAAATAATAATCCACATTCCCCCCCCAAAAAATATTGTTCCTTGATAATTTGTCACCCCCTCCATTATGGAACCCAGGGTGCCCCCCCAGTGCCCCCTTGCTACACCCCTGCCTCTATGCTAACAGCCTGTTCCGAATTATTTCTACTTATTGAATTCAGTGGGGCTTACACCCAGGTAAGCAGGGTTAATATTGCAGCCTATTTCTTAAGAAACCAAGTCCTAATATTTTATAGGACAGATGCTGCCGAGGAAAAGGTTAATATTGCAGCCTATTTCTTAAGAAACCAAGTCCTAATATTTTATAGGACAGATGCTGCCGAGGAAAAGGTGAATTGGCTCCTTGATGGCAAGGCAGTCTGCATTGTTTTAGGTGACAGCTTTATCAACGACCAAGTCCTTGAAGGAGAACCACTGAGATAAGTAATCGCAAGTGAGCAAGCATAATAAATGTTGGCCCTGGTGAGCCAAGAGGCATTTTGAAAATGAAAGAACATCTGCTCAAATAAGGAGCCATTTGTGGCCTGACAAATACAGTTGGACATGGGCTGGTAGCCAAAGGCTTTTAATTTGTATAGCAATGAATCAGAAGATCAAAGACCTATAAGAGCGATTCCCCAACCTCTAGTTTCAAGGCAATAGTGCTCTTGTTACACCCTGCTTGGACAGATTTCATTCTTGATACTGCACAGGAAACTCTGAGATGCTATACAATAAATCTAAAGCTCTGCTTGTGGGTTTGTCCTCTCTGTGTGATAAGCACTTACAATTTGACTTGAGTGTTAGGACCAGCCCTGTTTTCCCATGGCAGATACATAATTGGCTTGTCTCTGTGACTAACACGACAGTCACATTTAATATGAATTAAGTATGTGTGTGTTTTACTGAGACACTGGTGCAATCTGTGAGCCTCACACAAAATTTACAATGAGTGTTCCTAATAGTTTTGTTAAAGCGAGTTCTCCCTCATAGAGAACATGTGTTGCGGTTGGGGCCTAGCAAGACACCCTTCTGTATTTGGGACGGGACCCAGTTAGATAGCCAGGGCAGCTGATAGGGGCTTTTGGGTCGTTGGGGAGATTTGTATGTTGCAAATGTTGATAGACAGTTCAGGGGTTATATATTCTCGGTGCTCGCAGCGTCAGCCCCTCTTTGCTGCGTGCACCGGATCACCCACCCCCCCACTCCCGTTAATTAGGCTTGTGCGTTGACCTTGCTATGCCTGTCATGGGGTCGTCTGCTTTGAGGCAGGGGCCTGGTAGGAATTTTTCCATCTGGCTGAATGGCTGTTGCCACTTGGTTTTCGCCTACTGCGTAGCAATTAGTCACAACTTGTAAGGTTGGCGGTTAGGCATTGGTTATTCAATTGGTTGGTGGAGGGGAAGTGGTTGGCTGTGGCTGCCCCTCCAATGCTGCTGCTGCGCGGGGAATTCCGTTAAAGGAATCTAGGGGCTCTCCATGCTTTTGTCCGTTCCCCTGGTCAGAGGCTAGGGCCACGCAAGAGTCCCTGGGAACATTAGGGGAGAGGTGAGGGTCTTGGCCACTCCGACCCCAATTCTCTCCCCAATGTGTTTTCCCTTTGCTGACTTCCATTAAGCGGGCAGAAGTCAGCCTGTCCCCTGGATGGGACTGATAGTCAAACCAATGCCTAAGCAACCACTCACATGTTGTAATTTAATAAAAAAGTTGTGGCCAAAATTATACCAATAACCTTAAACAAATAAATGAATAACTTTTTTTCAACCAGAAGGGTGGTTTTTCTCATTGGGAACCTTCCAATTCTAAAACGTTAAGTGTGTGTGTGTGTGTGGACACCGATCCAAAAAAACCAGCAGGAAAACATGTTATAGTCTTGCAATGGGACCAAAATGTAGGTCAAATAGTGAGAAAAGTATTCTCTAGTTAATTACTGTGATTGTTGCTTTCCAACTTCCTTTTAAGTAATGATGGGCCTCCAAATTAGTTCCTTCCTTCTGACCATTTTTTTTTTATTCTATTCTATTTTTTGCTAGTGCTTAAACTACTGAGATGAATGTGCATCTTTGACCTCTGGTCAAAAGTAGTAAACCATCTCAATCAGTAGCTGATTAGTTACCAGTTTCAAAATTTCATTTCTTTATGAAGAATGAAAGTGGAATCTCTAAATACAATTCTCAACCATCTCTCTCCATTTTAGGCATTGGTCAAAATCTGCTCTATAAATGTCATAAGGACGTGTGAGCAGATGAGAGTTCTGCAAAGGCAACAAAACAATAGTACATTTTTTTTGTTCATTAACAAATACTTTGAAAATGTGAAGTGTATCCAGTCCTTCACTTCTAAACAAGAAGTACCAAGAGTACTGAGAAAACACAAGTCCAAGACAATTGTAGTTTTCAGTGTTGTGGAAAATACATTCTGCACACTATTCTGCCCACACATGAAAACACTTCCTTCGGTATAATCAGTTATCCTGTATACTCTATATAAAATCAGTGACATGATAGCATTGTTGTCTTAATTTAATAGCAAAGGGATGTATTGATGTTAGAAACATAATTAAAAGATATGAATGTAACTGATTGCATCTAATGGTATTTCTGCTAACAAGCTAGGCTGTTCAGTGTTAGATGGCAACAACATTGCTGTGATGCGGCTGTTGTGCTCACATTACGGTTTCCACAGCAAAGGAACATTATAAACTGCATGATTTAAAGCTAGTCCTGGCTTTATTATTTAGAAATCTCTCACTTTCAAAGTAAAGGGCCGAGAGATAAGGAAATCAAAGTGCGAGGAGTTCAGAAGCACAGGACATACAAGCTTCAGTAATTAATTACATGATTACATCAAGTTCCCACATTCCAGGTGCCTTGTATTCAGAGATCATATCATAGGATTTTGTAATGGAAAATCCAGCATTGCCATGGCAGCCCTGGCAGTATGAGCCACTGAATCTGTTCCCTGGTATGGGATGCAGAGCCACAGACAACAGCTTTTTAATAGAACCGAAGATGATGTAATAGAGACAACATTGCTAGTGGTGTAGATACTCCTTACTTCCCTCCTTTTCCCATCATCTCTGGCCAAACAGGTTTGGCAGGTTTTTGAAGTACTACAAAGACCTGTAGGTTCTGCAAACAAAAAAGCTGACTGTTGCAAAAGCAACAATGTCATTTGCACAAAAGCATCTTCAACTCTGAAAAGCTGCACAGTGTCTCCAGTCCTGGGACTTTTCGGTTTGGGTTAATGCAGAAGGAAAAAAATTATTCCCTGTGTTCACACAGGTTGGAACTAGGCATGACAGCAGATGCAGTGTCTGGGTTGGGTTGGATCCAGATTTTGGTCCTGCCAGTGAAGCAGGGGAGGAAACTATTGCCAATTCCTCCCCCCCCCCCCCGCAGCTTCCAGCATCAGCTCCCACACAGTGGGACTTGGGAATTCTCATTGACACCATAGGAAGCAGCAAGAGGAGGGCTAGGCCCACAAAAGTTGCCTTCTCTTGCTTCTACCAACAGGATCCCTCGGTTGGATCAAAAGTCCTTTGGAAACAGCTTTTCTATCCATGGAAGGTGAAGTGTGAATCGAACTCTCACTGAACGTAGCACCCCCATCTCATTCTCTTTTCTCTCTTGTGACATCAAGAGATACTTGACATCACTCTGCAGGTTTCCCCACATCACCAGTTGCTGCTTCCAGGGATAAAGGAATTAGCAACGTGATAACATCAACTCATAAACTGAAAATTCCTGGACTTTACACACAGAGAGAAAGAGACATGGGGCTATTGTTTTGAGTGGCATCCTTGCTTCCCCTATTTCGTATTTCCCTTGTCCATAGGTTACTCTGTTTTATTATTTATTTATTTATATTTAATTGGAAGTTTTATTGACAGAGTCTCCTTTCTTTTTTGGTATTTTTGTTATAATGTTGTATAGATCTTCCTTTTTATGATCTTGCTTTGTTCTAGGTAAACTGCTTGTGGATTTTGCATATTAAGTGGTATATAAATATTATTTTTAAAATTTTTCATACAAGGATACAAATAAGGCTCTGCACGTACAACAAAAAACCTTGGGTTGAATCAGTTCTCTCAAGGACTATGGTTGGATAAGAGATGGTGAGGTGCTGGGGTGGCTGAAGCTAGTTGGCTGGATAATAAACAGCTCAGATGACATATATTTCCCATATAGGGTGTGTGCTAACAGAAATGCTCTTGCAGACTCTTTTGGATTCTGTCCTGCAATGCATTACTGAATGAAGGATGACTAATTGGGAATTTGGTGTAAACCTCTGTACTGAACCCACAGAGGTCATTTTCTCCCACACTGAGTGGGAATCTGAACTCTGGTCTCGCTTATGTCATAGCTCTGGGCTTTCTGGATAAATTTATAGACATTGTGTGGTATCTGCTGATACAACACACTTCTGCTGGAACTTTCTCTCTTGTACCCTCAAGCCCCCTGTGCACCCTCAAAATCTGTTCCAAATGTTTGGGAGACCCTCAAAAGAGTGTTTGAGGGACACCCAGAGGGAGGAGGGGAAATGGAAGCCTTGTTGGACCAGCAGAACTAAGTTTTAAACTATGTGCAGATACATAAGATATGGGTTGTTGCTGTTGAAATAATGTCTGCAGATGAACACTCTTTGCATTTCCCAAGTCTCTATAAGGGTCTTACATGGCTTACATGAGAAAATGTGGGGCCATTTACCTATAATCTTGTTTTCTTTAGTCAAAAACATAATAAAGAGACTTAGAAGACTTGACTTTAGCCCATCTAATTCCAGAATGCTTTAGAGAAGCATGCAGTCTAGTGCAAATACACCACATAATACTAACACAGAATCAATACACTATCTAAGTATTTCATACCATACCTGTAATGGGTGAGGTATGATGGGAGCAGCAAACTCCTCTATTCTTTATTTGCAGCAAGTTCAACTCCAGAACAGAACAGAAGCATACATCACTACTTGGGCACTGAACTATATGTTTTTTCCCCCCATCAGGACCAAATTATTTCAAGGTAGGTGGGTGGATTTTTTTCTGGGAAAACAGCAAGCAGGGAAATTGTTGCTGTTTATTGCATTTATTTATCTCTTAGTAAATAAAATGTCTGCAAGTGATTTACAGTTGTAAACAACGTTCAACGCTTTCCTCTTCTCACACACCAGAGTCTCGGTCCTGATTGGGCTTCCATGCTGAGAAAAGGTTTCAAAATATGGGAATGCAATCACACAATTCTCATCTCACCTGGTTTTGGTCCAAATGTGGCAATGGTGAAAACAGGGGTGAACTTTTCGATTTCATAAATCATTTTAATTTTTTATAATTGAGACCGAATGGTATGTGAAGTAGACAAACCTTTGAGAATAAAAACAAGCAGGTAATTATGGAGGGTGAAGGCAATGCATGATCAAATATCCACATCCTGTTGTTTGACCCTCAGTATCTAAGCAGCTCATAGAGGTTCCAATTGGCTTGTCAATTGGAATGAATTTGAGTAATCCCTTTTAAAAAAAGGACAAAGGCCCATCAGTCCTGCATTGTGTGAAAAAGCCTTTTCTATTACAGTATCTGTCTCGAATCAGCTTCATAGGCCCCAAGTTATAGTGCTGCATGATAGAGAGAGAGAGAGAAGGCTTCTCTGTTTATTTTGGCCAGGCCTTAATGTTCTCAGTCATCATAACTGAGAACATTAAGAGGCAGAGATATCATGCAGACAGGCTGTGTTGATAAGCTTCATAAGAAAAAGGTTTAGGAAGCAGAGCAAAGTAGGATAAGTGGGAAAAGATGGGCATCAGAGATAGAAAGAGGTAGAGAAGGCAGAGAGATGAGAGGATGTATCACTAAGAAGGGAGAGCTGCAGAAGGGCAATGCTCATTGTGGGGCTGTTTGCAGGGTGGCAAGTGAGCAATGAACTACTAGATTTTGTATTGTTAGGAGTTTGGTGGTCTGGATGAGCATGAATGAGGTTTGTCCTGTTGCTCTGCTCAACAGCCTTCATGGGTAGCAAGAGACATACCAAAATGAGCTGGGTGGTCCTGAAGGCTGGGAATCTTTCCTCTTTGAAATGTGACATCCATCAAAGGGCCATATAGACCAGTGTCCTGAATAGTTTAGGATATTGAAGAGGGGGTGGAGCTTAATGGGACCAAAGTGCAAAAGTGGTGGATATTTTATGCCTGCAATTCAACATGTGGCTTAAAGCAGAAGAGGAAAACAAGGAGGAATTGAAAGTCTCCAGCCATAAACCAGTCCTAGTGGTTGTGTCTGTTTGTGGTGATGAACAGACATGAACAGAGGCATGGAACTCAGGGTCCTTTTTTAGCTGCAGGGATCTGAAACAACTGCTTTTGGGTTATCTGATGAAGGTTTTTGCTGCTCCCAGCAGTCTTTTTGCTCCCACTATGCTCCTCTTATGTGCTCATGAATAGATATGAAAAAGACCCAACAAGTAAACCCTGAAGTGCTGGCATTGGACTTTTCAACCCTTGTGGAATTAAGACTAGAACACTGATTTGCAATAACCCATATAAGCTTTTCCCACAGGAACCTAACAAATAAATTCCATAAATGTTCCGTTCATTCTGGGAGTGCAGACCCTCTTTCAGCATAAACTACTCGAGTAAAACTTTTCCTTCAAGACCTTTCACTTACAAAATGCAGCTCTGAGTTAGGTTTCTGGGAGGTAGGCTATGTTCATTCTTATGTCTGTTATGTTCTTGGCAGTTGTTTGAACTTACCAATAAAAGCCAAACCCTAGAAAGGGAATAGATTTTTATCTATGTGCAACTCAGGGCAAGATATGCTTCCAGCCAGATATAGTGATACAGTGCATGATAGCATAGGAGTCATACAGCCATTGCAAGTTTTAACACATACCGAATGCAAAGCAGATCCTGCCTTTTAAGAAAAAAAATTAGGACAGAAAGACTTACACCCATAAATTACACACACACACACACACACACACACACACACACATAGTGGTGAGTACTTTACAATACATTTATTGTTTTTGGAACTTGTTACAACAAATTAACAAATTAAACCCATGTAGATTCTTGCACCTTATTTTGCTAGAAAACAGAAGTATTGCAATTTGTAATACTGCAATAGTAATGTTGTAGCTGAGTTTTCTCCTGCCTTTCACACAACCATTTTGACAAGATGGCATCTGCATCTTATTTCCCTATGCAGTATCTAAGTAGGCAGACATTATCCAGTGTTTTGCATGACATGTCCCAGCTGCAACAATTGTATAAAATATCAGGTAAAAGCATTCTTTTTTATTTTCAAACAATTGTCTTCTACTGTTTCATTATATGGCCCTTATTTGGAGATTCCCAAGTCTAATCTCATTTATAAAAATATGTAGGCCTTCCAAGATTCTGCCTTCAATTAATCATATTGGCTTGGATGCAAAGAACAGCAATACATGCTATGAATGTGCAACAAGGCTTTCCTATCTCCTTTTCACTGCAGCCTCTCTTGCCTCCTTAAAAATAAACTCTCCTAAAGATCAGGGGTCCCTCTGGAATGAATCTAGAATGCTGCCATATGCTGAGTCATCTTGATTCATCTAGCTCAGTACTGTTTATACTGACTGGCAGCAGCTCTCCAGAGTTTCAGACAAGAGTCACTCCCAACCATAAATGGAGATGCCATTTGAGATGGCAAGACAATTGGCAGGATTCAGCTACCCCCCCCCCGCCCCCTTCATGACTATGTGGGAGCAGTAATGCTTCTTCCTCATCTAAAAGGGTTCTTTGGATCAAAGTTATAATTTCTTAAATTCATGCTTTTCCAGCAGAATGTTTAAAGGCCTTTTCAATTCAGGGCGGGAAGCACTGGCGGAGGAAGAGGAGTGCGGGGGGAGCGCAGTGCCCCCGGAAGCGCGATCCCAGTAGGGTGCCATCACAGCTGCCCCCCCCACCCGCGCTGGGCGCCACGCCCCTGCAGGCAGTGTGCCACACCCCCAGGACATGCACCACACCCCCGGGATGCGTGTCAGCCCTGGCCCTGTCTGCTCTCTGCCCTCCAGTGCCGGAGCATGAAGCTGGTGGGAAGACTTGGATCCTGAGTTGTCCTATCTTTGAATATGCTGCTAAACAAACCCTGAAACTTTGCCACCCACGGAGATGTTAATTCCTTGAGTTCAATGGGAGGAGGGGGGAAAGAGGGGCAAATTAAAAAGCAGGGGGAAGCAACCCCTACTCCCTGCAGAGATTTGGATGTGATGACTTGCCTTGCCATGGACTCTTACTCCCCATCACTGTAGAATTGGTGTCACAGGGGAATATTTATTTTGTCTTGCTCAGACCTCACAAGTCTAGCCAGGAGGCCCTACTTTGAGTTGTCTAGTTTCATTTCCTCGCTGCAGTGAGGTGCAGAGAGCATAGAGGAAGCCCTCTAGGTGATCCAAATCCTAGAAAACTTCTCCTGTGCTGTGCTCTGCACTTCACACAATAAGGAAAGGAAATAATTTTCAAGAGGTTTTCCTGAAACTTCTGGCATATGCTGTATTTATGCTTAGCATGGAAAAAATGTAAACAATGTTTGGCACTTGACCAACACCAATTATACAATAGTCTATTGATTGGTGACACTTTTCACACAATAGAAGATGTTATATTGTCTTACTAGGTCTTTGAGCTACTAGCACACAAAGGCCACTTGAAGACTACAAACATGAGGCAAGCAGTAGTGTATGTACTGCCTCACTGTGTGAATTGTCCTGAATGGTTTGTCTACAGATAGGGATGCAAGGAGGCAGAAATTTCCATCCTGTCCTCTATTCATTGCATTCACTGTTGTTTCCGTTCTGCTACAGTTCAGCTTCTTCTGAAACCCGTGTTAGTTTCATCTACAGAAGATAGCCAGATGGCTAACATTCAGTGCCTTTCAATGGAGGGAAAATGTTAAAAACAATAATGCAATTATTATATGTCTGTGGAATAAAAAGGAAATATAGCAAATACTGCTCGTATTTACCTGTGAGAGTTCCATTCCTGACCTCAGGCATACCCACGAATTGTGGCATTTCTCTGTTTCTGTTTCTGACTGAATTATCCAACTTCCCTATCTAGAGACCATCACCAAGCATCGATGACAGCAGTTGAAAGTGCCGAGGAGATTGATAAAAAAAAAGGATTGGCCAGTCTGGGTCTTGTTGGAGAGAATACCCATGTGTGGCTCAGCTGCCATAAGAAGGAAATAACCCCTGCAGCCATTTAAGGTGCTTTAAAATGCTGTAGCAATCAATTCCCCTGATCCCTGAATCATTTGCCTAGAATTTCAGGTGGAGAGAGACACAGTGAACTTGTGACACAGCAAATGGAGTAGTTTCTTGTAACACCAAAAACAAACAACTGGTTGAATCAGGCTTGTTTTTTAATTGACTCATTGCACTTGCAACTTTTTAAAAGACTGTAACCCCGAAGCTGTTTGTACAATTACAACGTTATTCCATATTTTGCAGAAATTATTCATGCAAGTCTTGATCAAAGTGTCTTCCAAATATTTACCAATTTCTTCTAAATCATCTCATTTGGCTCAATATAGTTCTGTATAAACCTCATAAATTGTTCTCCAATTTCTTTCAGTTTTCCCACAACTCTTTCTCCTATATTTATTTTATTAATACAGGTTTTTTCTTGTTTATTTGCCTAGCTAATAGTTTCCCTGGCTTGTTGGCCTGTTCGAATTGTTTCTGTATTAAATATTTAATATTCCACTCTATTTCCTGGTTTATTATCACTGAATATTGCATTTGCAATATCTTAATTAGGAAAATCTTAATTAGGAAAAATTTGTATAGAATATGGTATAAATCTTATATATAAATATAAATAATTTATAAATATATAAAGATAAATATAAAAACACCACTTTGGCTTTCACCTTTGGAAGCCATAGCGGTGAAAAAAATATGATGGAAAGTTGGGTGACCTGTAGAAATTTGCTAAGAGAGGAGAGTGGAGAATTTAAATTTAAAAAGTTTAAGGATTTAACAACATGTACCGCAAATCCTTAACAACCATGTTAACAACATGGTTACAGTATCATCATTTGAATGAAGTATTTAAAAAAGGATATGAAGCAGGGGTTTGGGGAACAACTATCACAACTAGAGACCTGTTAAACTGTAATCTTTAAAATGTATAAGATGTGATTGGAATGGGAGACAAATGACGAAGAAGTGAAATCTTCAGTGATACATTTGGCAATAGATATTGGACATAACATAGAAATGGAAGCATGGGAACGATCATGAAATTTGTTACAGCATGTTATGGTTTAAGAGAAAATTATATGAAAATGTTATGTAGATGGTACCTAACACCTAACAGATTGACAAAAATGTATAAACCAAAGTCAAATAAGTGTTGGAAATGTAAAGAGAAGGAAGGTACCATTTTCCGTATGTGGTGGTCCTGCAATAAGGTTAAAGCTTACTGGGAAATGATATACAATGAATTCAAAAGATGTTTAAGATAACATTCGTTTAAAACAACAACAACACAGAAGCTTTATTCTTGGGATTTATGGGATCAGAACTACCTAAACACTATAGAAATTTATTTATGTATGTGACCACAGCTGCAAGAATGTTATTTGCCCAAAGATGGAAGGAAGAAGAGGTCCCAACAAGAGAAGAATGGTGTCTACCTACTGCCATTTCCACATGCAGGAGCTGGCTGGACTGAGAATTGAATTTTACTTAACCCCTGGTCATGGGACAACCTTGTTCACCATCCCTGAGGGAAGCAGGCTTAACTTAGGATGCGGGTGGTGCTGTGATCTAAACCACTGAGCCTCTTGGGCTTGCCAACTGGAAGGTCAGTGTTTCGAATCCCCATGAAGGAGTGAGCTCCCATTGCTCTGTCCTAGCTTCTGCCAACCTAGCAGTTCGAAAGCACACCAATGCAAGTAGGTACCGCCAGGACTGGCGCGTCCATTAAGGCGAACTAGGGCACCAAAATCGAGGGGGTGCTGGCCAGGCTTGGGCGGGGGGGCGGGATGGGACGGGCTAGCAGTAGCTTCTCCACTGTAGCGGAGAGGTTCTGCTTGGCCCCTACACCACCACCCCGGCTCCTGCTAAAGCAGGCTTTGGCGGGGGGCAGGGACGGGACGGGCGAGCAGCAGCTTCTCCGCTACAGCGGAGAAACTGCTGCTTTCCTCTCCTCCACCCCCCACCTCCAGCTAAAGCAGGCTTTGGCGGGGGGCAGGCAGCGGGGGGCGGCAGAAGGTGGTCTGGCTAGGGTGCAAAAACCCTAGCACTGGTCCTGGGTACCGCTGCAGCGGCAAAGGTAGATGGCCAGTGTTTCCATGCACTCTGGTTTCTGTCAGGATGTTCTGTTGCGCCAAAAGTGGTTTAGTCATGCTGGCCACATGACCTGGAAAGCTATCTGGACACATGCCGGCTCCCTCACCCTGAAAGCAAGATGAGCGCTGCAACCCCATAGTCGCCTTTGACTGGACTTAACCATCCAGGGGTCCTTTACCATTACCTTAGCTTAGGGAGCACAGGGCAGGCCGTGTGGCAAATACAACTGTCCTCCAACAGGACAGAGGACAGAGACTGGGAATCTGTGGTGACTGTGGTGAGGCTGTGTTGCTCCCCCTCTACAACCTAGTATCTTCTACCTGAGGAGCTTTCCTCACTCTGGCTAATGACAAGGCCCATCCTGATTGAGAAACAGCTGTGTACTTTTGAACCACTGAGCTCTCACAATAAAACTCTGAAATGATCACCTTCCCTCACATGCCTGATCAGTGTCTTGTCATACGGTTACTCAATGCAGATGGCACCAAACCAGCCTCAGAAGCACTCCACAGCCAACTTGGGGTTAGTTTCGGCTGTGTGAAAAGTACACACTGTTGTGTGGTTTGTTTTAATAGTTGCAACAGCTTCATTGTGTAAATATCACAGAGAGCATAGACGGCTACTTGGCTTGTCCCAGCCCACTCCTTATGATCGCCCATCATTCACAGAAACAGATATCAGAGTATCAGAGCACGCACTGTCTCAAAAATAAAGAAATCAATAGGATCAGGAAATAGCACCATCTGCTGGACAACTGGTAGTAGACAACAGCTTTATCCCGACAACAGCTTTAGCTCTTAATTGTGCAATTGCTGGGGCTGCCATATGTCCTCTTTTTCCAGGACACACCCTAATTTTCATGGGTATTTAAAATGAGTCGTCTTAGCGATTCATAGTTAAAAGCAGAAGTCAGAAAATGTGTCCTCTTTTTTGCTCTTCAAAATATGGCAACCCTACCTTTGGTCAATGTATGAATCAGAATTGTAGAACTGGAAGCAGCCCCTTGAAACAGTCTTTTTTTAATTTGAAAAATCATTTTGGAGAATGACCTTTTTATGCAGAAATGGAGCTTATTTGTTTTGTACTGGATTAACCACATTCAGGATAATCCACAGCCTTAATGTATTGTTGGGTAAAATGCAACAAATACCATTTGCTTTATTTTATACTATTTCACATTTTGAGCACTTACTTTATAAATATATAGATTTTTTAAAATGAAAAGGCACTTGGGGAGAGGGACAACTGAGAGCACACAGCAGTGAGAAGATGCTTAACCCTTTCCCCATCCAGCATTTTGTAATGGTTTCTCCCCCTCTATTTCAGTACAGTGGTACCTCGGGTTACATACGCTTCAGGTTACAAACTCCGCTAACCCAGAAATAACGCTTCAGGTTAAGAACTTTGCTTCAGGATAAGAACAGAAATCGTGCTCTGGTGGTGCAGCGGCAGCAGGAGGTCCCATTAGCTAAAGTGGTGCTTCAAGTTAAGAACAGTTTCAGGTTAAGAACGGACTTCCGGAATGAATTAAGTACGTAACCAGAGGTACCACTGTATTTGCAGTTTACACATAGCTTGGCCCTGTCATCTCCTTTTTTGCAGGGATACCAAAAGTTTAGGTCTAGTCTACATATGCAGGAAAATGATATGGTCACGTGCACTGTTCCATATCTGACTATGGTTAAGAGTGCCAGTTATGAATGTTCCCCCATGGAGAAATAATATTATGCAAGCTAAATTGCAAGTCAGTGGGAATGGGGTAAATCTCATGGTTTTAAGCCTTAATGAAATTCCTTTCTGGCTCTGTCAATCATTGGCCAACAATCATCCATGGCAAGAAAACTGAAACCAAAGTAAGGTAGGAAGTGAAGTTGGTGATGGGAATGCCAAAGGCACAGCCCAAGCTCCCATTTATAGCCCACACATGGACTCTGTGCCTAAGCCCTCCCCCCAGGAGACATCTCAAGCTACCGATTGGCTCCTGGATCGAGCTCATCCTGAGCTATGGTGGAGCCATGTCCACCAATCAGAGGCAACATATGCTCCTGGTTTCATGCCACGCAGTGAACTCAGTGTGTTTCCTCTGGTGGTGAACTGGGATCTGTAAGAAAAACTAACATGTATTAAAATAAACAAACAAAAAACACAGTCCTGTTTTCAAGCTTGCTGAATGAAACTGTGTCTTGGATGTAACAGTTGCTGTTATCCAGCCCTGGTATTCAAAGGAGTACTATCTTGATAAACTTCATGAATGTTTTTTTTAAAACAACAGCAACACTTTAATTGCTACATCTTCTAAGAAGCACAACCTGAAGAAGATGTTTCACTTCTAACCCATCCAGCTTCATTAGTTTTACACCAGTGGTGTCCTTTTTTTCAAAGAGGGCCAGATTTGAAGGGCCGTGGGGGCAGTGCTGTCAAGTATCCCGTTTTCCCCGGGATTCTCCCTTATTTCAAGCAGTTTCCCACTGCTCTCCCTTATTTTTTATTTCCCTTAAATATCCTGTTTTTAATGGAAGCAGCTCCTCCCCTGCTGGCCAGGGACTGGGTGGGAAGACCTCGCCTACTTGGAGAGAAAAGCCTCAGCCCTCAAAACAAGGTGGAGCCATTTCCCGTGCCTACAGGGGGGTGTATTTCTCTCCCTGCATCAGCCCCTATCCGTTGATGCCGAGCCCCTCAGCCGGCCAATAGGGTTAGCTGGCGAGCAGAGCCTGGCTGCCTTTGAGCAGCTGCTGCTTCCTGTCCTGTTTTGATGGGATCAAACAAGAAGACGATGGGGCTCCATCGTGCAGAGCACATGGCTGTCCTCCTCTTTGCTGGCTGCCCTCCTCTTTGCTCCGCTCCGAGCCCGAGCCCGCTTGGAGTTTACATTGCTGCTCCGCCCACTTTTTGCTTCTGGCTCCGCCCACCACTGACATGTGACTGTCCCCAGGATAGGTGAGACTGCTGATCCCTTATTTTCAAATCCAAAACTTGACAGCTATGCGTGGGGGCTGACTAGGGGGCCAACCAAAGTTGTTGACCTTTTTTAAGGATTGCAGTTGTTGACCTTTTTTTTTTATTTAACCCCATGAAATAAACTGCCACAGGGGCCAGATTAAACCGACCAACGGGCCGGATTAGGCCCCCAAAACAGACTTTGGACATGCCTGTTTTACACTATCACACCCAAGCAACCATTTCATTAGCATTCACAACTTTTCTCTTGTTCTTTGAAGGAAACAAAGCAACAGCTTGAAAGAGCAGCATAAAAAAACCCGAAGCCCTCACCCCAAGCCAGTCATCCCTTTGTGCAATGAGCAGATACTCGTTTAGTGCTTCGTAGGCTATTTGTGAAGCAAGTGTGTCAAGGGTTCTGCCTCTAATCAGTAGCAAAGGTAATTTCAAATCTTGCATAATATTGTGCACAGTGCATGGAGTCTGAAGAGCAAAACAGATGAAACTGCAGGGAAAAAATCCATGCAGTCATATGGAACTTGTCATACAGAAACTGGGATACACTAGTTCTCTGTAATAACAATGTTTTCAGGTGGATCTGACAGTCGTTAATAAGCTGCGAGCAGGATTCAGTGAATGGGTCCCATCAACAGAAGTGCTGTATTTGTACTGTGGGGCTTCCCCTCCTCTCCTCAAACTGCATGCCCACCAAAAGTAGCTCATGGGGTTGGGAGAACCCCCGGAACCGCATACAGGGGTTGGAAGAGAGAAAAAAGTTCCATCTGGCAAGCTGAAATATATGCACTGATGAAGCGATCAGAAAAGCGCAGTGTTGAATTCCTCCCTCAGTTTCCCCACTTTCAGTACCCATAATGCAGCTTTATTCCTGGGGCACTAGGGTGGGGCAGAAGGAGAATGGCCACCAGTTTGTGATTGTTCAGAGAGCTGCTACCATGAAATTGGCAGGGAAATGAGAAGTTGGGGGGAAAGTGAGCCAGGGACAGAGCCTTCTCAGTGGTAGCACCACAGTTAGGTACTAATTCTAGGAATTATCAAATAGACTCTCTCACTTCCCCTTTTAAACAGACTGCAGACACATTTTTATTTTATCTGCATTTGATGGATAACTCTCTCCTGGTTTTACTTGCTTTTTATTTTTAAATGCTGCATTCTGTTGTACTCTTTCCTTTTTAGAATTTGTATTAATGTTCGTATCGGATGCTGCTTCGGTACATTTTTTGGGCCTGGAAAACAGAATCAAAATAAAATGAAATCTATCTGTCAGAGGACCATAGAATTGGAAGACCCTTCAAAGGTGACCTAGTCCAACGACCCTGCAAAATTATTTTTTTATTTACAAAAACATGTTTGTATGGTGCTATTCATCAAAACAAATATAAAAGCCACTTACAACAACTATGTAATGAATTAAAATCAGAGATCAAGTATCGCAGAGATATATTTTTCTTAATTCCCTGCATAAGCTTGGTGGTGTAGAAAAGTTTTCAGAAGATGTTTAAAGGTTATAACAGGTGTTGCCTGCTGCAGGAACTCCACCACTATAGCATCTGTGATAGATGGTCTTTCAGCCTCTGCTTAAGGGAAAACACCAAGATATGCAGAAGAAGAAAATAAACAAACATAGCAACAAAAACTGAGAGATGACGACAACATAAAAAATAGAGGATAAAACAGCCCCATGAGGATTCAGCATTCTCTTTTTTATTATTGGAATTTTATTTACAACATAACACCACCCCCCCCCCCCCCAATACACATTAAACGTGAACATAACTGTGAACATAACATACAACAATACAAACAACCAAATAAAAGACTTCCTTTATCCTGTATCTGGCCTCCTTATTTACTTCTTATAAACTGTTCCCTTTAGGAATAATTATTAAGCTTTTTCTAATTATAACTTAAATGTCCACAAAGACATCGAAAAAGAACCCTGAGCAGAACCACCTCACACTGCAAAATTTTGTTTGAAGCCCTACAGTAAGTTCATTCTCTACATTACAGGGTGACATAGATACTATATATTATATATTATTCAATAATGGTTAAGCAAAATGTGTATCCAATCTCCTTCCTTTTCTACTCCTGCTGCCAGCATCATACTGTATCTTTCCACAAAGGTTTTGATGTCTGGACTTGCATGACACAGCGCTCCTGCATCCTTGGCTCTGACCCATGAAAAGTTCATGTCACCGTGTATTTCTTCATCTTTAAGGTGCTACAAGACGTCGTTGTTTTTCCTACAGCGGACTGCCTCCTTTGGGGAAGGAAAACAGAAGCTGAAAAAGCCACCGGGGCATGCATTAAACATCTTATTTTGCAAATGTTTTACAAACAAATCAAAGGCAGCCCGCTTCCTCTGTTTCTGCCCTGTCCCACCCAAAAAGAGCAAAACAGTCCTGGGAACTTCAACTGAAATTAAGAGAGCGCCACACCCTCTCAGACATGAAAAGGAACCATAAATATGAGTAGAAGAGTTCTCAAACCTTGACAACTGATAGCTGTCTGGCTTGGACTCTGGAACAGAATGTGCATGTTAATGCCTGTCAACTTTTGACAAGGATTTAGAAATGAACTAAGGGCATAGGTTTTAGAATATTAATATCTACGAAACACAGAGCAGTAAAGGATAGATAATGTAAAAGAGACGTTCAGCTTTCTCAATACTTATGGAACAGTGTTAAAAACAGCTCTTAATCTTTCATTCCTGTGCATTTTTGGTAGTCTGTCAGCATCCATCTCTCTTTTCATGATCAGACAAGTTGTTATTAGAAAGCTAGACTTCATGAAAATAGTTTGTGTTCCCTTTGTCCACCATTGTGATCAAATGAGGAGAATTGTGACAGCCATGGTGATGCTTAAAATGAGAGCGGGGTGGCTGCTTGCTTCTTCCTTTTCTTTCTATAAATCCAATTTGGTTCCATGTGAGGACCAGACAACATATCAGCCCAACATATAGATTGTACATAGGCTAGGGCAGGGGTTGTCAACCTGGTTCCTACCGCCCACTAGTGGGTGTTTCAGGATTCTAGGTGGGCAGTAGGGGGTTCTATGGCACAAGCTAAATCCTCCTTCCATTGAGCACTGGTGGGCGGTAAGGAAATTTTATCATCAAGAAAGATGCATTAGTGGGCGGTAGGTATAAAAAGGTTGAGTACCCCTGGGCTAGGGCATAGGAGCAAGTCATTGAGTTCATGGTCACTTCTCACCCCCACCATGAGCACGCCATGTAAAAGAGAATGCCTATAGCCCTGCCAAGATAATCCATCTGTGCCTTTTATGGCAAGTTGCTTGGGAAGGAACACGTTCTATGCACATGTGAAAGGGATACTCAAGAGTCTCATTGCAACACTCCGTTTTCTAGCACTTCTTCTACGTGTCAGGCATTGTGTGAATCGGCCCTTAGTTTCGCAAGACCCCGTAATCCATGTGGAAACCTTTGTAATCCACAGTCACTTCGAAATCTCAAATATCACCCCCCCACCAACCAATTGGTTAAATTGTCAAGGTGGTTTGATTGCTTTCAGATGCAGATCTCCCCATAAAAGGTGACTACAGAGTCACTGAGCAAGCAGTGGGAAGGAAATATGTGGCCGCATAAGTCTTGTCATTTTCCAGCTTGGTTGTTCATATGACATCTGGATACATGTTAAACTGTGCTTTCTTAAAATGCCAGTGGGCATCACACCATCGCCAAATATATTTCTAGGTGGTTATCTGGTGGCAACACAACAGCATATGTGTTGGCCGCCATTTTTCATCTTTTATCTGGTGTTGCAAAGGGGGGAATGAGAGCTGGTACTCCTCCCCCCTCCAAAAATATGGTAATAGGAAGGAAAGATCAGTGAAGTACCAAGCAAATACTGTTCTTAACCATAGCTGTCAACTTTTCCCTTTTCTTGTGAGGAATCCTATTCGGAATAAGGGAATTTCCATTAAAAAAAGGGGGGGGGGAGTTGACAGCTATATTCTTAACAAAGTGGTTATATATATATATATATATATATATATATATATATATATATATAGTTACAGCTGTAGGAGATTCTTAAGAAGGAATTGCACCACACGTCTTTCTGGCATTAGTGGATTCTCAGTATTTGCTGAAGAAATGAATGCATGTGAATGGGTACCATTGTGCTCCTTGAATGAAGAATATCCCTCTCAAGGAATCATTACACTCTTTGCTCCAGGAACAAATTAACCTTGCGAAGGAGAAAAATATACAATTGACTACAAGCTTACTGATTGTTAAAATACATGTGACTTTTTAAAAAGACTCCTTCTAAATGCTTCCTGTCTATTAAGAAAAATATTCTTTCAGTCCTTGATCACAGAGATAGAAAAAGGGAGGCAATGAATAGCTTGGTGGCCTTTTCTTTTCATTCATTTGTAATTAGTCCTCTCACGGGACTGTGCAACCCCAGATTGCATGTGGGGTTTCTGCTGTATTCAGGCACAGTAAACTAAAAGAGCCTGCATTAGGAGCCTTGCCAGAAAGCTATATATACACTCTTGTGTGAAGTTTGAATCAATATTAAGGTTCCGCTGGCAACAGGAGGTTTCTACAGGAGATGAGGATATAAGTCAAGATATGCCTCGGGCAATTTATTTAAACTAATTTTTAGGAATAAACCTTCCGAAATAGGAATAAAATATTTGCGTGCCAAAAGCTATAAAAGAACAGAGGAATACTAAGAGTTGGCTTAATACTACTTTTTATTTGTCTCAACCAGTTGGTCCATTATATCTGCACCTGAAGTGAGAGATTACCAGTTTGTGCTTGTTAAACTGCATTGTAAACAGTGCTTTGTTTATCCAGACTGTCACATTTATGGGTGTGCTGCTTTGAAGTGGGGGGGTGGGGGGGGACTAGATTCCATGCAGAGTCTTGGTGGAGTCTGAGTTACATCACAATCTTCCATTTCTCAAATACTCAGGGTGAGTAAAATCAAGGGATGCTAGAACAATGCTTCAAACAGTGCACCCAGCAGCTATTGAATTTGGGAAGGGGGTGTGTGTCTTCTTGATAACCAGAGCTATTTTTCTAGAAAAAGAGGTACTGGAGCTCACAGTGAACTTCTCCCTTGTGCTCTTATACTGGCAATGGCGCCCACCTAAGAGGTGACAGTATTGAGCGCTGGCTGAAAAAGAGCCATGCTGATAACACAGTGTTGTAATGTACCGAGGCTGTCAGAAACAACACATAGAAAAACTCAAAAGTTTCAAAAGCAAACAGAATGTGGTTTAAAAAATTCCCCACAAAACTCTAGTCCTAGTCCTAGACTTGAATGCAGCCACACCGCCTCCTAGTGCTTTGTTCTAAAGTAGCCTTTCTGCAGCTAGTCCAGTGTAAAACCTGGAAAGGACTGCCTTACAGTTCTGGAATCCTGGTTAGGATCAAGGAATGGATCCATCTTAAACAGTGCATCAAAGTTTTCCACCACACAGTCAGCCAAGGTCGCATCCACACCATATATCGAAAGCACATTTAACACACAAAATGTGTGTTAAACTAAACTCCCCGCAAAGAATCCTGGGATAAAGCCTCTCCGCCTCTGGGAGGGGAGGGGTTGTGGGCGGGAACCGGCTCACGCATCACCTAGGGCAGTGTTTTTCAACCACTGTTCCGCGGCACACTAGTGTGCCGCGAGATGTTGCCTGGTGTGCCGTGGGGAAATTACTTTATATATAGTCAATATAGGCACAGAGTTAAATTTTTTAACATTTTCTAATGGTGGTGTGCCTCGTGATTTTTTTCATGAAACAAGTGTGCCTTTGCCCAAAAAAGGTTGAAAAACACTGACCTAGGGGGCGTTTCGCCCCAAGCCTTACCTGTCCCTGCTGCCACGCCACGCCCCTAGCAGCCAGCCAATAGGGCTGACCCAGGGGCGGGGTTTAGAGTGTTGGGATTGTAGCTTTGTGAATTGCAAACTGCAGGTCAACAAAATTCACAAGGTGTTGTGGGGAAAGCAGATTAACTGAAGTCCAGAGACCTAGGGTACCTTCTCTCTCCTTTTCTCTGTTTGTAAAAGACAAACCCAGGTACCCAGCTGCATAGTATACAACAGGCTACCCCCCCCCCCCGTTTTGAAATTTAGAGATTAAGAAATAGAAGCTCCAACTCATTTTTACTCTCATCTTTCACTGAATCCTTTAATCCCTTCAAATCCTGGCACCATTTCTCACTCATTTTGTTCGTACTTCCATTCTAGAGTTTCTCACCTGACAATCACATTGACCTTCAATTGAAAGGCAAGGTTGAGTACATGACACCTGATCTATGAACACTGAAGTTCTGGTTACAGTTTTTCAGGCTGCTTCCCACAGTCTCAAAACAATACTCTAGAAGTAGTAGTAGCATAGGGACTTGTAGTAGGTTGAGATTCCAGCAGTGTGGCTTCTTACAAATAAGAATATTTGCTCATATTAACTATCTTTCCTGCAATGAAAATCTCTGCTGTGAGAAAACAAAAAAAACTTTTTTAAATTTTTCACTTGCCATTATTTCCTGTGTAACTTGGGGTTTGTTTGTTTGCTTTTTTGAAAGGGGGAAAAACATGCATTTTGCTGCATCTGTTATTCCAGCAGAATGGCTAGCAATCATAGAATAAGCTTACTCACATTTCAGTAAGCAACTTCAGTAAGTTCATCCCCTTTGTAAAATTTCAGTGGAGGAGATATAAAGGTTGAGTGGCTTTTTCCTCAAAACACTGTGTGATGGCACACCCAGAGAACAAAAAGCCATGTTTTAACAACTGCTAGGAATGTTTCTTCAGCTGTAAAGAAACATTTAACATAAATTCAAGCATATCAGCGTTGTCCAATGACACCCTATAATGTACCACTTTTGGGTAACGGTTTCCCTCCCTTCTTGTGCTGTGTTCTACCTTGGAAAACTTTGACAATGGAGCTCAAGAACAATGTCCTTCATCACTCTCATTAAACCTTCACGTTTGCACATTCATCCTAGAGGTACAGCCATCCAAATTTCCTCACCAGCTCCTGACCTACCAGAACAGAAAAGCATTGCAGCTGATTCTCATCAGCTGAGTTTGAATGGCTGAACAGATTAAACCTGGTGGGAACAGCTCAGCCTCAAACAATTAGTTATTAATTCATGGCGCATATCTTGAATGTTTAAAGACAGATTTTTAAAGAGATTTTGTTTTCTGCTTGACCTGCCCTTACCATTGATCTGAAGACCTTTGAAAACTGGACAGACTTGGATATCCTGTCTGGAAATGGGTAGAAATAGGAGGGAATGTTGTTTTTCTTTAACCAACATTTTTCCACACAGTTAACTGAGGCGCACACAAATATTCTACCTGCCATCATGTGCTAGGTCCTAGGCACAGTGCTTTTTTCTAATAAAAAATTAAAAATAAATGTTTTGGGGTACTCTCATTTTCCTACTCATATTGAAATACTGCCCCTCAATGAGGCCAAACTTAGATTCACAAAATGTTTAGGGGTATGTGTACCCCTGCGTACCCCCCCCCCAGAAAAAAGCACTGTCTAGGCAGCTTCTGACTTGCTTTTCTTTGCTGGGAGTGGTCGCATAATCAAGATTCAATCACTGACTGGTAAGGAGTGGCATTGAGGTGAGTTGGGGGAACAAGGTCTGAGAGCCAAACTCTGTGTGTCAGAGACAGAAGCAAGGTCTACATCCGCCATGATCAATGATCATGGTCCATCTGAAGCAGACACCAAACTGTGTCAATTGTAAACCCTAGCCAAATAATCCATTTAAGGACAAAGATAAGGAAAGGCATGCAGGAATATGCAAAGAAATAAAGTTGGGTGCAAGAAGACGAGGAACATTAAGGATGGGGTGAATTTGAAAATGTTATTTAGCATCCTTATCTAGAAGAGCCAGCCTAGCTCTCACAATGGCTGAATTCACACATAATGCCAAACCATGCTTTGGCATTGTGGTGATGAACATTAGCAAGGATATTTATTTACTTATTTGTTTGTTTGTTTGTTTAATTTATAGCCCACCTTTCCTCCCACAGGAGCCCAGGACAGCAAACACACTCACATTTTTAAAGTGTTCTAAAAGAGTTAAAGCATTCCTTTAAAGCATTAAAAAAAAAATCCAGTGATCTCAGGCTTGCCAGGAACAATATTCTTCAGTTACCAAACACCTGGATGTTTTCATATTTCTCCTGAAAGTGAATAATAATACAGACAGATGCACCTCACCAGAGAGGGCACTCCACAAATGAGGGACCACCACTGAAAAGGACCTGTCATGAGGCAACACTAACTGGGCAGTCTCTGGTGGCTCACCCATTTGTAGGGGTAGAGATGGTTGATATTATGGAAGGTACTTTTAGGTTCCGTTTAGGGTTTTATGTGCTAGTACTAACACCTCAAATTGGCAGCCAGTGCCGTGCTTTCAAGACTAGCAGTATACAACTCCATCGGGTTGCCTCACTTACCAACCTAGCAGGCACATTCTACACTAACTGCAGCCTCCGGACCATCTCCGGCTAGACATTACTGCTCCCTTCAGGCAAGGGAGGGAGGAAGAAGAGGGCAGTGTGAGAACCTAGGGCTTTGCATACAACTGTTGACTCACACAGTGAACTTTGGAAAACTACTCTGTCAAAATGTCAAGTGAGAACACTGATTAAAGTATTTGGCCTCTCCCCCCTCCCCCCACCATATGTAACCATCACTTTTTGTGGCATGTAAGGGAACCTTAAGAATTCTCCTGCAAATACCCTTGCTGCCTAAACTTGAAGCAAACATGCAAAAAAATAAAAATAAAGGGCATATAAAATTCCATTTGCAACTTTGTGTGGATTTGACATAGTGTTGAAATTCAAAAATGAAAAGCGTAATATGAAATCAAAATTCAATACATAACCAATTTAATTCAGTGGTGACATATTTCTGTGTACCAGAAGCTTACCGAAAACAAGAGGGAATGTCCTTTCTCTTCCTACAAGCATAGTGTCTGTGTGTCTGTGTCTGGCCACAGTGGGAACTGAAGGCTAGATTGGAACTGGTCAATCCTTGTTGTTGTTGTTCAGTCGTTCAGTCGTGTCCGACTCTCCGTGACCCCATGGACCAGAGCACACCAGGCACGCCTATCCTTCACTGCCTCTCGCAGTTTGGCCAAACTCATGTTAGTAGCTTCGAGAACACTGTCCAACCATCTCATCCTCTGTCGTCCCCTTCTCCTTGTGCCCTCCATCTTTCCCAACATCAGGGTCTTTTCTAGGGAGTCTTCTCTTCTCATGAGGTGGCCAAAGTACTGGAGCCTCAACTTCAGGATCTGTCCTTCTAGTGAGCACTCAGGGCCGATTTCTTTGAGAATGGATAGGTTTGATCTTCTTGCAGTCCATGGGACTCTCAAGAGCCTCCTCCAGCACCATAATTCAAAAGCATCAATTCTTCGGCGATCAGCCTTCTTTATGGTCCAGCTCTCACTTCCATATATTACTACTGGGGGGTCAATCCTACACTGGTCAAATACTGGCCTAGCTCATATGGATTTCTCATTTAATTATAAATGATGATGATGTATATGAATCTCTAAATTTGCTACAGGAATATTTACGAAAGCCTCCAGTGGTTGAGGTGATCCGTTCTAGGTCATCCAAAGTCATGCAGATGATTAACTGGAATGCAATGTGGACAAGAGTTTTGGGGCCAATTAAAAAAGATTTAAGAAGCTTTCTGTGCCAAATCTCCTATTATTCCAAGGACATAGATCAGGGGTCAGCAAACTTTTCCAGCAGGGGGCCAGTCCACTGTCCCTCAGACCTTGTGGGGGAGGGGGCAGACTATACTTTGAAGAAGAAAAAATGAACCATTTCCTATGCTCCACAAATAACCCAGAGATGCATTTTAAATAAAAGGACACATTCTACTCATGTAAAAATACGCTGATTCCCGGACCGTCTGTGGGCCAGATTTACAAGGCGATTGGGCCTGATCCAGCCCCCAGGCCTTAGTTTGCCTACCCATGGCATAGATCATGATTTGTGCTTCACATGCATTTTGAAAGGATAGGTGCATGGTTGTACACAAGCCGACAGATGCAATCATTCTCCAAAGAAAGCAAGAGTCTTTTGGTCATCGCAAGGGATATTCTAAAATTTAGAATCTAAATAGAAGGAGATGGCAAATCAATTACAAAAACCTAAATGGCAGGAAGTTTTAAAAAGGAAAAGAACAGCCAATTGGGTTGGTTTCTTTTATTGTGCTGGTAGGGAGCAATATGGTTTATTTTCATTTCTACGCATTGCCATAACGTATGTGATGTAGTCATGTGGGCCCATCCTTAAAAGGAAACTTTTCTGTATGCAGGGTCTAGTAAAGCTCTGGAATTTGCTGCCACAGGAGGTTATCGCAAAAGTAAATAAGGCAGTGAGTCTTAAAAGATTGGACCAGCATAAACAATAACCTTTGCAGTTATGCAACCTGAGCTAATGACATAGGTAATCAAATGTCATTCTTTATAGCTTCAGCCTGAAGCAGGGTGAGAAAAATGTATGTATATTGCCCCATGAACAGCATTTCATAATTGACAAGGTGCCTTCTTGGGGGTTTCCCACCTTCAGAAGCCTCGGGGATACTGTATTTGGTTCACCTTTGGCCAGAAATGGAGCTCCAAGGCTTTTGGTAGATGATTTTAAATTATCTTGAAGAGAAAATGAAGCGGACTATGCACATATCTAGTAATACGAGGTTTAAAATAAACTATTCACCCACTAATGACCTGAACTAAGCCCATATACAGCAAGGAAGTATTTTTGATAAAGTCTACGAAATTACAGAACGATCCCTATGCATGCCTATTTTTCAATGAGATTTATTCCCAGGTAACTGAGTACATGAGTCTTACAGTTCAATCGTATGCATTCCTACTCAGAAGTAATCCTCATTCAATTAAATGAGTGTTGTACACAGGTAAGTGTGTCAGGGGGCCCTCCAGATGTCATTTATATTGCACATTCATGATGATTTGTGCTCATGATGCTATCGGAGCAGTCACATGAAATCCCACTTTCAATACTGTTTGAACCTGCAAAAAAAAATGCTGCTTCCATATTTTGCCCTCAGGTCTGAGTTAAGATTAAGTATTTATACCCTGCTTCTTTATTACATTAATGCTCGAAGTGGCTTACAATGCAAAACAAAAATACAACATGCAGAAATATAAAATATTGAATGCAAGATAAAATGCAAGATATTAAAAGTACATATTCCATTTTTAAAAGTTAAGCACAATAATATATTCCAGCTGCTGTTCTTCCTCCTTTCTTCAGTGTAACAGAGGCTCCAGACCACCACCACCCAAAAAAAGCACACTAAAATTTCATCTTGATATGATTATTACATGTTGGTGATGGGTTGGGTATTAGTGGATACTGGTGTTCATGCAGGCAACAGAATGAAAATTACAAGCTCCTGGTAAAGTGGGCTTTGGATTTGAACCATCTGCCAGCATCTCTTAGTGATCTGTCCCAATGTAAAATATCGCTCTAAAACCTAAAAGCCAGCCACATTTCACTATCCTACAATGAATAGCCAGCAGCTCACCTATCCTGTAGATGATTACACCCATTAGATCATTCACAAAATGACTATAATGGTAATCTAATTGTGATTATAAAATTGCTGTGTCACCATGAGCTTCTCAGTGCTCATGGATGATTTCCTTTCCTCAAGTCAGACAGTTTCCAATAAGAGGACCTGAAGTGCAAGGTGATATTCTAGTCATGAGTTGTCCAGTGTATTTCATGGCAGCTGTCATGGAATGTGGGAGAGAACTCGTGCTCATTTCCTAGATATTCAAGAGGAAGTCACTTAATATTTCCATGACCCGGTTCTGTGTGTCTTGTATTTCCAGAAATAAAAATAAAAAAAATCAAGGGCCAATTATTCCATTTATTCAAGGTGTGGTTATATTATTTAGAAGATAGGCTCTAATGGAATCTTTCAGGGATGAAGGAATTAAACTAACTGTAAATAGTAGGCTGCCTCAGATTACCAAATCCAAAAATATCTTTACACCATAAAATGAGAGCTGCTGTACTGAGGTGGCTAAGAAACAGAGCTGTGAAACAGGAAGTTCCTGGTTCAAATGTTATCTCTGCAGAGAACTCATTAGGTGGCCTTGCGCAAGTGATTGTCTTTCAGCTGCAGTCCCTATCTGCAGTGCAGCCGAATGATAATACTGGTCTACCTTAAAGGGTTGCTGTAAAAATTACTGAGATAATGTATATGAAGCACTTGGGGGTCGAAAACAGGTAGCCATGGACATTCTAGGAAAAATTAATCATAACACAATGTAGCAATAGTTAACTGCAAGAAACAACAATGGAGGCCAAATATATGTGTGAAAATATATATAATATTAAAAAATGTGAAACAATTATTTGTTGGACGGGGCACAATTTGCATTGGGCCTGTGGCACTGGGGGAGGAGGTGTTAACCTATAATATTTGTAGAGATGCTAAGCCACATTTTTCATTTGCCTTGTCAACAAATTAAAAATACTGGTAGTCAAATCACGGGTCTGGATGGCCTCTACCTGAGATTTCTTTAAGAATTCAAATATGAATGAATCTTTATTTGTGTCAGCCATCGGCCATAGCAATAAAACAACAATATGATATACAAAGAATAAAAATAAAAAGTCAATTATATAAAATGCATTTTAGGGTTTTGAATCAATAGTCAAATAGTGGATCTTATTCTGATTGCCCCAGCTAAAAACCTTGCAACCTTTTACTGTTTCCTGCTCATCTTGATCTGCCAAGAGAAAGGACACTGTGGCAATGGTTGGGCAACCCCGGATGGACAATAAAAAGGGGTGATAATCTCATTCCTCAAATCTTTATAAAGAGTGCAAGCCAAAAAGGCATGCGCCTCCGATTCGATGGTGCCATCGCCGCAGGGACATAAGCGTTTTTTGTGTGGAATCTGTTGGAAACATCCCTCAAGTACAGCCGAGAGCAATACATTCATAGAATCATAGAATCATAGAGTTGGAAGAGACCACAAGGGCCATCCAGTCCAACCCCCTGCCAAGCAGGAAACACCATCAAAGCATTCCCGACAGATGGCTGTCCAAAGACCTCCAAAGAAGGAGACTCCACCATACTCCTTGGCAGCAAATTCCACTGCCGAACAGCTCTTACTGTCAGGAAGTTCTTCCTAATGTTTAGGTGGAATCTTCTTTCTTGTAGTTTGAATCCATTGCCCCATGTCCGCTTCTCTGGAGCAGCAGAAAACAACCTTTCTGCCTCCTCTATATGACATCCTTTTATATATTTGAACATGGCTATCATATCACCTCTTAACCTTCTCTTCTCCAGGCTAAACATACCCAGCTCCCTAAGCCGTTTCTCATAAGGCATCGTTTCCAGGCCTTTGACCATTTTGGTTGCCCTCCTCTGGACTTGTTCCAGCTTGTCAGTATCCTTCTTGAACTGTGGTGCCCAGAACTGGACAAGTATTCCAGGTGAGGTCTGACCAGAGCAGAATATAGTGGTACTATCTTGTGAGAGTAAAAGCGTGTCTGTATTTTAGTATTGCTAGGTTATGCAGATAGGGTGACAGACAGTCGAAATGGGAAGGTGGAAAATAGTCATACCATGTGCAAAATTTCCTTATTGTGGCCAGGTTGTTCTGACACTCGATATCATTTAGGCGCTGACAGATTAGACTGTTTGCTTTACTAAAACCCAAAGTGAGTAGCTGTTGTGGAGATAGACCACAAGAGTGAAGTTTTTGATAGACAATTTTAGTCCAGGCGCTCTTGTGACAATATTGCAGCACTAGGGATATTATACCGGGGGATTTGAGTTTAAGCGAAGCCAATAGTGTCCTACGCCAGATCTGTAATTCAACCAAGGGAAGATTAGTCTCTAAGGCGAATGATGTGTTTGGGACACAGGGTGGTACAGATAAAATTTGCCTTAAGAACTTTGATTGGACAGCTTCCGTAGATCCAAGGTGAGTGCCCATCCAAATCTGAGCCCCATATAATAACTGTGCTAGGAGTTTAGCTTGGAACACTTCCAGGACTGGTGGTATATATTTACCACCTTTTGTGTGGAAAAAGCGTGTCAGGATTTGGTGCTTTGGGACGCTTTATCTTTTGCACATTTCTGGTGTGCTCCCCATGACCCCATAGACTGGAAAATAAGGCCAAGATATTTGAAAACTTTGACCTGTTCAATTAGCTGATTGTCTAACAAATTGCTGGTCTTCTAACAAAGCTATGTAAATTGTTCCTAAGATCAGCTTCCATACCTGAGGACTGGAAAGTGATGTATGGAACAGTAGGTTATGGATAGATAGATAGATAGATAGATAGATAGATAGATACTTTATTGTCATTGTACGTAGTACAACAAAATTGAATGCCATCCCACATTTACAGCCACATATACGCATTTATACATCTACAACCACACATACACATACATACCATCCATCACGACTCCCCAAAGATCATATCATTTGGTTACAGCATTTAAAATAGTTATAGCTCTTGGATAAAAACTGTTTTTTAGTCTATTCATTCTTGATTTAATTGTTCTGTATCTCTTGCCCGAAGGCAGCCGTGCAAACAGACTATATCCAGGATGAGATGAATCCTGTAAAATATTGTTTGCTTTTTTGAGACAATGGGAGCTATATAGTTCGTCCAAAGATGGGAGAGGATGACTGATAATCTTTTGGGCTGTGGTTATTACCTTCTGGAGCATTTTCCTGTCGGTGACTGTGCAACTGGCAAACCAAACACAGATACAGTATGTAAGAAAGGGATCCAAGAAACCTTGGGAGAAAAATTACCAGTAAAAGCAATTCGTCAGTGGAACATCCTGCCTTAGGAGGTGGAGAGTTCTCTTACACTGGAGCTACTAAAGCGAAGGATGTATAGCTGCTTTCCCCAACCTGGTGCCATCCAGACATTTTGGACTATATCAGGCCCAGCTTGCATGTTCAGTGCTTAGGAATGATAGGAGATCTGGAGGCCACAAGACTGAGAAAAGGCTCCCATATGACCTTCTGTCAAGCATGCTGTAGCTGCAACTTGTATTGTAGATCCTGTATTAAGAACAGAAGAAGAGCCTACTGGGTCAAGCCAATGGCCCATCTAGTCCAGCATCCTGTTCTCTCAATGGTGAACCATATACCTGTGGGAAACTGGAAAGCAGGATCTGAGCACAAGAGCACACTCTCCTCCTGTGGCTTCTAGCAACTCGCATTCAGAAGAATTGCTGCCTCCAACCATGGAAGCAGAGTATAGCCATGTTGGCTAGTAGCCATTGACAGCCTTATCCTTCATTAATTTGTCCAATCTTCTTTTAAAGGCATGGGGTTGAACTAGATCAGGCATAGGCAACCTTCGGCTCTCCAGATGTTTTGGCCTACAACTCCCATGATCCCTAGCTAACAGGACCAGTGGTCAGGGATGATGGGAATTGTAGTCTGAAACATCTGGAGAGCCGAAGGTTGCTGACCCCTGAACTAGATGGTCTCCAGGATCCCTTCCATCTTTATCATTCTTTGATTGCACAGCATATAGGTGCACATGTATGCACTCACACACTAAGGCAACTGTAATGGAAAGATGGTTCTGAAGAGGTTGATTTAAGGATTTTTCCAATGAGTACTGAAAACTATGTTACCAGTGAACTTTGCTTGTACTCCATGCAGTGAAGCAAATGAGTTTACAAAAGATTAGGTGACAGGATCTCTGTGGCTTGGCAAAAAACAAAAACAAAAACTTTGTCTGATAAACTTGAAAGAGTTCTGTAGCCTAGTAAACAAGCCTAGTAAAACATTCGGCTCAAAGCAGACCTAAGTCGTGGCATTTACATGAGTCTAAAATCAACAGGTTTGTTCATGTTTCCAAGTCTTTGTGAAATCGAGCAGGTAATTTCTGATCCACATCCAAATAAGTCCTGATCTAAGGCCTTCGATGGACACATACAGGAGGAGGACACATAAAGCAGCCACTTCAGCAACTGAAGCAGAGGGGATTTAGGTCTGGTCAGTGTGTGGATGGGAAATAGTCTGGGAGCAAGGTGCACTGCCTTGAGTTCCAGGATGGAATTAAGATGGGATACAAAGAGTCAGTGCAAATAAACTTTATGCACATGCATACATACTGTGTGGGCCACAGCTTAGTAAGAAAAAAAAGTAAAGTTTACTAAACCTGCAATCCTAACCCCACTAATTTGGGAGTAGACCCCATTAAAATCAGTAAGACGTACTTCTTAGTAGGCATCGTTAGGATTAAGCTGCAAAAATATTATTATTTGGTGAAAATCACAGTATGTGTGTCTGAGATTTAGTGTCGTTGGGATAGTCATCCTCCTGGCACAATTTTGTGAATGAACCCCAATAGAATTTAGAACCTTCTAGTAGAGATGGGGGGTGATTTGGCTCTTCCACCTGACTCCTTTGAATCAATTGTGTTATTTTGGCTGGTGTTTGTGACATTAGGAGTCCTACCTCTTAAGGGCCTAGATGACTGGCATCAACATCCAGTGTGTTGGAGCAACTGCTAGGGCCCATTGTGGCTGATGTTTGGGGTGTTGCTGTTTTTGCATTACAGTACTGTTTTGTGTATTGTAAAAAAAGGTAAAGGTAAAGGGACCCCTGACTGTTAAGTCCAGTTGTGGATGGCTCTGGGGTTGCGGCACTCATCTTGTTTTACTGGCCAAGGGAGCTGGCATTTGTCCGCAGACAGCTTCCAGGTCTTATGGCCAGCATGACTAAGCTGCTTCTGGCAAACCAGAGCAGCGCACAGAAACACCATTTACCTTCCCGCCGGAGCAGTACCTATTTATCTTCTTGCACTTTGACGTGCTTTTGAACTGCTAGGTGGGCAGGAGCTGGGACTGAGCAACAGGAGCTCACCCCGATGCGGGGATTCAAACTGCCGACCTTCTGATCAGCAAGCCCTAGGCTCTGTGGTTTAGACCACAGCGCCACCCGCTATGTATTGTATTGTCTATTGTAAACTTGACTTTAAATCACCTTTATGTTTTCTAGAAATGCATGATATAAATACATACAAATGATGATTTATACTATTTTTATTGTTATTTCAGAGAATTTATAACTTGCTTATTACTGGAGGTACCAAAGCAATGTACAAAAACCAGTAAAATGGTATAATCAATAGCCCAAGGTCAGATAGCTCCATTATATCTGTAACTCACTGAAGCAGCTGCCATTTGCTTCTCAGATAAGCCCCCTCATTGAGGAAATGGCTGGTATCATAAAAGAGCGTGGTAATAGGGCAGCATGGTGATGATCAAGACTGACATCACTGCTGCCTCCGTCACTGTCTGACACAATCCTAAACTGTGTCACTGTAGGCCATTCATTATGAAGCCCTGCAACAGCTTCGAGAGAAATGAAGACAAACATGTAAAGCATGCTGTCAACCCTGTTGAAACATCTCATTAGGCGCATCATCTTTTATAGGCTTTCAGATCAATATGACTCAGATAAGAAGCTGGGATAAGAAGATGAAGGAGAGATATGCAGCACACACAACTTTTCAAGGTTGCACAAATGCATCTCAATAATTTTTTTATTATTATTTTTAATCCACAGAGGGTTTGGGAACTAGAGCATCAGCAGTATTGTTACTTGACAGATTGAAACCATGATGAAATTTTAGGGTAGGGGACGTGGGAATGTATCTGTTTACGCTTCTCATCTTAGCTCCCATCCTGGGGCCTGCTGATGTACGGCTATTGCTTAGTTTCCCTGTGTTTAACCATTTTGTAAATGGCTCAATTCATGTCTCTGACCCAACGCTTCTTTTCTAGAAAAATAGGTGCTAGTATTCACCATGAAGTTGTTACAGTTAAGTGCCACACTTTTTAACAACAACAAAAAGAGGTGCAAGTACTGTGTACCCTTGAGTACCCCCTGAAGAAGAAGAAAAGCACTGCTCTTACCATTCTTTGGTCCAACCACCTTTTTGAAGAGTTTTCTAGAATGGAAATATCAACAACCTCAGATATGCTGATGACACAACCTTGATGGCAGAAAGTGAGGAGGAAATAAAGAACCTTTTAATGAGGGTGAAAGAGGAGAGGGCAAAATATGGTCTGAAGCTAAACATAAAAAAAAAACTAAGATCGTGGCCACTGGTCCCATCACCTCCTGGCAAATAGAAGGGGAAGAAATGGAGGCAGTGAGAGATTTTACTTTCTTGGGCTCCATGATCACTGCGATGGTGACAGCAGTCACAAAATTAAAAGACACCTGCTTCTTGGGAGGAAAGCAATGACAAACCTATACAGCATCTTAAAATGCAGAGACATCACCTTGCCGACAAAGGTCCATATAGTTAAAGCTATGGTTTTCCCAGTAGTGATGTGTGGAAGTGAGAGCTGGACCATAAAGAAGGCTGATCGCCGAAGAATTGATGCTTTTGAATTATGGTGCTGGAGGAGACTCTTGAGAGTCCCGTGGACTGCAAGAAGATCAAACCTATCCATTCTGAAGGTAATCAGCCCTGAGTGCTCACTGGAAGGACAGATCCCGAAGCTGAGGCTCCAATACTTTGTTCACCTCGTGAGAAGAGAAGGCTCCCTGGAAAAGACCCTGATGTTGGGAAAGATTGAGGGCACAAGGAAAAGGGGACAGCAGAGGATGAGATGGTTGGACAGTGTTCTTGAAGCTACTTACATGAGTCTGACCAAACTGTGGGAGGCAGTGGAAGACAGGAGTGCCTGGCGTGCTCTGATCCATGGGGTCATGAAGAGTCGGACACGACTAAATGACTAAACAACAACAATAACAAAATAATTCAATTTGAGTTGACTTCATCATGGTTTTCAATGATCAAACAAGTTGCTCCTTAGATAAGGATGTAGACAAGTTCTCATTCAGCCGCTCATGAATATTCCAAAATCTTTGTACAGATCAAAACTTGCAGTGTGTACTGCATGATTATTGCCCCACAGAAAGAATTATGGAGCTAAAGAACTCAGAAACATTTAGAATCCTGAGAAAATGTTATGTGGGCACTGCCACAAAATGGTTGGCATGGCAGAACACACATAGGTTTACCTAGGCTCCCTTGCAGGAGCATACAAAGGGGGGGCGGTGGGCCCCGGGTGCCACCCTGGGAGGAGTGACAAGATGGTCCACTGCCTCCCCCTAGCTGTAGAGTGGCTGAGGTCCATACGGGTATGGACACTTCGCACGCAGCAGCCCATACGGTCTTTTGCACATGCACAGTCCATACAGGCTTTCGCACATGCGTGCTCCACCCCAGGTCCTGGAGAGGTTTCCTCCACCCCTGCTCTCTTGCACCCTTGGCAAGGAGCTATATTGGCACCTCTGAAGCTGAGAGAGACTGTGGAAGCCAACAACCAAACTGGCTATGGGACGAATAAAATAGAGCTTCTGACCTAGTAGCAGTGCTGTATTTCTATTTTTAAAAAAATGTTTAGGGGTACTCTCACTCTCCTACTCGTATTGAAATACTGCCCCTTAATGAAGCCAAGCTTAGATTCACAAAATGTTTAGGGGTATGCGTCCCCCCGCGTCCCTCTAGAAAAAAGCACTGCCTAGGAGTAAGTATCACTGAATTCAAATGAGACTTACCTCAAAGCAGAAACGTATAGGATCGCACTGTTCAGGGCTCACCTCCATCAATACTGGTTGCCGCACAAGTTAGCTCAGTGGTCAAGCAATTGTGCTTCTTTAAGAAGGACCCAGGTTCAATCCCTGGCATCTCCTCGTAGGGGTGGGAGAGACCCCTGACTTCACACCCTTAACAGCCTCTTTCTATCAGTGTAGATGGCCCAGAGCTAGATGGAGGGATGATCTCACTTTAAGGCAGTTCACTATATTTCCTAAATTATGGGGAGGGGGACATCCACAGATGGGGTGAACGATGAATGAGGCTCTTATATTTTTACTTTACTTTTTCACACACACACACACACACACACACACGGATGGGGGGCAGGTGGGGAGAGGACACTGCCAGTTGGAGGGGGGCAGTTCAATTTTTCCAGGTGTTGCAAGCAGGGCCAGAGATCCCAGCCGATCCTCAGTCTGTCCGTCCTCACTAGGGGCAAAGAGAAACTCAGCTTCCCCACCTCCCCTTCATGACTCCATCATTCTCGCACTTCAGTGGGGCAAGTTCCCCAGAGCCTGAGCGGTAAAATGTTGGCACCTGGTGCTGCCACCTCCCAGGTTACTGCAAAGACGGCCACATTGGAGACCTCCTGTTCCTCCTCCTGTCTGGGGCAGGGAGCTGCCAGGAGCAATGATCCATAGGGGAGCCTTGGCTATGGCCCCGGCCTCAGGCCAGGTTGGAGATGGCCAAACCTAGAAGGAGAGGAAGGGTGGATTCACATGCCCCTTCCACCCATGAACACACTCACCAGTGGCACAACTTTCATGTGCCTCTGGGGCTGTGCCCTTGGCAGAGGCCAACTTCGCCAATGGCAAGGTAGATCCCTGGCAACATAGCTTGTTATGAAAGAGTGGCTGTGGGAATGTGAACAATCTTTAACACATTAAGTAAACATCCACTTCAAACTGATGAGGCTAAAAGGGAAATATCTTGCCTAAGAAAATTAGGCAAAGGCAGGGTATGTGAGCCCCCAAACGCTAAGCCACTCCTTTGAACACCCACGTTCTGCATCAACAGAACATGCATTTCACACAAAGTAAGTCCATTAATTCCCCCAAATCACCTCTACAGAAAATTAATACTACACACACATGAAAACCCTTAGTCTCTCCCAGGCTCACTTGGGAAGACAAACAAACTAATGCCAGTGTACTGGAAGAAGCAAAAATTAGCAGTGTCAAAGCAATGACTCTTGCAACATCAACTTCGTTGGATTGGTCATGTTGTTCGGATGCCTGATTATCATCTGCCAAAGCAACTACTCTATTCCCAACTTAAGAATGGAAAGCGAAATACCAGTGGACAACAAAAGAGGTTTAAAGATGCTCTCAAGGCAAATCTAAAAAAAAAAAATGTGGTATAGGCACTGATAACTGGGGAATACTTGCTTGCGAGCGCTCCAACTGAAGGACAGCCTTTACCAAAGGCATCATGGACTTTGAAGAAGCATGAACTCAGGACGAAAGGGAGAAATGTACAATACTAAGAGGACGGCACGCTTCGCAAACCCTCACCATGATCAACTCCTGCCTGGAAACCTATATCCCCACTGTGGAAGGACATGTGGATCCAGAATTGGTCTCCACAGTCACTCACAGATTCACTGTTAAGAACGTGTTCATGAAAGACAATCTTACTTGGGCACGAGTGATCGCCAAAGAAGAATAAATCCTCAATTTTTGTCTTCCTCCCTCTCAACCTGTCCTAGGCCCTTGATCCTACATTTTTTTCTTCCTCCTCCAACCCATGGGCCCCAAGTTGTTGGGGATCCATACATAACAATTAATAATAATTTAATCATTATTTTGTATCATCTGGAAAGCATATATACAGTTCAGCCTGTGAATCATACCCTCTGTTAATACGTGTCAGAGACGCTTGGTTGATGCTACTGCATTTTGCCTAGTGCTATAGTCATAAGCAACATGATACCTTCTTTGGGTGGTCTTAATTTTACACATACTCTTAATTATTAATTAATTAATCAAACGCTTTGCATACCACTGAACACCATAGTCCAAGCAGCATAGAATAATGTTACAAAAGTAACCAGAAAATCACCCAGAAAATCCACAAAATAGTTCAGCAAAAGTAATCAACAAGTAATTTAACAAGCAATTCAAGTTTAAATCCTGGAACTGACCATTTGAGACTATTTAAACAGCTAGCAGTCTTTGCAGTTAGCATTATTTACACTGGGAGTAGTTGCATAAAATGGCTCTTAACAGATGGTGGTGACAACTATCAGCTTTATTCTTCCCATTTATGCCAGCTTTGATAAGCAATCTGTATTTCAGATCATTGTAACCTTTTCTGCCTGTAGGATATAAAGACTAAGGCTGTGTACACGAACCTGTTTACTCTGAATCCAATACTTTCCCACCACTGGTTTGGAAAGTGGAGTACACATGATGTTAGCCACAATCCACATCTATATAGTCATTCTTTATAAAATACTGCATTTTGATGCATTCTCCACTCCCAAAAAAAAACTCACAGCTTTATGAACTATTCAGTATAAGAACTCTGCAAAACCGGAAGTAGTGTTCCAGTTAGTGAACTTTACCTCGGTCTACAAACGGAAGCTGAACGGTGGAAGGACACCGGCGGCGGAAGGCCTCATTGAAGAAAGCATGCCTCAGTTTAAGAACGGCTTTTGTTTAAGAATGGACTTCCAGAATGGATTAAGTTCGTAAACCAAAGTACCACCGTATAGGCAATGACCAATTTGCGTGGGTGATATGTTCTGACCCCTTGCCCGCATCATTGGGGCCCTTGTAAGGCCACCCCACTCTGTTCCGCCACATTCCCCACCCCCACCCTGTTTTGTAACATTTTTGTGATGTTTTGGGGTCACCTCTGGATTCAGGCTAATGTGCATGCACACGGTTGCACACATATTAGACAAGCGTAAAACAGCTGTTGCTTGTATGCAATAAAACAAAACCCATCCACTGTATATGTGTGTCCCCCCCCCCACCCCTGCATGCCTCTTATCACCTTCATAGTATTGGGACATTTTTCAAGCAAGTGATCTGCCAGACTTTCTGATGCCAATTCACCATAAGAAAGCTGCAACATCTATGGTAGCTTTCAGTCTATCACTTTGAGATAGGCTTTTCTTCCCCCTGAATATTCAGACAAGCTATAAATTTGCTCACATTAGAATACCTATGGGCTGATTAGTATGTGAAGGTTTTTTCCCTGCAGCACAGTTTTTTGAGTTCTACTTGTTCAAGCATCTGCGCATAAACATATGTTTCTGTATATTGTTGCTAGATCAGAGCATAAATGGTTGCTTGCAGCACGAACTTTTAATGGAAAGATCTCATGAATGAACTGAACAAGCATTAATACATATTGCAATGTGCCGACTATAATTAAGCATTTGGTCTTTCAATCCTCTGAATGTGTTAGAAAACTGCTGCCATTTCTGGTTTTACTGTTGTTTCACCACTACATCTTCCAGCCCGTATAATATATATCATTGCCTCCTTGGAGCCACTTAGATGACTTGCAGAGATAAAAAGTAATAGTGGGTCATAAACTGAGAAAATAACAGATGAGACCGATTCACTGACTTGGACCATCAGGTTGAGTTAGTTAAAAACTGAGTTGCATTTTTAATCAACGTAGAAACTTGCTAAAATAGGGTAGTAATTTATTTATTTATTTATTTCTAGTTAAAACTATTAAAATAAATAGTTTAGTTTAAACCCCAACAAATTACTCTGGCTAAGCAACAATTGGCATATTTGCAGCTGAAGTTAAGCTCTATTGAATCCTAGCAATTTCAGTGACAGACTGAAGCATAAAAAAAAAAATTCCTTCCAGTAGCACCTTAGAGACCAACTAAGTTTGTTCTTGGTATGAGCTTTCGTGTGCATGCACACTTCTTCAGATACAGTGTATCTGAAGAAGTGTGCATGCACAAGAAAGCTCATACCAAGAACAAACTTAGTTGGTCTCTAAGGTGCTACTGGAAGGAATTTTTTATTTTCTTTTGTTTTGACTATGGCAGACCAACACGGCTACCTACCTGTAAGTGAGACTGAAGCATATGCACTAAACAAATCTAAGAAGAGTTCTAATGAATGAGGCCAGCACCCCATCTAGTCCAGCATCCTGTTCTCACAGGGGCCAGCCAGATGCCTATGGGAAGCCCAAAACAGGACGTAAGTGAAATAGCACTCTCTACATGTGTGATTTACAGCAACAGGTATTCAGAGGCTTGCTTGCTCTGACAGTGGAGGTAGAACATAGTCGTTGTGATTGGAAGCCATGAATGGCCTCATCCTCCATGAATCTGTCGAACCCTATTTCAAAGCCACCAAGTTGTAGGAGCAAATTCCACAGTTTTACTGTGTGGATGAATACTTTCTTTTGTCTTTCCCTAGTCTTCCAATATTCGGCTTCATTCATCCAATTTACAACATCTGCACAATATATGCACAATTTATAATGCATACAATTTGGAGGCCATTTCACATTTATTTATTTATTTATTTATTTATTTATTTATTTATTTATTTATTTTCTTACATCTCACCTTTCTTCTGTTATGAAACTCAAGGCAAGTGTACACATGGCATCCAGGCACTGGCTCGACTCAGGTCTGCTTAGATTCAGAACCCATGGCAGCCTCTCGTACCTTTATACCATACCTAGAGACATCGGCAATGTGATTCATTAATGAAAAGTTAGCATTTCAACCTGTAGCATACATTGCTTATGGCCACATGGAATATCATGCAGTATAACATAAAAGAGAATCACATGCAAAAACAAAAACAAAAACCTCAAACACGTCCCACCAGCACAAGGATTTCTGCTTATGCAGCAAGACGTTCCTCCCTCTCCTTCCCCCACACATATCCTCACCCTCCCCAACCCTGCTCCTGAAGGTTGGGGGAACCCCTAGAATAGAATTAGGGGGTGCAATGAAAAAGGATGGTGGGGGAAAAACAATATAAAGAACAAACAATATATAGAACAGACTCTAAAATAGCAAAAGAGAAGAAATGGCCAGCTGATTGTCTGGTTTCCATAAGATCAATGGCAATCAGGAACAAAATTCTGCAAATAAGTAATAGGAATTTTTTTTGAAATTAACGGCAAAGAAATATTTATATATAAAATTATTACATATCGATTACTTCAGAAACGAGAAGTCTTTCAACCGCTGGTAGATGACTTAAAAAAAGAGGTATAAAAGTATAAATGGGAATATCCTGAAGGAATATCTTTCCACCACAAGGGCACGATGAAAAACTGCAAATCTGGTGCAGATGTGGAAAAATTTCTGAAAATTTATCGGAATACGTTAGGAGACAAAAAACACACTCGGACAGGTTCGGCTGAACTAGTAGGGGAGGATAAATCTGATTTAAAAACTTGACCTGGAATTACCCTTAAAGGATGAAAGATATTGTGTTCTTTAGTTTAAGTAAAATGGCAAAGTATTTTAGTTTTATGCAATATTTTTATAAATATATTTGAATAAGTATAAGGATGTGAAATATGAAGAAAAAGGGAAACTGGAAAAACAAACAAAACAAAGTCACTAAAGAATAGGTGGAAGTTATTTAAAACAAATGTTGCTAAAAATGAATGTGACACAAACACGTGGAGGATTTGTTGGATTAACTCTTGTAAAATGAATACATGTAAACCAGCTTAATAGAAGAAGTGTCAGTGTCTATACAGCTTTTTCTTTATAATGAAATATTACTGGTGGACAGTGGCATAGGGAAGTCAGTTATGTACATATAATGTTAGTAACCTGGTTCTTTTTCTGAAAGGAACGGTTAAAATAAATTTGATAATATTAGAATATATAATATTATTACTTAGCTTTATTTGTCTATGGAAACTTTGAGTTTATTTGTGAAGATCATATTATGAAGACTACAAAAATTATGTATTTTATTATAAGTTTGTGTGTTTGTATGTCTGAACGTTGGTGGGGTTTGTTTGGGTATGCATGTTGTCAATGTCTTTATGAAAATCAATTTAAAAAAAAAACCCAAAAAAAAAGGATGGTGGGGAAAGTCTCATTGTTCAAGTGGAAATCTTTGCACTGAGGCTACGGTGCTTAACACTGCTTTGGATAAATCTGTTGGTTTCAAGTGTGAAATATGGTATCTTTAGATCAGTACTTCAAAATATAATGCACATTAAAACAATTTCCCCCTTTATTCACATGAATACTTTGGAACAGAATAAACATGGCCATAATGTGAACTTCTACCAGTTTACCAAATGGCTGCTTCTGACTTGATGACACTGCTTTCCACTGAGAAACACAGAGATTCTCAGTTGTTGTTGCATTCTGAATTTTGCTCAGGGGAGCAAAGAATGGAAAGATCCGTCGCTAGGTTTAGAATTAGGGAGTAAACCAAGTGCAATTTGAAACCCCCTCCATTTCAGTCCCAACTGTGGAATGCCAGACATTCAGCTCATGAATTCTTGGGAATCTTTTTTTCATATTTGTGTGGTATGTTCAAACACAGGCAAGATCAGTGATAGGGGCAGGGTTAAAAGGGGAAATTGGGGAGGTGAATGTGGCAGTTAGAGAGGACAGGCTCCCTTGACTGCCTTGCAAATAGGATCAAGAAAAAATGAAAAGGAACTCAAGAACAGGCCCCAACAGAAACAATAGCAATGTTTCCCTGGGGCATTACAGAAAGTGTGCATATACACCACTCCCCTGTTTCTTTTGTTTTTACACTGTCAATCAATTTAAGTGTTTCAATTGATTGATCCCCTACTTTTTATGTGATCCATTAATTAATTACATAGAATCTATTTACAAATGATTCTATGAATCATAGAATCATAGCTGTAGGTACCCCGGGGTCATCTAGTCCAACCCCTTGCAAGGCAGGAATCACAGCTGAAGAATCCCTGACAGATGAACATCCAACCTCTGTTCAAAAAGCTCCAAGGATGGCAAGTCCATCGCCTTCCAGGGTAGTCCTTTTCACTGTTGAAAGTCCTTCCAAATGTTTAGTCATTTAAATATATTTACATATTTATAGCCCCCCCTTTAATTATCAAGACAAACATGGCAACTTAGAATTTCATAAGCACAACCTAACCCACTTTGTTGGAAAGAAATGCCATTTTTTCCATTTAATTTTTATTACACCTATTTTAAGACTAATGTCTGGGGTGATACTCATCAGTGAATGTCCACAAATGGAAGAGAACTCTTCAGAAGAACTGGGAGAGAGGCAATCTCCAGCAATCCTCCTCTCCCCTGCAGTTTCCTGTGCTCTCTCTAAATCTGCTCCAGAAGCTCCCTCAAATCTCTGGAGCATATTTAGAGGGCTCTGCAGGGAGGGGGTTTGCTGAAAATTGCATCCCTCCTCACAGAAGGAAGAAGAGGAGTGATTTAATTAATGGTCCTGGAGTTGTAATCAGACCTGCTTCTCTGACTGAATTATACCTTTCTTAAAGTCAGCACCCATATAGTGGGTTATCTGGAAAATCAGCTGTCACATAGATATTTAGATACACAGGCATAATAAATTTTGTCCTACTAGCAGTAGAATAATTATTTTCCTAAGGGCTATATGACTCTATTAAATTGATAAAAAAGTCATCCTGACTGATTAGGGACAGGAAGAGTCTATTGCACATTATTTACATTCAATTTTGGACAGGTTTTCAAATATTTTGCAGAATGTGTGTAAATCATAAGTTTGCAAAGGAGGCACCATCTTCGAAAAGATACTTGGGATTTCCAGTTCCAAGAAAATGTCTATGTTAGGAACTGTTTTCTGGTTTCTTTCTTTCTACTTTCTCATTTCCTCCAAAACAGAAGCAAGTTCTGGCAAATGAAAGCTTGCAGAAGTGCTTGACTTTGAAGCAGGGCTTTGTGCTAAAGGTAAACTGCATTATACAAGGGCATCATGTGGAACTGCTCAGCTATTTTGAAAAGGTTTTTATATATCTGTGGAGAACTAGCCCAACGCCAGGTAGGGGTTAAATTTTGTGACAGAACCCTTAGGGGCGGGCTCAGCCCGGGTATAAAAGACCCCTCCCTGTGGTCAGTAAGGGGGTTAGAAGTGTGGAGAGTTAGAAGGAGAGTTGAGTTAGTTGAGGAGCGTGAGTCAGGAGTGAGAGCTGGAAGTTTAAGAGTCTGAGGTGTAGCATTGGTGCAAGTCAGCAGAGAGGATAAACAGATTGTGAAACGTGTTGTTATTGGTATTTAGTTAACTGTTAGAGGTAATAGGCCGGTATCATTTAGAGGTAATAGGCCGGTATAGGACCACCGTTTAAGCTTATTGAACATCCTTTTATTTATCAGCAACCACAAGCTTTTGTACACAATAAACAACTTCTTTGTTGACATTATCCTCGTCTGTGGTAAATGAAGCAAGCAGGCTCCAGCTAGCAGTCTGGTGGGTTGCAGCTGGGGACCGTTTGTCGTTGGTGCAGCACTCATAGACCGTGAAACGTCCAGGGGTGGCTTACAGGGCGGAAGTGCCCGCGACAATATCCATCCCTCAAAACAAATTAACCAAAACATATATGCTGCAGAATGAAGCAACCTGCTTCTGGCAACATCTTAAGCCTGAAGCAAATGGCTACATTTTACAGCAAAGCTAGGCCGTCACTGACAGCAGCCTCACCCCAGGCCACTTACACAGCAGTGTCACCTTTTGCAATCATTGGTTCCTTCAAGGTATCGGGGTTTCCAAATGTGGCAATCTCCCCTCAGAGCTCTCTTGAGCTCATCAGAGTCTGGTGGCATATGTGTCTCCTCTGAGCTCAGGGAAGGAGAGAGGCTCCAGTGCCCACAAAACGTCACAGGACAGATGACGGACTGGATCCATCTCCTCCTTGGAGCTGCTGGAGGAGCTTACCTGTGGGAGTGTTGGTTCTGGGGCATAACTGGCACTGAGTTAGCTCCTTTTTTCACCTGCAGTGTAGATTTTACATGACCATTTACATTCTACAGAATTTACTCTGTCAGTCAACTACAAATTATGTCAATTTCAATTATGTCAATTTCAATTATGAAAATCAGTTGAGACCTTTTTTTGTATATTTTTATTTATTTTCAAAATAATAATAGGGTACAGAGCAAAAGAAATGACTTCAACAGTATCCACTTCCCCCCCCCCCTCTCCCTAATGTCTCAACAACTAAAATTGATCTGTAAAAATGTTTTATGGAAAAATACGAGAGACATTACACACACTTTGTAAACCAAGAAAATATTTAATAAAAAAACACAGAAAAAAACAGTACAGATATCTGTCATTTTTAATTCAGTAACAGACTTTTTAATAATGAATAATTTACAGCAAAAGGGAGGGGGGACAGCTGTGGGGAATACTCTGCATCCTTTGAATGTCTTAAAGTTTTGCTGTCCAAACTAATAAAGTTTTACTTTGCAACTCAATTTTTTCTCTTCCTTCTCTGTCACTGTAGCCTGGTGTTTAACAGACTAGTTACTAAACTAAAGCTTCAAAGAAATTTTGCTTTCTTTTTCAAATAACACCTCTTATTCCTAACACCTAGTCACCCAGAAAGTCACCTAGAAAATCACGTATTTTACACTTGTTCTGACTCCTCACCTCTGGGGAAATTCTCACAAACAACCCAGCCCACAATTTGGGAGGCGTTTTTCCCCCTGTTCTTCTATGTTAATAATAAATAGCCAGCCTCTTGATGTGTGAAGTACTTCTAGGTCTGTGAAAAATGTAATAACTACTTTAAAAAAAAAGTAAAATGCTGCAACTCCATTAGCTTTATAAAGATCAGTCACAATTAAAAACATCAGGGGCCTTGCCTACCTCTCATAACCCCTAAAACCCGCCTGTTTTATAAAGAGAAGGGAATTAAGGTTAAAAATGAAACTGGTCTGAATGTAAGAGACTTTTTTTTTTTTTACTCTCATTCTCCTTTCAGCTGTGTCACACTGTATATTATCACTGTCATCAAAGGGGGTGTGTATATAAGAACCTGAAAAACCAAACAGACCTGTCTGGAGTGTGTTCCATATATCACAGAACCACAGGTGGCCTTCCTTCCAGTGTACAACTCGCAGAGCCGGAAAGCCTCTTGGCTTTGGAAACCTGCTTTTGGATCTAACAATTCCTTGAGAAGAGAATAAGCACTCCCAGCAGCACGTAAGCTCTGTTTATTTATTTAGCTGAAGGAAGGGTCTTAAAGGAGGTTCCTGCGCAGTGTGGCAAATCAACTGAGCAGTGCAAATCACCTGTCACCGGTGTTTTCTGCCCTAACTGCCACCCTTTTCAGGCTGGCAACATTAATCTGTTCAAGCTCTTAACCGAACCGTCGCTTGATGCACTTTGTGCTCTTGTCATACAGCAAACACAACACAGGAGCGCTTCTATCATGGCGCACCCAGTCTAATTTTTGTGCTGAAGACCATTCAAAGAACGTTAAGACTGCAATTCTATGCATACTTTATTGTGACTGGGAGCAGGTTCCACTGAAAACAGCAAGACTTCCTTTTAAGAAAAGATGGCAAGGGCAAGGCTATAAATATTCATTAAAGAACTTTCCGCTCTTGCCACTGGTCTCCAAGAATGAATTTTGTGGGAACACATCACTGGGTAATGTTCAAATCTTCATCGTTCTAATGAATGGTGCCGAGGCCTGGTGTATAAAAACAATTAATCCTGCAAATCAGATTACAAACAAATGCATGCAAATGTGTGTTTTTATCTAGGATCGACAACATGAACCGATTTATCAATTTAGTGGGTGCGGAAGGCAGTGCTGAGATCTTCTGTAAATAAATGTTATCTTTTGTACTGCTGAGACCTCTGGTGGTGGTTGCTGGTAAGAAAGTTATCCTTAAGATACGTAGATTCAAGAGAAACACGCAAAGCTTAATCTAAAAACGGCAATGCTTGAATTTTCTAGGAGGTGTATGTGGGTCTGAACAATAACAGTAATATAACTTTGAATATGTGTTTCCAACCACAATAAACTTTGACCATTTGCCAGTGGAAGCAAAGAAAGAACCAGAGTCGTGACAATCCACCAGATGTTGAGGTGTCTGTAGTAAAAGATGATTCCAGAAGAAATTTTATTCACTGGTATAATGGTATATTATTTTGGTAATGATCCAGCCAATCTTTTTCACATTTTTGTTGGCATCCGTCTGTCTCAAGAGACAATGGAGTGGGTGAAGTCAAACCAGTGCCTTCTGTGGCTGCAGAGACCGGTAACTTGTAATTGCTGCTTCACACAATGTTTTTGCTGTGTTAGCAACACCAAAATGACCTCTCCCATCTGCGGTCCTGGGCTGTGAGTTTGGGATGCTCAGGCAACGATCCCATCTCAGCCTCACTGATATGATCCAAAGGAAAACAGAGCAATACATTTGGCACCAAACTGGCTGCAAGAGTTTTCGGAAGGAGGCATACAAGACCCCATCCAACCATCTTAGAAACTCCACGCTGAATTTATGTAGCCTTAGCCTTTTCTTCTCCCAAAGATTCCCCCACATGTTTAAATCTCTCTGGATTCAATGGCAAAGATTTAAAGCACATGGTTAATTCTCTTTTTGAAACCAATGAGGCATAACAGTGCTTAAAACTTTGGGTGGATATTGGCCAGCTTTTTCATAATAGAATATCTGGAATATTAGTGATCATGTTATAAAGGAGACTTCATTAGTCTTGCAAAATTCTACTTTTTAGAAACTAAAATGGTTTCAGAAGCCTCATTTTGATTTTATTTCTGACTATTCCTTCAATTAACAGATATAATGTTCAAGTATATTGTTGGCAAAATTGTAAAATATATAAAATTAATTCTTCCTTCCTTTTTAATCCTGTACATGTATACTTCAAACTGTCTAATTGTTTGTTGAGTTCCATGGAACTGTTTTTGAAGTGGTGCATTTAGATTCATATTGCAAATCTGATCTAAAAAGTACAGTAATTGCCAGGAAACCATACGATTCCTGATTCTGCAATTATAACAATCACCTTGTTGTACTGTATCCCTTTTACTCCAAAAACTATATTGTTGTCACAGACTTTTCCCAATAATTATTTTGTTAGAAATACAAATAAGGAGTTGGAAATAGAGCAGTGGGCCAAGAAACTATTCCCCCCCCCCTCTTAAGCTTATGACAGTCAAGTCAAGATTCCAGGCTAAATTGGTTGTAGCTCACAGTGGCAATCGTCACCTTGTTTGGCAGCCTGCTTTTGTGTATATATTTTTTTCTTAAGTGGGGGAAGACAGGTGGGGGAATGCAATTTAAGGCTAGGAACTTCCATTCAGTCTTGTTAAAATGTCATGCTGCTACAGTTATCTTTGCTGCCTATTCTTCTAGGTTTGAAGTACAGATTACCAGTCTTGTCATTGTCATATAGACAAAGAATTTGAGGAGAGAGGACTATTTAATTTCATTTGGGTCAAATTTGCTCTATTGAAGGCTATTTTATATAACTGTTTATTTGTAACAATAGATATTACTATTACCAACAAAGTCCTTGGCACTTACAAAAACAAATGTAGTGTATACAGTAATTGTGTATCTGAGTTTATGCTCTCTTAACTCATTGCTTCCTTCATCCTCCAATATGAACTAACAACAGAGTGCCATTCAACATTATGTGAGCCAAAATTTATCAGAAGTGAGCTTTGTGGGTAAATGTCCTCATAATCTGAAAATTCCCCACCCCACCCCCCATTTTGCCACCCACAAATATTATGGGAAATTTGGGAAGGCAAGTTTTGCTCAGCCCTAATTGAAACTTCATCTAGAAGGAAGTAAACAGTTTAAAAAATGAGTAAGCAAGTAATTTACTGTTGATTTGGCAACTAGTGTTTACCACATAGGAACATCAAATGTAGGATAAAGAAGTTTTTGTTGGCATCCAGCTGTCTTGAGAGACAATGGACTGCGCCTCTGGGGGTGAAGTGAAACCGCTGTGTTAGCAGCATCAAAGTGACCTTGCCTGGGCAATGTATATGGAGGTCCTGGGCAGCCCAAACAAGAACACCACCCTCACAGCACCATCTTGGCTGCAGGAATTGCCATAAGGAGGTGTACAAGGTGTCATCCTGCCATTTTAGGCTTCATTCTGGATTTGTGTAGGGTTTACTCCTTATACTTTTCTTCTCCACTCAATCTGCTGGAGCCTGTCTTTGCATGCAGGGGAATCCAAGTTTCTAAGTCCAATTTTGTGTGAGTGTAATTGCTGTGCCTCCACTTCTTTGTCTTGTTTTGATATGAGCTTAAAGCTGTAATAAAGATTGATTGATTGATTGCAGGGGATGTTCCTAGCTCATGGAGCGTTTGAGACCCATCGGCTACCCTCACCTGGTTTAGCCGGCCAGGGTGTGGTCGCTGTCACATGCTAACAGCTTCTAGGTGCCCCAGGTGAGAGTTGAGTGCAGGGTAGGGACCAAAAGTGAACAAACTACCCAGAAGGACCACAATGGTCCCCCCCCCACCAGAATAGAATAGCAATAGAAAGGTTTAATAGCAGTAATAGAAAGGTTTAATGTCAAATGTTTAAGGTCACTTTGCCTTTCAGTTATAGTTCTAACATACAATATTATTAACTTTCATAAAGGTAGATAGAGCTTAGCTTCAGTTGCCGAACTAATTATGAACTGCTATTTCCATCTTATAAAGCACTAGCAGCCTCACACCTGGTTTTGCTTGGAAATGCTAATAATAATAAAAAGGCAAATTTTGAATCCACCACTGAGGTTCAACTAGTCATTTCCGGGCAGATTTCTTTGAATGGAGGGTGTACTAGTGAATTACGAACCAATGTCAAATGCATATATCTATGGCAACAGGAATCCTGAAACCATTCAGGTTCCTTAGAACAGCAGAAAGAGCAATTGCATTCATTAAATCTGAGAATAAGGGCTGATTCAAACATTTAACCTGGGCTGCCAAAATAAAAGGTGAATTTGCCACCTCATTTTCACATGAAAATCCACTTGTATACATTGCAGGGAAGGAAGTTAGCATTCAGAGAAAATGTAAATTTGCAATCCCTCTTTGATGTATTGCTTTTGTCAAACATCAGCTCTTATTTGATAAGCCACATTATAGGATGACTCAGAATTCTTCCAGTACAATTTTCTCTTTTCCTTAGAAATGATTGTAATCAGAGATGGAACAGTCAGTGGACTGGATTTGTGTCAAAAGCCATAATAAAGTTTCCTTCAAAATCTCAGTGAACAGCTTTTCTTTCTCAACTAAAGGTGTTAACTGATCTCCACAGATTGTGGTGAGACAGGGCTGTAACTCAAATAGTTGTTCATTTCTTCCCGTAGCTTGAATCATACTTGCTTAACTTCAGTATATTCCTTGACAAATAGTAAGCCCTGTGCACCTTGAGTGCTTTTGTCTTCTCTATGTAGCTAATTAAGATACAGGAAAATCTGGCGAGGGTGTCCTGCGTATTAGTCCTGCGTATTAGTCCTGCCTCTATGCAAAAAAGTCACTTCCTTCCTTCAGCCTATTTCACATCCATCTTATTGTATGACATGTGAAATCAATTGAACCAAACAATTCAATATCCAGTTCTTTGCCAAGGGATGGTATAACAAAATACATATCCTTACATTTTGTACTACCTCCTTTTATCCGTTTTACCCTGACATTCACTATGCTTGACAATCTAAGAGAGATATCAGGGATCAAACCTACCAAAGAGCTGAAATTTTCTGAGTATGAAGATATGCCACATAATCCTAAACGTGGTGATTATGAAGAGGTCTGGGCCAAAGCTGTCACTTTTTAAGTAAAGATACTTTGTTTCAACAAAAAGTTTGCTTATTTATTAACTTGCTCTCATTCTCAGTTGTCTCTATTTTTATTTATTAAATTTGTATGCCACTTTTCATCCAAAGATCCCAGGGCAGTTCACAATATAAAGCCTTGACTATGTAGAGTTGCAATATCTACCTGATTGGGTGGAATGTCAAAGTTTCTAATCCAGGAGCATATTTGGTCATTCACTGAGTTGATGAGGCCCATTTCAGGACCCTGTTTGGAACACCCTGCCAATAGAGATTCGGCGGGCCCCTTTTGTGCCAACTTTCAAACACCTGCTGAAAACTTTTCTATTCTGCAGGGCCTATGCAGGAAATTAAGATTACATCCTCCAGAATGGTCTACGGGTGTTTGCTCTTAATTTATTTTTGTTTTTGACTTGTTCTTAGCTTTTTATGATGGTTTTGTTTGGTTTTATGTTTTTAAATTGTTTGTTGTAAACTGCTGCAATAGATTTTTATGATAAAGAGGTATATAAATATTTTTATAGATAAATAAATTCTTTTGTTTGCCTAGGGAATGGATGAAATGGAGCAAAATGCTCTGGTTTCAAGGCAGCTGTAGTCAAAGGCAGGTTTTCATATATTATACTTGCTTTTGACTACAAGAAATTCTTCCTTATTTTTAAAGCTCAGAGAAGTGCATATATACTTGCATGCAAACAAAATGCAGCATATTGCTGGATCAGACCAAAGGCCCATTGTCGCGGTCACTCACTCAGACCTGAGCAGCACCCCCGGACGTTTAACGGTCTATTGGTGACTACCCATACGACATGTGGTATATCCGCTGCCACCAGTCAGTCTTCACGCTGGCAATGAATAACTCACTTCAGATTTGGATTGTGGTAGAAAATAAACATAAGTTTCTTTATTGTTGGTACAAAGCGTAATGGTTTCATATGAACGGGTAAAACGTTTTAAGATAACCGAATGGTTCTTCAGGTAAGTACCGGTATATTCCAACTCTCTACCTAGTATTTCAATAACTATCCCTAATGCCTCCTACTATTTATTCAATCCGCTCTAGCTCTGCTGTCCTCATTTCCTCTATCTATCTATCTCTCTCTCCTCTCTCTAACTGTCCCCCTTCCACTCTCTAACTGCCTCCCTTCTACTCTCTCCCTTGCATAGTGCCTGGAGAGCTCCCATTGGTCAATCTCCTCCCTGCCAAGTTAACCCTTGGAGAACCTTTAGGGGTGAAACGCCACACCCATCATTTCTCTTTCCAAGCATTCTGTTTCCAAACTGGCCAACCACATTGCTATGGAAAGCCTACCAATGTGCTGCTGCTATTGGAGTTAAACTATCGCTATCATGATTAGCAGTCATTGGTAACTTATCCTCCATGAATGTATCTCATTTCCTTTTAAAAGCCATCCAAGTTGGTTACAAATTACATTATGCAGTGTGTGAAGAAGTATTTTCTTTTGTCTGCCCTGAATCTTCCACCATTCAGATTTATTGTATGACCCCCGAGCACTAAAGGGGAAGGGAAGCTTCTTGGGATTCCATGAATTTTCACTGGCTGGTGTCCAAACAACTGACTTATCAATCACACCTCTGACTTCATTCATTGGCTAAAAACAAACAGAGAAAAGCAGCCAGGCTGGCTCATTTCACAGAAATTGGTAGAGGTGCGCCTGCACATTTTGCTTCACAACTTTCTTTCTAAGGGGGAAAGATACTTACCTTTCTTTAAAAATAAAAACTCAGAATCTGTACCTCTTGTCTGGGGCCGCCAATGAAGGCCTTCAATGATGCTGTGGCACTTGCAGGTGCTAGGTTGGCAACCCCTGCATTAAACCATTGTTTATAGTTTAATGTGACATGTTATTGCAAGTCTACTAATAATAAACAGTGGTACCTCGGGTTAAGAACTTAATTCTTAACCTGAAACTGTTCTTAACCTGAGGTACCACTTTAGCTAATGGGGCCTCCCGCTGCCGCCGCACCGCCAGAGCACAATTTCTGTTCTCATCCTGAAGCAAAGTTCTTAACCCGAGGTACTATTTCTGGGTTAGCGGAGTCTGTAACCTGAAGTGTCTGTAACCTGAAGAGTCTGTAACCTGAGGTACCACTGTACAGTATATCAGTTCAAGGCATGAGTGGTCAAGCTTACTTGGTAGAAGATAAGGTTGGAGAACTATGTACTGGGGAACTATTGTGGTGGTTGCATGTGTAGGAATTAACCAATGAGAATAATAATGTTATATTTCAGGATGATGCTGGACTCGGTAAGCCACAATACCTTCTTGCCAAACACAATGCTATGTGAATCCCTGATGTCTTGGTCAGAACTGTTTGGAGCACCTGAAGAAAACTACCCTCCATTTGATCACCTAACAGGTGGGTAAATTGGTGCTTTGTTAACAATCACTCTACACAGTAACTGCCAGCTACTACTTTTACTTAATAACTTGAATTGCACTGCAACCACAACAAAGCATCCTCTACCCAAATAAAGATGTCTTCCAGTGATGTAATATTCTGTGTCTGACCGTCTTTTCAGATACACTGCCCTTGTTCATTTATTGTGCAGAGACCTGGCTCACTGACAACTATACCCAATTTTTTATTGCAAATAAATGTTGGTCGTATTCTTTACCTTTTTTAATTGTATACGTAAGACATTTCAGGTTCAGACCTTAAAAATATGTTTATTTGTTTGACAGTCTGGTAGCTGAACAAAATCAAAAAATTCCTTCCAGTAGCACCTTAGAGACCAACTAAGTTTGTTATTGGTATGAGCTTTCGTGTGCATGCACATTTCTTCAGATACCAATTATTGGTAGCTGAACAGGCAGCTTACCATTTAAATCATGCAATCAAAGAGCTGAGAGGGAGATGGTGATTATCTTGTACAAGCCCTATGCAAAGAAATGCAAATCTGTGCCTTAGAAATCCACAAGAGAAGCCTGACTAACCTTCTCTTGGCAACAGAGTAAGTAGCTGATTCCACCATCTCTTCAGGCATCTTACAGCAAAACTGGAGGTTCTGCCTGACTAGATGCAGAGCTACTGTCAGCTCATTTCTCTTTGTTTGCTGTCCCTTGTAAAATCTTACACAACACACTACTAGCTCAATTATTATTCTTGCACAGAGAGGAAAGAACTGATGTACTTAATGTGACCTGCCCCTGTCACTGCGCTGCTCATGCCAGTTGATCAAATGTTGTGCTGCAACTTCTCAGACGGAGAAGTTCAAGGATCTAAATCGCCCAGGGAGCCTCCATGAGTAGAGAAGGCTCCCCGCCATGGAAGTTACAACTGAATATCAGAGTAGCACAACAGTGGGGGCAGAAGAGAAAGCACAGCCTCTTATTTGTCTCATGACTGAACAGAGTTTAATATGTGCTGTGCATCTCCCAACTTATACGCACATGATTGGCTGGTGAAAAGGGGGAGGCACACATCATTGTAACATCTCATGCAGTGTGTTGTACAATACGCTATAAAAAATATGAAAGCAAAAGGGAATTGGATGAACAATGGCCATTCAGGTCCATTTTTATTCCAAAAACAGCTGTTCCCAGAAGTATTTCCCTATGTTTTCACTAACTGTATGTTTCTTACTTTTATGCTAAGTTGCTCTGCTTACTGAAGGGCAAACTAGATAATACATTCGCTGCATATCTGTGCCCTAAAATTCAGGGTTGTTGTTGGGGCTATAGAAATTGTTGGGAGGATCTGGATCAGGACCTTAGGCTGGGGAGTAGTGGGGATCAACTCTTTACCATGTGCAATGTCCCTATAAAGTCCACATCAACAATTTGCATATGGGGAAAGCTTCCTGTTCACATACTTCTCTTCGTTGGTTTCTTCTTTTGTACTATTGCAAGCTTAACTTCATCCTCATGGTTTCTCCTTTATTTTCCTTCTTGTTCTCTTAACACATCCTTTTATTTCATTAAAATGCCCTTATGCTCTCAGTTTCTAAAATTTTAGCAGTGCCCTGTGCACCAACATTCAGTGACACCCCCCCTCCACCTCTCGCCTTCCATTCTACTTCATAGTTGTGGTGTCCCCGAGGCTCTGTGCCCAGTGCAACCAAACTGGTCGCGTTCCCCTAAATTTGCCTCTGGAGCTCTTCTCATCTTTGTGTTCCCTCTGCTTTTTGCATGACTCCTTAAATGCAGCTCTTGCCTCTTGGCTATTTCACATATATCTGCTTTCCAGGAAATTATTTTTAAAATCTCATTTCCCCCCTCATGGGGTTTGGATCCTTTTTTATTCCTTAATCTTCATGTTAGCTACTGAACAGATTTCCCTTTAAAAAAAATATTTCCCCTTTCTCATTTTAACTTCACTAAGGTTGCTTCTTCTGTAAACATGTTTTTCCTTTTTTTGTTTCTGTTTAAATTGTGAGCTCTGTGTACAGCGTATGTATAGTGCCACATAAACTTTAGGCTCCTTTTTACAAACATTAGGTTGTGATGCATCATTTACAAATATTAAATGATGGTGTCAGGAAACTAAGATTGACAACAGCCAATCCCTGCTGAGTTCATCATGGTAAACAAATTGGCCAGGTCAGAATTACAGACTATACAACAAGTCCAGGAGCTGAGGATGAGAATGTGCAAGTTTCTGTTCTTGTTTGCTTCAGCAGGGCCTTGTAGACAACTGGACTGCTTTTGCAAGAGAAAAAAAGAGGGTGAAGTAAGTTCACTTCCTGTTTCTTCAGAAATCCTGATTGGCTGGAAGGAGCAGCCTGATGTTCTGTTCCCATGTGCAGCTAGACCAGCCAACGCCTTCACCTAACTCTCTCACCTAGCTCCCTGTTGCTTGGAAAAGGCTGTACAGAGCCAAGCTGCAATGACTAATGAAAAAGCAATATACTGTACCAAGTGCAGTAGAAGTGTTCCTTATGCAAAGTTGACCTGATGCATTGTTTGTGCTATATGTAGCCTTAGGTTCCTTCCAGATATCGTTTTTACTGCACATTCATGATTTTTGAGCTCATGGTGCTATCAGGGCAGTCACGCACAATCCCACTTTCAATACTATTTGTGCCTGCAAAACTTTTTGGCAGCTATACTGCTTTATTTCCAGTCAGTGCATATTTTGTAACTTCCAGCTGCAATCCCATACCCGCCAAGTGTCCCGGAAAAAAACAGGACATCCCATTTTTTTCTCGTGAGATCATGGTGGCCATTTTGGATGCTGCACTCTTTTGCCACGTTCACACGTGTTTTTTTATGCACTATTTCAGGGACACACACACCAACAGCAATAATATAGTAGCATTGGGGAAACATCGCAGAACAACTAATGTAGTAGAATAAATCCAGAAATTAGATGAACACAAATCATCCATAAAAGAGGCTGTATTAGGACAATATTTGTCTATACCATTGTTCTGTTGTAGGAGGATCCAGACTCTTATACTGGAGTGTTATTTATATTATTTCTGCTAGTAAAAGAAAGACAATCTATGGTTTGTGCACTGTGTCCTGAAGTTCCTTTCTGAAAATACTTAATAGCACCATTTTAGCTGTAGGTATAAAATTACAACGCATAAGTTTATTAATTTCACCAAATGCATTCAAAACTTGATTGTGGATTTGAATTCCCACCAGATAATTTTTAAAATCCAATTCAGACCCATTCCCCAGTGGCAGAAATAATAAATTAAACCTCAAGCAATTGCCCTCTCCTGCCATTGCTCTCATTCAGCATTTTATCATAATGTTGTGCTGGTATTCTACATTTTGTGTTTCATGCCCATGATTCCACACACACTCTTGAAGTCACTATTGCTATACATTCTTGCCCAACTGCACAAGTAGGTGATATAGATTCTTCCCTCAAAATGTGTTAATGTACAAAAGAATATGAAAATAAATGAGAAGACACTAGATTTAAAGTTGCCATATTTGGCAGGCTGATTAAATACACAATCACCTTTACAGAGTGTTTTCTGACTTCAAAAAAATCATCTGAGCTTTTTAGAAGTGAAAGCAATCAAGAAGACTAAACTAGACCTGGCAAGAAGCATTCATGAAATAAAGGAACATGCCTTAGCATTTTTATTACTAGCAAAGCTGATATTTATCTCCATCAAGTCAAGGTTTTAGAAACAATCACCAAAGCATTTCAAGGTTAATACATTTCAGCATCAGAAAAGCAGTTGATTTGGTCTCTTCAAGCTGTAGAGAATATAGAGAGAAATGTATTTTATAGAGAGAGAAAAGTCCATTTCATAGCAATGAAACAGGAATCATGATTCATAATATATTTATCATAAAAAAGATTTCCTGTTAAAATCAATTTCCAGCTAAAGCTAGGTCCAAGTGGATTAATAAATCTTGATAAGCATACATGTTGCCTTCCATGATCAGACAATCTAGTTTGATAGTTTGTCTCCAATACTGATTGGCTAGAGCTCTTTTCAGATGTTATAAAATGTCTGGATAAAGAATAATCAGTGAGTGAATAAGGGAGCTGGATTGTGAATTTCTGCATAAACTCTGTGCCTAAATTGTTAATTTCTGCCTCAGTTTTGCCCTATTCCATCCCACTGTCTTCCAATTTCTATGCCCCATAATACATTGTGCAAGAATGCTCATGTAGCTATTGCCAGTCCCCCCCCCAAATGTTACCAGCTTAGCAACAGAAACTCACCTGCTGCACAAGTGTAAAGGTAAAGGGACCCCTGACCATTAGGTCCAGTCGCAGAGGGAGCCGGCGTACAGCTTCCAGGTCATGTGGCCAGCATGACTAAGCTGGCGAACCAGAGCAGCGCACGGAAACGCCGTTTACCTTCCCGCCGGAGCGGTACCTATTTATCTACTTGCATTTTGACGTGCTTTGGAACTGCTAGGTTGGCAGGAGCAGGGACCGAGCAACGGGAGCTCACCCCGTCGCGGGGATTCGAACCGCTGACCTTCTGATCAGCAAGCTCTAGGCTCTGTGGTTTAGACCACAGTGCCACCCACGTCCCCACAAGTGTAGGGTTGCCGTATTTCAAGAAGTAAAAATCCAGACACAGTTGCTCAACTTTTGAGGGGCGATTGTTCAAAAAGTTGTCGAGCACTTCCAATGGGGAGCAGACAAAGTCCCGGATATTTACATTTACCCGGGTGCCAATTTAGCCACCACCACCAGGACATTACAAGAATTTCCCAGTTTATAAGGCAACCCTATACAAGTGTGATATACCATTACCTGTTTATGATAATAGGACATTGCCACAGATTGTGATCCTTGCACAAAGATATTAGAACTAACCCTAACCAATATTTGTTAACACAGTGTTTCCATTGAAACTTTTGGTGTCTAAAATAAACTGTCCACAGTTTAAATGTACTGCTTTTTTCTCTCTTCATTGCACTGTGGCAGGTTCTGATTCTTCCTGGACATCTGTTCACCCCGAATACTGGACAAGAAACAACGTATGCGAGTGGCTACAATTTTGTTGTGATCAATACAAACTGGATGCCAACTGTATTTCATTTTCCCACTTTAACATCAATGGCCAACAACTGTGTGGCATGACCCAAGAGGAGTTTCTAAATGCTGCAGGCATTTGTGGTGAATACCTGTATTTCATCCTACAAAACATCAAGGCTCATGGTCAGTGTGCCAAAGATTTAATCTGAGTATGATTGTTTCATTCTGACTGTGACTGATAATATTTGCACAAGGCATTGAACTGACATCCACGGAGATTTATATGTTGCACTGAACCACACTTTTGTCTGGGCATGTATGTACATGCACTCAGTGTGGGGGAAACAAGAATAAAACAAGGTGGAAAGTGAATTTTACACAAGAATAAATCTTCTTACAAAATCAGATCTTGTGCTGTAGGCAGGTGGACAAGATTGGGACAGGGGAACAGGGACATGGAAATTACAAAGGGAATATAGAAGGGAAACTAGGTTTTTGATGAAGTGTAAGGGAGGAGTCTGAAATGCTACAACAGTGGCACAGTATTTTAGTTTTAAGAGTCTGTTTTGGACCAGGGTTTGGGTTTTTTAATGCAGTGTGTGTACCGAAAGTCTCAATTCAGACATTTATTATTAAAAACTTTTATGGTTTTCTCTATAGGTGTCTCCTTCTTTCATGACAATGAAGATACAAAGTCATCTGAAAAAGATTGTAAGTAAACTTTTTTAAAGTGTGTGTTTTTCTAGATAGGAGTGAAAGCTCATAGCTAAAAGCCGTAACTGCAGCTTCAATATACAGCAGTCCACAGGGACCACAACTCACAGGGTGACCACTGGAGAGACAAACCTGGTCCCATGAAATTTAACATCTGGTGTTTGAAAGCTCAGTGTTCTTCCCAATGTTCTTTAGAATCTATGCGAATGAAACCACTGGGAATTTTGAAGTTGGGTGTGATCACTGTACTTATGAGCTGTGATCAAATGGATTTGGACAAATAGACTGAAACTGAATCCAGGAAAGTTGCAGGTGATACTGTCCTGGAGGGTGAAATATGGCAACAATTAAAGAGCCTAGTTATTATTAATATTTACTAAATTTCTATACCACTCTTCATCCGTGGATCACAGATGCTTTACAATAAAAAACCCAGAAAAATACATAACAAATGAAAACACTTTGTTTAAAACACCATAGATTGATAAGCAAGTTGTGTGGTACATAGAACAACACTCTGGCAATTAAATCTGTTGTGCAGGAATAAGGTAAAAAGTAAAGGACCACTGGGCAGTTAAGTCCAGTCAAAGGCGACTATGGGGTTGTGGTGCTCATCTTACTTTCAGGCTGAGGGAGTCGGCGTTTGTCCGCATACAGCTTTCTGGGTCATGTGGCCAGCATGACTAAACCACTTCTGGTGCAACAGAACACTGATGAAAGCCAAAGCACACAGAAATGACGTTTACCTTCCCACCACAGCCGTACCTATTTATCTACTTGCACTGGTGTGCTTTCAAACTGCTAGGTTGGCAGGAGCTGGGACAGAGCAATGGGAGCTCACTCCATCGTGGGGATTTGAACCTCTGACCTTCTGATAGGATAGGAACTTTGCCCACATTAACTGAAATTTCCAGTGTTGGCTACTATAATGTGTTTTATATGGGGCTTTATTTAAGACAAAAAAGTACCAGTTGGTGCAAAATTGCTGGAGTCTGTCTCCTGCTAAATGCCCAGAGAAGAGAACATGTGCAGCCTTGGTTATGCCAACTGTACAGTTTACTGGAGCACTTATTCCAGGTCCAATTCAAGTTGTTTGTTTATGGGTCTGGGATCCATGGTCTGGGATCCATAGGCCAAACTTAGATATGACATTAAAACATATATTTGCATTTAACATACACTTTAAATACAAATACCAGCACTGGCAGGGGCACAATATCATTTCTGGATCAGAATAGGCAGAGAAAGGGAATTTATCCCTTTCTTCCCCTTCTGTAGTGCTGATGAAAATTGCTCCTCCTGTTGAAGAAAGAAGATCCAATGTATTTTTTATCAGAAATGCAGCAAGGGAGGAAAGGGTTTAAAAAACCTCTCCATCTAATGCTGCTAATTTCCCTATTTGTATGGCTGGTGTTTGCTTTCTTCTCCTTCTCCTTCTCCTTCTCCTTCTCCTCTTCCTCCTCCTCCTCCTCACATAAAATGCAACAACAACAAAAAAGAGCATTTATCACAATGGCTAGTTTGGTCCTTGATCTTCCTGCCACCTTTGTTCATCAAATAAGCCCTGAATTAGTTTGCATATATTTGTGCTCTGTGAAATCTGACACTGGAAGCAGAGCCCTTGCAGCATGGTCCTGAGACTATGGAACAATTCCTTCTGGAACTGAGCAATGTTTGATACCCCTTTTGGTCAGGCTTTTGGGGATTTCTGCCTAGACCAATTTTCTGATCACCTGAAGCATTTCTAGTTATTTTGTTCCATTTTTATTGATTTTTGAAATTTCCTCTTTTTCTTTGCTCTTTTTCTTTGTTGCAAGCCACTTTGGACAGACTTTGGAAATGTATTTACCGGTAAATAAATAAATGGGACATGACCAAAGACCTCTGTAAATATAAGATCATATTTTGTGGTTCTCGGTTCTCTTAGAAACCAGACCCATAGGTTTACAATGTGTTTTTCCGTGCATATGCAAAAAAAAAAAAAAACACCAGCACTTGCCAAAAAGGGGGGGGGGAATCTGCATCAACACTAAGATAGGTCTAAAGAGCAGCACAGAGGTACCAATGTCCAATAATGAACTTTGACACTGCCTACAATACTCCATAACTATGGCCTTTAGGTTATACTGTAGGTAGAAGCACTATTTACATAGAGATACAATCAGGACACACTGTGTTTCCAAATAACCATGTTTTCAGATAATTGAAATGTGGCCACTGGTATCTTATGTACTTCTCTCTCTTTTTTTGGCTGCCAGTTTAGCTAGCTGTCCAGCTTTTGGTTAATAATTCATTTTGCTTTATCTTTATGTTAAAGTTGGATTTTTATTTTAAGATAAATCACAGGCCCATGTTGGTTTAGTATTGCATGGAATGTAATTAGGTGAACACTTCGACCTCTTTAAGTCACATTGTCACCCGACCCTGAAATTTATCCATATTTATTTATGTCCATGCTTTTTTAAAAATGTTTTCCAGATATTGATAAGGCATGTTTGAGGACAGGTGGCATCAAGAGCCAAGAGTTTCAAAGTCACAGCAGAACAAGTAAGTATACCTCTGCCATCTATAGCCTTTGAAACGTCATAGAAAATGTCACTGTTTGCAGTACATCTCCAAATACCCTTGTAGTCTGTATGAACGGTGCTTGTTTTTGTTTTAATGTTTATTCCAGTTCTCATATATAAGCAATAGTTACCTAGTGCAACGCTCACAGCATCACACAGCCACCAGGTGGTACTCCTAGTATCCAAGAGACAAATACCTTGTCAGCCTTGAAGGTCCAAAGATGAAGAAGCAGCCATGTTTTCCTGTTTTCTACAAGCAGTTTCGAGATACAACAGCTACAAAATCACTGCAGCCCAGTTGTGGGGAAAGCTCCATATGTTTACTTATTCCTCTCACAAGGGAATTCTCTCATACTCTTAAAAAAAATGGCAACTCTACATTTAGCCAGGAGGAGAAAAGAAGCAGAAGAAGGGGTGGAGCAGTTGAGAAGGCACGAAGCCTGAGAATAAAGAAATAAGGGAGTCAGAGGATGTTTTGGAAGAATGCTGAACAAACAAGAATGAATAAAGACAGGGTATGAATAGCATCCAAAGGATCTGTGGAAGAATTGGTTTGGAAGCTATCAGCTGTGGCGTGTGGGGCGGGGTGGAGCTGCAGAGCCACCCTCCTGGTGCTGGCATTACTGCTGTTTACTTGTATGGGGTGAAGCAGGGCAGCAGCAAAGGTGGGGCCATCAGTGCACCTGGGTGGCTCTGCCCCATCCTGGCAAGCAACAGGGGCATCTGTATCAGCAAAGCAGCTCCACAACTCCACCCAACCACACCAGTTGCTACTAGTCAGTAGGAGTGGAGGCATTTGGTCATATGCATAAAATATATGAATAGCTCTGAAGTGAAATGGTGATTAGTTTTCCGTGTACATGAATAGCATGCAAAGAAGGCTGTGCTGACTAGGGCAAAGTCGCTCAGTAAGTTTCATAGTTGAGGGAGACTTGAGCTTGGTTCTCCCCAGTCTGCCATGGGCATATATCCCTTTACTGATTTTTTTAAAAAGATCTATTTATTTGAAATTGTTGAATGAGCTGTGGTATATATATATGTTTGTGTTATGAGATTTTTTTTTAAAAAAAGCTCTTACTATTTGATCTGATTTTTCAATTTAGCCTCAAATATAGCAGAGCAAAATCTGAGTTTATTATGTACACATACAGACTCTTCTTATTAAAATCTGAAGTAGGGCCATTGCATTTCAAGTTCGGATTTGGGGAATAGAAGAGATTAAGCAGAAATTATCAGCATTAGCTTCCTGCAGCCGTAAACCTCCTTGAACTCAAGAGATGATGACTCAAGCACACTCATAGTTCATTCATTTCCTTAAATTGTTTGCTCTCCAGCTTCATGGGGATAGGGAGCTCAACAGTTAATTTCAATTGAAGTGTCAACACTCAAGCACACCTGGATATCAACCCATAAGCAATGAGAATGCCGTAATAATCATATTGTACATTGTATATATGTATGTACCGTATTTACGTGAATCTAATGCGCCATCGAATCTAATGCACACCTCAATTTTCAAAACCTTTAAAACAAAAAAGTATTTGCTGGCACCCTCAAATCTAATGCACACCCTAAATTTTGTGAGGTAGGTCATTTGGCCAAAACGGTGCACATTCCATTCCATGGTATGTATAGTGATAGATAAATGAGATGAATCAATATTAATACCAACAGCTGTGTTGCAAAAATGAGGGGACTGAGAAACGAAAAGGAGGTATCAGCATGGTTGGTAGAAGATGAAGATTTGCAAAAGTGGGGGAAAATATTTAGGGGAAAATATCTAAGGGGGTAAAAATATTCAGAAATAGCCCTGTGATGACTGAGAATGCCCAGAAGCCATGGAATTCTGAATGTCCATATGTGGGGGAGGAGGGTTTGCAGGAGAAAATATTACAAAAACCAAGAGGAAACAAAGTGAATGTATTATCCTGAAAGTATGATTGATGGGTGGAACACTAAACAAAAGCACTAAACAAAAGCACTCAGCACAGTTGTCATTGCTGATATTTGAGAACCAATTGTGGCTTCTACACAGTAGTGAGGAAACAGCATTTTGTCTTCAGAAGTCCCTGTGGCGACACCTAAAGGGGTCTAGTCAAATTCTGTTTGACAAGCATGGTTATTTTTGTAATGACCCATGTCAGCTTGCTCCACAGATTTGCAGTGTAGTGTGCCACTCTCCTTCCCTGCATCATAGTCCTCCTACCCAAATGGAATTCTCAAAACCCTGACAGCCTTGCTTCTGAAATGAGTTTTTACTAATAAAATCTATGTGCTGCTTTTAATTCTTGAAGGTCTACAGAGCTCTCACTTGTGGGAATTTGTAAGAGACCTCCTCCTGTCTCCTGAGGAGAACAGTGGTATTCTGGAATGGGAAGACAGAGACCAAGGCATCTTTCGAGTTGTTAAATCAGATGCTCTAGCAAAGATGTGGGGGCAAAGAAAGAAAAACGATAGAATGACCTACGAAAAACTAAGCAGAGCACTCAGGTAAGCTATTAATTTAATCGGTATTATATAAGACAGCTGATTTCACAGTTTAACTCGTTCCAAAGATTTCTTTTTTTATGCTGTATAATGCAAAGGTCATGAGACACAGCTATGGCTCTTTTGATTAAAGATAGGATCACGTTGCCAAATCTGTGAGTAGAATAAATGGGGATAATTTGCCAACCTACCCAATGAATATGCCGCGTAATACTATTACCTTACCATTTCCCTTGGCAACAATCCTAGAATTTGACTCTGAACTGTTTTCTTAGGAAAACAAGTGTAATGTACAGTGTTTCAAAAGGAGGGAGTTGAACTTCAAGGTGTCTGGGAAAGTGCTGAACTCTGAGCTGTTTAACTGTGTTGTATGTGTGCAAGTTCCCCTTTGCCAGAAGACTAGAGTGGTCTCTCAAAAAGAATGTCTTATTGACTGCTGCTGTTTTACACACTAGCATAGTAAAACATTTAACATAGTACTGTATGTTAAAGCTGTTTCTAAGTCCAACTTCAATTTTGTTGTTGCAGATACTATTATAAAACTGGTATTTTGGAACGAGTGGACAGGAGGTTAGTGTACAAGTTTGGAAAGAACGCACACGGATGGCAAGAGAGCAAGCTATGAAATACCCTTTTGCTTCAGACTCACTGTCAAATACACAACGTGACGTCACCGAGGGAAGCTCTTTGCAGGACCTCCCTAGATTCATAACTGGATAATAGACTTTGAGGATTGTATTGGGGAATTCACTGTTCTCCATATTTTTTGGACTAGCATCATCAAATGCTTGACACTTATCAAAATAACACCCAAAAACTGCTCTGTAGACTTATACCACAGTCTGGGGCTATATATGTAGCATTGTTCCCAATGCCAAGAAGAGCAGCAGTTTGCCAGTCAGGGCTCCGCAGAGCATCTTCTCAACTGTGCAGGAATTTGTAATTCACATTTATGTGGTGAGATCAATGAGGCAGCAAGAAAGTAGAAAGCCTGCAGCATGCGGCAAATGCAGTTACACCAGAAAATGTGAAGAAGTTATGTGAAGAAGGGACACCATATTTCCAACCTATCCAAGTCAATAAGAAAGTACAATGAACTTAGCTATATAATAGATTCCCTCGCTTAATCCACAGTTCTCTCACTTAAAAATAAAACCAAACCCATAGATTTCAAAAGAACACATGCTTGAAAACTAATTTCAAAATGAGCCACATATATTTATCAATTTTTATCAACTCCCCCATCCTCCCCCCCCCCCCGTTTCTGGTGCTTCCATCACTGTATGCACTTTAGTGCAAATAGTTGTCACTTGTTTATACTCTGTAGGTTGGTTGGTTATAGTAAGTCAAATATTATCTGGCTGCATGTTGTCCTACATTCGTTTTTATGGTGTGGAGTATATTGAGTATGGGGATGGCAGAATATAAATATTTTAAATAAATTAGATAAAAAATAAAATGAGGGTCTATTTTACACACAGACACACGCACGCACACATTGGAATTTGTGAAAGCAAAATACTGTGGTTCTGGTCAAAGAATAATGAAAAATAAGTTTGTGGGGACACTGCTGTAATCTAGTAGAATAACGCTGAATCAAGATGTTGTTTAGTTGTTTAGTCGTGTCCGACTCTTTGTGACCCCATGGACCAGAGCATGCCAGGCACTCCGGTCTTCCACTGCCTCCCAGAGTTTGGTCAAACACTGAAGCATAATCCCTATTAAACTCTGTAGGACATACGTGCATCAGATTATACATTTTTCTGCCAATTATATTCTTATCTATCTAGCATGTCTTTTCCACTCCTGCTTTCAGTGTGGCTCAGAAACTTGTGGCATTTCTATATCAGGCACTTAAAACTGTGATGTCCCCCCTCTCCACTTCCCAAAGAGCCTAGAAGGGTTTTTGGGGGGTTGTTTTTTTTTAGGGTACTGAAGTTTCATTGTTTGTATTGTACTATAACCTAATAGCAATTATGCCTTTTAGGTTCAGGATTCTACCTCAGGTGGTGCTTGACTAGTTTAACTGAGTTTTTGTTTATCTTTAAAGCAGCAGGGCTTCTGCAAACTAACACAGGCCTCTCCTACCCTGTCAGTTTTAGAATTTGCTTTAATTCTTTTATCCTTTAATGATGGGCACATCCTAAGCACTTTACGTGGAACTGAGTTACTCACAAGGAGCTGGCAGAGATAATAAATCCCTTTTGGCAAGTGGCCTGAGACATGAGAGCCATCCTGCTATGGCCAGAGAAAGGAACTGTGGGGATTTCAACCAGACCAATGTGGAAGGATTTGTAAGAACGATAGGTCACAGCTAGTTAAAGTGTGCTCCCTGATCCTTAACAGATTTTAAGTCACTGATCTGAGCAATTTAGGGATTTTTCTGCAGGTGCTGGTTTCCAATTGAATGTTGACCTTGTATCTTTCCTTTTGTCTCACTTCATCCCTGCCTTACCATTTGATTGTAGCTAGGACAAAATGACATCCTTTCGATGAAGCATTTAGTTTGGTGATGTCTGCCCTCTGTGTTACTTCCAGCCTGTTGTCCTTTTCGTGTCATGGGATGAAAAATCTGGCATGCCTCATTTATGTACTGTGATTTTGCCCAATGTCCCAAACCTTCCACCCCATCACCTTTTTATTTATCTAAACTAAACACTGAGCATACTTTCAATGAGGTCACAGTGGTACACACCTGACAACTGCACTTTATATAGGGGTGGGGGAATGTCCAGTTTATTGCACAACACACAGCACCAAGACTGAGCCACAACATATATTACGTGCATCTGATTCTCAAGAATTTTTATACTTCTCCCTGGAATCCCTGCTTTTAAAGTTACTGAACTAGATTCAATTTTGATTTCAAGAGTGGAATTTTTGTGGTGCTGGGTAAGGGGACACAGAGAATACATCACATTTATTATTTCCTCTTTTTTTTTAAAGAAAGATCAACAGAGAAGGCTTATCAATAATATAGTTTTACCACATCTGTGAGGTGCCAGTTCACAGGCATCGCACTGCTTTTTCTATGAGCATGTGCCCTTCTAGTCGCTGCCAAATTACAGGTGAATTCTGCATTATATAATAATGGGCTATCCTGTGCCAAAAAAGCTGCGTCTTAATTCATGTGGAGTTTTCCCCACACCTTGTTAGTAGGTTGTTGTGACTCTGCTTCATTTTATTTGTCAATATCACAGTTCCCAGCCAAGGACAATTGTGAGGCTGCATTGCAATTCACAGGATCTGGTTTTGAAATGTTATTGCAAACGTTTAAAAGAAAACATGTGTTGTGGCTGAGATCTAAATGAAGCATACAGTGATTTCTGCACACCGTCAGAGAAAAGGCCAGTATCGGCTTATATAGGACTTTCAGCTATGTTTGCCATAGGTATTTGCACGTCAAAACCCTATTCACCTAGCAAGGGCATCTGGCTTATAAAAATAACAACAACAACCAGCACATAATTAAACCTTCCTTTATCCCCACATTACAAGTGAGGCTTTCGAACATAGTTTGTCCTACAGCATACCGGGGGTGTGAGGAGCTGCGATTCAAATAAAAAATGCATCTAAAGAAGCTCCTACATTCAGGTGCCCAAATATTTTGTTACTTGCGAGCAGTGCTGGTGTGATGGTGTGCTATGTTCAGGCCTGCTGGTGTTTTCAAAAAGCATTTGACCATCTTGGAGTTGGCTAAAATTGCACTAGAATTTTTTCAGAATACTTTCTTGGTGAGCAACACCTTGCCACATGAGGCAAAGGCAGTTTAAGGAGGCAGAACCCAGTGTGGAATTCTACATTTCATATAGTAGAAGTCACATTCCATATAAATTTATGATGTAGAATGAAGCATGGGTGTGAAGTGTGTGTGTGTAAGAATATTAAATCCTGTACAATTATTTTGGATTTGTGTATTTTCCAAACCACTGCAGTTTGTAAAGTGTGCATAAAAAATAATAATTGTAACTCGTGTCATTTATGTTGGATGTTATTTTACAATTCATTTTATTTATTTTTATTTATTGAATTTATATACCATCCTATACGTGGAGGCCTCACAACGGCTCACAGAACAGAATTCATGTCAACCTTTTTCCTGACCCTGCCCCAAATTTGGAAAGCCTGTGTCACTCCCAGTGATGTCACCTCCAATTACCTCAGCATTAACCCGGACATGTCTGAAGTCCATTCTGGGGGCCTAATCTTGCCCGCCGGTCAGTCTAATCCGGCCCCTGTGACAGTTTATTTTCCTGGGGTAAAATCCTAAAAGAAACTCAACAACCAACAACTCCAACTCTTAAAAAAAGCTCAACTTTGGAGTAAAATCAGGGGGGGGGGAGCTCAACAACTTCAATCCTTAAAAAAGGTCAACAACTTTGGACCTTAAATCTCGCCCTACTTAGGGCACCTGAGACATGGAAGGAGGCCTATATCACACTGATTCTAAAACCGGATTCAGATAAGGCTTGGATGAAAAACTATCGTCCAATTTCCTTGTTAAATGTGGATTATAAAATTTTTGCAAATATCATGGCTACAAGATTAAAAAGAGTGCTGAAGGATTATATTCACAAAGACCAAGCAGGTTTTTTACCAGGAAGGCAAATAAATAACAATACAAGAATTATTGTGGACATTCTAGAGAAACTGGAAAAAACATAAATACGGATGCGGCACTAATGTTTATAGATGCTGAAAAAGCCTTCGATAATATATCTTGGACATTTATGAAGAAAAATTTGGAAAAGATGGCAGTTGGACAACGATTTTTAAATGGCATTAATGCCATCTATGCAGAACAAAAAGCTAAAATTATAATAAACAGTGTGATATCGGAAGAAATCAAAGTTGAGAAAGGAACAAGACAAGGGTGCCCTATCTCCCCTTTGTTATTTATCACGGTCCTGGAGGTCCTCCTAAATATGATACGAATGGAGAAAGAAATAAAAGGAATAAGGGTGGGGGAGAAGGAGTATAAATTACGCGCCTTTGCGGATGATCTAATGTTATCCCTACAAGAACCTGAAAGCAGTGTCCCCAAAGCTTTAGAATCAATCGAATTGTTTGGGCGTGTAGCCGGCTTCAAATTAAACAAACTGAAAACCAAAGTATTGACGAAAAATATGACTTCAGAGCAGATACAGAAATTACAGGACTGCACTGGCCTCAATTTTGTTAAGAAAGTAAAATACCTAGGTATCAATCTTACGGCAAAAAATCTGAACCTGTATAAGGACAATTACGAAAAAGTGTGGACTGAGATAAAGAGAGATTTGGAGATATGGACAAGATTGAAACTTTCATTGATGGGCAGAATCGCTGCCATCAAAATGAATGTTCTACCAAGGATGTTGTTTCTATTCCAAGCCATTTTAGATAAACTGGATTGTTTTAAGATATGGCAAAGGGACCTGTCAAAATTTATCTGGCAGGGGAAAAAGCCAAGAATTAAATTTAAGATTTTAACAGACTCTAAAGAGAGAGGAGGCTTTGCCCTGCCAGACCTAAAGATCTATTTTGAAGCCGCGGCCTTTTGCTGGTTGAAAGATTGGTTTAAATTAGAAAATGTTGATGTGTTGGACTTGGAAGGTTTTGACAATATGTTTGGATGGCATGCTTATCTTTGGTATGACAAGGTAAAAATCCACAAGACTTTTAAGAATCATATAGTGAGAAAAGCCCTTTACCAGGTTTGGACGAGATATAAAGATTTGTTAGAGAGAAAGACGCCTAGATGGATTTCACCTGTGGAGGCCAAGGCCTACAAGAGACCCAATATGTCAGCAAGATGGTTAAGATATGCAGATATATTGCAGCAAGAAGGCGGCTCGTTCAAGTTGAAAAGTTATGAACTAGTAAAAAATGAAGCTGCCGACTGGCTGCAATATCATCAAATTCATGAGATTTTCAAAGCAGATAAAAAGACTGGTTTTCAAATGGAAAAATCAAAGCTGGAAACAGAGTTAATAGAACCGAACTCTAAAAACCTTTCCAGGATGTATAATTTGTTGCTAGAGTGGCATACGAAAGACGAATTGGTTAAATCGGCAATGATAGACTGGGCGAAAGATGTGGGACACAATATTATGATGGATGACTGGGAGAAGCTGTGGAAGGAAGGTATGAAATTTACGGCCTGTAATAGTTTAAGAGAAAATATCATGAAAATGACCTATAGATGGTATCTGACACCAGTTAAGATAGCTAAGATGAACCCTACAACGAGTAATGTGTGTTGGAAATGTAAATCTGTAGAAGGTACCTTTCATCATATGTGGTGGTCATGTCGAGGGGTAAAGGCTTTCTGGGATAAGATTTATAATGAACTTAAGAAGGTAATAAAAATTACCTTTTGTAAGAAACCAGAGGCCTTCCTCCTAAGCATGACTAATGACGAGATACCCAGTCAGGATAGAGTGTTTTTTATGTATGCCACAACAGCCGCTAGAATTTTACTTGCAAGAAACTGGAAAGGTGAAGAGATCCCGACAGTGGAAGAATGGCAGATGAAGTTAATGGACTTTATGGAACTCGCCGAAGTGACCGCGAGAATCCGAGACCAGAGGGAGGAGAAGGTGTCGCAGGAGTGGAAGAAATTTAAAGACTATTTAGTCAAATGCGTAAAATTGAATATTTGAGAAGAATTAGCCAGTAGAATTGGCTTTAGCTAGTTAATGTTAGATAAAATTGCTTATAAGAGGTTTTATTGTAAATGATCTAATTGCTTAAGAATATTTTAGGATATTTGGTTTAAGTGACGAATTATATTTGATTAATTAAATCTAAAAGATTATTAAGAGATATGGTTAATGTTTAAGGAAAAGGATACAAAGTTACCCAAAATATATATAGATTATGAATGCAGTGGAGGGAGCGGGGGAAGTCTTACCTTGTGTTGAGAAGATAGAAACTAGAATAGTATAAAGATAAGTGTTTATTTAGGTTTGTATACGTTTATTTTTATGTTTATTGTGATTGTTGTTGAATTTGTTTATTGTTTATTGTGTTTGTGTTTTTTATTGTGTATTTGTGTATGTGTAGTGTTTTCTTTTTTTGTGCTTTATACGAAAAATAATAAAATATTTAAAAAAAAAATTAAATAAATCTCGCCCTACTTGAAAAAAGTTTGGACACCACTGCATACACCCTCCAAGACTGGGCCTAATGGTCAGGGGTCCCTTTACCTTTATCCTTCCTTTTCCCTAAATGTACCTCTGGGTGGAGCAGCAGTGGCAAAGTGGGTACAGTATTGCTTTTCTCCTTCTCCCTCTAGTGGCTGAATGCTGCTGCAACAACAGCATCACCAGACTGCCGCTGACATTAGGAAACATACCGGTAGGCCAGTGCTCCCCCCCCCCATGAGGGTACTCTATGGTACGCAGTACCAGCACCTCCCCCCAAGTGTGACACTTACTGTAACAACTTCATGGTGAGTATTTGCCACTGAGGATGGCTGTGTCCATTGCAGGGACCCCGCTACGAAGATCTGGGGAAACAAATGGGTTCTTCCAGGCTTCAAATTACAATGAAATCCAGAAAAGAACTTTCACCCTGCCTCAATTCAAGTGAAGCATCATGAGCTGTCAGGGGCATTTGTATTATGAGCCTTTAAGTTAAAGACTTTGCTAATTTCAGCTAGCATTTTATAAGAGGCTCATAAGTGCAAATATGACCGAAGGAGGATAGTTGTCATGTAGAAGTACACCTCAGTGTCATGTGCAGAGTTATTGTCTGAAATTATCCCAGTATACAGTCATACCTTGGATCCCGAACGCCCTGGAACTCGGACGTTTTGGCTCCCAAGCGCTGCAAACCCTGAAGTGATTGTTCTGGTTTGTGAATGTTCTTTTGGAACCCGAATGTCCGATGGGGCTTCTGTGGCTTCTGATTGGCTGCAGGAGCTTCCTGCAGCCAATGAGAAGCTGCAATTTGGTCTGCAAACATCTTGGAAGTCGAATGGACTTCCAGAACAGATTCTGTTCGACTTTCAAGGTACGAATGTAAATACTGTGAGATGTGACATCTAAGGGGGTATAGTAAAATGCACTTCTCTCTGATATGTCCCCAAGTGGGGACATTGTCAGACAAACACTTCTCCAACAGCAAACTTGGGCCAGCTCAGAAGTTAATTGAGTTTGTTTATACTGTTTTGGATATATGAAAAAACATTAAAAATATTATGAGGTGGGGAGTTGATTGGGTGTGAACCTTCTACATGTCATGAGTCTTCTTGGCCTCCCACATACACACACTCCCACCACAACATGCAAAAGAATTTATATACTCAACCTAAGTTCTGCCCAAATGGTTTATCTTCCTCATTTTTTAACAGAATGACCAAACATACAATGATCAAACATACAATAGGCACATTAAATTCTACATAAATGCATGCCAGGTCATACATGATGACTTCCGTCCAATGGCAAAGGTGGGCATGTAAGCCAAGACACAGTTCTTTGCCATGTGTGCTGGGCTACAACGTGAACCAATCCCAAAATAGCATAGCCACATCTTCGAATTGTGCTACTTTTAATACTATACTAAGCCAGCCCTATATTTGATGTGGTGACACATAAGCCTGAGCAACAGATGCTTCCAAAGCAGTCAGCCTCACTCTGTTGTGCCACTGCTTTGTATTTCATATGAACAGAGTTTTGTTGTTTTGGTGTCCTTGGCAGTGGAGAGCCAATTTTGCAAAGTCTTATAGTGCTTGAGCATCATCAGTAAATCAGTAAATCACAACCTGGAATGGCTAAAGCGCTTGCCACATGCAACGTGATGAAACACAGCATGCTGCCATTCTTGTGAATATTTCACAAGTGCAGCTGGGCTGGAAACTTTTTGGGCTTCTGCTACATAGGGGGGGGGAAGCGCACAATATATGATGAATGCACAGATACACATAAAGTGTACAGTCATTAGAATGCCACAACCAGTTATGTTTAGGACATGTGACAATGTAAAGACCTTTTCCTATATGGAAGTGAAAGCCAAATAGAACTATTATCATGTCTAGAGCAACCTTCCGAATAATGGTGCTAAGTAAGACAATCGACACACGATGCATGCAATCTTTCTGTCATAGAATTGCTCAGGATTAGCAAGGTCCTGTGAAGATATGCAGGGCAATTGCTTGAAAATCCAGATCTTTCTCCAGTGTTTTCAGTTATTGAGGAATCACATCAAACGGTATGGAGAAAGGAGAGCTTTCACTGCTGGGAGCCTGGACAATACCCAATGAATTGGATTATTATACATCAGCAAGGAATGGTTTGGTGATGCCACTTTAGACGTGCATTCATTTTGCACGGTAAATTTACTGACAGAGAGTATATTCTAAGCAGTCTAAGAAAAGTTGCAGTTCCTTTCTTGCTAGATATGTTAAAAGGTTTCATACAGTAGTTAAATTCTTGGTATTGCTATAACAAGCACCTCAAAGTCTCATGATAGTCATGCCAAAGTTCAAATGACTGGCAGGGACCAAAAAACCTACTTCAGATGTACACAGCAGCTTATATGCCCACAATGGAATTTTTTGCACTTTTTAATTCGAATAGCAGGGCACATCAAACTCCCCAAAGTTTGAACAACATGTGGAACTGGAGGGGTTTACTCTGTGAAACAAATTCCTCAACTCCAATGAGGAACTATTGGCATAGTTCTTTCCATCAAGGATGATTGCTGCACACACACAGTGTAAAATATTTTTTTTAAAAGATTCAAACTCTGGATGGATTTTATCAAATTCATCATGCCTGCCTTTGAGTGAAACTTGGTAGCAATATAGAACTGGTTTCCTGCACTTCCCAAGTAATTCAGACATAATACCAAAACTGGCATGATTCAGACATAATACCAAACTGGTTCAGTATTATCTGAAAATAGAATCATAACATGCAGGCTTCCTCCCCCAGTTTCCTCTTCTTCCTGTGTGTCACAATTTCTTAACTTACTTTTGGGTTCTCAACAAACCCTAGAGCTCATCCAGACTTTCTTTAGTGCTGCGTTTCTCAGGCATAGGTCCACGCTTTCCAGGTCCACGTCTGAGCAGTTGTTGATTGGAACAAATGGCAATCAGGTTTCCCACAGATTTATTTTTGTTCCAATCCAGTGGTAAACAGCGGGTTCTCCCGGGAAAAGTGAGGGGGGGGAATGGAAGAAGAGTTTGGATATTCCGCTTTTCACTACCCGAAGGAGTCTCAAAGCGGCTAACATTCTCCTTTCCCTTCCTCCCCCACAACAAACACTCTGTGAGGTGAGTGAGGCTGAGAGACTTCAAAGATGTGTGACTAGCCCAAGGTCACCCAGCAGCTGCAGGTGGAGGAGTGGAGACACGAACCCCGTTCCCCAGATTACGAGTCTACCACTCTTAACCACTACACCACACTGGAACCAAACCCTTGGATATGGACCTGCAAAGTGTAGACCTGTGCCTGCAAAGCTCAGCGCAGATAGAAGTCTGAATGAGCCCACAGCTTGGCATTTTGATCGAACCTGAGCTCTCTTCAAGCATTACAGCATGAAGGTACACCCTGGGAGGTTAAGGTTCTCAATGGCATGAGCCACCTCCGCACGTAAGAGACTCCCAGCTGTCAATGTTACAGTTGAAGATGGTGAAACTGGTATGAACTGTGCAACAATGAGGACAGGGCTAAAGGAACATCTCTATCCTCAAACACCAGAACCTCATATTCCAAAGATATGCATACCTATGAATTTGTTCTTTTTTGTGTTGCCTTGGCTTGTTCCTGTGTTCAAAATTAAGCATGCTGAAATACTTAATTGTATATGTGCCTTTTGACATGTTCTGCTTTCACAGCTGAATATGTGAATTTGTCATCCATCTTTGTCTGTCTTCATTGGGGTGCTTACAAGCTGTCACCAGCAGATGGAACCAGATAATTGAAAATGAAAGAGTGGAGGAAAAACTAATGCTATTCTAGGCTGCATCAACAGAAGTATAGTGTCTAGATCAAGGGAAATATTCTGCCTTGGTTAGACTACACCTGGTGTCCAGTTCTGGGCACCACAATTTAAGAAGGATATTGACAAGCTGTAATGTGTGCAGAGGAGGTTGACCAAGATGATCAAGAGTCTGGAAAGGTAACGGGTAAAGGAACCCCTGACAGTTAAGTCCAGTCGCGAACAACTCTGAGGTTACGATGCTCATCTCGCTTTACAGGTCGAGGGAGCCGGCGTTTGCCGCTCCGCAGACAGTTTTTCTGGGTCATGTGGCCAGCCTGACTAAGCCGCTTCTGGCACAACGGAACACCGACACCAGAGCAGTGCACAGAAGTGCTGTTTACCTTCCCGCCGGAGTGGTGCCTATTAATCTACTTGCACTTTTTGGCTTGCTTTCGAACTCCTAGGTTGGCAGGAGCTGGGACCCAGCAACGGGAGCTCACCCTGTTGCGGGGATCCAAACCGCCGAGCTTTAGATCGGCAAGCCCTAGGCTCAGTGGGAATTGGGTATGTTTTGCCTAGTAAAGAGGAGATTGAGAGGAAATATGATAGACATCTTCAAATATCTAAAGTGCTGTCACATGGAGGATAGAGCGAGTTTGTTTTCTCCTGCTCTGGAGGCTAGAACTTGAACCAATGGATTCAAGTTACAAGAAAGGCTACTCTAAGTAAACACAAGGAAGAATTTTCTGACGGTAAGAGCTGTTCAGCAGTGGAATAGACTCCCATGAGAGATGGTCCTTGGAGGTTTTTAAGCATTTTAATCTGTCATGTACAATCTAGTTGAGATTTCTGCATTGCAGGTGGTGGGACTAGATGACCCTTGGGAACCCTTCCAATGCTACAATTCTATTATTCTATCTTCCCTCCTTTGTTCTAGAAGTTGATCTTTATTCCGTATTTCCTGATGTAGATCTTAACCACCCCGCCCTTCTTCCCTGGATGGGGTAGGGATACCATTGTCAGTTTACCTTACACGCCCAAATGTCTTGGGCTAGCCTGGGTGAATATATAATAGTTTTATCATATGGTGTCTGCTTGTTATCATATTGAAAAGCTCAGGTTGAAAAATTATTTCTTTTAGGTCTTCAGTATTTTCAACAAACAAACAAAAGGCAAAAAAAAAGCTTTTTTAAAAAGCAGAAAAGTGAAAAAATTACTACAGGCATACCTTGGAGATATTGTAGGTTTGGTTCCCAAAAGCAATTCTAGGGTTGCCATATTTCAAAAAGTGAAAGTTTGTTTTTTTTAGTTTTGTCCAAAATTGTTGAGCTTCTTTTGCAAAATCTTTTTTAAAAAAAAAAAAGTTTTTGAGATATTCTTAAGGAAATTCACCAAAATTCATTTCCCCCTGGGCATTTCAGCAAATTCCGCCCGGTTCTATCCCGAAGCAAGTCACACAATCTTTTCGGTTTCCCAGTGCGTATAGTAGTCACATTCACATTATAATGTCATCTATTAAGCCAGGCCACACTGCCTGCACTGACAGAAGGGGGGGGGGACCCAGCTACAGCCCTAGAGGGGCTGGGCTGCCTGTATTAATCAGTAAATCAATTTTATTGTTTGTAGCCAATGGCCTGCCTGTAGTTGCACCCGTGTCCTCGTAAGGCACAGTATCTGCAAAGCATGATAAAGTGAAGTGTATAAAACGAGGAAAGCTTGCACTTTTAAAAGGCAGTGCCCAGTACAGTACAAAGGTTGCAAGTTGCAACTACTAGCCATATGAAAACTTTAACCATTTTCAGTCCATGTTTTTATCATGCCGACTCTGGCTTTATGTTCCTTTTGTGATACTTACGAATGTTTTTAATATTTCACTCTTGAAGAGTGGGCAATAAAACTTCTTTTTAAAAAGTACTTTCAAATCAGACTCCAGTTGCATTAAAATAATTATTATTTTGTAATAATCTATTATAATTTTGTTACTTGGGGCACAAGCCTACTGTGCCTAGGAGAGCTTCTGGGGGGTCCTGCTCCAGTCATGGAGAAAAAGATACAGGCAACAACCAATTTAGGTGTATCCAGATGACACACAATTGTGCACACATGCACAGCACTATATCTGGAAGTAACCCCAAAACCTCATAAAGATCTTTCTGGATCTGGAGCCAATAAGCACGCTGGTGGATGAAGGAAAAGCAATGCTTTTTTTGCATAAGGTCAACAAATAAGAGCAGGCATACAAAACACAAATTATAACGTACCAGACAGGAGTTACACACAATCTCCCCTTCAGCTGCCCAGAGCCCCAGGTAGAGCAGCAAGGGGGACCCCAGCCAACAGACTCACAGCATCGAGTACCTCAATCTGTGAAGAAGCTCACTGAGCTCCTTCAGCCTACAGCTTTTATAGCCAGCTTTGATGTAATTGAGTGCACCTGGTTAACAGGCATTACTCATGGTCAGCCCAGGACACCGGGTGCGACTAATGCGGAGCAGATGAGAGTCTCCCACTCACCGCAAATGGGTATCCTCCCCACTAGCCAATCAGCACTTAGAACACAGGAGAACAAGGAAACTTCTGACACAGGTGTGTGAAAAACAAATTATACTATCATAAATCAGCAGACCTTAAACCGGGGATGTAAAAGGGAAAGAGACATGTCACCTAACTCCTCGAAATTACAATGGTCTCCTGCATTTCCTCTACAGGTTGGGGCAGAATGAGTTTACGCTTGCTCCGCCAATGCATATGGAGGTCCAGAAAGTAACTCCTGCGCAAAATTAGGATTGCCTATAGTCTCTCATATTTTCATGCCTCCCCCCTGCAAGCATGGTAACCTCCACTGCCCTTGCTGCTCCACAATCTTTGAATAGTGGTAATGGCAAAATGGGAATTTTTCAGGGACAGATCAGGAGTGGATCTGGGTCCATCAGGTCCACAACCCTCTCAAGCTTCTGGAATGTGGGAGAAAGTATCCAAGCTCTGGAAATGCTGTGTTTAGCAGAAGGAATCTTGGTTGACTTTAAGGAGATTTGAAGCTTTCAAACTCTAGCATCCAGTTTGGGGCAGGGAGGACAGGGAGGTACATGGAAGGAGAAGGCAGCTTCCAGGACTTTGGAAGCTATTTTTACTAAGAGCTGTAGGAGTGGAATTCAGAGCAAGCCTGGTCTACCTAGTTACCTACCAGTTTGTGTGTGTTTTTGGAGTTTTTGCCAGCATCCCAAAGAAAGTAAAACTGCTCCTTTTTCAATGGCACTGAACAATCAAGTTGAAAATCAAACAAAATTACAGAAATCTTGAAAGCTGTATTCATTAATAAACTGTTTATATAATAGTCCATTTGATTAATGCCATCTTTGTCACAGGAAATACACAGGACTGTATAACAAGCAGATGAAACAAAAAGCAAGTTCCTTACTGCCCTAATTTTTAACAGCAACTAAACTCTCCTCTCCAACAAGTATAAGTTCAGAAGTTCAGCTGCAGTCTAAACTGATTTAGGCAAGCAAGACACACTATATGCCAAATGGCCAGCAGTTTGTTGATATAAATTGCTTACAGCTATTTTCCATACGAGCTGCATGTGGTGCATATTCTACTCATCTTCTCTAGGGTTATTTTGGAGACTCACTTGTGTATGTCTGTGGCTAGGTTGCAAAAATATTTGAATTGTTGACGATTCTGCTCCTTGTGCCTGGAGCTACCTCCTAGTTTGCACTAATGAACAATAAATATGAAAGATGCTGAAGAATTTTTTGTACAGAGGGATGAAGAAAGACTAAGTAAATATGCTTTGACTACTCACTTGAAGGTGCGGCTGTTTCTCATCACAGCCAAACCCTTTGCACTGCTTGCAGATCTGACCTACATTCTGCAGAGAAGCTTCACGTGAGGCATTATAAAATCATTGTAATCATGCATAATAGCTATATAACCACAACTGTTTTTCTGGATTAGATATATTGATAAACAGCAAGCATGTGCATGCTTAAAAAAATTAAATGGGAAAATAGGATGACTCTGTCTCCATTTTCTTAATGAGAGATCACAGCAGAACTGAAAGTGATGAAAGGATGGATATTTCTAGACAGGCATCTAAAAGCAAAGCAGTATGATGCTTCTCAATGGTCTTTTAGTAAAAAAAGAATATTGACTCCAATCAGAAGTGGGGAGAACAGTACATATTCCCTTTTTATACAGCTGCTAAACAGTACAAGAAGTCTGTCCTCTGAATCTGGGCATCCTATTGTAACAGAACCTTTCCCCAACAGTATGGCTAGTTCCCCTACACAAAGTTAGCCTCCTCTTAGGGATACACTTTTACCATTTATTACATGAGAACTGGATACTGCATTCCAAGTAACATTTAAAATGAAATGAAAATGATTTTCTGTGGGAAATATCTCAGGATAATCCACCGAACAGCTCAGTATTTAAAATACCTGTGGCACTATTCTGGGCTTGCCACAGTCACCTGGTTGGCCACTGTAAGAACAGGATGCTAGAACCATCGGCCTGATCCAGCAGGCTCTTCTCGTGTTTTTATGCTACCACACTACCTGATTAGAGAGCTTATTGTGATAACAATCGAGACCTCATCTAGGTGTGGATATTTCTTTTGTAACCGTCTCTAACACAGTCATATAAGTACCTGGAACTGGGACAGATGAGAAACTTGTGTCTTCTCCATTAGCGAAGAGCTGATTTGTTTATGAACAATACCAATCCTTGAGAAACTCAACTTTTTACATCCTTCCATTCAGATAACTGCTGTTTGCCTCCTGTTACTTAACCAGTTCCTGATCCACATGAGAACCTCTCCACTTATTCCATTCCCACGAAGCTTGCTCAGTAGTCGTTGGTGAGCTACATTGTTGAAAGCTTTTTGAAAGTTCAAGTATACTATTCTTTCATGTCTTTTAAGCATTTGACATTGTGTACTTCATCTAAACACTAGTATTGGCACAACTCATGTCACATCCACACCACACATTTAAAACGCATGGCTTTAAAGAATTTTGGGAAATGCAGTTAAGGGTCCTGGGAATGGTAGCTCTGTGAGGAGTAGACTACAGTTCCCAGGATTCTCTGAGAAAAACCACGTGCTTTAAATTTATTGTGTAGATGTGACCTTAGTCAGCATCAGGATATGAAGGATAATGATATTGCAGAGTAGATGATTGAATTATTTGCATCTATATTCACAGCAGAAGATCTAGAGGAAATCCTAGTGTTAACTTTAGCAGGAAATGAGTCTGAGGTACTAAAGCAGAAGCTCTAGGCCAAACTTACAAACCAAAAATCTTACAAATTGCCAGGTTCAGATGACACCCACCTAAGAGCTCTTTTAAAAAAACTCAAATGAAAAATTGCTAATCTTTTCCATACCTGAGGATTGGAAGTAGCAATGTAACCCTCTTTTTAAAAAAAGAAAAGGAATTGTGGGGGATCCTGGAAATTACACATCTGTCAGCTTAACATCTATCCTGGGAAATTTCTGTGGCATAACTTGGAGGTGGGGATGTTAAAACAAGAGGAAGAACAGTTGTTGTATTGTGTGTAGTCATACAAACAGACGAACTAATGCCAGTGTACTAGAAGAAGCAAAAATCACCAGTGTCGAAGCAATGATTCTTCAACATCAACTTCGTTGGACTGGACATGTTGTGCGGATGCCTGATTATCGTCTTCCAAAGCCATTCCTCTATTCTGAACTTAAAAGTGGAAAGTGTAATGCTGGTGGTCAACAAAAGAGGTTTAAAGAGTCTCTCAAGGCAAATCTTAAAAAATGTAGTATATATATTTTTTTAATAGGAATTTATTAAAATTTTCAAATAAAAAAGACAAGAAAAATAAAAACATACAACATACAACTACAAACCAAAATACAAATTACAAATTACACCTAACTAGACAAAAATAAAAAGAAACAAAATTACTTCAAAATATACTGAACTTATTCAAATCTTACTTAATAGACTTCCTCAAACCCTCTCTTCAGCGTTCATTTCAAATATACTTTAGTAACTTTGTAACAACTTTAAATCTTCTTTAAAACTTATCTACCTCATTATCAATACCTATTAATCAAAACTTATTTTAATAATACAAAAAACCTTAATTCCAACATCTACCTACAAACATCCTATTTTAACTTAACCTCTTATTGCTATCGCCTCAACTATCCACTGATTCCATTCAAATCTCTATCTTTTCACGTTTCTTTAAATAGTCTTTAAATTTCTTCCACTCTTCTTGCACCTTTCCCTCCCTCTGATCACGGAGTTTCGCTGTCAGTTCTGCGAGATCCATATATTCAATCATCTTAATCTGCCATTCTTCAACAGTTGGTAGCTCTTCAGTTTTCCAATTTTTAGCAATCAAAATTCTAGCTGCTGTTGTGGCATACATAAAGAAAGTTCTGTCCTTACTGGGTATCTCATGATTGGTCATGCCCAGCAGAAAGGCCGCTGGTTTCTTAGAACAAGTGTTTTTCAACACTTTTTTAAGCTCATTATAGATTTTCTCCCAGAAGTCCTTTACCTTTGGGCATGTCCACCACATGTGATAGAAGGTGCCTTCAACCTGCTTACACTTCCAACATTGATTACTCACATTATGATACATCTTAGCTAATTTAACTGGTGTTAAATACCATCTATACATCATTTTCATCATATTCTCTCTTAATACATTACATGCAGTAAAATTAATACCTTCCCTCCACAATTTTTCCCAGTCCTCCATCATTATATTATGTCCCACATCTTTAGCCCAGTCAATCATCACTGATTTAACCATTTCATCTTTTGTATGCCACTCCAATAACAGTTTATACATTCTAGAAAGATTCTTTGTATTTGGTTCAATTAGTTCAGTTTCCAACTTAGATTTTTCCGTTTGAAAAACCTTGTTTTTTGTCCAATTTGAAGACCTCATTTATCTGGTAGTACTGTAACCAGTCAGTAACACCTTCCTTCAACTGCTCATAACTTTTCAACTTATAGTTCTGTCCTTCTTGTTCCAAAATATCGGAATATTTCAGCCACCTTGCAGACATGTTAGGTCTTTTATAAGCTTTGGCTTCCACTGGAGACAACCATCTAGGAGTTTTCCTCTCTAACAAATCTTTGTTCCGCATCCAAACCTGATACAAGGAATTTCTTATAATATGGTTCTTAAACGCTTTATGAGCTTTAACTTTATCATACCAAAGATAGGCATGCCAGCCAAATACATTGTCATGTCCTTCCAAGTCCAAAACGTCTGTATCCTCTAACTTAATCCAATCTTTCAACCAACAAAATGCTGCAGCCTCAAAATAAATCCTTAAATCTGGCAGGGAGAATCCCCCTCTCTCTTTAGAGTCCATTAAGATCTTATATTTAATTCTGGGTTTTTTCCCCTGCCAGATAAATCTTGATAGATCTTTTTGCCACTTTTTGAAGCAATCCACCTTATCTATGATCGGGAGTGTTTGAAATAGGAACAACATCTTGGGTAAAACGTTCATCTTTATGGCTGCTATCCTGCCCATCAGAGACAGTTTTAATCTTGTCCAGCTCTCCAAGTCTCTTTTAATCTCATTCCATAATTTCTCATAATTGTCCTTAAACAAGTTCAGATTTCTCGATGTCAAATTCACTCCTAAATATTTTACCTTTTTAACAAAACTTAATCCAGTTTGTTCTTGTAATTTCTGTACCTGCATAGAAGTCATATTTTTTGTCAATACCTTCGTTTTTGTTTTATTTAATTTAAATCCTGCTACTTGTCCAAACATCACAATTATCTCTAAAGCTTTAGGCACACTGGTTTCAGGATCCTGTAGGGATAATACTAAATCATCCGCAAAGGCCCTCAATTTATATTCTTTCTCTCCCACCCTAATTCCTTTTATTTGCTTCTCTGCTCTAATCCTGCTCAAGAGTACCTCCAGGACCGTAATGAATAGTAGCGGGGAGATAGGATACCCTTGTCTCGTGTCTTTTTCAATTCTAATTTCTTCGCATATCACATTATTTACAATAATTTTAGCTTTCTGTTCTTTATAGATGGCATTAATACCATTCATAAATCTATCTCCGACTTTCATCTTTTCCAAGTTCTTTTTCATAAAAGTCCAAGATATATTGTCAAAGGCCTTCTCTGCATCTATGAACATCAATACTGCTTCTGTATTTATCTTTTTTTCCAATCTCTCTAATATATCCACAATATTCCTTGTATTACTTTTTATATGTCTTCCGGGTAAAAATCCCGCTTGATCTTTGTGAATATACTCTTTCAGCACTCTCTTTAATCTCGTGGCCATGACATTAGCAAAAATTTTGTAATCCACATTCAAAAGTGATATAGGTCTATAATTCTTCATTAAGGTTTTATCCGAATCTGGTTTCAAAATCAATGTGATATACGCCTCTTTCCATGAATCTGGTGCCGTACGTCCCTCCAACATTCCATTGCAAACCTCTTTCAATGGTTGAATTAACCAGTCCTTCAAAATCTTATAGTACTTTGCTGTTAGTCCATCCGGTCCTGGGGCCTTTCCAAGTTGCATTTTATTTATAGCATCTGTTATCTCTTGCAATGTAATAGGGTGGTTGAGTATAATAGCTTTATCATCTGGGACTGTTCGCACGCCATTCTTTTCCAAGAATTGGTCGATAATTTCCTCTTTAATTTTCTCCTCTTTGTACAATTGTTGATAAAATTTCTGGAAGCATTTTCTAATTTCATCTGGATTCTCCACCTCTTTCTCTTTGACCTTTAAATTGGTGATGGTATTCATTTTCTGTCTTTTCCTTAATTGCCAAGCTAACATCTTCCCACATTTGTTAGCTGATTCAAAAGTTCTTTGTTTCATCATTTTAATTTTCCACTCAATTTCCTGATTCAATACTTTCGCATACTGGGTCTGAAGTAGCTTTATTTCCTTTTGAATTTGTTGATTTTGGGGGTGGCCTCTCAATTTTTTCTCCTTTTCTTTAATTTGATTCAATAGTTTTACTTTTTCTTGATCCTGTTTCCTTTTCTTCAAAGCTTTTTCTCTTATGAGGACACCCCTCATTACCGCTTTACTTGCATCCCATACAATTCTCCTTTCCACTTGAGCATTCAAATTTATTTGAAAATATTCTTTGATTTTTTTGTGGCCTCTTCTACTACTTTGGTATCTCTCAACAGACCATCATCCAACCTCCACCTGAAAGAATCCTTTGAGTATAATTTCAAGTCCAATTGCACCGCATTATGATCAGAACAAGTCTTGGCCCATATTTCCACCTTCTGTATCTTGGGGGTCAACACTCTCGATATCCATATATAATCCAAACGTGACCACGACTTTTGTAATTCTGAAAAATACGTTGCCTCGGTCTCCGTTGGATTTCTAACTCTCCATGAATCTATCAAGTCCAAATTGTCCACCAGTTCAAAAAAAGTCTTGGGCAGTTTCCCTTAGTTTGTAATTTTAGACCTTTGTGATCTATCCATTAAGGTGGAAACTGCCCCATTGAAATCTCCAAGACAAATAATATTGTAATCCAAATAGTCTAGCAAGATATCATGTATCTTATTATAAAAAGTCGACTTCCCATCATTTGGCGCGTACAGTCCCAGAATCAAAAACTTGTCGCCTTGTGCTTTGATTTCAATTGCAATATATCTTCCTTCTTCATCCTTAAATAATTGCTTTGGATTGTATTTTTCTCCTGCATATATTACCACTCCTCTCTTCTTGACTTTGTCTGATGATATGAATTCTTGGCCTAGCTTTTTATTCTGTAAAATCCTTCTGTGATGCCGAACTACATGTGTCTCTTGTAAACAAATTATGTCCAATTTTTTCTTCTCTAATGCATGAAAAACCCTGTGTCTCTTCGGCCTCTGGTTCAGACCGTGAACATTCCACGTTAACACCTTCATCGCCATCCTACTTCCCAGTTCCGCCTGTCGCCCCTTGTAACTCTTCTGATTCAGATGAGGCTGCGTCTTCTTCTTCTGATTCTTTCTCTTCTGGTTTCGCTGGGATTGCACTCACAGGGTTACTGAAGGAAACTTTAAAGTCTTCTGCGTAGCGATCCAAGAATTTCTTCTTGTCCTCAAAGGATCTAATCCTTACTCTTCTGTCTCTGTATTTGAATGTCAGACCCTGTGGGAATTCCCAGCTGAAAGGGATGTTCTTTGATCTTAAAGCTGTTGACAAATCGTTGTAATTAAGCCTCAAATTTAAAAAGTATCTTGGGATATCCTTATAAATGATCACCTTCTTCTGGTGTACCACAAGGTTATTCTTATAATGAAAGTCCAAGATCTGGTCTCTCTGGAACCTGTTCTGGAATATCACCATGCAGTCATTCACTCTTTTCGGATTCTTCTTGCCTTTTACGCCAAATCTGTAGGCCTTCACAATGAATGACTGTAAATCGTTTTCCTCCAGCTGCCAAAATACTGAAAATTCCTTCACTATGTAATCCTTTAAGCTTCCCTCCTCCAACTCTGGAAGATTTCTCAATCTCAAGTTCGCTTCCCTTTCTTTTAACTGCAAAAAGGCCAGAGATTCTTGGACGTCTCTCTGTTGTGCTTCAACTCTCTCAACTTTTTCAAAGTCCAAATTCTTAATTTGAGTTTCCACTATAGTAATTTTCTCTTTAAATTCCTCAGATTCTTTTTTCAGTACTTTCACTTCTTTATTGATTGACTGGATTGCAACTCTATTTTCCTTCACACTCTTCTCAATTGATTTAATTGAAGAATCCAATTTTTCCGAGGATTCGTTTATCTCAGTTTTCAAATTATCTGACAAATCTTTAATTTTATTCTCTAATGTATCAGAGACAGTCTGCAATTTCTCATTAATTTTCTCAAAAGCAGCCAACATTTGCTCCTCAAGGCTTTTTGTCGTTGAACCTTTCCATCTCTTCTCCCCCTCCTCCCCCTTTAACTTTATTTTTGTCCTTGTGCTAGATGACACCGGGGCAGTGGGGGTAGAATCTTGCATCTCTACAGTAGCAGCTGGTATTCAAGGTCACTCTCACAGACACAGTTCCAGTTAGCCAGTTCCAAAACAATTCACTAAAATAAACACCAGGTGGCCAAAGCCAAAACGCAGTCAGAGAACAAAGAGCAAAACAGAGCCGGTCTGCTCCTTGTAAACAGGAGCTCTCATACAGTTTCGGTTTCCCCTGAAAGCTTCTTTAAACCCAGAACTTCCCAGAAAGTTTTTAAAACTACAGCAAAGTAAAAAAAAAATAGTCCAAAGTCAAGAAAAATACACAGTCCAAAGCAACAGTTAGTATAAACACCGATAACTGGGAAACGCTGGCCTGCAAGCGCTCCAATTGGAGAACAGCCTTTCCCAAAGACGTCATGGGCTTTGAAGATGCTCAAACTCAGGACGAAAGGGAGAAACATGCTAAGAAGAAGGCACGCTTGGCAAACCCTCACCATTATCAACTCCCACCCAGAAACCTATGTCCCCACTGTGGAAGGACGTGTGGATCCAGAATTGGCCTCCACTGTCACTTACGGACCCACTGTTAAAACTGTGTTTATGGAAGACATTCTTACTCGGCTATGAGTGGTTGCCAAAGAAGGTGAAGAAGAATCATACAAACAGCTTGAACAAGAACTAATTCATTCAAATTTCAAAACATGTTATTATCTACTTCCACAGTTAATGACATTTTCTATTGCACAGATTAGCAACAATGAGTCTTCTGCCAACTAAAGACACACTGAACCCTCTAAAATGCCACTCCTGGGGCTTTTGGAACCATCCCAAGCTGTAGGGCCTGTGCAGGTTGCAGCAGGGCTACAGAATCGGCAGACTTGGGGAACTGCCTTGCATGAGGTGAAGCATGCCTTTTCACTTGTGAAAGGCATCTTAAGGCCCAAGGTATAAACTGTTATGAGTGGTATGGGCAACCCCCCCCCCAAAAAAATAATAATCTCTACATTAAGAGATGGATTGGAATTTGAGCAAACTCATAAATTTGTAAATTTAGCAAGGGCTGGAACTAATACTGGCTAGCTTCCTCATGAGGCCAGTCTAGCAAGGATAGGTCATTGAAGAAAGAAAAGACTGATAATGGCCTGGTTTAACGGTAAGACATCGACAAAAGATAAGACCCCCTGCCCAGTAGCTTGTGGGGTTGAGTTGTCGTTGGCCCGGTGTAAGCAGCTTGACAAAGTACCTTTCTCAATGGGCTTAGGAAATGAAGGTTGCCAGGATGGCTGTGAGGGGGATGCTCGAAGTGGAAGGAGAAGGGTTGTTTTCTGTAAGTGCAGCAGGGAAGGGGGAGGAGGAGGTGAGCAAAACTCTATGCAGGGACTGAAGGGCAATAGCCATGCTGGGTGGCTGGAGCAAAGAGAGACACGGGGATGGTGCTTAGGATCCCTCTGAATGCTGTGAAGACAAGCCCATTTTGCTTGTCCTCTGTGCTGTGAAACTCCATAAAACTCAGGTGTAAATATATGTGAATAAACCATATTTCTTAAAGACACTACAGTTGCCACCGTGCTTCATTGCAAAAGAACACAACCCCTGGTTAAGTGCCAAAGCCCCTGGAATCTTGCTACCTCTCAGCAGAGATTGGGGTGGCTTGCAACAATAGCAAAAAGATTTGGATAGACCTAAGCAGTAAGCTTCCAATGGGTATATATTATTCATAATATTACTTATGCCAGCCTATTACATATACAAGCCACAGAAGCATAAATTTGTTTTAATATAGATTTCAAACATTGTTGTTGTTCTTTAGTCATTTAGTCGTGTCCGACTCTTCGTGACCCCATGGCACGCCAGGCACTCCTGTCTTCCACTGCCTCCCACAGTTTGGTCAGACTCATGTTGGTAGCTTCGAGAACACTGTCCAACCATCTCGTCCTCTGTCGTCTCCTTCTCGTTGTGCCCTCCATCTTTCCCAACATCAGGGTCTTTTCCAGGGAGTCTTCTCTTCTCATGAGGTGGCCAAAGTATTGGAGCCTCAGCTTCAGGATCTGTCTTTCAAACATTATACAGTATGTGCCTTTACTGCATCCACATAGGATTGATATTGGAAATTGTTTTCCAACTGTAAGAACAACCAAGCCATGGAATAAGTTGCATCATAAATGTTATTCAACTTCCCCCTGCCCTGATAAGTTCTGTCTAAAATAGTTCATGCCTAGAACATCTTGCAAGTGTGCATTTTGATTTTGATTTTGAACTAGACAGCCCTAAAGGTATGGTCCAATTATCCAATCAAATGTAGCATGGACACGATCCAAATAAATGTGTCATTAGTTTTGTATAGTCAAGGTAGTGTCTTTCCCTCCCAACAGCAGCCCAAGGCAAAACACTTCAAAACTACTTAATAGTGTGGAAGCCAACAAAATATAATAAAGATCAGGGGCTAGATAAGACCACTGGGATAAGAATACAATAATCAACCAGATACAGGGAGTATCAAAAGACAATATGGCTTTAGGAAGAGCAATTATGTGGGTGGGGTGGGGTGGGAGAAAAATAATCTCACAGTGCAGTGTCTCTAAAGTAGCCACTAATATTCTCCTAAAGAAGCAAAACTGGCAGAACCTATTTATTATAATGAATTGAGGGGGAAACTGTTTTTTTTAATCAATGTCAGAATGACACACACACACACATAAGTATTACATATGAGAGGGAGTTTTATTATTTTTGGCTAAGTGCAAATGGGTCCAGTGCCAAAGGAAAATAATTTTTAGGGACGTCTCAGAGGTTAATTTTTTTTGATGAACCAGTCACCTGGGCTTTATGTTTTAATTTTGTACATCGTCCTGATACTGAGGGTCATCTAGTCCAACACCCTGCAATGTAGGAATCTCAGCCAAAACACCTATGACAGATAATCCTAAACAGAGGCAACCTTGCACAGCTACCTTTCAGCAGAAGGCTAGGCTTTTTAACCCATAGACAGAAACATGGGGGTGGGGTGGGTGGTTGAGAGCTGGAAAAACAAAATGTAATTTTTTCAAAAGTAAAGGAAATAATAGCAGAACTCTGTTTTAGCCCCCATGGTATTTCCTAGCTGCTAATAAATGTTAGTTCCTTCCCTCGAGTCATTTTGTCCCTTCGGATTAAGGATGATAAATTGCCAAATCATGGGTCAGGTCTTGTTTCCAAAGTAGTTTTCTCTCTTCCCAAATGTATACTGTATTCAACAAGGTATGATAACATTGACTTTCACTAAAGTTGCAACACTAATCCCACTTAACTACTATGTCATAAAATAGTACATTATTTAGTGTGAGCTTGGTAATGAAGTCAAATGAGTAATAACAAAAGCTTACGGGTGGCGCTGTGGTCTAAACCACAGAGCCTGGGGCTTGCCGATCAGAAGGTCGGCGGTTCGAATCCCTGCGATGCGATGAGCTCCTGTTGCTCAGTCCCTGCTCCTGCCAACCTAGCAGTTTGAAAGCACATCAAAGTGCAAGTAGATAAATAGGTATCGCTCTGGCGGGAAGGTAAACAGCGTTTCCATGCGCTGCTCTGGTTAGCCAGAAGTGGCTTAGTCATGCTGGCCACATGACCCGGAGGCTGTACGCCAGCTCCCTTGGCCAGTAAAGCAAGATGAGCACCTCAACCCCAGAGTCGTCCGCAACTAGACAGGGGTACCTTTACCTTTACCGTACTGTCAATGTTACTGTCCATATTAAGATGATGCATGTGCAGATTTGTGCTAGCTACCCCCATAGCTGTCAAGTTTTACCTTTTCTCATGAGGAAGCCTATTTGGCATAATGGAATTTCCCTTAAAATAAGGGAGAACTTGACAGCTATGGCTACCCCTTCTGAGATGCAGCAGCTACTACCACCCAATGAGAAGACCCTAGATGGGATGTTTGTGCCTACTTGTGTGGTTCAAACCACTTGCTCTGTGCCACAGTGCTGTATACCTACTCTCCCTCTGCCACCCAAGCTTAGAGGGGATATGGCACAGAGCAGGGCATGTATGCACATGAGTGAGGAGGCAGCAGCTGCTTTTACAAGGAAAAGAAAGCTGCTGCTTAAGGTAGCAAGCAATAAGCAGCAGCAACTGCAGCTGTCTTTCCCACTTGCCACCTTGGGTTGATGCGGTGGAGACGACAGGACCTGATGAACCCTCCACTCAAACTTTTTTTTTCTGTCCAGAGAAAATGAGCAACTGTATGCAGAGGTGGCACCTACTTTGACAAGCATTTGTTCATTTATGTGGAAGGGCTATAGCTTGTTGATTGAACATCTGGTAGTGTGCAAAAGGTCTCAGCTTCAATACTCAGCAGTTCCTTGCAAGACTGGAAATATCACCTGCCAACACCTTGCAGAGTTGCTGTCAATCAATGTAAACAATACTCAGGTAGATGGGTCAATGGTCTGACCTCTGTATAAGTCAGCTTCCTGTCTTCCTATGCTCACATGGACATTGTCATGTTTTACCTTTCATGGAGAAAGATAATAAACAATGGAAACCAACATATAAACTTGGAAAGTCATCACTGAGGTATCCATATTGTTGCATGCCACCCCAATCTCTGAGTGGTGTGAGATTCCAGGGGTGCCAGCTGTTTACCCAAGTTTTGGTGTCCTCGGAATGAGGGAGAGCAGAGACTGGTGTCTTTATTGTAAGTAGTTTGTTTAAACATATATACAACCTGAGCCTACAATGGAGGAGATCACAGCATTAACACCCCAATAAGGTTTTGCTTCTCCATCAGCAACAGTCTTGGATTCAAACCTATGCTTCTGCCTGCCACATGCTTCTAGCCAAACTATCACACACAACTCTGTCTTTTGCCTTTCTAACTAACAGCTAGTTGAGGGAGTATAGGGAGTAGGGACCACCCATTTGTTGTCTAGTACAGAGCTACTTTCTTTGTTACCTTAATGACTCATACTTAGGTCATTACCAAGAAGCTGGCCAGGTTATTCCAACAATTGAATTCTCTTTTTCTTTTCTTTTTACGGTTTTGTTATATACATTTCAATCGTTTTACAGTTATTTTAACATTTCAAAACTCAACTTCCTTCCTCATCTTTCTACGGTTCCTTAAATTTATTTTTTTATCATTTCCTGCATATTCTAGATTAACTTAATTTACCAGTATTCTTTTATTCATCTACTTTAATTATATACTCTTATGAAACTGCAGGTTATTACAATGATTCTGCCAATGTCCTTATCTGTTTACAATTTGTTTGTAAATATTCAATAAACCATTTCTGTTGTTTTATAAAAAGTTTGTTATTTTGATTTCTTATTTTACCGGTAAGTTTTGCCATTTCTGCATAGTTCATAAGTTTTTGTATCCATTCTTCTTTCATCAGGACTTCTTTCCTTTTTTGGGCAAATAACATTCTTGCCACTGTAGTCACATACATGAATAAATTTCTGTACTGTTTTGGCAGTTCTGTCCCTATAATTCCCAAAAGAAAAGCTTTTGGGTTTTTTTTTAAACAAATGTTATTTTAAACATCTTTTTCAATTCATTATATAGCATTTCCCAGTAAGCTTTAAGCTTACTACAAGGCCACCACATATGACAGAAAGTGCCTTCTTTCTCTTTGCATTTTCAACACTTATTCTATTTTGATTTATACATTTTTGCCAATTTACTCGGTGTTAGATACCATCTATATAGCATTTTCATGTAGTTTTCTCTTAAACCATAGCACACTGTAAATTTTATATCTGTATTCCACAATTGTTCCCACGCTTCCATATCTATATTATAACCAATATCTATTGCCCAATATATATCATTGAATATTTTACTTGCTCATCCTTTGTCTCCCATTCCAGTAATATCATACATTTTAGACGCCACTCTAACATTACATTCCAACAGACCTCTCTCTAATTGTGATATTTGTTCCCCAAACCCTTGTGTCCTATCTTTCTTAAATACTTCATTCAAATGATGATATTGTATCCATGTTGTTAACTTTCCTGATAAATCCTTAAATTCTTTTAATTTAAACTCTCCTCCCACTTGTTTTAATAAATTTCTATAAGTTGTCCAATCTTCTATCATATTATTTTTCTTTACCACTATGGCTTCCAATGGTGAGAGCTAAAGCTGTGTTTTTGTCCCAAATAAATTTTTGTATTTATCCCATACTCTATACAATTTTTTCCTAATTATGTGATTTGTAAATCCTTTGTGTACTTTCACCTTTTCATTCCACAAATAGGCATGGCAACCAAAAATATTATCATGACCTTCTAAATCTGATATATGTGGATACTCCAATGTCATCCATTCTTTCAACCAACAAAAACAAGATGCTTCATAATATCATGTCATATCTGGCAGGAAGAAACCTCTCTATTTTGCATCTATCAATATTTTATATTTTATTCTCGGTTTTTCTCCCTTGCCAGATATATTTAGAAATATCTTTTTGCCATACATTGAAACAATATATTGAAAAACAATTGTCTGTTATTGGGGGGGATTGGGTACATAGCTGTCAACGCTCCCTGCTGTTTCCCAATGCTATAATAAGGAAATTTCCCGCAAAAAAAGGAAAGGTTGACAGCTATGATTGGGTAGCTTCCCTTCTTTTGTATCACTTTTTCTTATAGTCCTGTCCAATTCCTGGTTTCTCTTCAGTTAGCATAAATCTTTCGCCTTTTACCAACAATTGAATTCTTGCAGCATCCAGCAGTTTAGAAGGGACTCGGACATACAGCCTAACACACATCCCAAAACTACAACACTGCTATACAGGTAAGTACATTTTCATCGCAACATTTCATTTATTTATTCATAAAAAATATTTGTACACCACCATATCATATAGATCTTTATCACAGCAGTTTACAGTATAAATACATAAAACCAAAGAAAACAATATAATAAAAAGTTAAACAAGTTAAAAAGCAAAAAGAAATAAAAAACATTGATAGACTCTGTGTGTGTGCACGTGTGTGTGTACCAGCCAAGAAGTCTATGTTACTTCTTTTATGGTTATCTTTAATTTTTAAGAGAATTAAAGCTAAGGCTGCAATTCCAGACACGTTTGCTCCTGATTCCGCCTCACCGACCACATTGGAGGTTGGGAAGAGATTCCTCTAGGCAGCAGCTGAGAGTTCTTGACTATGATTAGATATTTAGCTCTCTGCACATAGCGATTGCCCATTGATGAAAACATGTGTTGCAAGAAGGACCGATGTTATGCAAAGGGAGATAATGATCATTATACTTAATTGGTGTTCAGAGCAAAGAAAGAAAAGCTCCACGTAAGTTCAAATAGAAAAGGTGTGAAGTTTACTATGTACCAATAGCCATAGTTCTAGTCACAGGGTAGGTAGTGTGCATGCATGCACACGAAAGCTCATACCAATAACAAACTTAGTTGGTCTCTAAGGTGCCACTGGAAGGAATTTTTTTAATTTTGTTTCGACAATAGCTTAGCGAAGGGCGCCCTGCCTGGCCAATCAGGAACGAGAAGGGGCGAGGCTTGGGGCTGCTTACCTTTCCTTGCTCTCGCATCCTCCGCTTCCTCAGCGCCGGGCAAGAGGACGAGGTGAGCGCGAAGCGGGAGTCGCTCCGCAGAAGTCATTCGCCTCTTTCCCAAGAAGCTCGTCGGTGCAAAAAGTCATCCTGCTCGCGGCCGTCTCGAGAAATGGCCGAGAGCCGAGACCCCGCTAGTGAGCAGCTGAAGCGCTGGCAAGAACTGCGGGGCTCGCAGGTACCCCCCCCTTAAAACCCATTGGCGCGTTCCACGCAGCGCGCGCGCTAAGTATCGGGTTTGCATTCAGTGGGCGAGTATCTATCTGCCTTAGGACGCAGTTAGGCGGGCGCGACCACCATCTGAAAGGCGGCGGGTGGAGGGGGGGTTTGGATGGTGACGGTTGGTAAGGACCATAGGAGTGGTGCTTCCCTAGATTTAGAGTGGAGAGTTATAATCCACTGTCAATCTCGGGTGCTGTTAACGGGAAAGAAGGAACGAAGTGTCCAGTTCTCTTTGGGGTGGGAGGGCCCAAGTGCCCACGAGGGCCAGTTGAGCCCGTTGGGGAGACCTAACAGCTGTAGAAGGGAATAGGGCTTCGGTGTCCTTAATAGCTAGGCAGCAGAGGTGAGAATAGTCTTTTTGGAAGATAAGCTGCAAATACAGGTAGGTTGTTTAAACGTGGGCGAAATGCAATCAAAAATGTTCAAAGCCAGGGATTTCTGTTTGCATCAATTTTGGGCTGCAATCTTGAAAGCCCCATTGAAAAAGATGGAATGTGCTTCTGAGTAGATATGCTCAGTATTATTCCCCAACCCCTTAAATTTATCACCCACTTTTCCTCTGTCATAAATGCAAAGCTAGATACTTAGCTCCTGACTGGTCCTGAGTTCCTGAGTGGTCAGCCATCCAGTCACTAACTTGATACAGACCTGCTTAACTTCAGCAAAAGGGGCTTCATGGCACTTTGGACCAAACCCTGGGGCCATTTGATGAGCTAAGCTGGCTCATTGGTGCCAGGGGCTGACTTTGGTAATACAGTGGTACCTCGGGTTACAGACGCTTCAGGTTACAGACGCTTCAGGTTACAGACGCTTCAGGTTACAGACTACGCTAACCCAGAGATAGTACCTTGGGTGAAGAACTTTGCTTCAGGATGAGAACAGAAATCGTGCGGTGGCAGCGGGAAGCCCCATTAGCTAAAGTGGTACCTCAGGTTAGGAACAGTTTCAGGTTAATAATAGACCTCCAGAACGAATTAAGTTCTTAACCCGAAGTACCACTGTGCTCCCCCACAAAAAAAAAAAAAAATTCCCCTAATTTTCACAATAATTATTTTGGTACAATTGGATCTAATGATTGAATACCACTTTCTGAGTTGTGACTTGTGACGTGCTGTGCCAAGACCTGCTTATTGAAGTGCCTCGCCTCTGTGCCCTGTGCCACCAACTGCACCACCCTAAATCTGGCGCTGGCGCTGCACATCAGCAAGTGCAAATGTTAAATGTTGGGGTTGTGTGTTTCAGACTATTATTGTTGCCTATTTTTAAGGCGCTGTAATGAAGCCAAACAGCTTTTAAAGATGGGCTTACCTTTGTGTGAGTGGTGCTACTTGTGTTCTAAATGGAAATGTATGTTGCCCATCCTTCTTAAAAAGACCTATTCTCTAGTGGTAGCCTTTGAAGAATCTCTTCCTGGTTTGTGGGCAGGATTTTCAGCAAGAATAAAACCAAGGTGAGCGACTTGCCCCTCAGGCCAACAGTGTGTGGCTAGCAGCAAACAGGCTTCTGGGAAGGCTCGTATCTGACCTGTTGTGACACTATTTGAATTCTGCTTCAGCAACGTATTTCATTTTGCAGGGGAAAGTCTTTCAGAAATGGACCCTGGAAATGGCTGTGCATACCCTTGTTGTTTACTGATACAATTCCATACATTGGCATTTTAACTGAAAGATTAGCCAGTTTATTTGCTATAAGAGAGAAGCTTCAATGTATTATTCCTTAGTTTGTTGATAATCCTGATAAAATACATGACAACAGACTACAAAATAAAACCAAGTACATTAGCTATTATATTCTAGTGCCCAAGTGAATCTTTATGCATTGGTATATGTAGCAAATTTTAATACAGTTTAAATGATTCTACTGAAATATTTTTAACCACTATGGTAGCTGAAATACAGTAAAGAATGTGCTATATTGCTGTTTGCACTCACTTGTATAACAGCAGAACCTCTGTGATAGATATGTTTTTATCATATACCTCCTAGACCAGGGGTCTGCAACCTTTAAGACACAAAGAGCCACTTGGACCCGTTTCCAAAGGAAAAAAAAAAACCTGGGAGCCGCAAAACCATTGCGACATTTAAAACAAATATAACGCTGCTTATATTGTTTCTTACCTTAATGCAATAATAATAAATAACGTATAGGAGCCAATGCAAAGTATAATTAGTAAAAACAACAAGAATAAGTTCTTACTTTTTTGCATTGACTCAGGGGCGTACCCAGGATCAAAACTGGGGGGGGGGGGGCAAGCCATGGTCCTTCAGGTTGTGACATTTCAGCACGGAAAGGCGAATGAAACCAAAATTTTAGGGAAATTATATATAATTATAGCAGTGCTTTATTACAGTAGTTATTACAATTATTTGCTTGGTTTTTTAAATTTTTTATTCTAGTTACATGTCTTATACCAGGGGTGGCCAACTCCCAAGAAACTGTGATCTACTTTCAGCAGTGATCTACCCCCGTTTTCTGGGGTTCAGCTCAAAGTTGTTTTGGGGGGGGGGGTGTGGTGGGTGGGAGAGAGGGCTTCCCCCTCTAAGATAGGTTGGCAAGCGAACTAAGAAAGAAAGAAAAAGGGGGGTGGGAATGGAAAAGTGGGGTGGAAAAATATAAATTGGGGGTGTGGTGGGTGGGAGAGAGGGCTTCCCCCTCTAAGATAGGTTGGCAAGCGAATTAATAAAGAAAGAAAAAGGGGGGTGGGAATGGAAAAGTGGGGTGGAAAAATATAAATTGGGGGTGTGGTGGGTGGGAGAGAGGGCTTCCCCCTCTAAGATAGGTTGGCAAGCGAACTAAGAAAGAAAGAAAAAGGGGGGTGGGAATGGAAAAGTGGGGTGGAAAAATATAAATTGGGGGTGGGGTGGGGTGGGGAGAATATCTATTAAAAATATGTAGTAGTTTAAAAAATAAAATAAAGGGGGGAAATCTTTTTCTTCTTTTTCCTTTTTTTGAAAACAAAAACAAAAGGGGAAGAGAAAAGAAAAAAGGGGGGGATAGAGGGAGAAAAGGGTAATAATAAAAATTCAAATAGAGTGGCTGCAGCAGCTGTGGGGGGTGTTTGTTTATTTTTCGTTTGTTTGTTTGTTTTAAAAATGGGATTTCTCCCCTTGGATTAAAAAAGGAGGGGAGGGAAAAAAAAAGAGGGGGGTGGGAGAGCAAGGCAAAAAGCCAAAAAGCAAAAAACAGGTTTTTTGGGGGGGGGAATCGCGCCAGGCTCTGCAGCGCGCCGGCCTCGGGGCTCCGGGCCCCCGAGCCGCCCTTGGGGCCATCGTTGAGCATGTACACCGCCCGCAGCGAGCGCTGGCGAAGCACCGGTTGGCGGAGGTTTCAGAAGCAGCCCGGACGTTTTCGCCGCCGCCGCCCGGCCTTCCTGTTGCACAGCGGCGCAGGAAGGCTCCGAGTCCCGGCCGGGCCCCCGGGCGCCCCCCGGATCCCGCTGCCAAAGAGGCGCCGGACGGCGAGGCGGAGCAGCAAAGCCAGGCGGAGGCGGCAGCAGCACCATCCGGCGACCGACGCCGGGAAGGTCCCCCGCCCGCCCGCCTCTCCGGGGAGCGGGGAAGGCGCAACGGAGCCAAGCCCCACAAGGACACCCCAGCCGCCCGCCGGGCCCGACACTCCAAGGAGGGAAGCGGGCAGGCGCGGCGGGTCAGGAGGATGGCGCGGCGGGCGCAGCCCAGGCGGGCCAGGAGCGCAGCGCAGTGCCCCCACCACTCCGCGCCACCTCCGTGCCCCAGGCAGCCGCCCCAGAGCCGAAGGAGGAGCGCCTGTTGCGCGCTCACAGTGGCGGGCCACGGCGGGGACTGCCCCGCTCCGCTCCGCCAACTGCGCTGCCGCCGTCGCACCAGGCCCCGCCCCCCGCGCCTCCCCCCGGCTGCCCCCTCCCTCCCTCTCTCTCTCCCCCCTGCAAACCGCCCCTCCATCGCTGGCAGGGCTGGCGCGTCTTCCCTCCGGCCGAGGAGTTCTCAGGCGCAGTGCCCCCACCACTCCGCGCCACCTCCGCGCCCCAGGCAGCCGCCCCGGAGCCGCGGCAGGGCCGCGAAAGAGCCGCATGCGGCTCCAGAGCCGCAGGTTCCCTACCCCCGTCCTAGACTTTAATGCAATCAAGTGCAGGAAGTATATGATAAAAGCATAGTTACTGCAGTACTGATTTTATACAAGTTAAGATTATCCCACTGCCTGAAGAGGGGGTGAAAATATTTTGAACTAAGGAATATTTAATATGTCAGTTTACAGATTTAACAGAGCATAGAGTAATTTAATAGAGCATTTATTTAAGGAATTTATATCCAACCTTTCGAAAAGTTCCCATGATAGCTTACAAAATTTTCTAATTACAATAACAGAATTTTAAAATATGGATAATTTCATGACTTAATTATACTTGTTGACCAGAGGGTTGCATAAGCATATGAGAAAATGTGTCTTCCCAGAGGAATCCACTGCTCAGTTACACCTGTCAATTACAGAAGTCCATACCTTGCTCTTTGAGAAACGTTGGCATATAGGACCAGGGCTTTTAAATTTTACTTGTAAAAGGGAGACAAAGGCAGGGATTTTTATTTTCTGAAAAGCTTTTGATCAGTGTGTGCTGGTTTATTGATTTTATCATTTTTAATTGAATATTCCCCACTATTACTTCTCTAATAAAAATGGAATGTAAATGAGATGGTAGTTATTTTAAGACTACAGGTGATAAGAGTTTTATAAAGACTGCATAATGCTGAAAGTCTAAAAAGATTGAGTCCACATTTGCAGATTCTTAGTCACCATGATTGAATACAAATACATATTCCTTAAGCTATTTTGGGTATGAGGAGCAGCTTTATGTCAACCATCATCTACTGCTATTTGTATTTCACATCTGACTTACTGTATAATATGCTATGCATGTATACATGGGTGTTGAAAAATAAGTTCCATCAAGTTCAGTGGGACTTACTTGCAGATAAGCTTCTGTGTTATTTCAGGCTGCAATCCTACATACCTCTATCTGGGAGTTAGTCCTACTGAAGTGGAAGTTCTGAGTAGCCAACCAACGAAGTTGACTGTTAATTTTAAAATTCCAGAGATTTTGGAATATACATTTTGGAATATATTTACAGACTGAATATATATTGTACTATTTGCAGAACTGGGATGGTTGTATGAAGGTAGAGATTGATGCATGTGGTTTTTTACATGATTTTAAATTTTTTTATAGTTTTAAAAACAATTGTTTGTTGTTTAGTCATCTTAGTCGTGTTCGACACTCCGTGACCCCATGAACCAGAACATGCCTTGTAAACTCTCACTTTCTTCTCATAGCTTCTCCTTTTTTATGTCCATGGAGTTTTCTTGGCAAAATACTGGAGTGGTTTGCCAGTTCATTCTCCATAAAAACAATTACCTTAAGTTTCTTTTTTTTTAAAAAAATCATTAAAATGAAACATGTATGTATTTTACAAGCAAATGTGTTTAAGTCTTGACATCCAAATCTTTTAAAACTGAATTCATGACTGTCAAAGGGATTGTATTAAAGCATACCCCAATTAAAGCAAATTAAAGCTTTGATTGAATTATGGGAGAAATGACTGTTGAGGTCAAGTATTTTCATTATTTCACTATTTTGTGTTTTTGTGACAAATTGTGAATATTTGTTACCACTGACCTCCTAACATGAACACTTATTTTCTTCTAATGAAAGAGACTAGTGGTTGTTTCTGGAAAGTCTGAGCACTTTGGCCAAGCTCTTAAGAGCTTTCTAGGCTTATCCAAAAGGCTTGCACTAGCTCAATGGCTTTTTGACTTTGCATTGAACAAATGACTTCAAATCCTTTGGGCTCATTGAACTAGTTTCATAGTCCTTTTGTTTACTTGAAGACTGCTAGCCAATTTTGATTGGTATCTTTGCATGTGTATGGAATGAACAAGCAGATAAAAATTATGTCGTACAAAGGGTGTATATGCCATAACAAATTTTTTGGAACACGCTCCTTAGTTGTTAAGCTGTGTTCTCTTTGTTGTAGTAAGGAAACAATATATGCATTCAAATGGAGAGCTTGATTTAAATTAGCTAACTAAACTTTATCTTGTATTTAAATCACTAAATTGAATCACACTGATTTAAATTGGTCCACTCTGGTCTGAATACAAGGTGACTGCAAACTCATATTGTGATGAAAAACCATTGGATTGTGTTGAGATTCATTGCAGTGCAACTGAGAAAACAGACTACAACTACACCACTGCTGAAGTGATAAAATCGGAGCCTGAAGTTTGGAGGTGGAGTGGTTACTCTCTGTCACCATGTTCTTAATAGCACCTGTGGAAGTACAGGTAACATAAATTGTTATGGATAGACAAAGGAGTGGGTGGAGAGAGATGAAAGATGCAGTTCATTTGTGTGCCAACCTAAAGGCATTTTGCAACCCTCTGTATTCGACACAATCACATAGATTCATACAAACAGAGAGACAGGATATCATTTAACATTTTGTAAGCAGAATTCCCCTTTTCCTCTGCAAACCCCTGCTGCATAATCTGCTCTGCGGGTCCCCCAACCCTCTGGAGCAAATGTGGGGGTTCATGGGGGGCCACAGGGTGAGGATAGGGAAATCCTGTTGCACAAATGGAAATCTGGTCCGCTTTTAGATGAGACCACTAGATATAACCCATATTAGTAACCTTCTGCAATAGTATTGCAGTTAATGAATATAGCAAGGCATGCTATATGAAGAACCTGCTGGATCAGATCAGTGGCCCATCTAGTCCAGTATCCTGTTGCATGGCGAGGCCCCGGGCCCCTAGCTCCCCTGAAATAAATACACCAACACAAGTATATTGGGTTAATGGGATAAATAAGGCCACAACTTTATTGGTTGCAGATTTGAGGGGTTTGGCTTGGGCAATTGCATGAAGCAAGACTATATCCTGGCTCCTGCCTGAATGCAGGAAGTCTCTTAAGGGTCAACCACCGGAAGGGGGAGCCCTATGATGTACATCGAGCACCTCCAGAGGCACCGTTGGGGTTGTGGCATGGCCCAGGCTTTGGACAGGAACCACACCCCCGGATCCCTTTAATGGGGTACCCTTAACATGGAGGGACAGGTGGAGGAACAACCTCCTTATCAATAATAAGGCTTACCCAATGCCTAACCTTACAAAGTTGTGACGATTGCTACTAGGTAGGCAAAAACCAAATGGCTAGTGCCAATTATGCCAAGTGGAAAAATTCCTACCTGGCCCCGACAACCAGGCGACGACATAAGTCACAGCAAGGCCATAGTCAATCCATGCAAGAAAAGAGGGTGGGTGGGCTGGGAGATCCCACGAATGGAGGGAAGCAAACAGGTGTAGCCACGCCCCCAGGTGAACCCATTGGTTGGCCGGGGGCGCAGTGGCGTACGGAGCCGCTTTGCTGGTTCTAGCGGCAAACGGGTCACCCCGGGGGGCGGGGTACCGCTCTGTAGCGCGTGTGCATCATGACGTCAATGCATGGGCGCAAGCAGCCACTGCACAGATGGGCTGTGGCAGCCTGTCCATGCGACGGCTACTCACACGGCAACTCGCAAGGCTGCCGGGTGCGAGCAGCCACATGGACGGGCTGCGTTAGCCCGTCCGAGTGGCGGTTGCTCACGCCCTGCATCCGGGATGGACTGTGCAAGTACGCACATGCGCAGTCCATGCGGGATTCCGCACTTGCGCAGTCCGTCCCGGATGCCGGGCACAAGTGGCACCTCGTCCGTGCGGCAACTCGTAAGGCTGCAGCGCGCGAGCAGAGAGCTGCCACGTGAGCAGCCGCCACATGGAAGTGGTGCCAGGCGGCGGCTTAGGAGTTGCGGGGGGTGGGTGGCACGGAGTGTCACCCCCCTCCAGGCTGGAACTGGCTGGAACCAGGGGCGTGCCGCTCTCAACACCCCCACCTCCCTACGCCACTGCAGAGGCATGACACGGCCGAGGATCCTGATGACGTAGGTGCCGTTCCTCCACCCACTTCATGGTTGCTGCAAGGACCCGGATTCCCACCCGCAAAGCAGCCCCTCCTAAAAGGGGGAGCTGACTTCTCATGGTAGTCAACCAGATGTCTGTGGGAAGCCTGCAAGCAGGACCTGAGTGCCGCAACGCTCTTCTCTCATGTGGTTTCCAGAAACTGATACTCAGGAGCATGTTGTCTCAGCACACCATACCACACTTAGAGTAAACAGGTATATATCCTGTAGTTAATACTGACATAGATCATAACAAAGTATTGTGGAAACCTGTGTCTTTACTATTTCCATTTGTGCTGCTAATTTGCTTTTCTTTTGAGAAAAAACACAGTAGATTTTTTTTTTATTCATTCAGAATATTCATTTCGTAGCTGAAGATTGATCAGTTGAATTTACATATATGGTACTTTACAACAATGAGCTGTGCCCAAAGCAGCTCACAGCAAATATTCAAAACACTGAAATACTGAGCACTGAAAATACAAATACTGAAGAGCATGCAGGCCAGCTGGCAATGCATTCTTTGCAGTAAAATAAACCTATCCATGAAATAAGTTAAAATATAGTAAATTGTTGTTGTTGTTTTTAAAAGAATCACAAAATGCCAAACAGCTAAATTTTGTGCTATAACCATGCCTGGCTATCCACTGTTTCCTGAAACCATTAGCAGGTTTAAATCTGCAGAGCTCTTTGCTAGCCTTGCATATATCAGACATTTTTATTAGATTATGCTGGAAAGTCTAACTACATTTTTCAACTCCAACACATGGAAAACATGTTTATATACATTTTGAGATGCATTTAATCCTTCTGAATACCTGTTTCCCCAAATAAATTGTGGGTAATTGGTGCATTTCAAGAGGTGTGAAAATGCAAAGCACAGCTGTCATTTGACTCAGTGATAATTATTTTAATTTTCAAAGTGTGTTTTGCAAGTCATATACTTCTCTACCAACTTTGCCATAGTTAATTTAGAACTCTTGTGTGATTATGAGTCTCTGTACAACAAACAATATTGCCTTTCTAAATCTTGTGACATGTTTAAGTGGTTTTCTTTTAAATATCCAACACCCAGGGGCTTAAAATGGTTTATTACAAAACTCCTTTGAAATGAAAGTGGTCATAATGATATGGGGATGATAAATTCACATAAATTGTCCTTTTAATCTCAGGCAAATAGTCTTCATTGCCAGGAACTCTTCAACAACCGCTTACAGTAACTTCCCCGTTTAGGGAAGCTTTTAATATTTGATGAATTATTGTACTTTAATATTTTGCTGGAAGCCACCCAGAGTGGCTGGGGAAACCCAGTCAGATGGGTGGGGTATAAAAAAATAAATAATAATAATAATAATAATAATAATGGAATGTCACTGCGCTGTTAAGTGTCTCTCTAATGACCATTCTGTTCCTGTTGAGCCCTTTATTTCCATGCTGGTGGGAATGCATGCTAACTTTCAGGGTTGATTTCCTACAATTTTTTTTTTTTTGGATGAATATTAGTATTTTTCGGTGGCCATCTTGCAAGGTAACTCCTTGCAGATTCATCTCCCCTCCCCTTCTTCGCTTTGTTTCCCCCATTTCTTTTTTGTCTTAGCTCTCTTTTGTTTATTTTAAAACATTTTTGTACTGCTTCTAGTGGGATAAATCAGCCTCATATAATCAACATGCCTAATTCTAATTAATGCACAAAGATGTTAAGACCATAAAGTAGGCTAGTCTGCCACATCACTCCCCCTCACTTTGGGATGCAGGGCTACCAAACCCTTTGATCTCTCACTTCCACCACATAATCCCTGCTAGTAAGGAAGTCTGAACTGGATGCTCCAGGCTTAGACCACATGACTTAAGGAAGCAGTTTTTGTACAAATAGTTTAGAAGCTCTCACCATTTTGGAACCTACCCTAAGTTATACTTCCTGTCCCTTTTTTTTGCTGCTGTGTGGAAAGGCATATGAATCTGGCGTTTGAGTAGTTTGTAACTTGCCATTTTTAACTTACCAAACATGTGGTTTCTTTCTATGCTATGGGAAGTGGGGAACTTCGGAAGCAACTTAGAAGGGGATATTTTAAAAGTCTAACAACCTACATTTCCACCCTTTGCTGCATGTTTTGTGATTTTAAATCTCAGCTGGGGTTCTCTCACCGAATAGCACTTGCCCCAAACCTGGATCTAGGCATCCAGCGAATTCTCCTTTTATTTTACTGTATCTGGTTCCCCCACCCCCAGCCAAATTAAACCAACACTTCTCTATATTAATTTCTGCATCAGTTTCAAAAGTGAGTCGCAAATGAAAAAAGAAAGAAAGAAACTTCCACGGCACAAACTTTTCCAGGCACCTTGTCTGCATCTTCATGTCTTTTGCTATTACATGTCTTTCTTCCCTCCACCTCCTCCACTTGGAAACCATAGTAAGTGACACAAAGAAATCTGCTAAAGGAATCCTTTGGGGGTAAAGTAAAATCATTGGAGCAGTGGCATAGGGAGGGGGGGCGAAGGGGGCAGGGAACCCCAGGTATCACCCTGGAGAGGGTGACACTGGGCGCCCCTCCCTGGCTCCCCGCACTGGCACTGGCACTGGCACTGGCACAGCGCACTGCTGGCAGACCCCAAGCAAGCCCATCCCAGGCTGGCCTGCCGGCAGTGGGCTGCTCCCTGCGCACTGGGAGCGCAATGCTGCCGGCGGGCCAGCCTCGGACGGGCTTGCTCAGGGCTCTCATGCCAGCAGCACGCCGCTACGGAGCGCTGCACTCCGCCGGCAAGCCCCGAGCAAGCCTGTCCAGGGCTCACCCGCCAGCAGCGCGCTGCTCTCCTTCATTTGCCCCATCTGCAATAAAACATGTCTCTCCCGTACTGTCAAAAAGCGAGTTACCAGATGGTGTAGAACATGGACCAGGTCACTTCTACTGTGTACCTAAGTAGCTGTTTGTGTCCCTTGGCTACTAGAATCTGGATGATCTGCAAATATTTTCATGACAGTAGAATAATAGTCCGGATTGCTAACTTTTTAAAAAGGAACAGAGACCCCAATTTCTGATTGCAGCTGATGCTTCAAATTTATTTGTGTGCATAAATATAAACTGCTCTCTGTTTGAACTTTGAGCCATGTTCTTGCAAAGCTTTAATTTAATGCTAACAAATAATATGTCTGTTACTTAAGTGCAAAAGGGTTATCTACGCTTAATTGTAAGTGGGTTGTCCATAGAACATTACTAAATGTATTTTTCTTTTCAAAGCTTCCTGAGCTGCTTCTGTCCACCATATATATGATGCACACTTCACTCCTAGGAAGAAATGTACAGCACAGTTCTATGCCATTCATACAGGATTTTATTGAACATGATCCATATATCTCTTTGATTAAAGCAGTATATGTGGGGTTTTCTCAAAACATGTATACTGTGAAAGAGATCAGAATGAGAAATCCACACTTGCCCAATGACCCTCAGTGAGCTTCCCGGCTGACTGGCAATTTGAAACCAAGTCCAGCCCTCCAGTCACTTTTAGGGTATGCTGCATAAAACTGCACAGAAGCACAGAATGCTGCTTGCCTTGTTTTATGTGACCCCAGCCTTAGCCCTGTTTTAAGTAAGAAATACATGATTTCAGACACCCGATTTTTATGGCATGACTGCAGTTGTCACTCAAGACAGGTTGACCAAAATATGTTGCTCCATCATTCCGTTTGGAAATTGACTGACACTCCTGTCAGCCATGGCAATGTAAATTGTACACAAAGCTAGTTGAGATACAAGTCAGTATAAATGATTGGTTGGTGTAATTGCTTTAAAAAGGTAAGTAAAACTTTTCTTTGTGAAGTGGTTATGGAAAGCAGCAAACACTGCAAAAAACCAAGTCTGTTCTACTTCTGTGGTTCCTGTTGACCAGACAGAACTAGGCAGAGTTTCTGTGAATGTTCAGGTAGGAGAGGAATTGTGGGGAGTAGGTCCCTACACCTGGGCTGGGCATCTTCTTTATTGCCTCCTACCTAACCCCATATAAGATTAGCACTCTGAGGAGTTTCACTGTGAAGCATCTCATAGTGACAGGTGTTGTCTTGTGCTGGGAAAAGGAGACACCTGAGCTGAGTTTGGATTCTTTTTTTTCTTCTCTGGGAAAGTCTTTCACAGCAACAAGTACATCTGACAGAGCTCATAGAGCCAAATTAGATTATAGTAGCTGTTTCAGGGGAGCGATAAGTATCTGGATCGCAGCAAGTAGGAGAGGGAGTTTCGTGCCAATAGGGAATTTCCTTCCAATGCAAATGGCAGCTTCAGACAAGTGAGTTTCAACAGGGGCACAAAGGTTAAACTCTCGTTACCCCCTCCCCATGGGTATTATCAATTTTTAAAAGAGTACATAAATTGCAAAGTCACCATCACATATAGTTTCTCCTAAGAGGCTGCTTATTGCTTTTATATTTCCGTGTGCATTTTTCAGCTGCTGGTTTGGAACATATATGGCTGAAAATTTTACAACAACTACTGGTAATTCTTCACTCCTAGCATCCTCTTATATCAATTTTTGGCAACCAAGTGTTTAAAGGCTAATTAATTCTTCATAATATTATGAAGGACTGAAATAAATACTGTAAATTTAAATATTACAGTAAATCTTTTAACTTTCCCTTGTGATAGAAAAAAAATTGTTAAAAGTTTCTTCACATTTTACAATCACCCCATACCAAAGACAGTGCATATTATAATGTTTAGCTGTCTTCCCCCACTGACCCACCTCCATTCTCATCTTCACATATCTAGCAATAAAACAAGAATTCTTTCTTTTCCTCTTTGTCACTTTTGTAAATTAATGTGTACAGCTATTATATAGAACAAAAAGTTTATTGGCAGAGAGACTTAAATCTGTTGAGTTCATTTGTAGTCCATGATCAAGAATCTAGGTGTAGTCCTTAATGCATGATTAAAGCAGATATAGAAGATGCAATATCCTTTTAAATAATCTGTAAAGGAGCGAAGGCACCTTTTATCCTCTGAATGGGTGGTGCCAGGGTGATATAACTCCCCTCTGTAGTTATTCCAAAAGACGCACATGCTCAAGCGGGTGGAGCTGTAGGTGCTGTGGGAGACACTTAAAAATTAATGCAAGATTACTTTTGCTAATTTAATCTGCAGAGGTTGATATTAGACATCTGAATTTCAGGATTGTGTCATGGCTTGTTATCTTCCTTGTGTCTGGCTTCCAGTTATGTTGACTACCATTCAAAAGCTTTGTTGGTCTCTCTGCTAGCTGTGAATAACCTGCAACTATGAATGTTACTGTAGGCATAACCTGCAGTTTTCTACAGTGAATTTTTGGCTGCATCCATATTTCCATTAATGTACAGTGGTACCTCGGATTAAGAACTTAATTCGTTCTGGAGGTCCGTTCTTAACCTGAGGTACCACTTTAGCTAATGGGACCTGCTGCTGCGCTGCTGCCGCGCGATTTCTGTTCTCATCCTGAAGCAAAGTTTCCATTTGCTATGGAAAGATATTACTGTATATAAAAAGATACATTTAGCCTTTAGTAATAGACCATGTGTAATATCCATGATGTAGGCTGGAAGTTCAATTACTTTTCATGCCTGAGGCTTTAAATTATTAACTTTCCATAAGTTGCTGGAAAACCAAGCAGTCTATTCTGTTAAGCTTATTTTGAAAGCTTAAAGGTAAAGCATAAACACAATTAAGTACTTAATTACTATGCACTTCAAAATCTGGTGACATTCGAGTTTGGAGGTGCAGCAGGATGTTACTGATTCAACTATTTCTGCCTCAGCATTAATTTAATAATGAGAACTCTTTGAAATGGTTTTCCTTTTTTCATATTTATATTGGTTTTTTAACACCTAGATTCTTATTACATGCAAACCTAACCTCTCCTAATAATTCCTATTATAAAATGATTGAGTTTAATGCTGGAAGTAATTTACCCTGTAGTGTAAGAAAGCATATTACATCATATGTCTGTCAAATTAACCTATAAGCACGTTCAGTAAACGACAAAAAGAGTTAAAAGCCGTGTGTACTACCCCGGTATGGTTCCCCTTCATCACACACGCACCCCAAAAAGACAATGACAAAAATCTACCGACAGCATACAAATCAATATGGCTGACCTGATCAAAAACACTCACCCACCCCACTCACACAGGAAACCAAAGACCACCACAGCCAACCACAAATGAACAACCACACCCTACGCCAGCCCCGACCTCTCTCACCACCAAAGGAACACAAGCGAACAACAGAGAACCTTCACAAATGACACTGACACCAAACCCTACATATATTAAGTAAAATAGAAACATCACCACCCCACCCCACCCATCTCTCCATTCCGCCCAACCTTTCTCCCCCTTTCTCTTCCCAATGTCTCAACAAATGAAACTGATGTGTAAAAACATTACATGGAAAAATACGAGAGAGACATTGCATATACCTTTTTAAAACAAGAAAATCCTCAATAAAAAAAAATTTTTTTTAAGTCGTGTGTACTTTTCCTTGTTCTAGTCTTGATTTCCCCCCCCCCCTTTTGTAATTAGAAACCAGATAATGTGACCACAGGAGCCGGTATCCCAGTGGGAGACAGTTTAAATCTCTTGACTGTGGGTCCACGAGGCCCCCTTTTGGTTCAGGATGTGGTTTTTACGGATATGATGGCAAACTTTGACCGAGAGAGGATTCCAGACAGAGTTATACATGCCAAAGGAGCAGGTAAGTGTTAGAAGTTGCTTGTTGTTTTAAAAGGAAAAGATGGAGAATTAAATATTGTGAACTAGTTACACAATTGTGTAGCACATAGCTTTGTGTAGAGAAGCAACAAGAAAGCAAATAAGTTCCCAGAATGTGTTTCCCTCAGTTTTGTAGTGCCAGATTTATGCTGTCATACCAAGAACGTGACTCCTGCCCTGGGCCTCAGACAAGCTGTGCACGGGCCTGATTCAGACACAGTGCTCAGCCAAATCATGGCCCAGCACCCAGCAGAGTAGCAAAAGCAGTAGTAGTGAAACGACCGTATTCTCCGGTCCCTCTTTGGTGTACCAGCTCACTGCATGTTCACCTTTAAACTATAGTTAAGCTTAACTATGATTTAAAGTGGTGAGAAAACCAAGGCATTGTGTGAGAGAACTTTGCCTGCATTCTGATTGATCTCTACAGTTATCTCCTGAATAGTTTCCCCTTATTAAAAATTAGTTCTGTTAATTATGAATCCAACAAAAAATTTGGCCGGTTGTTGTACTTTGTCCTTTATTTGCATCCTGGAATCAGATATTCTTACCGAAATCCTTGTTGTTTAGACTGTTTGTTTCTGCTTATCTTCAGTTTTTAATAAAAGCAACCATTTTAAACATTTTAGGAGCTTTTGGCTATTTTGAAGTGACTCATGACATCACCAAGTATTGCAAAGCAAAGTTATTTGAGCATATTGGCAAAAGAACTCCAATCGCTATGCGATTCTCTACTGTTGGTAAGTCTTTAAAAAACACCTCTTTGTGTGTCCATTTTATTTGTGTCATGTGTACACACCTGCATTCATTAAATGGGTACTTAGAGGAGCTAATTTTGTTAGACTTCATGTATTATTTAGGAGCTTTTGGCTATTTTGAAGAGCCTCGTGACATCACCAAGTATTGCAAAGCAAAGGTATTTGAGCATATTGGCAAAAGAACTCCAATTGCTATTTGATTCTCTAACGTTGGTTAGCCTTTAGAAATTCTGTGCATGTCTATTTTATTTGTGCCATGTGCACATGCATTCACTGAATGGGTATTAGAGGTAGTATTGAGTGGGTATTAGAAGTAATATTTTCATTAGGCTTCTAATATTTTGCAGCTATAATATTTCATCAGTTTGGTCATCTACTGATTCTGACCATGTACGTAGTTGATTAAGAATGGCCCCTTCAATATGACTCTTTAAAATTTGTATTGTTTCCCTAATTTTTACAAAATGCCATTAAGCACACCAGTGCAGGAAGGGATTCCATCTCTACTTCATAATTTTTTATTGATTTTCACAATTGAATTACACATTTAATCACAATAGCACTTCCTGCCCCCCAATCCCGAAATTCACAAATGCCTTTTCCAAAACCTTATATTTGAAGTTCTTAGGCTGGACTAGATGAATCCCAAAACGGAATTAAGATTGCCAGAAGAAATATCAACAACCTCAGATATGCTGATGACACAACCTTGATGGCAGAAAGTGAGGAGGAATTAAAGAACCTTTTAATGAGAGTGAAAGAAGAGAGTGCAAAATATGGTCTGAAGCTCAACATCAAAAAAACTAAGATCATGGCCACTGGTCCCATCACCTCCTGGCAAATAGAAGGGGAAGAAATGGAGGCAGTGAGAGATTTCACTTTCTTGGGCTCCATGATCACTGCAGATGGTGACAGCAGTCACGAAATTAAAAGACGCCTGCTTCTTGGGAGAAAAGCAATGACAAACCTACAGTAGACAGCATCTGAAAAAGCAGAGACATCACCTTGCCAACAAAGGTCCATAGAGTTAAAGCTATGGTTTTCCCAGTATTGATGTATGGAAGTGAGAGCTGGACCATAAAGAAGGCTGATCGCCAAAGAATTGATGCTTTTGAATTATGGTGCTGGAGGAGACTCTTGAGAGTCCCATGGACTTCAAGAAGATCAAACCTATCCATTCTGAAGGAAATCAGCCCTGAGTGTTCAGTAGAAGGACAGATCCTGAAGCTGAGGCTCCAATACTTTGGCCCCCTCGTGAGAAGAGAAGACTCCCTGGAAAAGACCCTGATGTTGGGAAAGATGTAGGGCACAAGGAGAAGGGGACAACAGAGGACAAGATGGTTGGACAGTGTTCTCAAAGCTACCAACATGAGTCTGACCAAACTGCGGGAGGCAGTGGAAGACGGGAGTTCCTGGCATGCTCTGATCCATGGGGTCATGAAGAGTCAGACACGACTAAACGACTAAACAACAACAGCAAACAACCTCATGACTTCCCTCCATTCAAAATTCTTCTGCATTTCCATACTCATGCTTAACCAATTATTATTTGTCTTAATTTATCCAAATTTCTACTGATTGTAAGTCAAGGCCTGCTGATGTTTCAACCTATTTACAATACCCTGCAATCAAACAATAATCATTTCCCATTCTTTTCCCTAACTTTAGCATACTTAATTTTCGCCAACTGACTCTATTGAGTCAGATTTAAAATCCTGCTCCCCTTCCTCCCAGGCTTTTCTCAGTCTCAGAGGCTGTAGTTTCATCCACATTCTAACCACCAAGGCACCCCCAAGCCAAAACCTTGGGAAATCAAATTTCCAACAAGAATCAAGTCAGAAGTCTGATTTTGCTTTTAGGATCATAATACTTATTGAGATGCATAACTGTGAATGGAAAAAGTATAAAGAAACACGGCAAAAGAGGAAGGTGTCTGATGAAGATACTACATTGCCAGCTCTCAGCAAATCAAACTAGGAAATGATTGTGCAATGAACTCTTCCCATTCCATTCTTCTTATAAACTATAAATGGCAACATATAGGTACAATCATCAGCATAATCCTTTGAATTGGTGCTTTATGAATGAATGAATGAATGAATGAATGAATGAAACTTTATTTGCGTCAGCCATCGGCCATAGCAACAAAAGAACATTGCGATATACACAGAACAAAATTAAAAAGGCGATTATATAAAACACAGTTTAGGGTCCTGAGTCAGCAGTCAAATAGTGCACCTTATTCTGATTGCCCCAGCTGAAAACCTTGCAACCTTTGTTGTCATCTGTTCCTCTTGATCTGCCAGGATCAAGATCATGCCTAGTGCTTTATAACATTCATTAGGTGAAGGTGAAGGCTAGGAGGGCAGTTTACACATGTGATGGCCATGGTATGTGCAGTTCATGTGGTGGTGTAGTGGTTAAGAGCGGTAGTGTGCTGTAGTGGTTAAGAGCGGTAGACTCGTTATCTGGGGAACCGGGTTCACGTCTCCACTCCTCCACATGCAGCTGCTGGGTGACCTTGGGCTAGCCACACTTCTCTGAAGTCTCTCAGCCCCACTCACCTCACAGAGTGTTTGTTGTGGGGGAGGAAGGGAAAGGAGAATGTTAGCCGCTTTGAGACTCCTTCGGGTAGTAAAAGCGGGATATCAAATCCAAACTCTTCTTCTTCTTCTTCTTCTTCTTCTTCTTCTTCTTCTTCTTCTTCTTCTTCTTCTTCTTCTTCTTCATAGCTGCGTTCTCAAAGCAGCTATGTGAGCCCTTTGCATGACTGGCTTTGAACTTAAATTTTCATACTAAATTCCCAGTATCAGAATGGATGCCAGTCTCCAGGTTTGAAGGAAAACTGTGTGCAGTTCTCAGTGTGTTCACGTTTATAAACCTTCCTTTTCTAGCGGGAGAATCAGGGTCAGCCGATACAGTGCGTGACCCTCGAGGCTTTGCAATGAAATTCTATACAGAAGATGGTAACTGGGACCTTGTGGGGAACAACACCCCCATCTTCTTTGTCAGAGATGCAATGCTGGTAGGTCAACTCATGACAGATGTTTATTGGGCATCCAAAAGAAGTTAATGGGTGGTGAACAAAAGGGAGAGAGGAAGGCACAAAATACCTGAAACTGTTTCTTACATGGGGCTTATTTTAAAAAAATCTAATTACCGGTACAGTTCCTGTGCCCAGAGGAATCTTCTGCTAACATAAAGTACCTTTCTGTTAGCTTCTGAATGGTCATAATTATTGTTTTTGTCCAGATGTGTATTCTCTGTAATTTGAGCATTGGGGTTGCCTTTCAGTGTTTATTTCAGTTCAGATTTTTTAATTAAGGTGAGCACATTCAAGTGATGCTCTGAAAAATGAGCTGCTTGCTCAAATGTTTGCAAGCAATATGGATTGCAATATGGGTTGCCTGAGGGATCGTTGAATCAGGCAGGCTGTCCTGCAGAGCAACTTCCAAAGAGCATTCTAAAAAAAAATGAGAAACCTTTATCTCTGAGCACATTCACCTTTGAAAATCATTGAGTACTTGCGGACTGAAATAGAAGATGTTCCCTTCTATACATTGGGTTTGGACCATTTAAATCTTTAAAGATTAACGCCAGCACTTCAGATTGTGTCAAGAAAAGCAATGGAAGCCATACAGTTGCTTTAGTGCAGGTGTAATTTTCTCATCCGTTCATTTTGTTAATTAAAGTGACGGTTGCATTTTCACTAGTTGAAGCTTCATAAAAGTCTTCAAAGCCAGGCTGCTGGGTGTTGCAACACACATTTTGGAGCAGCTGTAACCAGTATATTGACAAAACCTACCTGAGGATCCAGAAAGCATGATGGACTCAACACTGCTCCCCAAATTACAAGCCTGTTCCTTCAAGAGGGGCAGGGAGGGCATAAGTTCCATTGTTCATTGATCCTCTCCCTATGAACATCTTTGTCTTGTGAGGCCTGAGTTTCAGGTTTTTTTTGTCTTTGTTAACAAATGCACTTTCTCATGAGTTTTGTCAAAGTTTAACAAAATAGGAATAAGCAGGAGGATTGCAGTTTTCAGGATCTCCTCATGATTGTGCCAAACAATCACTGCTCTCTTATGTTATACCACGGATAGCTCAGTTGGTTAGAGTATGGTGCTGATAATTCCAAGGTTGCAGGTTCAATCACTGTATGGGACAGCCGCATATTCCTGTATTGCAGGGGGTTGGACTAGATGATCCTCAGGGTCCCTTTCAACTTTACAACTCTATGTTTCTTTGATTGTTTTTAAGATTTATGGTTCTATCATTGCTCAGAGTAAGTTCAGATATATTAGAATCATAGAGTTGGAAGAGACCACAAGGGCCATCCAGTCCAACACCCTGCCAAGCAGGGACTGGATATTGATCTTGCTTTACAGATAAAATTCAACTTAGAATAAGGGATGTACACAATAATGTATTTTTCATTTGTATTTTGTTGGTATTAGTTCATATCCTTTATCCACACCCAAAAGAGAAATCCACAAACTCATCTGAAAGATCCAAACATGGTATGGGACTTCTGGAGTCTTCGCCCTGAGTCTCTGCACCAGGTAGGATTTACTCTTTCTATCCTGTTTTTTCTTTGCCTTGGAGACTGAGTCAACTTTGTTTTTCCTTCGTATGTCCTGTGTGCACCTTGGGACATAATTCTCTGGCTCTCTCAGATGGATTATATGGAAACTAGATATTGCACTATTGATGTAGGGCAAAGGCTTGAGGGGTGAGGGCAGAATATTATGCTGGAAATAAATTATGGCTGGAGCATTCTTCAGTGCAGAGAAGTGTTTTTAGTTATGTGAGCTTTCATTAAGGATAGCCGGGGTAGATTTGTTAGTTTCTCGGTAGTGTCGCTCTCCCTGTGGAACTCCTCCCTTCAGATGTCAAGGAGCTAAAGAATTACACAACTTTTAGAAAACATCAGAAGGCAGCCCTGTATCAGGAGGTTTTTAATGCTTTAATGTTTTATTATTATGTTTTTAGATATGCTGTAAGCCGCCCAGAGTGGCTGGGGAAACCCAGCCAGATGGGCGAGGTATAAACAATAAAATTATTATTATTATTATTTATTGCTTTATATTTAGGTGTCTTTCCTGTTCAGTGATCGCGGCATTCCAGATGGATTTCGTCACATGCATGGCTTCGGATCTAATACTTTTAAGCTAGTAAATGCTGAAGGAAATGCCGTATACTGCAAATTTCATTTTAAGGTAATAATATCAGTTTTCCTGCTCAGCACTTGTTAATAACCATTTCCTACTTCTAAATCAGTATTACTGGAATATTAACATATTGTTGTTTACAGGGCTTTGAAAATTTAGTTTTGCATTCCTAGTCTTGTAAGATTTTCATATGGCGCTTCTTGCAACTTATTTGAAAGATACCAGTATATGGGGCAGTCTTTTGGATGCATATACTATGTAGTTCCTGCAGCTTCAGTAATGAGTGACACAATTCCCCTATGCTTCCTGTACAATGATAGAATCATTTATTTTCTGAAACCAGTGTTTGCCTTTGAAAGATTTGCATTCTCTCATAGAATTGCCAAACCACTGCTGTATTTATTTAATGCTAATTTATTAAAATTTGAGAAGAAGCAAGTCTGTCTGCAACTCTAGATATAGGCTTCTTTCCAGTATGGCAGCTTCTTATGCCCTCTCCCACAGCAGATCCTTAGACCAAAGTCTGTTTCTGCATACAGACTGGTCTCCTTAATAATTTTAATATTTCTTTCTTTCATCATTACTAGTATGCAATTCTTAATCAAAACATTTATTAATCAAAAATTCTAAGATGGTGTTATTTTGATTTTTGCAGACTGATCAAGGAATCAAAAACCTTACTGTTGAAGAAGCAGGAAGACTGGCCTCTGAAGATCCCGACTATGCCCTGCGCGATCTTTACAATGCTATTGCTAATGCAAACTATCCTTCTTGGAGTTTCTATATCCAGGTTATGACATTTGAACAGGCTGAGACATTTCCATTCAATCCTTTTGATGTAACTAAGGTAAGCGTAATTTCCATCCCTTTATCCTACATATTAGATATAAGGAATACAAGTTCTGCATCTCTATGGAAAGATATACTTGGAAGAAGTCTGTAATAAATAGTATTCTTGCATTTTATAGGTTTGGCCTCACAAAGACTATCCTCTTATCCCAGTGGGGAAGCTTGTCTTAAACAGAAACCCTGTCAATTATTTTGCTGAGGTGGAACAAATTGCCTTTGCTCCAAGCAACATGCCTCCAGGAATTGAACCTAGCCCTGATAAAATGTTACAGGTAATGAGTATAGTATTTTTATATTTATTTCATAGTCAAAAGCCTTACTGAAATCAATATGTATTACGTCCACAACACACCCTGATCCACCAAGCCTGTAACTCTATCAACAAAAGAAATCAGATTTGTCTAGCATGACTTGTTTTCAAGAAAACTGTGCTGGGTCTTAGTAATCACAGGATCCTTTTTAAAGTGCTCATAGACCAACTATTTAATTATCTGTTCTAGAACCTGGTATTGATGTCAAGCTGACTAGTCAGTAATTACCTGGGTCTTCTCCCCCCCCCCCCATTTGAAGCTAGAGACTAATTTTGCCCACCTCTAGTCTGCAGAGACCTCCCCTGTTCTCCAAGAATTCTCAAAGATTATAGGCAGAGACTCTGAGATTACATCCTCAAGCTTCTTTAGTATCCTTGGGTGCAGCTCATCAGGCCCTGGAGATTTCAATTCATTGCTAGGTGTTTCCTAACTACCTCTTTGCCTATCATGGGCTGCAGCTCCCTCCTTACATCATTTATTCTGTTATCACAAGGTTGGGCATTACTTTCCTTTGGGGAAGACAGAGGCAAAGTAGGTGTTGAATAGTTCTGCCTTCTCTCTGTCACCCAATAGCATTTCTTCTCCACAAAGCTCATTATGAGCTTTAGCCATCCGGACCTTCATCCTTGTTGGCTACTCGTGTATACTCCTCCTTTGTGATTTCCCCTTTCTTACATTTCTTATACATGCACTTAACTCCCAGCTCACCTTTAGTAGGTTTCTGTAGCACCACCTCAGTTTCCTGTGCATAAATGAAGCTGTTATCCCCAGTACCAGGTGCCCCCCTGTCATCTGTAATAATGCCTCCCCCACCCTTCAGGATTTAGTTTAAAACTCTTCTGTTCAGGTTCGCAAAACTGAATCCCATATTTTAGAGCTGTGTGTATCACTAGTGTTTCATAACATAAATAAATATTCAGCAGAATATTCTAATAGAGTTTTTTTCCTTCTCTAGGGTAGAATGACTATGTTAATGTACTGCCAGTTCAAATGTGTACTGCCTGGAAACATACAAAATATATCAGATCTTATTTATTTTTTTCAAATATAAGGCTGTCGTAGAAAAAAACACATGATTCTCTTGTGGCTTCATGTGATTGTGTTGTGGGAAGTTTGCTTATTAGTGAATATATAGTAACTTCTGTAGTAAACTGTTTTAAATCAAAATTAAGAATGTAGCTCCAGAATGGCTTTCAACAGTCTCAGAGACTACAGTCCCAAAGCAGCTCATAAATTCTTTAAGAAGGTAGTCCTAATCGCACCTGGAGAGAGCCGTCAGATTTATAAACTTGATAATTACTTAGTTTCCACTATAGGAAACAGAATGCTGGACTTCTCTTTATCTTCTTTTGCATGTTCTTATCACCCTTGTGATAAGAACATGCAAAAGAAGAACATGGGGTCACGAAGAGTCGGACACGACTGAACGACTGAACAACAACAACATCACCCTTGTGAGAAACAATTCCTCCTTCTATTGGCATTAGGAGCAAGGAACAGCTTAAAATGAAAGGATATTGCCACCACTGAAACTATATATAAAACTATTATTTATTATTGTAGCTTTAACAGAATGTTTTTATTAAGAGTTTCTGCGGGGACTCGCAGCAAATAATTTGTACAGATATAAATCACCCGAAACTCTCACACATCAAACAGCACATAAGGATTTTACATAAAAAATATAGTTGGCATGTGTTATGAAATTGGTAAAACAGAGCTGCATCCTAAAGTTCTGTCTTTCGGGTTGTATCTTCCTGAAGCTCCAGCTTTATGCTGGCTGAAGGGGAAATGACTTATTGTCCACTTCCGTTCCACAGCCATTCTCTCAAATGGATTGGTACTCAGGAACTAACATTTACAGCCTCTTAGAACGTAAAGTACATCAACAAACAAGGAACTTAAAGAGCTAGGAAAATTCATAACTCACTTTAAAACGTTTAGGGAAACTTCACTGCTCTTAATGGCTTACAGAATGGAGACGAAAGTTATCATCCAAGGTTCTGAAGTTCTGAGCTAGTTGGCCATAAAGGTGACCGCTCACTGCCTCACCTCTCCCACTGGGTATGCGCAGCTGTGTTTGAGTGATGTACAGCAGTGGGTTATACATGCACAGCAGGGGGAATGGACCATGATAGTCTCAGCCCCCACCCAAAGAAGAGGACCTTGAACCTTTTCTCTTTGATGTTTTCTAGGGTCGTCTTTTCTCATATCCAGATGCTCACAGATATCGTCTGGGACCCAACTTCCTTCAAATTCCTGTAAACTGTCCATACCGCACTCGGACTGCCAACTACCAGAGAGATGGACGTATGTGTGTTTCTGATAACCAAGGTAATTCCAAAAGGTGTCTTCTGGAAGTATTCTGCAATATCATGTGCAAGGACTTTTTCTTCCTCTGCATTTGTTATATGGTCTGAATATGTGATCTCCTTCAGGTTAGATGCTTAACTGTGAGTGAAATCCATCCCAACTTCTGCTCATGTGGTGGGTCTTTAATTTACAGTAGTACCTTGGTTTAAGAACTTAATCAGTTCAGGAAGTCCGTTCTTAAACCAAAGCGTTCTTAAACCAAGGCGTGCTTTCCCATAGCAGCAAGGGACTCAATTTACAAATGGAACACACTCCACAGGAAGCGGAACATGTTCTGCTTCCAAGGCAAAGTTCACAAACCAAAACACCTACTTCCGGGTTTGCAGCGTTCTTAATCCAAGTTGTTCATAAAGTAAACTGTTCTTAAAATAAGGTACCACTGTACTCTGCTCCTTCCTATACCCCCCCCCCAAAAAAATCTCTTCAGGAGAATCCCCCAGCACCTCCAGAACAGACTTGGGGAATGTGCTGTGGTTGGTAGAGCAGAGGAAGGGGAAGTCCTGTTGTGTGAACAGAAGTCTGTTAAAGTTTTGTGCCCTGACACAATGGAATATTGCCCTTTGTGGACTTTTTTTAAAAAGGATATTTGACCTAAATTTAGCCATATGGATGCATAATTTTTTAAAATCAAAATATATTTTCATCTGTAGGAATGAATGCATGAGCATACTGCAAGCAGTCGTTTTGCCTCCAAGCATTTATACCTACCAGTGGGAAAAATGAAGTAAAATTATATTTAAATCATGCTAAGGTGATTGTACTGCTTCAAAGAACTTCTGTAAATTAAGCTTTGGTGCTCAACTAAGAGCTTATAATAGGCAGCTAGCTGATCTTTCTTGAATGTTCCCTCTACTAGATCCCATTCAGAGTATTCTGTTTATCAGTAAGGACATGCAAACAAGAGAAGTAGTATTTAAGAAATTAAGTAACTGGGAAAGAATATCCTGATCAGCTTTCACTTGGACATCAGGATCAAATAGGAATTGGAGAGTGAGTGAGTTGAGAGACTCCAGTTGACCTTTTATCTAAAAAGAGCTATTGCTGTACCTTTCTTTGCGAATGTTGATAGCTAGGTATGTGGAACTCCTAAAACATGCAAACAAACATATATATTCTTCTAGGTGGTGCTCCAAATTATTACCCCAACAGTTATACTGGCCCTGAAGACCAGCCCAGTGTGAAGGAGAGCAACTTTTTTCTTTCCGGTGATGTACAACGCTTCAATAGTGCAGATGAGGACAATGTATCTCAAGTAAGCAGAGTAGAAATGGAAAGTTACCTTATTTTGGACATGAGTTGAATATACAAGCTGAATTCATTTTAATGAAATGAATTGACTTGCTAGAGACATCTGCAAAATGCCTGCTTTGAAACGGGTTGAAGGTTTTTTTGTGATATAGCTCCATCTTACAGAAACTTAGCTGTAGCTTCCCTATGCCATTACTGCAACTCTATCAAGTTGTAGAGTTTCATATACCCCCCACCACACACAATAGATCAATGAAAGCTCTTTTCTAGGCCTGTATGCAATCCTAGACCTACTCTGGGGAGACCCATTGAAATCAATGAACATGACTAACTCAGGTTTATTAATTTCAATGGGTCTGCTCTGAGTAAAACTTTACTGGATACAACACATGGTAACCTGTGCCTAATAGCAGGCAGAAGCTCTCCAGCAGAGCACTCCTAGCTGCAGGAAAGTGCTATAAATTACCCCTATTCCAAACTCCATTCAGAGGCCTCTGGGAGGAGCTCTGCTGGCTGAGGCAGTAGGTCAGTTTCTGCCAGAGTTTTGAGAATTGGGCCCGAGGTCAAATGGCTGACCTAAACAAGGTTTGGAATAGATGCAAGTATGTCCTTGTCCTGTCTTGGCCCTGGAATTCCCCCGCCATGACTGCTGCCACTGCCACCACTGCCACTTTTTGGAATTAAAGGTAAAGGGACCCCTAACCCAGTGTTTTTCAACGGATGTTCCGTGGCACACTAGTGTGCCGCGAGATGTTGCCTGGTGTGCCGTGGGAAAATTACTTTAGATATAGTCAATATAGGCACAGAGTTAATTTTTTTAACATTTTCTAATGGTGGTGTGCCTCGTGATTTTTTTCATGAAACAAGTGTGCCTTTGCCCAAAAAAGGTTGAAAAACACTGCCCTAACCATTAGGTCCAGTCACGGACAACTCTGGGGTTGCAGCGCTCATCTCACTTTACTGGCCGAGGGAGCCGGTGTACAGCTTCCAGGTCATGTGGCCAGCATGACTAAGCCGCTTCTGGCAAACCAGAGCGGCGCGTGGAAATGCCATTTACCTTCCTGCCGGAGTGGTACCTATTTATCTACTTGCACTTTGATGTGCTTTCGAACTGCTAGGTTGGCAGGAGCAGGGACCGAGCAACGGGAGTTCACCCCTTCACAGGGATTCGAACCGCCGACCTTCTGATCGGCTTAGCCCTAGGCTCTGTGGTTTAACCCACAGCGCCACCCGCATCCCTTTTTGGAATTAGCCCTGTGTAAATTACTTTGTCTTAAGTTCAACCAGCTGAGCCAAGGTCAGCATCTTATGCCAGGATATGTCAGGATGAAAGGTTTATGCTGATATAGGCCTGATTGGGCACCAGCTTAGCCAGGAAAGCCCAAGATCTGCTAAATGCAAACTTTCTCATCTTGGTGGTGACTTTGGATTGTGCTGTAAATTGTAAACCTGAAACACATCTCAGGAATAAGGCTGGTGGGCATCCCTTCTCTTTCCTGTGTTAGTGGCAGAGTTAAAGTCGGTAGTGAGACTTCCTCTTAGCTCAGTTTGTATGTTATTTTAGAAAACTTCTGAGAAATTATTCAGCACAAGATGCACCCATAATGAGAGATGAATTTGTTTTCATTTAAAGGTACGCATATTCTATACCAAAGTGCTGAATGAGGAAGAGCGCGAGAGGCTTTGTGAAAACATTGCTAGTCACCTTAAAGATGCTCAGCTTTTTATTCAGAAGAGGGCTGTAAGTGAAATTGCTACTTTTATCTGATGGCATCTGAACTATCCTTCTAATGTACATCCTACAATAGTTTTAGAAGATAGAGTTCTATATAAACATATTGTAAAATGCATAAAAATATAATGTAAGACAGGGGAAATGTTTAAGCTTGAAATGTTATCCAGCCTTCTAATTACGGTACTTAAAGTGCTTTTTGAAATACCATTTAAAGTAGGATAAATAATAGCAGATTAGCTAGCACAGTACTTCCAGCCATGGAAAGACAGCCTCTCTGCTTACTTTTTCAAGTAAGACCTGGATATATTTAGGACTGTTTAGGTCCATGCTGTAGCACAGAAAGCGCATGAACAAAGCTACGAACAAAGCAAAAATCACATTTCAGCTTTGGAGGGAAACTGTGTAATACTATGGTCATAGGAGGTAATTTGGAAGCTCTTTCATTCAAACTCAGTTAGTAGTTTCAAATCTCCATGTCAATAGCAGATGGCATAGTTTACATATAATTTGAGAAGCTAAATTTAAGAAATTCAAGTGTTGGTGCTGACCTTTAAAGCCCTAAATGGCCTCAGCCCAGTATACCTGAAGGAGCGTCTCCACCCCCATTGTTCAGAGCAACACTGAGGTCCTCCTCCAAGGGCCTTCTGGCAGTTCCCTCACTGCGAGAAGCAAAGTTACAGGGAACCAGGCAGAGGGCCTTCTCGGTAGTGGCATCCGCCCCGTGGAATGCCCTCCCATCAGATGTCAAGGAAATAAACAACTATCTGACTTTTAGAAGACATCTGAAGGCAAACCTGTTTAGGGGTTTTTTAATGTTTGATGTTTTATTGTGTTTTTAATATTCCGTTGGGAGCTGCCCAGAGTGGCTGGGAAAACCTGGCTGGATGGGTGGGACATAAATAATAAATTATTATTATTATAACATCATAGAAGAGGCTGCTGTATCAGGCTCATAGTCCATCTAGTCCAGCATCCTGTCTTCACAGTAGCCAACCTGATGCCTGTGGGAAGCACCCCAGCAGGATAAGAGCACAACAGCACTCTGCCCACCTGCAGTTCCCAGCAAGTGGAATTCAGAGACATGCTGCTTCTGACCATGGAGGTGGAACATGGGAAGAGAAGGAGCTTTGGATGAAATCTTAATGCAGGCTTATATTTGCTCTTAAACTTCCTTTGCCAATCTAGGTGAAAAACTTTACTGATGTTCATCCTGATTATGGTGCCCGCATCCAAGCCCACCTGGACAGGTACACTGCTAAAGGCAGCAAAAAGGTATGGAAGCATCTTCAATTTACTGGGTGCTGAGTGGCTAAGGCATTAACAAGTAACTTGCAGTAGACTAAATGTTTACAGTAAGTTTCAGTGGCTTGGTTTTGGAAATTTAAAACTGCAAAAAGAACTCCACTCACACAGAATGGCCCCACTGGAGGAAGAGGTCATTTTTACTGATTCTTCCTTCCCCTTGAAGTCCCCTTAATTCCTCTGCTTTTTATGTGTAAATTCATGAACATAACTACGCTTAATTTGGTTCCTGCTCCTCCACATGCAGCTGCTGGGTGACCTTGGGCTAGTCACACTTCTCTGAAGTCTCTCAGTCCCACTCACCTCCCAGAGTGTTTGTTGTGGGGGAGGAAGGGAAAAGAGATTGTTGGCCGCTTTGAGACTCCTTCGGGTAGTGATAAAGTGGGGTATCAAATCCAAACTCTTCTCAAAATAACCAGAGGGTTTCCCCCTCTAATAAAAATGGCACTTCTGAACTTATTAATCAAGATAAAAAATAATAACTGGCATAGGCTGTGAGACTATCGAATCTTTAAATAAGGGGTAAATCTGGATTTAGTCTGTGAGGCATTTCAACCTGATTTAGTGTACCCTCCTTCCACTGCCCTCCCCACAGCAAATGGATTTTGGTTGGGGGAACCTCCTCTCTCTTCCCAAAGTGGGACTCGACAGTATTATCAGTGGGAAATGTTACACCAGAGTTGTGTATGCTGGGGGGGGGTGGCATGTTGTGGTATTGTTTCATATAAAAGTTATAAAGGGGTGCTATTTTTTATGAAGTCGTCAGAGTTCTGTTTACCATTCAAAGCTTTCAGATGTTTAGTGAGCTTTTCCATTAACACTACTGTTCTGCCCATGCTTTTTGTCTCCACAGGGATGAGTGCAGGTTTTCCAGCTTCTTCCATGTTTGGGCAATCACCTTCCATGCTGTTATGAGGAGGAAACTATTCCATTATTCTAGCGTAAATCTTTTGGATCATCATGGGAAACTGACAATAAAGTGAGCTGTGGTGAACATTGAACCATTTGGTGTCAGATGAGACTTATTTCTGTATGAACCTCAGTCCAAAAACATTGTACTTTGGTGTGTGCTTTTCCAATCCCGCCACATCCTCTCCAACATAGCAGGGAAGAAGCTGCTGAGTAGATGTGATGGCATTGCTGTGGAGTCGGATACCAGTGGCAAAGCAGCTTAAAGGGGTTGTCTCTGATTTTTCTCTTTACAGATAACAATGGTTTTTGGCCCACATTACACAGTCCCCCTGTTCCATCTGAATCCACAGATCAGATCCCCAAATTTGTTTCAGAAAATCAAAATTTTCCATTTTAATATCACAAATAATTTTATAAAGAATAGACAGCATCCTCTTTTGAGTTTCTGGTTGAATTGAGCACTAAGTTTTCAACCGTGGTTTGTGCTCTGATGGATAAGGAAAGGAGACAGAATGGTGGCAAAATGGACCTCTTGGTGTATATAAAACCAATATATCTTTCCTGCATGGTAATTTAGTAGCCAGCTCATTGGCCTTTATAGGTAAATTATCATATAGATCTTTAACTCAGTAGTCCCACTTCATGCCATGTATCCCTGCTGATCCTTGCCATGCTGATCCCTGTCTTGATTTTGAAACTGTGAGTGGAATATGAAAGGAATCAAAGGTGATTATTGGGGGTTTAGGGATCTAGGGAGCACACCTGGAGACCTGCAGGTGTAAATGGATTGGAAATTTGATTGCAAAAGTGATTTACAATGGACTAAGAAGGGTACGGTTAGGAGCCACTTAACTGACTTAGGTTTTTTTTTTGTATGAAGGCATAAGCAATCCTTAGAGTTGTGTATAATTTTTACAATATTATGTAGGTGGGCAGTCTCATAGTACCCCTGGTGGTGTGGTAAAGTAAGGTCTCTTTTTGCAGAAGGCCAATATAAAACCAAGAACCAAATCTCAAACCAGGTCAATTTGCCCTGGTGGACAAAAGTCACAATTAACTTCTTTAAACACTCAAATGGAACTGACAAAAATTGTCAGTGCCACCATTTTCACAGCTGACACCGTTCGTCTACAGCATATTGGGTTGTAGCCGAAGCTTAAAGTTTGTTTAAATTTTAATCTCCATTTCAAAGAACTTAAATCATTGTAGCGAAGTGCAGAATTTGCTCCCCATTGTATTGGAAATCTTTCTGAATCTTGTCTTTTCACCCTGACCACCACCCTACTACCGAGGTACAAGTTCATTGCCAAAGTTTGCATTAGCCAAGAGGGTAAATAGGAAGTTCCAATGAACTTCGTCAAATGCTTTGACGGTTACACAGCAATTGTCCTATGATTGCCCATGGCTGCTTAAGGGCAAGAGGAAGAGGAGCTTGCAAAAGACGGGAAGTGTTTCAAGCATCCTTACAGCAGAATGAAGACAGAATGTGTTGGAATGGGACAGCTGTACTTGTGGTGGTTAAGAACAGGTTTTGTGGCAAACTGATGTGAAAACGTTGTCTTCTTTTTTTTAACTTACTTTCAAAAGTACATTTTATAAGCCTTGTGATCTGTTTTTTGCTTGCACTGAACATTATGAAACAATTGAATGTCATTTGCTGTGGTCTGCTGTACAGGAATACAGTGTTTGGCTGCAAAAGCAGAGTCATCTGCTTAAAGAGTAGGGAAGGGCTGAAAAGGCTTGAACTCAAAGCTTTCCATTGACACGCTCTGCCCTTATCTATAAAAAAATCTCTTAAAAGCTGCACTTCATCTGCTCCTCCTTTGCCCTTTCTCTCTCAAACATAATTGCAGCTTTGTCTCTCTCTTTTTTCTCTCACCAAAGCTCATCCTGCAGCTGATCCCATGCAGGGCCGGCGCGTCCATTAAGGCGAACTAGGCAATTGCCTAGGGCGCCAAATGGAGGGGGCGCTGGCCAGGCTTGGGCGGGGGGGCTAGCAGCAGCTTCTCCGCTGTAGGGGAGAGTTGCTGCTTGCCCCCTACACCACCCCCCGGCTCCCTCTAAAGCAGGCTTTGGCGGGGGGCGCCAGAAGGCGGTCTGCCTAGGGCACAAGAAACCCTAGCACCAGTCCAGATCCCATGCATATTTACTCAGAAGTAATCCCTACGAAGCTCAATGGCAGATGTGCACCTTTACTGAAAAGGAAGCTGTTTTTTGTTTGTTTTTTCACTTGGTTGAAAGCGGGCATCAAAGCCTTGAAATCTTTCTCTGTTTTACCCCTCTTTACCTGGAGTATCAGCCGATACCCCTCATATTGAGAAGAGTATGAATTAGCGGAGAGGGAGGGAAGCTATGAATTCTCCAATGGAGACTGTATGTCAACCTAACATTTGTATGTACAGGTGAAACTCAAAAAATTAGAATATCGTGGAAAGGTTCATTTCTTTCAGTAATTCAACTTAAAAGGTGAAACTAATACATAAGATAGACTCATGACATGCAAAGCGAGATATGTCAACCCTTTATTTGTTATAATTGTGATGATTATGGTGTACAGCTGATGAGAACCCCAAATTAACAATCTCAACTTTGGGGTTTTCATCAGCTGCATGCCATAATCATCACAATTATAACAAATACAGGCTTGACATACAGTGGTACCCTGTGTTACGCATGCAATCAGTTCCGGATTGCACTACGTAACTCGGGCGTGCTTAACACGGGCGCCCCCCAAAAAAACCCGGAGGTTCACGCATTTTTGCGCTTCTGTGCACCCATGCGTTGCGCGCACTCCGGGTAGGACTTCCAGGTCGCGGAGGTCCATAAGTCGAACGTACGCAACTCGAGGTATGACTGTATCTCGCTTTGCATGTCATGAGTCTATCTCATATATTAAACTCCAGTAGCTAATGAAAACAATTGCTTACATAAATGGACTTTTCCACGATATTCTAATTTTTTGAGTTTCGCCTGTACATAGTCAGGCTGTTTACTCTGGCACCAGTACATTCCCACCTATTTTTTGAATCCCTGTACATATGATGTTACCTGTGGATCACAGCTACCTCGGTAGTTTCTTCTGAAACAGTACATTTTAATGCTGTTTTTCCCAAGCAAGCTTGGCTCAGGCTTCAGAACTGCAGGCTTATCCCAGGTGTGCACAATTGAAACAGAATTTCCAGGAGAAACCAGCCAGGTAATATGTGTTGAGTGAAGACATCTGTCTCCACTCACTGGTGTGAATATATGTTAGGAGACTTTAATACACATCAAATCATCCAGATGTGTACATTAAGTACAAATTTGACTTGGCTCCTTCCACTTTTCTTCATGCCAAATATCAGAACAAAAAAGTACTGACTGGTGAGTTAAGTTACAGGATTGGGAGAAAGAATCCTGCATGCTCCTTTTATTTTCAACTCCCACCCACCCACCCTTCCTTTACTTATAAATGATGACACCATCATATGTAGGTTGACCCACAGAACTAGATCTAAAAGTACACGGTTACTAAAACTCCATAGATAAATGTGAAACATTTCATTATAATAATAATTTTATTTGAGAATAGACACTGTAAGAATTGTCCAGTATAATGGATTACCTTGTTTCTGTATGTATTTTTATGTCAAAATGAAGTTAAAGAAAAGAAAATATGATTGAATATGTGTTCCAAATATAGCTCCTGTAATCCATCCCGCATCAACAAAAGTCTGATAAATTTTAGCGCCATTGCAAGATAAAACTGCTTGTATAATGGGAGCGTTTATTAAAATGTGCTCTTTTTAAAATGTTAATACCTTTATGAGTAAGAATTTTATTCACCTGTTGCTATATTGATTTTAACATAGTTAGTAGAAGATATACCATCAAAATATTATGCAAGTTCTTTTGCGTAAATAAATGCACAAATACAAAAATAAGGCAAACCAGTTGATTAATTTTGCAAAAGTAGACAAAAAGTTACTGTAGCCATCTATTTCAGTCATACCACTGAAAAGTGATCGCTAGTACAAATCAATTTTAACAGTCTAGACAGAATGTTTTACAAATCATAAGATTATAATTCAATTAGTTTTTAATCACAAATGCAAACTTCAAAGGTTCTGCCTTGCAACTGCCACAACAAAGGAGATTTCCATAAAAACATGAATATTTGCAGGATTAAGGCTTATTTTCCAGTTGGACGGATTCAAATGCAGTGATCAGTGGGACCATAGGTCATACTTTCTACAAATTAGATCTTTCCTTTGCAGCAACATGAGAAGCTTGGGTGTAGGTATGAACAGAATCCTAGAAACAAGACAAAAATAGTTTAAACCACTGACAGTCAGCATGGTTTGTAGGAGCAAGTTTTTAACAGAGAAATCCTTTAGAGACTGGAGGGAGAATCTGAGGATGCAGGAACTACCAAATCCTAAAACGCCAGAATAAAAGTGAGAGAGCTTTTCTTTTTAATTTTTTCATTCCTTCCATCTCCTCGGATTTTCCCTCCTATTGACCCCAAAACAGAAGGAAAATAACCATGACAGTTCCGCAGCTGCAATACTCCACCCCCCCCCCTGTTTATGTTCAGGGAACAGGAGGGCTTTACCCTCCCAGAACTAAGGTATTATCCTAAGAATCCGATGATTTTCTGGCATACTGGCAAATACATTTTTGTGCAATGCATTTTCATATGGCACTTAAAAAGAATAGGTGAGAAACAATTGATCAAGGCAAACTTGAAGGGGGCTTTGGCCACCTGAAGTGGCAGCATTTTAAAGTTTGCATTTTAACCCCCCCCCCCAAAAAAAAGCATTCACCCCAAGTCCACAGTCCTCTCTTTCGATCATGCACTTTCATCTACGGCAATTTACATATTAATGCCTTAGACCCTCTGCACACAGTAATTTGAATGGAAGTTGCTTTCATACCTTGTTGCCCCCTTTAGCAGTGTACCTGTCCAGGTGGGCTTGGATGCGGGCACCATAATCAGGATGAACATCAGTAAAGTTTTTCACCTAGATTGGCAAAGGAAGTTGAAGAGCAAATATAAGCCTGCATTAAGATTTCATCCAAAGCTCCTTCTCCTCCCATGTTCCACCTCCATGGTCAGAGGCAGTAAATCTCTGAATTCCACTTGCTGGGAACTGCAGGTGGGCAGAGTGCTGCTGTGCTCCTATCGTGCTGGGTTGCTTCCCACAGGCATCAGGTTGGCTACTGTGAGAACAGGATGCTGGCCCAGAAGTGCCATGAGCCTGATCCAGCAGCCTCTTATGTTTTTAAATTTACCTTATCAAATTATATGTAAACTTAGCCATCCGCTATTGACATGAAGATTTGAAACTAGTAACTGGGTTTGAATGAAATACAGTAGCTTCCAATTTACTTCCTACGACCCTAGTATTACACAGCTTCCCTGCCAATCTGAAATGTAATTTTTGCATGCAGAAGTCAAAGCTTTGTTCATGCGCTTTCTATGCTACAGCACGGACCAAATATCCCTAAATATATCCATGTCTTACTTGAAAAACTAAGCAGGGAGGCTTACTGTCTTTCAACTGACAAGATGCCCTGTGCTAGTTACTCTAGTATTATTTTATTCTTATAATTTAAATCGCATTTCAAAAAGAGATTGTTGAAGGCTTACCTTTTACATCTGGGGTTTTTTCTACCTTAAATTTTTTGTCTCTCATATTTTCATGCATCTTAAAATAAGGTGGCACACAAGTCTATATTCTAAAATTATTGTAGGATGTACGTTAAGAGCATGGATCAGATGCCATCAGATAAAAGTAGCAATTTATCACTTACAGCCTTCTTCTGAATGAAAAGCTGAGCATCTTTAAGATGGCCAGCAATGTTCTCGCAAAGCCTCTCGCGTTCTTCCTCATTCAGCACTTTAGTATAGAAGTCTCGTACCTTTAAATGAAAATGAAGGACAAATTTCTCTCACATTATGGGTGTATCCTGTGCTGCATAATTATTAAGAAGTTTTCTAAAATAAAATAAGAACTTTCAACTGAGAGAGTCTCACTACTGACTTTAAACTGCACCATCAACACTGGGAACTGAAGGGATGGCCAACAGTCTTATCCCTGAGATGCGTCTCAGATTTACAATTTACAGCACAATCCAAAGCCAGGATCTGCCAGGATGAGAGAGTTTGGATTTGGCAGATCTTGAGCTTTTCTGGCTGAGCATAAACCTTTCATCCTGTTCGAGCCTGACATATGCTGGCATATGTCACTCACCATGGCTCAGCTGGTTGAACTTGTGCTGGTGGAGTTTACACAGGCATTATTCTATTTTTTTAAAAGGGGGTGGTATTTCAGGAAACACTTGCATGTATTCCAAACTCTAAGTCATGTGACCTAGGGCACAATTATCAAAGCTTGGGCAAACACTCAACTGCCGGGTCAGCCAGTGGTAGCCCCTCCCAGAGGCTACTGAATTAGGCAAGTTCATGAATTCCAGTGGGTCTCCCCAGGGTAGGTCTAGGATTGCATACAGGCCTATAAAAGAGCTTTCATTGATCTATTGTGTGGAGGGGGGGGGTATATGAAACTCTACAACTTGATAGGGTAATGCAGAAATGGCCCAGAGAAGCTACAGCTAAGTTTCTGCAAGATGGATCACAAAAAACTTTTAACCTGCTTTCAAGGTAGGTATTTTGAAGGTGTCTCAAGAAAGTCAATTCACCCCATAAAAAACAGTGTATACATCCAACCCATGTCCAAAATAATTTCCCATTTCTACTCTGCTTACTTGAGACACATTGTCCTCATTTGCACTATTGAAGCGTTGCACATCACCAGAAAGAAGCACACGGCTCTCCTTCACACTGGGCTGGTCTTCAGGGCCAGTAAAACTGTTGGGGTAATAATTTGGAGCACCACCTAGAAGAAAAAAATGCACACACACACACACAAACACACACACGTATGCATCTACCTGTATTAGATATGTTTCAAATGTGCCTCATACCCAGCTATCAATGTCTGTTAAAAAAAAAGTATACAGCAATAATCTCTTTCTAGAGGAAAAAGTCAACTATAGTCTCTCAACACTCTCACTTTACAATCCTTATCTTATTCTGATTTCCAAAGTGAGAGGTGATAAGGGTATTGTTTCCCATATAAAATAAGACTACCTTATATAAAATAAGACTACTGCCTCCCTTTCTTCGTTCTTACTGATAAACAGATTATTGTACATGGAATCTAGTAGAGCATTCAAGAAAGATCAGCTACCTGCCTATTATAAGCTCTTGGTTGGGCACCAAAGCTTATTTATAGAAGTTCTTTGAAGCAGTATAATCACCTTGCCGTGACTTTAAGCATAATTTTATTGCAGTTCTCTGAAATAATAGGCATAAATGTTTGAAGCCAAAATAACTGTTTACAGTATAAACTGTGCATCCGTTCCCTGTTTCTCCGTTCAAATGGCAATGCACTTTTGATAAAACTATTTTATGCATCCGTGTGGCTAAAAAAGTTCACAAAGGACACATATTTTAAACAGACTTCTGCTCACGCAACAGGACCTCCCCTTCATCTGTTCTACAGACAACTGCACATTCTCCAAATTTGTTCTGAAGCTGTTTGGGGATTCTCCAGAACAGATCTGGGGGGCTACAGGAAGAAGCAGGAGAAATTTAAAGTCCCACCAAGAGAACAGAAGAACACTCATGAGATGTTGAATTTCACCCACAGTTAGGAATCTAACATGAAGGAAAATTAGATCACATATCCAAACCGTGCTAGAAATTCAGAAGAAGAAAATGTCCTTGCACGTGGTTATTTCAGATTACGTCCAGAAGACACCTTTTGGAATTACCTTGGTTGTCAGAAATGCACATAAATCCATCTCTCTGGTAGTTGGCAATTCGAGCTCGGTAAGGACAGTTTACAGGGATTTGAAGGAAGTTGGGTCCCAGACGATGTCTGTGAGTATCTGCATACGAGAAAAGACGCCCCTAGAATAATATATTGGAGAAAAAAGAGTGGAGGGGGGTTAATTTTTCTTTAGGTTGGTGCTGACACCGTGCTGCTCCACGCTTTATATTGTGACAATATATCCATTCTTCTTAAGTTGCTCTTGCTTCTAATATCTAAAGAAGAATTCTTTCTCACGGGGGAAATGAGAACATAATAGGAACTTAGGTCCAGGGTGCTGCAGGGATTACTTGAACCCTTATATCCCACCGAGATCAGTTGCAGGAGTGGCTCTGATCGTTCACCAAGTTGGTGTGGCTCCTTTGACAACAAGAAGACACCAAGCCTTTGGTGTCACTGACTCAGTCCTATGGAACACTCAGCACAAAAGGTGCCCCTGATCTCTACTGGCAAACTTCTAAACGCCAGCTGAAAACTTTTCTATTCCTCCAGGCCTATGCAGGCAATTAAGAGTACGCCCCCCCCCCCAAAAAAAATAGGTTCCCGATCTTTGTTTTTAACTTTGCATTTTAAACTTGCTTTTAACATTTTATGATTTTATTGTATGGTTTCATCTTATTTTTACTGTTGTAAACTGCTTTGATAAATTTGGGGGATAGAGTGGTATATAAACATTTTTATAAATAAATAACGCAAGAGCAGACCTGCTGGATGAGAAGAAAGGTTTCAGTCCAGTATTCCGCTTCCCGTCTTGGAAATCAATGTAATTATCAAGCGTATGAATCTGACTGCTCTCACCAGGTGAGATCAGGACTACTTTCCTGAATAATTTATAAACTGATTAGTCTCTGAGACTGTTGAATGCCATTGTGGAGTTACATTCTCAATATTTATTTAAAACTGCTTACTATAGAAAGTTACTATATATTCGCTAATAAGCAAATTCCCAACAGCCACAGTCAAAGGTAGCTTGGCCTTGTTTTGTTAAATATGCTTTTATTTAAAGGGGGGCCTCAATATTTTGTATGCTTCCAGGCTGTACATGAATTGAATTGGCAGTGCATAAACAAAGTCATTCTGGCCTATGACAATAATACATTACTAGAGCTAGACGGCCGGAATATTCTGCTGACATTTTCTTTATGTTATGAAACAGCAATGGGAGACACACAGGTCCAAAATGTGTGCCAAAGAAGCTCCACCCTCACTTCTGAACCATCGTCAAGATTTCCTTAGCTAAAGCTTCATATATTGGAAGAGTTAAAAAAAAATTCCCTTAAGTGCTACACACAATAAATTGACTGAACATTTTTATTGGTAAACCATAATTCTAACTGAACACATCCTCAAAGTTGCTGCTCACTGTCTTAACCTATATTAATGGGAGCAAAGTGTCAAAGAGAAACTTCTCGATCTTTTAATATGGCCAGATATCCAATATATTAAATTATGAATACATAAAAGTGAAAAACCCACAAACCTTCCGCTCAATATGCTTATCTGCAACGGGATCTTGTGCTAACCACATGCCCACCCTTGTTACCATGCTAGGGATTTGAACTTCCAGTAATGACCATACCCTTTTGATCCAAGTGTTTGGATTTTATGGGCTGGATTTAACTATGAGCAGAGCAGACTTCTTCAATCATAACTGAGCTCTCCTCTACCCTTTCCACACATGCTCCTGTGCCCCCCACCTCGTTAGCTTCAAGGGGGAGGGATAAGTCCCAGAATAGCATGTGTGATGGAGGTGAAATCAGAAATGCGCACTCTCTTTAGCACTGGGCTGAATTCCTCCCCCCCCCCTTTTTTTTAAATGGGAAGGGGAAGTAAGAGAAGAGAACAAAACACACACCATGGAAAAATTGGAATAGAGTGGGGGAAACCTCCCATCAAGACATCATCCTGGCATTATCTTTTCTCATTATATTTAGTTTTTTAAAATTATTATTATTATTAAAGATTTTCTTGATTGACACTACAGGTATTAAATAGAAAATACCATTTGTATTTAAGAAAGGGTTCTCAAACTTATTACCATCAAAGCCCACCTGCAGTTACAAACTGGTGGTACAAGGGCAGAGGCAGTCACAATGTGGTGGCAGAGTTTGGCCATTACTAACTTCCACCTTGTAATATCCTTCAACACTTCCTCTGGCACTTTCCCTTCAGAAGAAGATCTCCCCACCAACCCACCCCAAACCAGTCACCCTTCCTCATCATGCAATGACTTGCTGATGTTTGCATTGGTCTAACTAAAAGGTTATGCCACAGCTAGTGGGAGAGGCAGACAACTGAGGAGGCACTTGAACAGGCTGTGGCATTGAAGTCCACTTAAAAGTGCTCCAAGGCCCACCATTTGATAAACACTGTTAAATAAATATTAAAGCATACTATACTCATTACCTGTAACATTTTATCAGGGCTAGGTTCAATTCCCGGAGGCATGTTGCTTGGAGCAAAGGCAATTTGTTCCACCTCAGCAAAATAGTTGACAGGGTTTCTGTTTAAGACAATCTTCCCCACTGGGATAAGAGGATAGTCTTTGTGAGACCAAATCTACAAAATGCAAGAATACAATTTATTACAGATATTTTCCAAGTAAATTTTTTCCATACACATGCAGAACTTGTATTCCTTATATCTGATATGTAGGATAAAGGGATGGAAATTACGCTTACCTTGGTTACGTCAAAAGGATTGAATGGATATTTCTCAGCCTGTTCAAATGTCATAACCTGGATATAGAAACTCCAAGAAGGATAGTTTGCATTAGCAATAGCATTGTAAAGATCGCGCAGGGCATAGTCGGGATCTTCAGAGGCCAGTCTTCCTGCTTCTTCAACAGTAAGGTTTTTGATTCCTTGATCAGTCTGCAAAAATCAAAATAACATCATCTTAGAATTTTTGATTAATAAATGTTTTGATTAAGAATTGCATACTAGTAACAATGGAAGAAAGAAATATTAAAATTGGTCTAAAGATCTGCTGTGGGAGAGGGCGTAAGAAGCTGCCATACTGGAAAGAACCCTAGAGTGGTACGTTGGTTTGCATATGTCTTGGTTTGTATACGTTTTGGATTACAAACACGTCAAACCCGGAAGTGTGTGTCCTGGTTTGCAACCTTTTTTTGGATTACAACCCATTATTTATTTATTTTTTGGATTATAAACAAAAAAAATTTGGAGGCCCCATTGGCGAAAGAGCAAACGGACCTCCGGAACGGATTGTGGTTGTAAACCAAGGTACCGCTGTATATGCATAGATGGATAGAATGGCAGGCACCACTACTCCTAAACCAGTATCCCAAGTGCAGTATTCAATCCTTGCATAATGGAGATGCTACAAGGAGATAAACATGTTCCAGTACACTATCTTTCATTTCTTGAAGTAGGAATGGATAAGAACTCCAGGTGTGGGATACGTCCAGCAATTTAGGAAATTAGTATTAACAAATGCAGAACAGGAAAATTGAAATCCTTACCTTAGCATGAAATTTACAGTATACCGATTTTCCACCAGCATTGACTAGCTTAAAAGTATGTGATCCATAGCCATTCATATGACGATGTCCATCTGGAATGCCACGGTCACTGAACAGGAATGACACCTAAATAGAAAGCAACAGCAACAAAAGTCTGCACAGGCTATCCTTCATGAAAGCTCACGCAGGGGCGTAGCAAGGGGGGCGGGGGGCGGGGCAGCGTCCCTGCTGGGGGTGACACATCGGGGCGGCCCCGCCCACTGGGCTTTTAAAAACTTTTTTTAATTTTTTGTTTTTTAAAAAAATCTTTTTAGGCTATTTTCGGCACTGCCAGGGTGGAGCCGCAGGGGCGGCCAGCGAGGAGGGGTGTCATCCCCCTCGCTGGCCGCCCCTGCGGCTCCGCCCCGGCAGCGCCAAAAATAGCCCCCCCTTCCAGCGGCGGAGCTCGACATGGAGGCAAGGGGTGGGCCAGCGAGGTGGCGTGCCACCCCCTCCTCGCTGGCCCGCCCCTTGCCTCTTTGCCGTGCTCTGCTGCTGGCTGGCTTGCGGAGCCGGGGCATGGAGAGGGGGGCTCCTCGCTGGCCCGTCCCTCTCCCTGCCCTGACTTGCGCTCCGCCAAGGGAGCCCGGGCGGCGGATTTGGGAGTCTCCCGAATCCGCCACCCGGCACCCCCGGGGCAGGGCGTCGCGTGTGTCATGACGCCCGCACGCCCACACCGCAATGCCCCGCCCCCAGGGGTGCCTCTTGGCTTCCTGCCCCCGGCAGCCAAGGGGCTAAGAACGCCCCTGAGCTCACATAACTAAAGCTAGGTACACCTGTGGACTTATCTGCACTAAAGAATGCTCCAACCACGGTTTATTCTTGCCATGATATTCTGCCCTCACCCCTGATGACTCTGACCTGCAACAATAGCACAATACCTCATTTCCACATACAGTGGTGCCCCGCTAGACGAAAATAATTCGTTCTACGAATTTTTTCGTCTAGTGGTTTTTTCGTCTAGCGAAGCGGCAATGACAGCCGCGCTCCGCTAAACGAAGAAAAAAAAAAGACGAACATTTTTCGTCTTGCGAAGCAGCCCCATTGACTTTTTCGTCTTGCGGGGCAGCTTCCGCTAGACGAATGCCGTTCGTCTAGCGAGTTTTTCATCCAGCGAGGCATTCGTCTAGCGGGGCACCACTGTAATCCATTTGAGGCGGTTGGAGAGCTATGTTCCAGGTGAGTTTAGGGAAGGGGGAACTTATGTCCTCTAACCATTAGTTTCATTGAATGGGTGACAGATCTGTGTTTTATTCATACCTTGCCCAATTGTAAATGATACAAATATTGTCACATTTGAAAAAAATATAAAAAATTCAAAAACGGCATATGGTTGATAAGGGAAGAGCTGTGCTGTGTATCAGTCACAAGAGACCAAATGCACCAATGTCAAAGATAATATGTCTTTTCACACATGAATCTTTTAGTCTCTGAATCAGAGGATGCAAAAAAGGAGACACAGCTGACTCAATCTGCAAGGGAAAGGAAAAAATGAATAGAAATTAAAAGACTAAATCCTACCTGGTGCAGAGACTCAGGGCGAAGACTCCAGAAGTCCCACACCATGTCTGCATCTTTCAGATGAGTTTGTGGATTCCTCTTTTGGGAATGGATAAAGGATGGGAACTAACACAAAAAAGATACAAAGAAGATTTGCATTACTGTGTAGTTGCATTATCTACACAGCCCCTTGTACTAAGTTCACTTTGAAAAGATTTACCTGCAAATAAGTTCCATATATAAATTAATCTACTGTGACAATTACATAATCACAAATCTTAAAATCAAAGAAGCAGAAAAACATGTTATAAAAGCTCTTAATGGAAAAACCCGTTGGCGACAGATCACAGCTCTACAGCGTCACCCGGTGTCACATGTTTATAATGCAGTTACAACGATATAATTGACGAGTATAGCTGAGTCCCTAATATTAGTGGATTATTCCTCAGGGTACAAGAACTGCAATTTGATATTAGAAAAGAAGCCCTCATGGAAGAAACAGATCCATGTATGTTGCACTTTTCTCTCTCCCTCTTATTCACCACCCATTAACTTCTTTTGGGTGCCCAAATAAATATCTGACCTACCAGCATTGCATCTCTAATAAAGAAAATGGGGGTGTTGTTTCCCACAAGGTCCCAGTTACCATCTTCTGTATAGAATTTCATTGCAAAGCCTCGAGGGTCACGGACTGTATCGGCTGACCCCGATTCTCCAGCTAGAAAAGGAAGGTTTATAAATGTGAACACACTGAGAACTGCACACAGTTTTCCTTCAACCCCAGAGACTGGCATCCATTCTAATTTTGGGAATGGCCATTACACATTTAAATTGTCCTCCCAGCCTTCACCTAATGAATGTTATAGAGCTCCAATTACAAGGATGATTATCGTATGTATATGTTGTCGTTGACAGCTTTTAAGAGGAACTGAATGGAAAGGGGACATTTCACAATGGTTTCCTGTGCAATAGTTTCCTTGTTTGGTCTGCTGAGAGTAGCAATGTAGTGCCCTTATGTGACACTTTCCTCTTTCGTTGCAAAACTCTTTGGAGCTCTCAGCTTATCAAGATCAAACAGACGCTTTCAACATACTCTTTTCGGCACCTCCTAAAAATATTCCAGTTTAGAAAAAGCCTACCCTGATGCCCAGAAAGCTGAGGGAATTTTAATCAGTTTTAGTATTTTAATCTAGTATTTAGTATGTATAAGTTACAGGTGGGTAGCCGTGTTGGTCTGCCATAGTTAAAATAAAATCGAAAATTCTTTCTAGTAGCACCTTAGAGACCAACTGAGTTTGTTCCTGGTATGAGCTTTCGTGTGCATGCACACTTCTTCAGATACACTGAAACAGAAGTCACCAGATCCTTAAATATAGTGAGGGAGTGGGGAGGGGTATTACTCAGAAGGGTGGTGGGAATGGGTGATCAGCTGATAGGTGTGGAATCCCTGCAAGACTAATTACAGCCGTTTAGAGTCGTCAACAGGTTTTCCACACCTATCAGCTGATCACCCATTCCCACCACCCTTCTGAGTAATACCCCTCCCCACTCCCTCACTATATTTAAGGATCTGGTGACTTCTGTTTCAGTGTATCTGAAGAAGTGTGCATGCACACGAAAGCTCATACCAGGAACAAACTCAGTTGGTCTCTAAGGTGCTACTAGATAGTATGTATAAAACATACAAAAGTTTTTACTTACAGATTTTACTTACAACCGCTTTGAGGTATTTTGTTTTTTTTTACAATCAAACAGTGTACAAATTTATAAATAATAAATGAATAAAGTCTAACAAAATTAGCTCCTCTAAGGACCCATTTAATAAATGCATGTGTACACACGACACAAATAAAATGGACACGCAAAGTGGGGTTGTTGTTTTTAAGACTTACCAACAGTAGAGAATCGAATAGCGATTGGAGTTCTTTTGCCAATATGCTCAAATACCTTTGCTTTGCAATATTTGGTGATATCATGAGTCACTTCAAAATAGCCAAAAGCTCCTAAAAATGTTTAAAATTGTTGTTTTTAATAAAAATTAAATATAAGTACAAACAAACAAACCATCTAAATATCAAGGACTTTGGTAGTAATATCAGAAATGGCAGTGCAGTTTGGGGAGAATAAATATCTCTGTTTCGTATAATGTGGTGCTTTTCTGCTGCAGCTGTTTCTGGCATACACCTTAGCATATTGCCTTTTTGACCCTGATACATTATTATAGGACACAAAAGACCTTGAGTTTCCATAACAGACCCTTTACACGCAGGCAGGAAGTAGGGTATGCTGGTTATTAATTTATTTACCTATCTTCTGGATTCTGGGGAGCTATGGGAAACAAGAAGGGTCATGTAAGACATGAGCCAAAATTTGTTTTCAGGAAGCAGTGATTCTCCTTTTATGCCTAGACCAAAGGACCTGAACAGCTGAAGTCAGAGCATCTGTGAATACAGGAGGGTCTGCTTCTTACTAGAAAACTTTCAAGATAACCTGAAATACAATTATTTTACAATCATGCCTTCATGGTTTCTGGTGAATAACACACCTAGGATACCTTGATTTGAAATTATAGGACTGATTTGTATTATATGTTGTCGAACAAGTAACCATTTATTTTTTACTTTTTTCTGTTTACCCTTAGAAATCAATAATCCTGTTTTAAGGATAGCATTGCTTCAGTTTCACAAGCTGCCTCAGAGCTAATAGTCTTCTTTAGCCCAAACACTTGCATTCACCTAATGGCATGTTTGATGTTTTTCCCCCCTTTGGGCACCATACCCCTATGCCAAGCCACACTTTTAATCCAAAGTCTTTTATCATGCAACCTAGAGGCTGCTGTTCCACAAACACAGGTCTAAAGAAGCCTTGGGCACACTGAACTAATTGAGCAATTATAGTTATTGTACATTTCCCCCCCCCCACAGACTCAGCAAGGGTGACTTGTGCTTACTTCTGTGTATGGATTACCTTTCTAAATTAGGTCCACATATTCAAAAGTGTGTTGTGCAAGATTTTTGTTTAATCAATAATAATAATAATAATAATAATACTGAATTCAGCACCAAAATATACAAAACTGAGGGAAACACATTCTGCGAACTTCTTTGCTTTCTTGTTCCTTCTGTAGGCCTACACAAAGTTATGTTCACAATATTCAATTCTCCACCCTTTCCTTTTAAAACAACAAGCAACTTCTAACACTAACCTGCTCCTTTGGCATGCACAACTCTCTCAGGAATCCTCTCTCGGTCAAAGTGTGCCATCTCATCTGTGAAAACCACATCCTGAACCAAAAGGGGGCCTCGCGGACCCACCGTCATGACATTTAACTTGTCTCCCACTGGGACACCAGCTCCTGTGGTCAAGGCATCCGGTTTCTAAATTCAAAAGAAAAATAAAATAAAATTAGGACACCAAAAACTACACAGCGCTATTACATTTTTCGTGATTTAGTGAAAATGCTTATGGGTTAACTTGACAAGACGTATGGTGCTTCCTGACTACAGGGAGAATTGCTTCTGGCATTAAACACTATTATTTCATAACAAGAATTATTAGGAAAGGTTAAGTTTGCATGTAATAATAATATAAATGTTAAATGACCAACAGATGTGTGAAGGAGTAATAATAATAATAATAATAATAATAATAATTCATTATTTGTACCTCGCCCATCTGGCTGAGTTTCCCCAGCCACTCTGGGCGGCTCCCAATCGAGTGTTAAAATAATTTCAAAGAGTTCTGATTATTAAATTGATTTTCAAGAAGAAATAACTGAAAAGAGTAGCACCAATTGCACCTCCAAGCTTGAATGTCATCAGATTTACAAAGTGTATGTAATTAAGCACTTAACGGTATATGTCAATATTACCTTAACAAAATGGACTCAGACATGAAAAGCAATTGAATTCCCAATATAGAAGAAGAAGAGTTTGGATTTGATATCCCGCTTTATCACTACCTTAAGCAGTCTCAAAGCGGCTAACATTTTCCTTCCCCTTCCTCCCCCACAACAAACACTCTGTGAGGTGAGTGGGGCTGAGAGACTTCAAAGAAGTGTGACTAGCCCAAGGTGACCCAGCAGCCGCATGTGGAGGAGTGGAGACGCAAACCCGGTTCACCAGATTATGAGTCTACCACTCCTAACCGCTACACCACACTGTTCATATAAATCATGAACACTGATATTAGGTCCATCCCTAAAGGCTAAATATATCTTTTCATAAAACTGATTTCCAAAGAAATCAGGTCAAACCACCTATACCTTCTCATACTACAAAAATGCCATCTTTTGTACCCTTTGGTGAAAAGGCAGAATATAACTAACTAAGAATATCATCTTACGATAAACACTTAAAACAAATAAAATGCCCAAAATAGGGTTTCTAAAGCACTATCTTAAACTACAAAATGAAGCCATCTTCTTCAAGTCCAAAACCTATGTTAATTTTGTTTAATAAACAGCTGTGTCACACACTAAACCTAACCACAGTGATGGAAAAATGCAAGAAGTCCTGATTCATTCACCATAAAAAAAACTGCAAATTATGCAGGTACAGTACAATACTATAGAAAGTCTGGCATTCACAACTGGCAAAGAGAACTGGTGGTTCAAAAGAGACTATCAGAACTTTGAGGAGGTGGCTAATATATTGGAAATCAGACACATGGAGGATAACAAGCTATGACACAAGCTTGACAACCAGGTGAATTATCATAACCTTTGCAGATTAAATTAACAACAGTAACCTCGCATTAATTTTTATGTGTCTCCCACAGCACCCACTGCTCCACCCGCTTGAGCACATGAGTCTTCTGGAATAACTACACAGGCGTGTTTTATCACCCTGGCACCACCCATTCAGAGGATAAAAGGTGCCTTTGCTCCTTTACAGAGTATTTAAAAGGAAATTGTATTTTCAACTCTCAGTTGTTTTAATCATGCATTAAGAACTACACCTAGATTCTTGATCTTACGACTACAAATACTCATTCACCCTAAGGGCATTGAGTAAGGCGTTTAGAAAAAGGTTATTTCTAGTTCTCTCCCAATAAACTTTCTGTTAAGTATAATTGTACGCATGTACTCATTGTTCAATATAATAAAGAGAAAACATTCTAGCACACCCAGCACTGCTAGTCTTGGGATAATTGTAAGATGTGAGGAAACTTTAACAAATATGCCATTGTCCATAACAAAGGATTATTAAAAGATTTACTGTAGTATTTAAATTTAGGTCTTAGTAGACCACAAACCTAACATGAGTCAACAGTGTGATGCAGCAGCTAATACTATTCTAGGCTACATCAAGAGAAGTATAGGGTCCCAATCAAGTTATAGTCCTGCTGTATTCTGCCTTGGTCAGGTCACACCTGGAGTACTGTGGCCAGTTCTGGGCATCACAATTTAAGAAGGATATTGACAAGCTGGATTGTGTGCAGAGGGCGGCATCCAAGAAGATCAAGGGTCAGGAAACCAAGCCTTATACGGAATGGTTGAGGGAGCTGGGTATGTTTACCCTGGAAAAGAAGAGACTGAAAGGAGACAGGATAGCCATCTTCAAATGTCCCATGAAAGATATAGCAAGCTTTTTCACAGCTGCTCCTGAGGCTAGGACCCCAACCAATGGATTCAACTTACAAGAAAGGAGATTCCGACTAAACATTAAGAATAACTTTCTGACAATAAGAGCTGTTCAACCCTGGAACAGATTCCCATGACAGCTGATGGACTCTCCTTCCTTGGAGGTTTCTAAGCAGAGGTTGGATGCCTATCTATCATGGATGCTTCAGTTGAGATTCCTGTATTGCAGGGAGTTGGACTAGATGATCCTTGGGATCCCTTCCAACTCTACAATTCTAAGGTTCTATGAAATGTCTGATCCCCCCCCCCAAATTAATACAAGAGTGTGCTAAAAGTTAAGAATTAGTTGTTGTAATTTTTTTAAGACGTTTGTTCCAAAAAGCAGCAGCAGAAAAAAAAATACACATGGAAATAGAAAAGCAATAACCGACCCCCTAGAAAGAAAAACTCAGAGCCAAACTATACATGATGTTGACTGTGACTTTGCAATTTATGTACACTTTTCAAAAATAAAAATATCAGGGGCGGGGGGGTAGCATGGGAAGTTAACCTTTGTGTCCCTTGACCTCATCCTTTTGAAACTCACTTGTTTGAAGCTGCCGTCTGCACTGGTAGGAAATCCTCCACTGGCACCAAACTCCCTCTCCCGCTTGTCATGATCCAGATAATAATCACTCCCGTGCAAAAGCTACTATTATCTGAGCCCCAACATATGTGTCTCTCATTGTAAGCTACTCTGGACAGGCTACGGCTGACAAGAGTGTCGGTCAATTCCCAAATGGAATGATGGAGCAACGTATTTTGGTCAACCTGTCTTGAATGACAACAGCAGCCATGCCATAAAAACCGGTTGTGTGAAATCATGTATTCCTTATGTAAAACAGGACTAAGGCTAAGGTCACATAAAACAAGGCAAGCAGCATTCTGTGCTTCTGTGCAGTTTTATGCAGCATACCTTAAAAGGGTGCTGGTGTATCAAAGTGCCTGTAATGTTCTATGGACTGGGCAACTCATTTAGGATTAAGGGTAGATAACCCTTTCACATTTAATAAGAACTTTCAAGGAGAACAGTAGGACATTATTTGTTATAATTTAATGAAATCTTTGCAAGAACCGGGCTCAAATTTCAGATAGAAAGCAGTTACTTATGCACACATAGAAAGAAATTTGTTGCATGCACTGCAATCAGAAACCGGGGTCTGTTTCTTTAAAAGGAGCTAACAATCACAGAAATGTTAGTCTAAATTGTCATGGAAATGTTTGCAGGTCATCCAGATTCTAGTAGCCAAGAGTTACAAATAGCTACTTGGTTACAGTGTTAAGTGACCTGGTTCTTGTTCTGCACCAGCCGCTATCTCTTTTTTCAATCTAAAAGAATTGTAGGTTCCTTTAACAAATTTCTTTGTGTCACTTACTATAGTTTGAGGTGGAGAGGGTGGGGTGGGGATTGTAACAGCAAAATACATGAAGATGCAGACAAAGATGCCTGGAGAAGTTCATGCCACAACTTGCCCTCTTGATCTATGCCCATATTGACTGGCAATGGCTAACTAGGAAACATTTGCCAACGTTATCGGGGTGTTTGTAAAGGCATCTTTCTTACAGCAGCGTTTTCCAATGGTCCTGAATAAGCAGACATTTCCTTAAAAAAAAAAATCAGTTGGAGCCTAGATATTTATGCAATTGGTGTTGAAGTTTCCAGTCTGATCTTTAAAGGCGGATATGTGTCATTCTGGATCTTTTGTCAGCCTGGTTTCAGGACAAGCTTTGAAACTGAGATTGTCTTGGCTCATGGCATTTACCAGGAAACAAAACAGGCAGTCTGATCCTGTTGATTTTTCTGTACTCCACAGTGGCTCATAAGAGATACCATTAAGGGTAGAGTGAAGTTCCTCCAGTCATGTTGCTGTGAGAGGTTGTTGAAGAGTTTCTGGCAATGAAGGCTGCCTGAGCTCCAAATGATTGTCAGTTTATGTGAACTTATTGCCCCCGTGGCATTGTGACCACTGTGAGATCGGAAAAAGTTTTCTAATAAACAACATTTAGCTCTAGGGTGTTGGGTATTCAAAAGAAAACCAACTTAAAGCATGTCACAAGATTTAGGGAAGAACAATATTGCTTGTTATATAGCAACTCATAACCAATTCACCAATTAGGTATGGCAAAGTTGGCAGAGAAACACATAACTTGTAACCCACACTCTGAAAAATAATCAGCACTGGGTCAAATGACAGCAATGCAGGGAAGAGAAGGGGAATTCTGCTCGCACAATATTCGTGTTTGTGTGTACATCTTGTGTGTGCTTGCAGCAAACATGCGTTTTGGATAGTACACATATGAGCTACCCCTTTCATCCATCTCTACCCCTTTCTCTTTCTATTCATAACTGTTTAGGTTACCGGTGCTTTCTCAGGTGCTGTGAAAGAATATCAAGACAGAGAGAAATCGCTCAACCTACAAACTATAGATCCTGATTTTATCCCTTTGGCACTGGTGTAGCTGTAGTTGATTTTCCCATTTGCGATGCAGTTCTACAGACACAACAGGCACTGTAACTCTCCAACAGTTTTATTTCATGCCCAAATGGCGCACTCCTCCCCTGTGTCCTGAGACAGACAGATGGACGCTCTCAACCAAATTCAGCTGTTCTCCATCAGAAGATGACTTTACAGTCACGGTGTAAAAAATGTATTCGGACCAGAGTGGACTACTTTTAATCAATGCAATTTAATTTAGTGGTTTAAATAAGCAATGCAAGATTTAAATAACTAATTTAAATTAAGTTATCCATTTGCAAGCGTATCCTCTTTCGTTACTACAACAAATAAAACACAACTTTACATTGACATACTTAGAAGCATAATCCAAAATGTTTATTATATACTTGTTGCACTCCTAGTTACATGGATGTAGGACTGCAACCTGAAATCCTGCACACACTTACCTGCAAGTAAGTGCTGTTGAACTTGGTGGAACTTACTTTTGAACACTAACACATGCATGCACAGCAATGGAAAACTTTGCGGTCAGGGGTATGGAGAGCCAAACCCAGGGTCCATTTTTGCAAGACTGCCTGTTTCCCCAAAATGAAAGTAGCAGAATTCAAATAGTGTCATAACAAGTCAGATACAAGCCATGACTGAAGCCTGCTTCCTGGTAGTCGCAGTGTTGGTTTGAGGGTGAAGCTGCTCCCCTTGGGTTACATTCCTGCTGAAAGCCAGGAGGAGATTGTCCCTACATTAAAGACTACCAGTAGATAATAGGTGCCTTTTTGAGATGATGAAGGATGTGCAGGATACATTTCAATTCAGTACACACATACTATCACTCAAGATAGAAACATAAGTTATCTTTAAATGCCTTTTCACTCTATTACAACACACACAAAGTAAAATAGCTTAGAAACAGACAATAACAACATATAGAAACTTGAACATGAAACCCTACCACTGGAAAGTTGCTCTAGCTTTTGGACCAATGAGTCAACTTAGTGCATCAAAAGGCCCTAGCACATGAGGCCACTTAATTGAAGCTAAGCAGGTTTGAGTCTGTTTAGTGTCTGGACAGCTGACTGCTCATGAACTGCACATATTCTGCCCTGCATTCATGACAGAAGAAAGGTGGGTTAGGTAAAATGGGGAACAGTGCTATACAGTGCACTCCATTGTGCACTCCATTGCTTCCAATGGAGCTTATACCAAATAGGTATTTGCATTTTTACACCTTTAAATTGATCTAATTTCTATCCCTTCATATATATGATGCAAATAAACAATTTCCTAGCTACACTCTCATCTACATTTGTAGAGTTTCTTAAAAAGCAAAAATGACATGCCCTGACACTTGTGTGGATCAGACCAAGGATTCATCTGTATCTACTCTCTGACCAGTTACTGCAGTCTTCAGCAACAATGAGTCAATAATGGGGTTAGTCTGCAAAACAGTAACTAAGAGGCCAGGGCTACAACTTCATTACACAAACAGAAATTGTAAAAACAGTATTTGAAGCTGTTTGCATCTAAATTAAATGACTGATGTTTTATTTCATTTTTAATATTTTGTTGGGAGGCGCCCAGAGTGCCTGGGAGAACCCAGTCAGATGGGTGGCTTCTCCTTCTTCTTCTCCTTCTTCTTATTATTATTAACTTGATACCTTCCATCACATTGTCTGAATTCAGACAAGCTTCAAATCCATGGTTTGAAGGATCACTGTTTATTTTTATTTCATAAAATTTACATACTACCTGATTGGGGGCAGGGCGGGAATCTCTCAAAGCAATTACAAAACTGTGACATGTGACATACCCTACCTCTTCTCCACTGCCTACATATCCATTTCTTTCTTTCTTTCTTTTTTAGCACCAACCATAGTTCACCACAATATCAAAAATAAAATTATATAGTTAGCCTTCACCCTCCAAGTCAGAATTAGAAATTATGGCTTAAAATTGGCTTCTGATTCAAATATGGAGAATGAAGGCTAACCATAATTTTCCAATTTGGGCAGCAGATTATGGATAGCACTAAAGAGAATACTGAAAATGAAACTGTAAACAAGAACAGAAAGATAAGCATGCAAATCCAAACCATGGTCCAAGCTGAACCACAGGATCCAACTACAGTGGTACCTCAGGTTAAGTACGCTTCAGGTTAAGAACGGACCTCCGGAACGAATTAAGTACTTAACCCGAGGCACTACTGTACAGTATCAGAATTATTAACTAGCTCCAGTTAGCTTCTGTCATGTTTCGCAACAAAATTATTAACCAGCCCAGTACATTTCAGTGCTACTTCATAACAAGAATATATGGTTGTGAAACCTATGTTTCAAAGGTCCCTTTTGATGGTGCCTTGTATGCCTCCTTCTGGCAACTCCTGCAGCCCAGCTGGTGCCAAATGTATTGTTTGCTTTTTCTCCTTTGGACCACGTAATCGAGGCTGAAAGTGGGGTCTTATCATTTGGGCAGCCTAGGACCTCTATATATACTGCCCAGGCTTGCATCCTGGAAAGCTCACTTCAGTGCTGCCAATCCAGCAAAAACAAGGTGGGAGGGCAGGAGGCAGCAGTTAGCCACAGCAGGCGCTGTAACTCTTCAGAGGTGTGACTTTACCCCTGAAGGCACACACTTCCATTGTCTCCTGAGGCAGACAGATGCCAGCAACTCACCACTTCACTAACCTCTCATTGCTTGTAGCCCCCTGAGCTCAGTTATTTTTAATTTGTGCCATTTCATATTGATTCCTGTACTGTTATTCCCTCTTATTTCTTTTGAGACTACTATCACTGATTGTGTCTCCATTTTCTATCTACTGTATTGCCTTTCCTAATAGTTGGCAAGTTAAGTTAGGAAACTGTGTAATCAGAACACACTCACCCATGGCATTAACATCTGCTATTGATCTCAGTGAGGGAATTAAGTATGTTCTTAAGTTCTTTCCATCGAAATCAAAGGAGCATGGGAAGTGCTTCACTTTTGGTGGGTTGTACCTGGCCTTGTACTTTAGTGCACTCAACAACTTGCCATATTTGACTCTGTATCTCTAATTGCAAATGAGTATATTGCTCTCCCTGATAGAAATAACATAGCTAGATAGGTTTCTCGCAAGTTCAACTTCCATCACGATTAAACCTTGCAGCGTTATTGCACTTCTTGATTACACTTTGCTAACTGCTCCACCCTTTAGCAATGGAAACCATTTTTTGGCAGACCGCTGGGCGCTGCGTGCCATGATAAACAAACCAACCCCAACCTCCAGAGATTATGGATGTTAAGTTTTGTTTTTGCAGCAAAGGCAGCACAGGAACACGGCCCAAAGGGCAATAGTACCATTTTCTTATCCGACCCCCGATCCTTGATGCAAACAGAAATCCTTGGCTAGAAGCAGCATTTCAAGCTTGCACTTTTGTCACCCTTTGCACAACCTACTTAGCAGCGCCCCTTGCACAAGGGGGACCGAACGCAATGCTGGGCAAGAGCTCCTCCGCCGCCTCTACTTTTGGAGAGGGGATCAGGGCAAACAATGCTGGCCATATGACACTGCAACACTACAGAGGGGCGAAAGCTACGCCTGCCACAATGTCAGAGCCACAGAAGCCCCATCCCCTTCAACATTTCCCGCACACCCCCGCCGCCTCTGAGAAGGTGGTCGCGCCCGCCTAACAGCCCGCTGAATGCAGACCCGATACGTAGCGAGCGAGCCGGGTGGAACGTGCCAATGGCTTTATGGGGGGGGGTGTCCCTTTCTTCTGTACCTGCGAGCCCCGTAATTCTTGCCAGCGCTTCAGCTGCTCCGCTGCATTGTCTCGGCTGCTCGCCATTTTGTGCTACTTGGGCGAGACCCCTGCCGCGAGGCGCGATGACTTTCGGCACCGACGAGCTCCTGCGAGGGAGGCGAATTTCTGCTGAGGCGGCGCGATTCACACAAACACACACACCCCCGGCCAGCAAGTACAAGCCTCCTCCCGGTCCAGCTCCGAGGCGGCAGAGAATCCGAGAGCGAAAGCAAACCCGAGGCACGCCAGATCCCTTCAGCTTAGCCCCGCCTTCCTCAGTCCCGATTGGCCAGGAGGTTTCTTCGCTGAAGCCCTTCTCGAATGCTTATTGGGAGTCCGAGGTGGAGGGGCGGACCCGAAAAGCAAGAGCTTGCGAGGAGGTGTCAGGAGGGGCAAAGGGTGTGAAGAGTTAAGTGGTTTGGCAAAGGGCTTCGAGGTGCCCTCAGGGGAAAGATGGAAGCGGGATACAGGGCGGGAAAGAAAGAAAGAAAGAGGCTTATTATAGGGTCGAAGAGGAGAAACGGCAGCAAAACATCTTGTTCCTCTTGCCCATGTCGTGTACTCTTAAAAGAAACAAAAGCAATTATCCCTGTGCTCATTGAGGGGGAATTGCGAGTAGACGTGTCTGGAATTGCAGCCTTGCGGTTTTCAATTCACACACTTAAGGATCAAAGGCGGCCAAGGTCAGCCCCAGGTTATGGGGTGAGCCTCCAGCAATCTTCCTTTGGAGAGAGGATGCATGGCGGAACCCAAGAGAGAAGGGCTCATCTCTGGGAAGCTCGCTGGAACAATCCTCCCTCCCACCCCAGGCTCCTTCAAGAAAGCAAAAGGAAGTCGTGGCTGCTCTTTGCAGAAAAGCGCTCGTTTTCTGCAGACCTCGACACACTCACTGTCCCACTCCCCTCTCGGGTGTGGAGAGAGAGATGCTCCAAAAGTAGCATAGGAAACATAGGATGCCGACTAACACAGATTAAGTCAGACCCGTGGGGGCTACGGCAGCGTTCTTCTGTTCTTCCCTTTTCGAAATTAAAATCTGTGTAAGAAGCTTGTGCAGTGAGACATAACCCTTTGTTTCGTGTCAAGCTCACATAGCCACCCACCCCAAACTGCTTTTCTCATCTACCCTGTGAAAAGATACACTGTCTCTATATCTTGCTATCCAGGGGTTAAAAAGCCTAGCTTCCTTTTGCAACTAGCTGGACAAAGGTTGCATTGTGCAAAGAACACGAACAGATGGCAGAGAAAAGCCATTTTAGCATACAAGCAGTAAAGAATAATATTTTTAAAAAACCATGTAAGCCCACTTAATTTGAAGTTTTAAGCCTAAAACAGCAGGAGCAAAAACTAAAGGTGCAAGGGTCTGTGTTTCTGTGGTTTACTGTCCCCTCAGAGAGCCACCTGACCTGTGTAGTGAATATGTAACCTAAATCAAATCAAAACAAAACAAATATCTTTATTACGGTCAAAGACCAGAAAACAGATAATGACAGTCCGTAATTGAATATAGCATTGAAGGATGAAATATAAAATAAAATTACAATCAATTCATAGAATTGGTACTTACTTTTAGGCTTAAAATTTAAGATTAAAATCTTTAATTATAAATTAATGGAACTTTCCCACCTATTAACATTCCTTCTAAAGGTAAAGCTCGAGTCTCAGTCACTGTTCTTTGCTGAGATCATTATTCGTCTTACTCTTGTCGCAATATACCAAAATCTTCCACAGGGGTTCTATCAGTTCTTTCCTTGAATCACAAAACAGTGGGCAGTATAAAAGAACGTGCCCTATGGATTCGATCTCATTACAATCACAGGGGCATAATCTTTGGTCAATCGGTATCTTACTATATCTGCCCTCTAAGAGAGCTGAAGGAAATATGTAACCTAGGTACCTGTGGCAAGGGGGGGGGGGATGTCCTGTATTTTGTACAGTACAAGCATGGTGCAGACGTCCTATAGAGAGAAGAATAATGTATGAGCAGACCTAAATAGACGGTAACTTGACAAAAACACCCAGAATGCCACAATAATTTCTTCATGACATCAACAAGCAAATGTAATTCTATACTTTCATTGGTGGCATACAACTAGCAGCCACAAGTTTAGTTTATCTGTTAGAAAGTATGTCAGGGTGAAATTGGTTTCATGGCTTATTTTGTATGTAGCATGAAACACTCCTTATCCAGAGTGTAAGAGGGCTAATTAATACACCTAACACCTTTTAACTCTAGTAGGTGGAGCTAATCTCTTCTTGCTCAGAACACAAATTAAGAAAAATTATTATCTCTATTGGTATAACACTGGTTATTCTTGTAGCACATATTCTTATATCACTGTGTACGCAGAGCTAAACATGCAATCATAAGTCAGTAACTCTCCTGAAGATCCTGAAGTTGAGGCTCCAGTACTTTGGCCACCTCATGAGAAGAGAAGACTCCCTAGAAAAGACCCTGATGTTGGGAAAGATGGAGGGCACAAGGAGAAGGGGACGACAGAGGATGAGATGGTTGGACAGTGTTCTTGAAGCTACTAACATGAGTTTGGCCAAACTGCGAGAGGCAGTGAAGGATAGGCGTGCCTGGCGTACTCTGGTCCATGGGGTCACGAAGAGTCGGACACGACTGAACGACTGAACAACAACAACAACAACAACTCTCCATTGCTATGCAGAAACTCTTCCCTGCCGCCCTTTGCATGGTTGCCAGATTCAATTCATTAAAAGCTTACAGCAACCTCTATCTCCTCTCTCAAAACACCCATGTGAGTTATGAGTGACCAGCACTGTATTGGCACCACTGCCCTTTGTTGCCTTCACACTGTTCTGGTAAGTAGCAGTGATGCCACTGTCAGAAGGGTGCGTCCACATCCATGCTGCACAACTGCACTGGCTGCTCCTGGTGTGAGTGGAAGAGACTAGCAAGAATCCAGAGAATTATTGACACTCCTGCAAGAGTTTAGCCTAATAACATTTCTGAGTTTTATCACATCATATACAATACATACAACTTTGAAATTTCAACAGCATTTTGCTATTTATTTGCTTTAAAACATTCCTAACCTGCCTTTCTTCAGAGTCTATGGAGTGTAACAGAAATTAAAACCATACTACACACACTCATAAAGAAAAACAAGGCTGTAATCCTATACCCAATACAACAGGATTTAGACTTGCTTGGTATTGCACTGCTAAGCTCCTTTTGGCTCAAAAGAAAATTCCACCGGTCTTTGCGTTCTGACCAACTATGAGGTGTATTTAACAGTTAACAACTAGACTAATTTAAAGAGCATGATCATGATTTCGCTCATGCATTTGTAGAAACTCAAAATACCTGACGTTAAGAGTGTTGGACTAGGACCTATAGCAGCGGGTATGAATATAAATCTGGATAACTATATAAAATTAAATAACTATAAATCTAGCCATAAGTTATTTTAAGAATAACCTTTATGTAACTGAAATCAACCAATAGAAACACCTATTAATACAAACCATAATAGCTGCATTCATATTCTTTTAATGGAATCTATCACGTCACAAATATTTTATCCAACTGCATACTGTATATGTATCTAATATATACATAATTTATGACTGCAGCATTCTGTTAACTATAATAGGAGGCTAAATGTAGCCAACAGCTATTTGTGGCAACTCACCAGGAGCTTGAAAAATCACCTAGTTTTCCTGCCTGGTTGCGATTAGGAAAAAAACAGGATGTGACCAACCACATCATGTGACCACTATACCACATGTACAGTATAGTGTGTACCATAGACGCTAACCCATTTCTCATAAACAATTGTGGATCAGAGTATACCTCATTAGATGTATGTAATCCAAAACTGACAGATACATATATACATTTGGGGGTGGGCAATAGAGGGGAGTCTATTAAAAAATTAAAAAGAACAGACATATCCCAAAAAGCAATTGACAAGAAAGTGTTGTTGATAACACACATATCCTGGTGTTGGCCAACCAATGTAGCATGACCCCAACCTGTAATCTGAAGCAAGTGGAACTGAATTTCTGTACTGTATCATGTTGTCTGCTCTCAGTTTGGTAAATCACTAACTATTGCAGACTTGCTCAGGTTGTAACAACCTCTGAACTAGTAAAGCATATGTAAGTAACTTTGTATCCCAAAACACCTTCTTCAATATACTGCTGAAACAACATTTTTTTAATTAATAGCACAAATCATGTCAACACTTCTAATAGTAAACAGGCAGCACATCAATGTTACATGGGCAATAATTGTAACTAGCACTTAACTGATTGTATGTGGGTTTTTTTGTTTTAATCTGATTTTTGTTTGTGTTTACAGTGGTAATACTAAGGTCTAACAAGCCTCTGACAGTGTTGTTGCTCCCATGCCGTGGAACATTGTCCAACAGAGATTCAGCAGGTACCCTTGCTCAGGGCTTTAAGGCTTCTTTTGAACAGCTTTTGATGCCTTTATAACTCATTTTTAAATTTTGCATTAGCCAGTCACTTTAAAGATTATCTGTATTGTTTTTAATTGCATTTCATGTTTTAATGTTGTGCATCGCCCTGATGTTTTACAATATGGCGGCCAAGAAATATGTGTGTGTGTGTGTTCTAACACTGATAAAAACAGTATTTATCAATCAGTTACAATATATAGGTTCTGCCCATTTTGCTTCTATGGGTGAAGATTAATTACATTTACAACTTGTTCCAGGCATGAACTGTTTTAGATAAGATTTCTTTTGCCACCTGGGTTGATATTGGAAAGTGCTTTCTAGGTGGATGCAGCAAAAGCACCTGTAATGTGTGAATTCTGTATTCTCTCAGCTTGCTGCAACCTGCCCAAGCCCCACAGCTTGGGATAGCCCCACAAACCCCAGCTTTTTAAAGAGCACGGGGGTCTTTAGTAGGAAGGGGGTTTGTTTTTATATGTTGCTAATTTGTGCTATAGAATGTGTAATTATCTGAAGCTGTGGGTAATAACAGGTTCTGAAGTAAGTTTGGGTTTTTAAATAAGATTTTAATAAAGCTTTTTGTGATGCCGTAAGATAAAAGAAACTAATTTAGATTTAAAAAAGAGAAAAGAAAATGCAGGGTCCTCTCTCAATGGTAGCTCTTAACACTTAACATTACAAACCTCATATCCACTTTCAGACTTGTTAACTGAAGGAGAGAAGCGGGCTGTGATTTCCGCTTTCAAAGCAGGCACCAGCACCAACTTCAAACTTCAAACTACACAAGACAAACTCTCCACATTCTATTGCCAGAGGAAGGGAATATCTACCGTATTTTCCGGCGAATAAGACGACTGGGCGTATAAGACGACCCCCAACTTTTCCAGTTAAAATATAGAGTTTGAGATATACTCGACCGCAGATTCTCCACCCAGCGTATAAGATGACCCCCGACTTTTGAGAAGATTTTCTGTCTTTAGCTATCATGTACTTACCTGAGATGATGCTTCTCTGATTCCATACATAATAAATATTGAAATGAATTCAGAGGGACCCTCCTGTTTTCACTACTCTTGCTAACAAGTCTGTACATTAAAAAAACAGCCTTGCCAATAAAACTAGATGAGAGGGAATAAAATGAAACTAAATCCAGCCAGGTTCAAATATGCCTGAGTTCAAAAGGCCAAGTTTATGATGTAAAAGTACCATTGTGTTAGTCGTTATTCCTGGCTGCCCAGGTGGCAGCTATCTCTAGGAGGGTCTTTACCACCTTGAGCTGCTTCACCAGCTATACCACCCCTTTAATTAACTAGAGCCAAACAATTTTTGTGCATTTTCAAACTTGTTATCCGCTCCCCAGAGTAAGTTTTCTAAATCTCTCACAAGTGAAAATACACTCTTTTCAGTGGCACCGAACATGCAGTTCAGAGACTTTGAAACTTTGTGTTACTTAATAAGCTGCTTATACAATCAAGTCCAATTGACTGCTGCCATCTTTGTCACAGGAAATACACAGGACATTATCACACGGAGAAGAAAACAAAAAGCAAGCCACTCATCACCCTAAGTTTTAACAACTACTAATCTCTGCCCTCCACTTTTACCTGTACCGTCTCTATTTCCAGCAGATAAACATCAGTAGTGACAAGTATCAATTAAGCAGCTCAGGTGCAGTCTCAACTGATTTTGGGGGGCGGGGGGCGGGGAGATGCATTATATGCCAAATGGCTAGCGACATGTTGATCTAAATTGCTTACAGCTATTTTCCATGCTAGCAGCATGTGGTGCGTATTCCAGTTGTCTTCTGTAGGGTTATTTGTATGTCTCTAAATAAGATCCTGCTCCTTATTCTTGGTTGGAACTACCTTCTAGTTTGCATTAATGAAGAGCATTAAATATGAAAGATACTGAAGCATTTTCTGTACAGAGGGATGAAGAAACCACTAAGTAAACAATACAAAGTTTTGAGTGCTTACTTGAAGGTGTGGTTGCTCCTCAACACTGCCCAACCTTTTGCACAGTTTTGCAGATCTGACTTACATTCTACAGAGAAGTTTCACACATGAGCTGTTATCAAAGCACTGTAAAAATGTATTATAGCTATTTAACCACAACCATTTTTCTGGATTAAATACAGTGATAAACAGCAAGCTTGTGCATGCTTTAAAATTAAAAAAGGGAAAACATAGAATCAGAGAGTTGGAAGAGACCACAAGGGCCATCCAGTCCAACCCTCTGCCAAGCAGGAAACACCATCAAAGCATTCCTGACAGATGGCTGTCAAGCCTCTGCTTAAAGACCTCCAAAGAAGGAGACTCCACCACACTCCTTGGTAGCAAATTCCACTGCCGAACAGCTCTCACTGTCAGGAAGTTCTTTCTAATGTTTAGGTGGAATCTTCTTTCTTGTAGTTTGAATCCATTGCCCCGTGTCCGCTTCTCTGGAGCAGCAGAAAACAACCTTTCACCCTCTTCTATATGACATCCTTTTATATATTTGAACATGGCTATCATATCACCCCTTAACCTTCTCTTCTCCAGGCTAAACATACCCAGCTCCCTAAGCCGTTCCTCATAAGGCATTGTTTCCAGGCCTTTGAGCATTTTGGTTGCCCTCTTCTGGACACGTTCCAGCTTGTCAGTATCCTTCTTGAACTGTGGTGCCCAGAACTGGACATAGTATTCCAGGTGAGGTCTGACCAGAGCAGAATATAGTGGTACTATTACCTCCCTTGATCTAGACGCTATACTCCTATTGATGCAGCCCAGAATTGCATTGGCTTTTTTAGCTGCTGCATCACACTGTTGACTCATGTCAAGTTTGTGGTCTACCAAGACTCCTAGATCCTTTTCACATGTACTGCTCTCAAGCCAGGTGTCACCCATCCTGTATTTGTGCCTTTCATTTTTTAAAAAAAAAAAATTTGCCCAAGTGTAGTACTTTACATTTCTCCCTGTTAAAATTCATCTTGTTTGCTCTGGCCCAGTTCTCTAATCTGTTAAGGTCATTTTGAAGTGTGATCCTGTCCTCTGGGGTATTAGCCACCCCTCCTAATTTGGTGTCATCTGCAAACTTGATCAGGATGCCCTCAAGCCCATGATGACTGTGTTTCCAAATCCCAGAACAGGACTATGTTCTCTAAAAAAGAGAGAGAGAGAGTTAATCATTCTTGAGGGATCACAGCAGCGGTGTTATTGATAAAGGGCTGGATATTTCAGGACAGGCATCTAACTGCAAAACTATAGAAGATGTCTGGGTCACGTTTTAGCAAAGAGATTTTTTTTTTTTAAACCAATTGCAACTTCAGACAGAAGTAGAGAGAGCAGTGCATATTTTCCTTTTTTATACAGCTGCTAAAACGTACAAGAAACCTGTCTCTTGCACCAGGACATCCTTTGACAACAGTGTGGCTGTTGCCTCTACACAAACATAGCAAGGTTAGCCTCCTCTGAAAGATACACATATACCAATTCATTACATGAGAACCAGGTACTGCATTCCAGGCAATATATGAGTCCAATATATCTAGGGTTCTTCACATAAAAACAGGGATTTCAAAAATTAATTGCCAAGACTCTTTTGCTTGTTTTCATTGCTGTTAGAAAGCATAAAGTATTTCACAGTTGTAAATGACTGGCTCTCAACTAATCCATGTTTCATTTTAGGTCAGTGAATGAAATGCATTTTCTGTGGGAAATATATCAAGATAATCCACCAAGCAGCTCATTATCTGAAAGACCTGTGGTGCTGAACTGCTTAACTCTAGTTAACACTAGATAATTAACACTAGATAATTGACACTAGATAATTAAGAGAGCTCATGAGTCTTGATATCAATCAATACCTCGTCTAGGTGTGGCTATTTCTTTTGTAACATCCTCCAACACAATCAGACTTGGAACTAGGACACATGAGTAATTTGTGTATTCTGCATTAGGGAAAGGCTGCAGCAGCAATGAATATCCACAGTCTTGTTGTTTGATAGGATGATGGTGCATAACTACTTGGCAGTGACAGAGGAAGAAAGTCTTTATAAGTGATTTTTCATTAAAAGATCTATTCATGTGTAGCTCATCTTTGCAAATGAATTAACCGTATGCAGAATGATAAGCAAGCAAAGTGAACAAATTATTTGAGGTGAGATACTCAGGATAATATCTCACTGGGTACTGCAGTGCAGTCCATGACTGGCTGCTGCTTTGAACCCAAGCTTGCTGAAGCTGTGAGGGGAGCAACAAAAGACCCTCTTGGGTGTACTCCCTCCATTGAAGGTTTCCAGGTGTAAATATGTGTGAATAAATCATATTTCTAAGACACTGCAGACTCTGTTTTGCCTTGATTTTCCAATGGATACAAACCAGGCACCTAGAACTGCCTGGAATCTTGCTTCCACTTGGCAGAGAATGGGGTGGCAGGCAACACTATGCTTTCAAATGAGAAGCTTTACCAAAATAAAGTATACTTTCTGTTTCTTGACTTTCTCCCCACTTCTAAGATGCCTAGGGGTCTTTAAGAGAACTAGGGACAGTTACAGCTTATCAACTTTCCGCATAGCTAGGAAATTACTAGTCAGCCAAAATCCCCAAACCAACAAAAGGCATTTCTGCTTGATGGATGGAAATATCACCCTCTGTTCTGAAGGTTCTCCTGACTTTCTCAAGCAGATTTGGGAAGGTTGAGGGGGTGGGGAGAGAAAAGAAGGGCAAGTCCTATTTCTGGTTGCACTAGTTTTCGCTAGCGCAGTGATTCTCAAACTTTTTTCTCTAGGCCACACTTTCAGAATAAAAAATTGTTCACACCACACTGAATTCTTTATTGATAAGAAATACATTGGAAAACAAAAAGAAACTATTCCTATCAGTGCTAATATAGAATACAACCACTTTATAATACGATTGTGGGGCATCCAGAAAGTATAAAACAATGCAGCTACATAATAACATGAATCATTCCCAAAATATAATTACAATTGTGAGCATATGTGGCAATATAAGGCAAGGAATCTTATTGGACCTACCAGTAAATCTGCTCTTAAGATACGGCAGTTATCCCTATGTTACTGGACAATGATAGCATCTACTTGAGAAAGCTGCCATCCCACACAATTATTGGTACAGTAAGTCATACAGCCATGTGAATGGTTATGCAATCTCATATCAACATATATCATTCTGGTTTCATTTTAAGAGTTTCAGTTGGCTGTCACCAGAGAATACTTAAATGCTTCATCAGATTAGAGGCAACAATATGTTCGTTGCTGCAAGAACGTACATACAAGATGTACAAACTACATAAAAAGATATATTTGTATTTATTAGCTCTCAACATTGCATTGTTTTGTTACTTTAAAAAGATTTATACCCTGCTTTTCTTGCAAAATGTACGGTAAGTGAAGGAGCACGATAAGTGACCTTGACACCAGTTATTCTGGAGGAAAGTGGTAAGAGCTTATTTATTACTTATTAAATTCATATCTCAGCTTTCTTCCCAAAGCTGTGCAAATTTTACCTACCGGTAATCTGCTCTGAGCTTCACTATTTATGCAAGTCAGTTCAATTTCTCCACAGAACAGCTGACAAACCCTCTTTGCTCAAATGACTGCTCTGATCACAAGGGAGGTATGATTCCTACATTGGTCAGGGCACTGGGCTCTGCCTACCCCAGCCACTGTCTCCTAAATTGGGCTGGGGATTCCCTTGGTGGAAAAATCAGACCCTCAAACTGGGGCCAATGAGAGTTGGAATCCAACAAGATCCAGAAGGCACCATAAGAGCCGCCTGCTGGATCAAGCCAATGGCCCATCTAGTCCGCATCCTGTTTTCACAGCGGCCAACCAGGTGCCTGTGGGAAACCCACAAGCAGGACCCGAGTACAGTCAAGTTATAAATGCCTCAGGTTACAAACGCTTCAGTTTACAAACTCCGCTAACCTGGAAGAGTCACCTTGAGTTGAGAACTTTGCCCCAGGATGAGAATGGAAATCGTGAGCTGGAGGCAAAGCGGCAGCAAGAGGCCCCATTAGCAAAAGCACGCCTCTAGTTAAGAAGAGTTTCAGGTTAAGAATGGACCTCCAGAACGAATTAAGTTCATAACTAGAGGTATAAGAGCACACTCCCTTTCCGTGATCTCCAGCAACTGGTATTCAGAAGCATGCTCCCTCTGGCTGTGGAAGGTACAAGGTCCGTGAACGCAAAACATAATCATCACTAGTAGCCACTGATTAAGACTTATCCTTCATAAATTTGTCTAAACTTCTTTTAAAGCCATCTAAGTTGGTGGTTATCATTGCCTCCTGTGGGAGAGTGTTCCATAATTTAACCACATTGGATATGCCCAATTTACAAGAGTATAAATAAGAGACTCACTTTGGTAGCACAGAATTTAAGAACTTGTTCTTTTCGCACATGCGCTTACGTTTCTTCCAAGTTAAGATTCAGAATTTCAAGTTAATTTAAATACTTGAAGACATTTCAACGGCAATGTAAAGAATATAAGGGGCATACATGGATCCCTGAGACACAAACGTTAACTTCTGGAATAGTTTTGCTAACGTGTCTGTATCCCTATCTACCCATTAAAAAAATATCAAACTAATTAATTCATTAGTGTAAGAAGACAAATGAAATTGTGTCCCATCATATTTGGAACAGCGGCACACTCCTTTTCTACTGCACTCGCAATGCTTGAAAAACTTGTTAGGGTGAAGCTGTCTCAACTTCCCCAAGTACTATTACTGGAGCTGTTAAATCTACAGTCACAGTGGCGCTTGGCTTTAGTCACAGGGATCTGTACTCACCCCCGTAGAAATACATATATGTCATCGGTGTATATGGTGCTTTACATAACTAAAGGGGGCTTCCATCCAGAGAGGCCTGCAATTTAAATTTTGACAGAAGAAGAGGAGAAGGGAGGAAATATGGATAATGTTTCAGTCTCCTCTTGAGCATCTCCAGACTCCTTCAATAATTCAGCAACGGGGCATGCATGTAGCAGGCATTACAGGTAGCCAGCCTACATACATTTATACATGTTGTGTGTGAGAGTGAAAGAATTTGGACCAGGTAAGTTTGGTTATTAACTCCCCCCACCCCTGTGGTTTTGGCTAACTGGGTGGAAAAGGAGAGGTGCAAGTAAACAACACAGAAAAACCTCCTTGTTTATCTATGCCCCTATCCTAGCAACATGTGACATTCTGAGCATATGTTCCTCTTATCAGTTACAGCAATTTATCCAGCAGATGCATGGCAGCTGGATCATGAAACCTCCTTACTGGCATCTATTTGGACTTTATCTGGGCTCAGCAGCCTTTGCCAACGCAGGGAAAGGTTATGTAAGTTCAGCAGAAAACAAACTGGCCATTGCGTTCCAAGTTATTTACATAAATGGATTTCGAAACCGCCATAAGTAAGATTCCATGAAGTTTGTCAAGGCTGAGCAGGAATCAGCTGAATGCTCCAGAGAGAGTTGCCTATCAGGCCCTTCCTTTTCTAAACGGTTCTAACTGCTTTTGTTAAATTTCTAGATTCTTTTTTAAAAGATTCACTATTATAACAAAGCTTTTTTAAAGGCTCCAGCAGCATAAGTAATCTTTAGTGTGGCTTACTGTGTTTATACACTGAATTGGTGAATGAGTAGAAGGCTCTTGAGAGTCCCATGGACTGCAAGAAGATCAAACCTATCCATTCTCAAAGAAATCAGCCCTGAGTACTCACTAGAAGAACAGATCCTGAAGTTGAGGCTCCAGTACTTTGGCCACCTCATGAGAAGAGAAGAATCCCTAGAAAAGACCCTGATGCTGGGAAAGATGGAGGGCACAAGGAGAAGGGGACGACAGAAGATGAGATGGTTGGACAGTGTTCTTGAAGCTACTAACATGAGTTTGGCCAAACTGCGAGAGGCAGTGAAGGATAGGCGTGCCTGGCGTGCTCTGGTCCATGGGGTCACGAAGAGTCGGACACGACTGAACGACTGAACAACAACAACAAAAATGGATATTTAAGAACATAAGAAGAAATTGGTGGGTTCTGCCACGGAGGGGGAGAAAAACTGATTCTCATCTCTTTTATTCACATCATGCACACTTTCTTTTTTACACAGACTTCTACCATGTACCTTCTTATTCAGCTTTCTTTCCAAACACAAATGATCACCTTTGCTCCTGGGAAAGTTGCAGAGTAGCAGTTTGAAGAGATATGAGAGTCATCGCCAACTATCTAAAGGGCTGTCACATGGAGGATGGAGCAAGCTTGTTTTCTTCTGCTCTGGAGGCTATGACCCGAACCAATGGATTCAAGTTACAAGACGGGAGATTCCGTCAGTAAGAGTTGTTCGACATTGGAACAGACTCCAATGAGAGGTGTTGGACTCTCCTTCCTTGGAGGTTTTTAAGCACAGGTTGGATGGTCATCTGTCATGGATGATCTAGCCAGTGGTTTGTTTGTTTTTTTCCATTTCATTTTTAAGGTGCTGGTACTCACCATAAAGTTGATACGTTAGATGCCACACTTTTAACATTTGGAAAAACAAAACAAGTGCCGGTACTGTGTGCCCTTGAGTACACCCAGAAAAAAGAACTGGATGATCTAGCTGAGATTCCTGCATTGCAGGGGTTTGGACTAGATCAGGGGTCAGCAACCTTTTTCAGCAGGGGGCCGATCCACTGTCCCTCAGACCATGTGGTGGGCCGGACTATATTTTTTGGGAGGAAATGAACGTATTCCTATGCCCCACAAATAACCCAGAGATGCATTTTAAATAAAAGCTCACATTCTACTCATGTGAAAACATGCTGATTCCCAGACCGTCTGTGGGCTGGATTGAGAAGGCCCACAGGCCTTAGGTTGCCTACCCCTGGACTAGGTGGTGCTTGGGGGTCCCTTCCAACTGCACTGGAGCAGTAGTTTCACCACTGAAGCCCTGCTGGCACATGTGGAGTTTAGAGTGCAGTGGCTGTTAATGGAATGGGGAGGGCAGTAAGGTTTGATGCAGTTGAGGGCAGTTGATGGAATGGGGAGAGCAGTAAGGTTTATTGTGATTTTTCATTACCCCAGCTCCAAGCTGTCATAGCAGAAGGGCCTGATCTGTGGGGGATTGGATCCAGCAGATCCAAATCTTCTGGCACCCTGTCCCCAGCCTACCCACAACCCCCTGTTCTGAGCTTCTCTGATTGCTACTTCTGCTAGAAGACCCACCCCCAGGTGTAGCAGGCCCACCCAACTACTGACACTCCTCTATGCCAATACAGGCCAGAGGAGAGGCAACTGCAAGCAATCCCATGCCCTCCCCATTCCATCAACAGACACTGTACTCTAAACTCCACTGTTCTCAACACAGATTACTTCTAGGCACGCATGTGCAATCCTACGCATGCTTACTCAACAGTGAGAGAATTTGATGCTGTATCTGGAATAGTCTGTTATTTGTTGTTGTTCAGTCGTTCAGTCGTGTCCGACTCTTCGTGACCCCATGGACCAGAGCACGCCAGGCACGCCTATCCTTCACTTCCTCCCGCAGTTTGGCCAAACTCATGTTAGTAGCTTCGAGAATACTGTCCAACCATCTCATCCTTTGTCGTCCCCTTCTCCTTGTGCCCTCCATCTTTCCCAACATCAGGGTCTTTTCCAGGGAGTCTTCTCTTCTCATGAGGTGGCCAAAGTACTGGAGCCTCAACTTCAGGATCTGTCCTTCTAGTGAGCACTCAGGGCCGATTTCCTTGAGAATGGATAGGTTTGATCTTCTTGCAGTCCATGGGACTCTCAAGAGTCTCCTCCAGCACCATAATTCAAAAGCATCAATTCTTCGGCGATCAGCCTTCTTGATGGTCCAGCTCTCACTTCCGTACATTACTACTGGGAAAACCATAGCTTTAACAATACGGACCTTTGTTGGCAAGGTGATGTCTTTGCTTTTTAAGATGCTGTCTAGGTTTGTCATTGCTTTTCTCCCAAGAAGCAGGCGTCTTCTAATTTCGTGACTGCTGTCACCATCTGCAGTGATCATGGAACCCAAGTCTGTTATTACATATTCTAAAAGATACCTGCCAGATCAGTTGTTTAGCGTGTGGTGCCGATAACGCCAAGGTCACGTGTTTTGATTCCCGTACAGGACAGCTGCATATTTCTGCACTTTGGCCTGGTTATTCCCTTCCAACTCTACAATTCTATGTTTCTATGAACTATTTTCTGCAGTCAGTTTTCAATTGTAGAATAAAATGGGGTTCTCATCATAAGAATGATCTGAAACGCCATCTGCTGAACAAGAAAAGAACTACCAATCGGTTTCAAAATTCTGCGAATGCAGAACTGAAAGGCATTTCCTAAAAGCACATGTGGCAGGAAAATTTAAATATAAATCAATATAGGTGGCACCAAGAACATCAATATGAACAAGCTGCTATTTAAAATTAATTTTGCACTGAAGTAATGACTTGTTCATTGGGGTGCTATGTTTGTTTGTTGTTGTTTTTTGTCTAGGAGTATCCCCAAACTATGAAACCATTCCTTCAGAGGCAGTATAACTCCGAACATGTCAGTGGGAAAACTTCTGCACATGAGAATCACCCACCCACAGGCCTCCCCCCCTCTCTCACACACAGCCTTCTTTCCCCAAGCCATTCATGTCCAATATTTACAATTCCCTCCTATACATGCCTAATTGGAAGTAAGCCCCATTAAGTTCAATGATTCTTACTTCCAGATGTGGGTTTAGGACTGCAGCCTTAAGACTATGAGTCTTGCATAAACAGTGCAAATGTTGGTTCTGCTGAAATTGCTGTACACTGCTCTGAGTTCAGTGGTATAAATAGAATAAACACTTAAATTGGGGGAGAATCCACAATGAGTAATGTTCACATATTGGAGCCATTAGAAACATGTGAGAACTACATTTCCTGTTTTGCTCTTGCTCAAAGAGTTGCTCTTGCCAAAGGTGTGCAAAACTTGTTAGTGGTTAAGGTGCCATGGGACTCTGATGATTTTCCTGTTTCTGTTTTTTCCCCCCTTTCTTTTAGTCAGATCAGCTTTAAAGACAGGTCAAACTTCAGTAAACATTTCTCTAAACAAGTTTTAGTATTACGAAAAGCCAACTAAAACAAAGCAAGGACTTTAAAAATAAATAAATGACAGCTTTCAACAAATAGCCTGTTTTCTCGACCACCCAAACTATATAGAACCAAACTATATAGAAAGTGCAAGATCTATGGCTTGATCCCTCTACAACTTTCTGTTGGGGTATCCGATCTGAAGTCTCCCTTATCATGTTTAGTGTGCCCATAAAAAGCAGTTTGCAGAAAGTGCATGAGAAAAGGAGAGAGGAAAATGTTATTGTACAGTAGCTTGTCTTTCTAAAAATAAAAATAAAAAGATGTCTTCATTTGCAACTCAGTAGCAGTAGAACTTGGCAGTAGCAGAGAATTAAAAACATCAAGCAAAACATTTGTAAACGTACATGAAAGCAGCTATCCTTTACAGTATTCATTATCTTGCTGAGTGCTGTGTCTTGTTTCACTTTTTCTTTAAAAAAACAAAACAAAACCAAAAAACCATCATTCAGTTTAAGTGGCTCTCAGTGTGGGTTGCAACCAGTTAAAATGCATTTAAAATGCAGTAAAACATTAAAATCGCCGATCGGAACAGAAAAAATAAACCTCAGCAGCAACATTTGTCAGTCAGCCAAATGACTTACTGAAGAGGGACATGTTAACCAATTTTATAAACGAATTCTGAGCTCTGTCTGGCAAGGCACCATAACATAAAAGCCCATTTTCTCACCATGAAGCAGAGCCTCACCCAAAGACCCCAAGTGGTGCTCAGGTGGAAGAGCACATTAGAAAACCAGCACATTTAGCAGTGAAACAAGCCCCCAACATTGTTACATTTTTTTAATGTTCATTGAAAACTTTTTGTTTTCTCCTCACTCTTCCCAAATTATTCTATTTTACCGCCACAGTTTTATTTCTTGCTGGGTTTTGTGTTTTATATTTTATATCTGAGTACTGCTTGGGTACTCCTTGAATATAGAGTGGTTTATAAATTCTGATCAAACAAAATAAAATAAATGCAAGTCCCTTCTCCCCAGCAGGTGAAAAAGGCCTTTTTATTAAGGCAGGTGTGTATTTTATTCGCCAAGGTCTCTTTCTTTTCGTTGGTTTTATCTGGCTGCTTTTTATTGACTTGGCTTTTATATTGCCTCTTTTGATATAGCAATATATTTTACACTGGTAACAAAGAGTTGCTTAGTGTTGCTTTGGCTACTACCGTATATGATCAACTTCTGGTATTTATTTTATTATTATTAGCCAACTTGAACATGTTCTTGCAGAACAGCAGGGTCCAAATGTGAAGAATTAAATGTACCATGGCGGCCTAATTTTTGCCACACAGGAGGGTCAGTCAAGGCAGCCATCTTGAAACATGGCCTAATTTTTGCCACACGAGGGTCATTCAAGGCAGCCATATTGAAACATGAGAATCAAGTATCATTCAGGGTTATTCCCAAAGTGCCGGAAATCAGAAGGTGGTCTTAGGCTAGCCACTTCTTCTCTCCATTAGAAATATGACAAAAGAATTTGTTATCAGGGATGGAGAATCTGTGGTCTTCAACTCCCATCAGCCTCTATCAGCATGGCCACTGATCAGGGATAATGGGAATTGCAATCCAGCAACATCTATGGTTCCCTACTCTACAAGCATATGAAGCACTTTGGTTAGTCCAAAGCAGAGATGGGAAACCTGCACACCTTCAGATGTTGCTGGATTAAAGCTCCTGTCGCCCCCTGGCCACTGGCTTTGCTGGCTTCAGCCGACAGGAAGGGCCACAGGTTCTCCCTGCTGCTCTATAGCACAATGTAAACGTTAATGCTGAAAAAGATGGAATACAAATATAGCATGCAATAAAATAATCATAATAAAGGAATGCATGTGCACTGAATAGACTACAGACCTCTAGCAGTTAGAAAGTGCTCTGAAACCATCAAAATGCAACCCACTTTTTTTATTCTTTTGATGGCTTTTTATTAGCTTTGCTTTATGAAATAATTTATTTCTGAAAATAAATACATAACAACAAAAACCACCTAATGCCAGTGCAAGCATTTATTTATTTCTGAAAATAATTTATTTATCTATTTCTGAAAATAATTTATTTATTTCATAATTTATTTCTGAAAATAAATACGTAACAACAAAAACCACCTAATGCCAGTGTTGAAACTTGTATATTGCCCTTCATCTGAGGATCACAGGGCAGTTCACAACATAAAAAGACAAAATGCAGTGAAACATTAACATAACAAACGAAAAACAAACCAATAACCCCCCTCTCACACCAGCACATTTAAAAGGCCATAGAATGTTTAATCAGCCAAAGGCATGGTTATTGAGAAACGCTTTCGCCTGGTGCCTAAAAATGAAGGCCTCCCTGGGGAGAGTATTCCACAAACAGGGAGACACCACAGGAAAAAGGCTCTTTCTTGTGTTGCCACCATCCAGACCTCTAATGGAGGAGGCACATGAAGAAGGGCCTCAAATGATGATAGCAGGGTCTGGATCAGTTCATAGGTGAAGAGACGGTCCTTCAGGTATTGTGACTTTATAGGCCAAAACCAGCACTTTGAATTGGGCCCAGAAACTAATTGGCAGCCAGTGCAGGATTGGTGCAATACAATCAAACCGTCTTGCCTTAGTCACTGAATCCTGCACCAGCTCGAGTTTTCAATATATCTTCAGAGGCAGCCCCACATGTAATGTGTTGCAGTAATCAATCCATCTAACCTAGAGGTTCCCAGAGCGACAACAAAAGTTAGGCTATCCCTGTCCGGATAGGGCAGGGGTCTGCAACCTTTAAGACACAAAGAGCCACTTGGACCCGTTTCCAAAGGGGAAAAAAAACAACTGGGAGCCGCAAAACCATTGCGACATTTAAAACAAATATAACGCTGCATATATTGTTTCTTACCTTAATGCAATAATAATAAATAACGTATAGGAGCCAATGCAAAGTATAATTAGTAAAAACAACAAGAATAAGTTATTACTTTTTTGCATTGACTCAGGGGCGTACCCAGGATCAAAACTGGGGGGGGGGGGGCAAGCCATGGTCGTTCAGGTTGTGACATTTCAGCACGGAAAGGCGAATGAAACCAAAATTTTAGGGAAATTATATATAATTATAGCAGTGCTTTATTACAGTAGTTATTACAATTATTTGCTTGGTTTTTTAAAAATTTTATTCTAGTTACATGTCTTATACCAGGGGTGGCCAACTCCCAAGAAACTGTGATCTACTTTCAGCAGTGATCTACCCCCATTTTTGGGGGTTCAGCTCAAAGTTGTTTTTGGGGGGGTGTGGTGGGTGGGAGAGAGGGCTTCCCCCTCTAAGATAGGTTGGCAAGCGAACTAATAAAGAAAGAAAAAGGGGGGGTTGGAATGGAAAAGTGGGATGGAAAAATATAAATTGGGGGTGGGGTGGGGTGAGGAGAATATCTATTAAAAATATGTAGTAGTTTAAAAATAAAAATAAAGGGGGGAAATCTTTTTCTTCTTTTTCCTTTTTTTGAAAACAAAAACAAAAGGGGAAGAGAAAAGAAAAAGGGGGGATAGAGGGAGAAAAGGGTAATAATAAAAATTCAAATAGAGTGGCTGCAGCAGCTGTGGGGGGTGTTTGTTTGTTTTTCGTTTGTTTGTTTGTTTTAAAAATGGGATTTCTCCCCTTGGATTAAAAAAGGAGGGGAGGAAGAAAAAGAGAGGGGGGTGGGAGAGCAAGGCAAAAAGCCAAAAAGCAAAAAACAGGTTTGGGGGGGGAATCACGGCAGGCACTGCAGCGCGCCGGCCTCGGGGCCCCGGGGCCCTGAGCCGCCTTTGGGACCGTCTTGAGCATGTACACCGGCCGCAGCAAGCGCTGGCGAAGCACCGGTTGGCGGAGGTTTCAGAAGCAGCCCGGACGTTTTCGCCGCCGCCGCCCCAAAGCAGCTCTACTTCATCCTGTTGGCGACCATCACCGCCCTTCCGTCACGGCGACGCCTGGCCCGCCTGCTCCGCCCTCCACGCGGCCGCTTTGAAAAGGATTCTGCCCGACAGGGGCCGCTCAGAACAGGGGCCGCTCCAATCGCCGCCGCCACCTCCCGCCGCCTTTATTATCCCGACTCTTTTCTCTCTCTCTCTCTCGATAACTCACAAAGCCCAGCTCCTTCTTCTCCCCGCCCTAACGCCACCCTCATTGGCATGTTCCCCTCAAACAGGAACAGGCATCCCGGCGGCTCATTGGCCGGACGAAGCATCGCTCTCCCGTGCCCGCCTCCCGCCTTCATCCTCAGTGGCTACCTCGGCGGTAAGGCCCCGGCTCCGAGCCTATGCGCCAAGGCGGGCGATCTGTCCTGCCAATCGGCACGCCAAGGTGGTAAAAGCTCAGCCCTCCCCACACGCTTATTGGTGTGAAGAAGTCGCTTCCTCTCTCTGGGAGTGGTCAAGGTGGACATCAATCTTGGGTATGTCCTCGGGAACCCCGAGAGGGCTGAGAAAGACCGCCCAGCTGTTCAACGTTGATGCGGATTATTCATGGTTTTTTTGGCCCCCTTTTCCCCCTGATAACCATTTAATTATTATTGAAAGGGCATTGAAAGGGGGCATGCCGGAGCCGCGGGAGACCTGTCAGAGAGCCGCATGCGGCTCCGGAGCCGCAGGTTGCTGACCCCCGGGATAGGGGTACATCTGGGCCACCAGCCCAAAGTGATGAAAGGCATTCCGTGCCACTGAGTGCGTCTGAGCCTCAAGCAACAGCAAAGGAACCAGGAGTAGCCCCAAGCTATGTTATGTACCCGCTCTGATGGAGGGATATCGAAATTATTTCTGTGTTCACTGTGGAGTCTCACAGGAAATACACACACGTTTCAGTGTATCTGAAGAAGTGTGCATGCACACGAAATCTCATACCAAGAACAAACTTAGTTGGTCTCTAAGGTGCTACTGGAAGGAATTTTTTATTTTATTTTGTTTTAGGAAATACACTGCTGTTGCTGAACTTCCTTCTTACCAGAAGGTGGCACTCTTGTATCAAGCAATTACAGAACAGCTCAACAATCTAAAATACTAATAAAAAGCAGCTATTGATGGGGCATACCCTCCTTTTAATTAAGAGAGAAAGGTATCTGTATTCCATACACAGCTCATGGTTCAAGGTCAAGGTCAAAAGTGTGTAAAAACTTCCATACAAAGGCTTCTTTCAGAGTGCAGCATGCTGCCGTAAATGAACAGGCAGACAATCCACTCGTTCATGTTATAAAATTCATGGCAGAGATATAAACTTAATCCAATGGTTATTTGTAAGCAGGCCCCACCACATTCAGTTGGGCTTTCTCACAAGTAAATGGTGTGCAACCTTAAGTTATTTGTTTGCACATCAGTATACTTGTGTATTAATAATAATAATTTATTATTTGTACCCCGCCCATCTGACTGGCTTACACCAGCTGCTCTGGGTGGCTTCCAGCATATATACAAACACTGTGAAACATTAAACTTTAAAAAGCTTCCCTTTGCAGGGCTGCCTTCTGATGTCTCCTAAAAGATACGCCTCCCATCTGATGGGAGGGCATTGCACAGGGTGGGTGCAACTACCAAGAAGGCCCTTTGCAGTTGGAAGGGACCATCTGCAATGCAGGAATATTCAGCTGCCCCATATGGGTATCAAACCTGAAACCTTGGTGTTATCAGCACCACGCTGTAACCAGCTCAGCTATGCATTATGCTATGATTTATGTACAGTGGAACCTCAGAAGCCAAATGCCTTTGAACTTGAATGTTTCGGCTCCCGAACGATCAAAAACCGGAAGCGATTGTCTGGTTTCAAATTTTCGGAAGCCAAACGTCTGGCGCGGCTTCTGTTTGGCTGCGGGACACTCCTGCAGCCAATTGGAAGCCGCACCTTGGTTTTCGAACTGTTCCGGGAGTCAAACAGACTCCTGGAACGGATTAATTTGAAAACCAAGGTACAACTGTATTTCTTAGCTTTAGAGGTCTACATAGCAGATGCACATTGGCTACTGTTCCAAAGTGAGCAGCTGTTTTAGCCTTTTGCAGCAAAACCAACCAAGAGTCTTGTGGCACTTTAAAGGTTAATACATTTCTTACTGTCAATGTAAAAAACCTGGAGAGTTGGGATCTCAATAATAAACCAGATTAATAAATCCAGGGCCTCTGCATTCCTGCAAATGATTGGAAAATACTCTCATAGAAGCAAGAGAAGCTTCTTTGCTTGCCTAAATTAGTCATCTTGGTCTAACTATCCTGTGTCCATGGTCTACAGCAGTGTTTTTCAACCACTGAGATGTTGCCTGGTGTGCCGTGGGAAAAATTAAAAAATTCAAGAGAATTACTTTATATATAGTCAATATAGGCACAGAGTTAAATTTTTTAACATTTTCTAATGGTGGTGTGCCTCGTGATTTTTTTCATGAAACAAGTGTGCCTTTGCCCAAAAAAGGTTGAAAAACACTGGTCTACAGTTGCTTGATCCCAAGCATTATGACATCTGACCCAAATCCTTGACTCCTCCCACCCTTTCATCTTTCCATGTTGCAATAACAAAGTAGCCAAGAGCTTTATTAAAAGTTGCATTCAGAATGTGTCTTAGTTTCAACATATCACTGCCATGTTCTTTTCTGGAATCTGTTTTTCAGAGAGTGGGCGTTTTACACTTAGGTATTTCCACACCAGGGCTGTCTTTACCTGGGGGTTTTCAAGGGGTATGGGGTACCCAGGCACCGAATTCTGGGGGGGGGGCACCAGGCGCCCACCGCTGAAGCCGCCTAAGCTCTTAACTACTATCTACCTGTTATGAAATAATAAATAATTTTGATCAAGCTAGAAAAACAAAATACATATATACCTACATATATACCTAGGTATTACCAAAATGTATACCTACTGTTTCACTAAAGGACTTTTGACTTTGTGCGCTCATTTACCAAAGACACGCCGTGCCAGCAGCGGTGCTTGTCATTCACAACGGTGGCGCTAAATGAGCTAATAAAAAAGTAATAAAAAGGTTTCTTTTTCCTCCCTTCTTTTGTAAACAAGAGATAAGGCGTAAGCGTGGTGTCTGACATAAGCATAATAAAAGTTAATTTGGGGTCTAAACTAAATTTGGAGGCACTGGGCGGATCTTTACACCCCGTCGTCGCACATGCTAAAGACTCCTCTGCCCTTTATCCCACATTAGCAGCACTCAGAAGTGCCTCTTTGGAGGCAAAGTCATCTTGAAGGTGCCTTCAACACCTGAGGCTTAAAGCACCTTTTTCTTAGCTCAGGAAGGCCTGTGCATTCATTCTGTGCCCTTCCTACTTTAAAAACATTCCCAAGTGGCCCAAGAAAGGAAACTCAAAGGCCTTCTTCCCTGTTGAAATCACAGGTCGGCAGCGTCAGCAAAGGAAACATCCTGAACTGTGGGACATTGAGAGGAGCGCGTTCAGTTGTCACTGCATTCTACCTGTGCAGATTTTGCAACTGAGCAAACACCTGGAACACCTAAGTCTGTCTTGTGGAAACTGAGCGGTCTGCCTGCCGCTGATGTTTGATTTCCCCCACCACCCCAGTTCACTGAGCTTGTGCAGAGGGTGGCTGTTGCAATTCAAAGTACGCTCCCTCGGAAGAGAGAAAACTCCACAAATCGTCCCCCCCAGCAAACCATGTTTTGCAATTACAGGTAGGTAGCCGTGTTGGTCTGCCACCATAGTCAAAACAAAATAAAATAAAAAATTCCTTCCAGTAGCACCTTAGAGACCAACTAAGTTTGTTCTTGGTTCCAGTTACAGGTTGGTAGCCGTGTTGGTCTGCCATAGTCGAAACAAAATAGGAAATTCTTTCCAGTAGCACCTTAGAGACCAACTGAGTTTGTTCTTGGTATGAGCTTTCGTGTGCATGCACACTTCTTCAGATACATGTTTTGCAAGTTATGCGTCGTCCGCGCGGGGAATTGGGGGTCGGAATAAACACGTGTCGGGCTTAAAGCAGGCGGCCAACACCCTCTTTACCTTTGCATGGCGGGAGCGGGACATGATGGCGGGACACGCGGTTTCTCGTCGCGCAGCAGAATCGCTCCAAGTTCTCCCCGCTCGTCGTCGCGGCTCCTCGGTTTGTCCGCCCCTCTCTCTCCGGCCGTCTTTCTTCTCGCGCGCTCCTCCCTCCGATGACGCCACAGGCCCCGCCCGTCGTGCTCCGCGCGAGATTTACATACGGGCCGCCCAGCTCGCCTTTCCGCGGCGGGCCCCGCCCCCGGAGCCGCCGATTGGTGCGGCTCCCCGCAGCTCATTTGCATGCCTCCTGCAACTCGGTGCGCCCAGCCGGGCAGCACCAGAGAAGTTTCGCTCAAAGCTTCTGCAAGTGTCTGAGACGGGGCGGGGGACGCGCGGCGGCAGCAGCAACAGCAGCAGCAGCTCCCAGGGCTGCCTCTTCCAATCTCCCTTTCTTCTTCGCCTTCTGGAGGAGTCCCGGTGTGACACCGGATCTCCGTCTGGGAAAGGGCTGGCCTGCCCTCCTGAGCCGCCCCGGAGGCTTCTCTCTGCAACGCTGAAGGGCGCCCCGTTGGGAACGGCGATGCCCTCTTGGAGCTTCTGAAAAGAGCGCTCTCTCTCTCTCTCTGCCTGATCCCCTCTTCTTCTTCTTTTTTCCTCCTCCTGGCCCCAGTATTTTCCATCCTTGCTCGAGGCGGAAAATAAATGATCTCACCCCTCGCCGTGGAATGGAGACAGCTGGCACCCAGCAGAACCTGAAGGAGCCCCAGGAGCTTGAGTGCAAACGGGACTCCTCTCCGGGAGCCTAAGGACCAGCGGGGCCGGCCAGCTTCTCGCCTCGGGCTTCTTTTGGAAGCAGCCCCGGATCTAGTGAATTGGGATCGCTTGCGGTCCTGCGCTTGCTGCTGCTTTTCTTTTCCCCCCTTGGCGTGGCGCAAGATCGCAGGTTAATTTCCTATGGCTGGGATATACAGCTCCACTCTGAAGACCCTGGAAGACTTGACCCTGGACTCCGGGTATGGGGCTGGGGACTCCTGCCGCTCGCTCAGCCTCTCCTCTTGCAAGTCCAACTCGCAAGCCTTCGCGTCGTCTCAGCCCAGGGGCAACTGGTGGTACTACTCGGGCTCCATGAACAGTCGCAACAACAGCTGGGACACCGTCAACACCGTCCTGCCCGAGGACCCCGAAGTGGCGGACATCTTCTCCAGATGCGCCAAGCTGCCCGACCTGGAGGAATTCCCTTGGACGGAGGAGGACATTGGGAAGATACTCAGGAAAGGGAAAGCAGGAGGAGGGACCAAGAGGGACTTCACCCAAGAAGCGGTGCGGAGGCTGTCCGTGTTACTGCGGAGACCCTTGATCCGGATCTCCAGGGAGGCGCAGCGCCTGAGCGTGATGCACTCCAAGTGCACGCGCTTCGAGATCCAAAGCGCCATCAAACTGATCCAGAGCTGGTCGTTGTCCGAGAGCTGCGTCCTGGCCACCGTCAAGGCGCTCTCGCTCTACAGCATGAGCGCCGGCGACGGGCTGAGGAAGGGCAAGTCGGCCAGGTGCGGCCTCACCTTTTCCGTGGGGAGGTTCTTCAGGTGGATGGTGGATACCAGGATCTCGGTGAGGATCCACGAGTACGCGGCCATCTCTTTGACGTCCTGCATGGAGAACCTGGTGGAGGAGATCAAAGCCAGAGTAGTGGCCAGCCAGAGCCCCGACGGAGGCGGAGGGGGGAGTGAGATCTCTGCAGAAGTTCTGGAGATGGTCATCAACAATGATGCGGAGCTTTGGGGAGTGCTGCAGCCCTTTGAGCACCTGATCTGCGGGAAGAATGCGAATGGTAAGGAGCAGAGCTGTCAATCTAACAAATCCAGTGGACCCGATCCGTACTTTTGTGCCTGTCTTCTTACATTTATGCTGCTTCGTTTCATGGTTGGTTTTTGTGTTCAGATTGTGTTCAAAACTTTTATTTCAGTAAGACTTCTAAAGAGTCTGCTTCTTTCCAATGGGCAGAATATGAGTTTGCTTGCGATCTTATGAAGTCGGCTTCGCCTTCGAGGGCAAAGGCTGTAGCTCAGTGGTGCAGCATCTGTTTTGTATGGAGAAGGTCCTAGGTTCCACCCTGGCATCTCCAGGCAGGGCTGGGGAACAGCGACTGCTAGATCATTATGCATGCCACTGAGCTAAATGGACCAATAGTCTGATTTTGTATAAGGCAGCTTTCTACATTCACTGTATTTAGTGGTACTTTCACAGGATTGCAAGTTAAATAAATAGTATAAACAAACTAGATTATATAATTGTAGAGTTGGAAGAGACCACAAGGTCCAACCCCCCTGCAATGCAGGAATCTTTTGCCCAACATAGGGCTTGAACCCTTAACCCTGAGATCAAGAGTGTCATGTTCTACTGACTGAGCTATATGGGTGTTCAAACAATGCCAGGGTTGTTGTGCAGAAGGTTAGATTGCCAACCGTAACTAGCCTAATGTACCAAGGTAAAAGCGGCATTCGCTGCTCCACCCACCTTTTCTTCAGTCCCCACCTCCACTGGCATGTGGCCTCAAGAAGGATGCTCAGAAGGAAATGCAGCCTTCAGGCAATACCGGTAAATGGTTCCTCACTCCTGTCTTTTTTGATTACATACATATCTTAAGTGCCATGCAAGATAACCAGCAATATACAGCTCCATCACTCCAGCCTCCCCCCCCATATCTATGAATATCTTTGAGAACATTTAAAGTAACATAGTTGAAGAAGCAGTCTCAGGAATCCGTGTGAGGTGGAAACAGAAGCAATGTATGGATGCCTGACTCCACCATGGCATCTTTGGAGGTGTCCCACATCAGTTTCACCATAGCAGCAAGTCCAGCTAAAGTTCATCAATTTCACTTCCCTGCTCTTGATTGCACAAGTGAGATTGATAAACTCCTCTAGGGCAGGAAACAGAGCTGTATGCGGAAGTATAGCAACTCATTTTAAGGGCATGTTGCCACAGCTACCTCAGCCACAACTGGTGGCTGTGGGAAAACGCTCCACCCATGGACAAATCCCATCTGCATCAGCCTGTGGCCATATGCATGGCATAGGCAAACTCTAAATTTAGTTTGGGCATGCCATGGAAAAGTAGTTAAGGGACTTGCTGGGTCAAAGAAAAGTCCAGCATCCCATTCTCACAGTGGCAACCAGATGTCATGACTAGGAGTCAATGGTAGCCTTATCTGTCATGAACTTGTCTAACCACCTTATAAAGCCAACCAGGTTGGTGGCTGTCACTACATCTTAAGGGAGTAAATTCCATACTTTAACTGGCCACTGTGTGATGGTCCTTCCTTTTGTATGCCATGAATTTAATTGAATGACCACAGGATCTAATATTGTGAGAGAAGGAGAACTGTGTGGATACTGTTATTTTAAAAAATGTTATAAAAAGGTAAAGGATGCCTAGACGGTTAAGTCCAGTCGAATTCGACTACGGGGTACAGTGCTCATCTCTGCCTTCAGGCTGAGGGAGCTGGTGTTTGTCTGCAGACAGCTTTTCTGGGTCATGTGGCGAAACTACTTCTGGCGCAATGGGACCCTGTGATGGAACCAGGGTGGCACTGTGGTCTAAACCACCGAGCCTCTTGGGCTTGCTGATCGTAAGGTTGGCAGTTCGAATCTGCATGACAGAGTGAGCTCCCGTTGCTCTGTCCCAGCTCCTGCCAACCTAGCAGTTCGAAAGCATACCAGCACAAATAAATAGGTACCGCTGAGGCAGGAAGATAAACTGATAATGTTATACTACTCTATGTGCCTAAGATGCTGTCTGTGCAGCCAATATGTATAAACTGCGGTCAATTCACCAAACATCCCGGTGTCATACATTCTTCTGCTGGATGCATGACTACCGGTAAATGTGCAGTGTATGCGTACTTATTATAATGTGTTTCACTGGTCCTTTTTCAATGGTTATGTATTGCAAATATGCAAATACCACCTTTGATATTTGTGCTACCTAGACACAGTAAAATCTATTCCCATTCGCTATCCTTAGTGCCAGAAGTAAAACAGTAGGAAGTGCAAGGATATATTTTATATCTTAACTGTTTTGTGTCACTACTACTTTTGCAGCGCATTATAGAGAGAAACAGTAGAATAAATATGGTTATCTAAGCATGTTGCTGAATTAAAGAGTCCCTAGAGAGAAAGAGTTATCTCTGAAGAAGAAACTGAATGAACAGAGGCTTGCGTTACCTGGAAATATAAACAGATATGAAAGGAAATGGTTATAAATATTCAGAACATTTAAGTTGCCAGCTATGTAACATTCACAAGTTGCATCCAAGCATCAATTAGTAATGCAAGGGACTGGTTTCATTTGACAATGTTATATGCTTTTTTAAGATCATTTTGTCAAATTGTATTTATTGAGTTATAAATTCTGATTTCCCTGGGCCTACATGTGCATTTAATTCAGTTTCAGAAGTGTGCTTATTGTGTTAACGGGACTGGAATGCAAGACTCTGACTGTTCTAATAACCTTTACTTGCAATTTGCAAAACAAAATTGATTTTGTGGTCCTTGGATAGGAGAAGAGTTGAGACTGAATTTTCTTCTCTTTCTCTCTTTTTTCAACTAAGAATAAAGGTATGAGGAGGAAATGTCACCTTATTCCGAACACATTTGTTGTTCTGAGTTGATGTTGGATTACTCTCCAGAAGTTAATAAGCACACCCCAGAGTTACTGAGAATAGTGGATTGTCTGAATAGTCTCAATCTTCTTTTATGTTACTAACCACATGTCTGTCTGTCTATTACACTTGTATTCCACCTTTCCTCCAAGGAGCTGAAGGTTGTATACATAGTTTTCTTCCCCATTGTATCCTCACTACAACCTGTGAGGTAGGTTAAACTGAGTTAGTTACTGGCCCAAGCCATCTAGTGAATTTCAGGTCTGAGTGGGGATTTGAACCCTTGCCTTCCAGGTCCTAGTCCAGCATTCAAACCACTGCACCAGCCCATGGACTCTTGGGTTTTATTTGTGCAGAGACAACACACCACATGAGGCCACTGCTCTGTTTAAGTTTGAAGGCCGCATGGATGCCTTTAAGAAAACAAAAACAAAAATGTCAGGCGATCTGATCATTGTTTTCTATGACGTGTGAAGTCTAGGTCAAAAATACTACAACTTTGGAAGACTGTGTTGCCTGGGGCTATAAGAGATCAAAGTAGGCAGTCTTCCTTTCATGTTTGAATGCAGTTCACATTCTATTGCTTGTGTCACTGGTTTTTTAAATATCATCACTAGGATGCAGGCAATGATTATAGCAGAAGGTACTGTATAAACTTCTCTCTGATCCTCAGAGTATCTCTTCTTTGGAGCTAGCCCACCCTCTATGAATAACTAAGCTGGATGCCAGGGATGGGGGCATTTCTCAGCCTGAGGCCCATATTCACTTCTGTGCAACCTTTTGAAGGTCACATGTCAGTGACGGGCAGGGTCTGAAGCAAACGAGGGCAGAGCAATGAATGCCCGTTTCCCCTTTGTACAATGAGCTAGTATCTGCACACACTCACTCAGTCCTTCATCCAGGCAAGCAAGAATCATCAGAATTCAAAGACACATCCCAGCCAAGCAAAAACATTGAAGGAGCCTGTGAAATGAGAACAGGTGAGGGGTGTGGTTGGGGAAAGTCCCCCAAGGGTCAGACAGAGATGCCTGAAGGGCCACATGCCGGAGGCTCCCCATGCCTGCTGTATGCACTGCACTTTGGGCTAATTATCACTGCTGTGGATCAGTAGGGCAACCATCAATTAGTAACACACCTTGTGCACTTTGTTGTATCTCTCTACTTGGGATCTCACAGTAAGCACATTGTGCCTTTGTTCCTTCTCTTGCTTATCCACAGGCAAAACTGCATTCATTGCACTTGGAGAGGCAGGAACAGTTGTAACTTGGTGCAGTGTAGTTGCTGGAAGTGTGGATTTGTTCCTGGTTCGGCTCAGCCATTATCTCACTGGTTGCCTTAGGCATGCCCCTATCTCTCAACATCAGTCATCCTTTTCCATCTGCAGTATGGGGATAATAGTGTTGACCTACCGGTACCTTATAAAGTTGCAAGATTACTAAGCTAATGCATGTGAAACACCTTCAGCTGTCAGTAGTGTTTATATACTTCACGCTATATATTACAGTGTATTTAGCTTTAGCAGTTTCACTACAATAAGCTGAACATCTGGACAACGTGTTTTTCAGGGTTTCTTTAGGGTGCTTCTGGGCAGAGAAATTGTGTGTCAGGGTGATTATTCAGCAAACCTGAGTTCCTGTGCTGATTCCCTTAGTCCAAATGACAGCCTGAGGGATTAGTGGAGTCAGTATCACTAGCACTGTCGAAACTGGCAATGGTTAGACAAAACATCTGTGTAAACCTTTGCCCTTTCCTTCTGGAGACTGATCACACTTTTGCTTGGCACTTAGGTATGAAACAAGTAGTTTAGGAAGAGTCCACCTTAATGGGCTTAGTAGATGAGCCCTCTTTTTCTGGTACAATACTGATCCCATGGAAACCAAGGGCAAAACAGAGCTTTCTTCTATATGTTGCATACTCAAAACTCACAATGGCTTGGTTAATATGGTATTTTAAGCTGTAGTTAAACCAAACTATGGTTTACATGTAACTATGACTATGCTGGTGCATACTGATGACACCACAAGTCCTTTGTTCATCCCCGGTTCTTGCTGATGTGCTGCTGGGAGGTGTTATGTCTGAACCTGGACTTGTGGTTTGTTTGAGGGAAACAAACCACAAGAGATAAGCCAAGAACAGAACATGGGTACAGTTGTACATTCACTTTTAAACTATGGTTTAGTTTAACTATGTCTTGAAGTGACATGCAGACAAGTGCTTATGGCCCGGAAATATGCTGGTTACATAGAAAGTTGCAGGATTGTGAATAAGGCAAAGGCTGGAATATTTTCTGTGAAGTGTGTGTTTCTATATTGTCATCAACATCTCATGAGTCAATTTTATTAATTGCTGAATGGACTGAGTTATTTGTGTATATATGCAAATATTTCAGGATAACTTTCTACAATAATGTGGAGGAGGCCAATTACGTCTGTTAATTAATCACATCCATATTCTCTTTCTGGAAGCAATTTTTGCCATGTTCAAACACTTTGTAAAAAGGGAGTCTCTCTCTCTCTCTCTCTGTGTGTGTGTGTGTGTGTGTGTGTGTACAATTAGAAACAGCACATTTGTCAGTCCTAATGAAAAAAATATGCTATGCCACACAGATAAAAGGGAAGTCAGAACCTTAATATACAGAACATAAGTATCTAGTGAACACACAAAAATCAGTGTACAAAAGATTCTAGAGATAAACATACTCCATTTAACTCTTAGATGAATTAGTTAAATTGCTTTTCTCATAGAGATCAAAGTGGCTTATATTAATGTAAATGGTTAATTTTGTAATTGAACCTCCTTTTGAAAATCTTTATATGTGAAGCAAGATTCCATTCTAATTTTAGCTCTTCCATACACATGAATGAAGACATGGGTTGTATAAAGACTTATCTAGCAAATTTTATGAACAGCAGTTGATATACAGCACACATATTTTTTTTTCATTGAAACCTCTATTTTCTCCTTTTAAGAATTACATAGATAATGCTGATTGACCAAGCAGTGAAAATTCAATTGTATAGACCCCCCACATCACTCACCACTAGACACTGAAAGATGGCATTATGAATCTTGAGAAACATCATTATGATAAATAGAAGATAACAAAGCTGCATGGTGCCATTAAAGATATAGCCATTAGCATACACCAAATATTTTCTACCTTTTACGTCCACTGCTCCCTTGACCAACTACATTCTTTCTGCTGCACCCCTGCGGGGCTCAGGAACCCAGTTATGTCACCCCTTACCTGCAGAGTTGGTAGCCTCTCACCCTTTTTTGAACACCCTCCCTTGTGGAATGTTCCCTCAGCCTTCTCTCCTCTCCCCTCTCCTTGGGAGTCTTCTGGGCAGCCAGCTGCCTCTCCTAGTCTCTGACTTTCACTCCCCTGCCCCAAAGAGAGGTGCCTCCTCACACAGGGTCCTGGGACTTGTCTGTCCATCCCCAACAGCAAGGGCTGGCAAACTGGCTGGGCTTCCTCACCCACTTGCTTGCTTACTTCGAGGCCGCCTCAGCTCCTGGCAACCAGCACCCCCTGGCCAGCCCCAGAGGCACTTGGGGTAGCTTGTCACCAGGGCTGCTGCAACAAACAGCTGTGCAAGCCTTTGGGAAGAAAAGACAGGAGAGGGCATCAGATGAGGGAGGGAAGGAAAGACGAACAGAGGCCAGTGTTGCCCGCGACACCCCTGACCATCATTCAAGGCACCCCAGCGTGCCACAGCACAATGGTTGAAAACCACTGGTATACACATTTAAAAAGAAAACAGAGTGATTGTACATAGAGCAACGGTTCACTTAGGATGAATGCATGGACATGTAACCTCCTGGAGCAGAACTCGCAATCACTTTTCTCCCGGGCCCTTTTTGCTCCTGTGCCACCCTGAGCAAAGCCATGGTTTGGCTTAGCATGATGTATAAACCAGACCACAGTCTGATTAATTTGTTTGCATACTAATGGCCACCGATTATTGGTTAATGCATTTAGAAACCAGGTGAAGATGCTTGCTCAGTGGTTTTTGATTGAAAATGTTTCTTCAATGAGCACTGATGGTCACTAATGGAATACAACATGCACTTGAGAAGTGGCTGCAGAAGCAGCTGGGAGATAAAATGTGACCAGCAAAGAGACAATGTTCCGAGTCTTAGAAATGGTTGGAAAGAGCCTTGTGGGACTCAAGCTGCATGTTATTTGCTTTGGAAAAACTGATGCTGCTTCCCTGTGCTTGCCAGTTCTCCATACATAAATATGTGTATATTTGTAAATAAATGGATCACAAAGCTATTGTAAGTAGTACAATAAGGAAACAGAGCTTGTAAATAGCTTCCTTTGGAACTTAATCCAGCTGAGGTAAGTGGGGCAGCATGAACATACAATAATACTATTATAGATCTCATCTTGAAAGTGTGTAGCTAGTCAGCCAAACAAATACAGGCTCTTATTCTTAGAAGAGCTAAACTAGATTATGGCCTAAGTAAGTTTTTCAAGAATTAAAGCAGTCATCCAATAGGAATAATTTCACCAGAGTCTGCCCAATATGTTTTGCTCAGTGAAAAAGTATGTTTTTGTCACCCCCTGCCCCTCCAAATCAATGTGCATAGTACTCAAGGCACCTCTTCCTCCTCTCTGCCAGGAAAAATACAATACTAGTAAATTAAATAACTAAAACTTTGCTGCCCTTTCATGACACTCAAAATCAGCTTCTGAGGTGGCCACCTCACTTTGTCTAATGGTAAGGCCAACCATCATATTTCTTTTCCTCTCCAACATGAACATGCATCAAATCCCTGGTCTAGTTAGTTTTTGTGTCACCCCATAAAATATTGTTATGCCAGACCAATAACTTACCTACTGCAGTGAGGTTGGCTTAGAAAGCTACAACACCCCATCTACTTTGCATTTTTAGTATAAAGCAACCGAAGGCATTGGGACCCAATTCCCATAAAGTAAGAAAGCCCTTCGGTCTTCAGCTGGTGTGTCATGACTACAGTGGGGTCAGATTCCAACCTAAGGCGAGTCACACCATGATGCCACTACTGTTCTGCTTTTCTAAAAAAAGGAAGGAAGGAAGGAAGGAAGGAAGGAAGGAAGGAAGGAAGGAAGGAAGGAAAGAAATAAAGGAGAGGGAAAGGAGCAAAAAGACAAAGTTTACAGCTGAGGGGAAGGAGAAAATCCTATGTTACAAGTTGGCAGTAGCAGGTCCCATGTTAAAGGTAGACCCCATCTTCAACATTGTCAAGCAGTTGCTTAATTGTATGGGTGCACTGATTTTACTGATTTAATGAACTCATAACAGACAGGAACATGGATGGTGTATTTATAGCTCCTTAAATAATGAAGCACAAAGCTTCAGACCTGTGGAAAACATCCAAGCTATGTTTGATTAATGGCACGTCTCTTTATATTTATTTCCTTTCTCACCTTTGTAAGTTAAATACAGAGGAAAAGCTAGGGTGTATTTTAAATTGTGCTGGTAGGAATGGGCCATTATTATTTTGATGTTGCATTTCATTTTAATGGCAACACTGAAAATTGGTTTGTTCTTCAGTGTAAAGCCACAGTTCTAATTCTCTGTTGAGATTCATGTGCCGAACAGTGAAATTACCTTGTAATGTGTGTTATGTATTCAAACTGCTTTCTGGTTAGCTGAGCTGAACTAACTGAAGTGCTCATAGAGCATCTCATTAATTTTAATAAGCTATTATTGTCACTGCTACATTCTGTGGGATTCTATGCGCCAGGGGGAAATAGCTGCAAATGTGATCAATAAACTAGCAAGGTAGAAGAACATTACTCAGCTTATGGTTGCTAGAAGTGTCTGGATAGCAACATCATCATGATACAGAACTGTTCAAAAACTCTTTGGCCTGGTTCATCATGTATTACTCTGAATGTCTGGTTTTCAGCAATAAAATGAATCATATCAGTCAGCTGTTTGCTTGGAAGGACTGTCTATATGTTGACTATGCCAGGGCAGTCCCCACCCTCTTTGCAAAATGATGGGTTTCCCTGACAGGTACAGTCAGCCTGAATCATATGGGTAGCCCTTAATACAAAAACAGCCTAGCAACACAATTAGATTATCACACCCTCTGGCACTCCAATGGCAATCAGATTGCCAGCATAATGGGTTCTTCACACATGCAGGCCTGTCACTTGACTGTCACATCAAGCGATGACTTGATTGTGTGAACTGGCCATGATAAACGTAGCACCACAGATAAGAACACCGCTAAAACGCAATGCTTTTCAATGGAGTTGATCTTCACACTCGGCAAACATCCCTAATATGCTGGTTCACATGTTACACTGAAAGGCAGGTATACCGGTATTCTGTCTCCACTCATGTACAGGTGTTTTTGTGGAAAAGTGTACACTTGCTGATGTGTGCAGCTGAGCTCTTGTGTGCATAGGTTCATAGAGTGTACGCTCATAGTGAATAACTGCATGAGTGAACAGCTCAACTATAAATACAGGTGGTGCATTCACTGAATGTAATATGAACAATTATACAGCCTTCAAGTGTAGAAATATGAAGTGATGTGCATGTGTGAACAGGTCCCAATATTTCCCTCTTGTTAATGAGGCAGCACAGGAAAAAGCTAAGTTCTTATGCAGAGATTGCAGAGTATTTTACTATGTTAGGTACATAACAGCCTATTATGTAGAACTGACATATTACCTGTAGGTAGGGATGGAAAGCTGAGTCCGTTTTCTCAAGGGGGGGGGGGGTTCTACCAATCTTGAATTCAGTTTTCTGCATTTTGCGATTTATTTTCTTTGATCCTCATGAAAACTCACCAGGACTTTTGTGCCTGTTTCGCCTAATGCACATACACATGCAGTTTTGACTAATTTACACATTTTTGCAAGCAGATTCCCCATATATAATGCATTTTCATATGTACATATTCCCCTAATTTATCCATGTTTATATACATTGGTCGATTGGTGAATTACTTAGCAAAATCCACGTAAGCGTGAATTTTGAGAGATTGCTTTGTTTGGATTCACATAGTTTCAGAAAGTGTTGATCTTGTACATTTGGCTTTAAATGAGACTTGAATTTCTCCTCCATCCCTACTACAGGCATGTGTGGATTCCTGTCACAGATTTACTAGCTGTAATGTGATAAGGAACTGTCTTATATTTTGGTCACATGGCAAAGTGTTAGGAAGACATTCTGGGGTATCCAGTTATTTGTGATAATTTCTTAATCTTCTTAATCTTCTCAATTCTTAGAATCAGAATTGGTGGGGGGGGGGGAGGGAAAGTATATTACTGGAGCTCTAGTGTGTATAGGATGGGAGCTGAAAGAGATTGTGAAACCTGGTGCAATTATCTGTATATATGTGTCACAAGAAATGTGAGGTTGGTGATCAACCAGTTCCTGCAGTCAACAAGAATACTAGCTCAATAAAGCTACCTGCTGTCATTGCCTGATAGTAACTTGGAAAGAATAGCAAGAAAATGCTATAGATAAGCAAGCAAGCAGGTTAATATGTTAGTGATCCAGAGGTGTAGGAAGGTCAGATGGTACCCGGTATGGAAAAGTTCTTGTCACCCCCCCCATTGATCCCCCCCATTGATCCCCCCCTGCAAAAATGGGTTTACGTTGTTTCATATTTTCTTACAAAGGAATAATAACAAGTAATAATTTTAAAAAACACCATTTATTTATATCCCGCCCTCCCCGGCCGAAGTCGGGCTCAGGGTGGCTAACATCAGATACATAACATTGGTATAAAATCAAACAATAATTAAATTACCTCCTAAAAACATCTCAAAATCAAATTAAGGTCTAATTAGATGGCTTTCCACAGGGTTAGGGTTGGGAGCAGTAAGTGCTCCACTGAACTGAAATTTCAGCCTTCACGACATAGGAAAAAAGCCAAGTAAACAGCTATTTTGGTGGAGGAGGGTCAAGATGTTAACTGATATGCATGAAATTTCATATATAGCTATATAATCCCTAGTATAGTAAGATAAGACCTTTGGAGCAGGCATTTTTAAAAAAGTTTTTCTGAACCGCCCTAGTAGGGCAGTAATTGTTCCTTGATAATTTGTCACCCCCTCCATTATGGAAATTGGGGCGGTCCACCCCCTACGCCCCCCCTTGCTACGCCCCTGGTGATGCCCATGTTTCTGCTTTACACCTCTGAGTTACAAGCTCTGTTTTAAGTTATACTTTTTTCAAAAAAAAAAAAAAAGGACTTTGTGTTCTCACAGTAGTCGCAAAGGGAATAATTGTGCATGTCAGGAAACCTACACATGACTTGTTACAATTGGCAGCAGCCATGGAGTGGCTTAGATCTGGAACAGCACCAAGTTGCAGCAGGGCTGCACCAGGATACATTTGCCGAGCTATGTGGGTGGACTGCTTGCCTTTACAACAGCTGGCTTAGCACAGTGGCAAGTCCCTACTCTTTTACAAGCACTAAGATTTATGCAGGTTAGGTGCCATGAGAGATTCCTATTGCAAAGTTATTTCCTTCTGAAACTGAAGGTTGGTCTTTGGAAATCATGCAGTGCCGGATTTACGTATAGGCTAAACGAGCTATAGCTTAGGGCCCCACTCTCTTGGGAGAGAGCAAAAGAAAAGAAAAAACTGGATGTAAATTTCCAAAATATAACATAAAAAAACAAATAAAATAAAACCTACATACAGCAACAGTGTTTTGTGTTGTGTAGGCTCCTATGATTTAAGTAATGGGCCCTGCCTGCTAGCCTGCTTCCTAAAATATCACTGGTTTGCTCATTTCTATATACAGTCGTACCTTGTGTTACGTTCACTGCAGGTTATGAACGCGCCGAACCCGGAAGTACCAGAACGGGTTACTTCCGGGTTCAGCGGTTCACGCATGCGCAGACACGTCAAATGACGTCACGCGCATGTGCAGAATTGTAACCCGTGCATGCGCAGAAGCGGTGCTGTGGGTTGCGGACTGCTCATGATGCGAACGGGGTTCCAGAACAGATCCCGTTCACATCCAGAGATACCACTGTATAAGGGACCTACATTCTGCATGGACTGGTTGCATGGCAAAATGTGCAAATGGCTTTAGATACCTATTAGGTCCATAAATTACCACATTGCATATATTAAACACACAAAAAACAGTGACAATTTGTTGTTGACAAAGGACAGCAGGACATATAAAGGGCCCCATTACCTTCAGTAGCTTAGGGCCTCATCAAACCTAAATCTGGCCCTGAAATCATGGTAAAGAAATGACCTACATATTTAAAAACCAACAGCCCTCCTGCAGGCATTCATTCAGAAAAATGAGACCTGTCACTGCCTATCATCAGAGTGAGGTTTGTGCCAGTCAAAGCCCATCCGAGTAAGGCTGTGCTCTGACATTTGCTCTTTGCCCAGGTGACTGAAAACAAAGGACCTGGTGGGTTAGGACACAGTCAAAAACTAACCCTGGCTGGATTCCCTTTTAAATAGAAACAACAGGAAATTGGTGGTCTAGTTTGTATTGGTGCTGTAACCGTAGAATATTTGAGGACATAGATATCTGACTTGGCACTGCTGTTTCGGGCACTTGTTCCGTGTTGCTGAAGATGGAAGGGAGAAGTGTAAGGACACCTTGACACAGCACTTTATGATTCAGAGGGGCTCATTACTGACAGACTGTGGTACTGTTGGCAACTGTTCTCTGCTGCCCCACAGTGGCTACTACAATGGCATATGTGGGCATTAAAATGCTTGTTCTGATTCCCAGGCCTACCTTGCAGCTAGTCAGTATGCCAAGTCCACATTCAAAATCAGAGGGTCGATCAGCACCAGCAAAGGCCGAAGCTCAGGAAATGAGGTTCAGGATCCATCCAAGTCTGAAGTCAGGATCACTGGCGGAGGAAGGGGGTGCGGTGGGTGTGGTTCACCCCAGGTGTCATCCCTGAGGGGGGGTGACATCGCCACGTCACCCCCCGGGACGCTCGCCCCGCCCCTTGGGATGCTTGCACCGCCCCCTTGGACAGCTAGCCCTGTCCCCAGGTGTGCAGTATGTGCGCCACTCCGGATGCCGGAGCAGCTAGCTCCACCTCTGGTCAGGATACAGTCCAGCGTCAAGCCCGAATTACAGTTCTAGGAGCATCCAAGTCAGGGTCTCTCAACATGTGCAGTTGAGCAGACCCAGCACCTCAGCTCTGCTGCCCTTTTATACTATGGCTGCTGGTTGCAGCATCTGGTCTTGATGAGGCATGTGACCCTCACCTGCTCCCAGCCTGCTTCAGGTGGGGAATCACATACCTCCTCCCAGAAATAGCGAGCCCCACCTGGCCTGCTAGTGAGCTGGGCTGTGGGCCCTTGTCTGCCTCTGCCTCCTGGGGCACCCCACCCATTGCTCCCTGAGTCCCTGCACCTCAGAGCCTGCAGTGTACATGGAGACAGGGGCCCCTCCAGCTCTGGCAATCAGTCCTGCTGCTCTGGCTCCTGTGCAGCTCCTGTCCTCAAAGCCCTCTGTCACTCTGTGAGTACTTGCCACACCAACATCTCCTTCCCCACCCCCAGTTTGCCCTAGTGCAGGGGTCAGCAACCTTCGGCTCTCCAGATGTTTCGGACTACAATTCCCACCATCCCTGACCACTGGTCCTGTTAGCTAGGGATCATGGGAGTTGTAGGCCAAAACATCTGGAGAGCCGAAGGTTGCCTATGCCTGCCCTAGTGTGTCCCAGTCCTGGCTACGCCCCTCACCGAAATCCCCTTTCTCCTCCCTGTAGTCCTACCAGTTCATGACAGCTTAACATTTTGAGAGTTGAATGTGTAGTCTTCATTACGCAAACCCCTCCCAAGATAGGTCTGTATAACTGGCCCCATAAACATTCACCTTACAGCAAGCCTATCTTAGGGTCAGGCAGACTTAAGGCTCAGCAGATCAAATTTGTTTTTTACCTGAACCACAAGATCCACGAACCATAGACTGAGGACCAAGGAACTAGAGCCCAATAATTTGCTTTGAGTACCAGTGCCGGACTGAGAATAACTGAGAGAGAATAACTTGTTATGTGGAAATACAATGCACACTTTGTATATTATATACCCACTTTGAAAACTGGAACTGCTGTGTTGCATGTTAAGTAATTACAATATCCAGTAGGCATTAGTAGAAGCTTTTAAAACAATGTGATGAGATACCCGGGATTACAATGCAATCCCAATAAACCCCTCACACCTTGCTTGTTTGGCTTTACTGAAAAGTTTACGGGCTGGACTGTCCACCATTTGCCAGGTTAAAAGGTGTTACTGTAGTGTGAATCTATGTTCCAGCACAACCAAATGCAACAGTTAGTGAGACCTATTGATATAACTGCATTGCTGATTGTTTTGTGTTTTGATTCTTGTACAGGTATTTTAGATTAGGGTTTAATTATGTTTTGAATGTTGTATTTTCAAATGTTGTTAGCCATATAAAGAGCAGGAAATATAACAACTTGTACAGCTTTAATAATAGACAAGTAAGGCAACATATTGAAAGTAACAGCATATATCTTCCACTAAATGATCTATAAGGAAATATTTATTTATGGTACTTTTGTTTTGCATGATAAGCAACGATCAGGAGCTCCTAGATTATGTAGCAAAATGAAAACTGTGTGAACCATATTGTGTCACATTACACTGTAATTTTGCAATCCAGTAATTACAGGGTTGATTGTCGGTTGATGTTGCTTCAAACTGTGAAGTACTATATTTAACTGTTTAAAAAAGCAATCCCATAATTTTTCTTGTGCAGATTTGCTTATCCAAGATAAGTGGTGGTATTGGTTGAATGGCACCTAAGACTCGAGCAGGGAAGATGCTGTTTGTTAAGGGAGGGAGGAAAGTGGTGTTTTGGTGGTTATACTGGTTTTGTATTTTTCTACACAAATGCCACTATATTGCCTCTTATTACGATACATGTAAACATAAATTATGTCAGCGTGCATGAAATACATATTTCTGTACCAAGTTAGGAGTGAGCCTTTAGACCAATGCGGATTGTACAAAAAGGATTAGGAGTGGAGGTGTCTTCTGCAGATGAACAAGAGCAGAAGCTATCACTATAGAACACAGTTTAGCACACTAAAAAGCAAAGTGGATTTAATCTGGAGCTCATGTACAGTCAGAATTAAGAGCCCAAAGGTCAGCATTCTCTCCCTAAGTGGGAACCACACCTTTCCCAACATTGCTGTTTGAATGTATTCTGCCTCTGATATTGGAGGTGATCTATAGCCATTGTGACTAGCAGCCATGGTAAGCCTTATTCTCTGTGAATTTGCCCAATCCATTTTTTAAGTCACCCAAGTTGGTGGCCATCACTACATCTTGTGGTAGCAAATCCCTTAGCTCAACTATGATGGTTTTTGCCAATTCCCATTCTGAAAGTGAGTGATGGGGAATTGAAAATAAATGGCTACGGTATGCATCATGATATGCGGACACAATTGGATCCAAATCGGAAATATATATGTTAAGTAACTGAACAGCTTGATTGGCATATTACGAAGATCTGTGCCATGTGCCCAAGAGTTCTGCATTTGTACTGGAACATAGAATCATAGCATTGTAACGGACCACTAGGATTATCTAGTCCAACCCGCGTGCAATGCAGGAATATTTTGACCAACATGGGCCTTGAACCCATGACCCTGAGATTAAGAGTCTCATGTTCTGCCAACTGAGCTATCCTATATTTGATGTAATGGTAATGATTTATATAACATTCCAAACTTTTCCAAGTGCTTCATATATATTATCTCAGTATTTCTGACAACACTCTTGTAAGGAAAGTCATTTTTATTTTCTAAATTTTGGGAACTGAGGACATAGCTTGCCTAAGACAATCTTGTGGATTCATGGAAGATGTGAGATTTGTACTATACTACAATAGCTTTGCATGTGGAGTGATAGTCTTCTGCCATTCAAGATGGCATCCAAAACACTCTTGCATAGGAAAAGATATCGCAGAACGCAGAGGAAACTATTTCCAAATAAATGTCCTTAGGTTTGAGATGAAGCATATGCATTATTCCCCATTTTGCATGGTTTCCCCTTCAAAATAGCTCATCTAGTCATCACACCATTCTTTGATTCTATGATTTAGCAACGTTGTGTAAATAAACTTACAGAGGTTAAGCTTTTGCTAATATTTATGCCAATATTTTAACTTGATCATAGCCTAAACAATTTTAAAATGGGAGATTTTATAGTTATTAGTAGCATGCGTGCATTCTAAGGAGCTTCCTGTACAATAACTTACATTTTGTTTTTCGCTTGCTTTATCGTATTTGTTTAGTCTGAAGATCACTTGCATATTTTCACCAAGTTCTTGGCTTGAATTTGCATTGAATTGTCAAAAAAACCACTAGTGTTCATGAGTACATCTTTTCCTTCAGGCATGTGGAGATGGCAGATATAAAGAATAAGAATTGGTTTCTGCTGTTATACGATCGCCATTGGTTTTATGGTTTTTATGTTATATTTGCTGTATTGCATTTTCATGAAATGTTACATGCCATCCTAAGAGCCTCCAGGCAGAAAGGCAGGTTATAAATACAAATAACAACAACATTCTTCATTGACAGTTTAGAGCAGGAAAATATAATTGATAAGTAACAATTTGTACGGGAACTCATGAACTCTCTCCCCCTCTTCAATTTATAGAATTATTTTCTAGTGCTCTTGCAAGTGTACTCATTGATAGTTCTGTCCTTGCCAAGAACCATGTATTGATTTCAAAAGGTGACAATGAAGTCATATATCTGTAACTCTTTTTGTTGACTTGTTCCCAATTAACTACTGCTAGTCTGGCAATTTATCAAGAAAATTCAGGAATCCATGATTAGGTGAATCACAATGCACCATTTGGTAGCAGCTGATTTATAAACTATATTGGTTGCAATCCGGGGTGGGGGTGGGACTAGACATGCCTCAAGTCTCACCGAAACATAAGCACACAAATCTGCCAACGCATCAAATCTTAAGAGATATTTTGGCACCAACCACACACACACGTATTCAAACACATTATACTAGTATTTATTATTTCTTTGCAATCTCATTTTTATTCTTGTTGGCGCATATGGTTGTAATTATTCCTTTGTGATGCTTGGACAGGCCACAGTGAGGGTGTGAGGGTGTGGAGACTCCCTATGCAATGGCATAATTCTATGCAGTAAGCCATTCTAAGCATGAGGCTTACCCATGGCCAGTATAATATGTGCCCAAGTCCATAGAAAAACAGTCTTGAGCAGCATTTGGATGAGTGGTCTGTCAATCTCAAAATATATAATCATCAGGGGGAAAACACAGTTGCTGGGCACCACCCAGTCAAAGATTAAGTGCACTACATCCCAGAGATTTCAGGGTTGGAGATAAGAATGTGCTTGGATCTGTCTAACTCAGAGGTCAGCAACCTTTTCCAGCCGTGGGCTGGTCCACCGTCCCTCAGACCATGTGGTGGGCTGGACTATATATATATTTTGGGGGGGAATGAACGAATTCCTATGCCCCACAAATAATCCAGAGATGCATTTAAAATAAAAGGACACATTCTACTCATGTAAAAACACGCTGATTCCCAGACTGTCTGCGGGCTGGATTGAGAAGGCGATTGGGCCGCATCCAGCCCTTGGGCCTTAGGTTGCCTATCCCTGGTCTAACTGAAATGAATGAGACTTAATGTAGCGAAAGCCAGGCCCGAAATTCATTGTAGAGGATATCTTGTTCCCAGAAGTATTAAGTCTATCGTGACAGCTGAGGATGAAGGCTTAATTAGAAAACTGAAGCCAGCTACAACCTTTTCTCATTTGTGAGAATGCCCCAAAATGATGGTCAGTGGTCTGAAAAGAAATTAGCAGACAGTATTATTGGCACCGATGCCCTTGAAATGTTTTCAAATAAGACTTGCAGTTATCCGCTGCTTTTTCTTTTGCATAAAAATGATCTTGACATTTCTCACAGCACAAAAATTAGCTTGACTCTAAAATTGCCGTCATAGGAAAAGGGACCTAATTTTACTTTCATTCATCATTCATCTTTGGGGGTTTTCCATTAGATTGTGTGTGTGTGTGTGTGTGTGTGTGTGTGAGAGAGAGAGAGAGAGAGAGAGAGAGAGAGAGAGAGAGAGAAGAAGAAGAAGAAGAAGAAAATGGTTTAGTGCAGTGGGTTGGATATTTCTTCTGCAACCTGAAATCTCCACTTAAAAGCCCTTTAGATTCCTTTCTGCCACTTCCTACTTGCCTATAATTTGAATGTCTTTTTTGTTTGTTGCTGACATTGAATTAGTGGTGTTCATTACAGGTCATTGTTGTGTAGAATGATCTATGAGCCAAATATCTGTGTAAGACTTTTTGAGAAAACTAATCCCAGCCGGTGGAATACCAGTGCTACCCACGAATGATAGCTTTAAACTCTCTGGCTTACCCTGCAGCTACTTTAGGTATTTCTTTCCTTGTTTTTCCTCTCTCTCTCCTTCACTGCACAAAAGGTCACAGCTGCCTTAAGGCAAACAGCACCTTCAGAATTAAGATAGATTGACTTTACTAGCAGAAAGCCCCCACTTGACACACAGCCAAGACCTAGGTAATGGGTTTGCTATGGAAGAAGATGCTAAACTGGCAAGAATCAATTGGACTGGAACCATCTGCAAACCCTGTACAATTTTCTCCTGTTGCCACGGGCAGCAGACTCAGACAGGAAATCATGGTAGGATGGGAAAAGATCCAAAATACACACAAATAGTGTCAAGCTTTTAGTTAACAGAACCTTGAGAGAACAGCTGATGCAGTGCTACCAAATAAGCAACTCAGAGCGGCACTGACTTGATTTTAGTAGAATTCATATTTTAGTCTCTTTATTTTAATATCATTCATATTTTCCACACTAAGGCACTGCAATTTTAACTTAGTCTTTCATATGTACGGGTCTTCATTTATAGCCACATTACCCTGCGACCCTACTGAGTCAGTTCACTTGCCACTTGAACACCTGTGGTGAGTTAGAGATGGCAAAGGAACCAGTCTATATTACGTAAGAAGAATCATGTTAGATCAGACCTTAGAATATTAAGGTTCCATTTAGTTGTCATGGCAAACGGCCACAGATAGATTACCCTACATACATTTTTAATCTCCACACTGTGCAATTTTATAAACCTTGGTCATCTTTTTTTACTTCCAAACCAAAAAGATGCAAAAGATGTTTTAATCCTTGCTTCGTTTTACAGGCAGGGTGCTTTACCCTTTGATCGTATTGATTGACTTTTCCTGCACTTTTCCCAGAATTGAGATGGGAGTATCAGAACCTCACGCAGTCTTCCAAATGTGTGCCATAGATATGATCAAAGTGCACTATGATAACTGGATACAGTATCTTCTTATCAGTCCTGTTCCTGTCCCTAGCATGGAATTCACCTTTTTCATTGTCACCATACACTCATTTGCCATTTTGACTATTGCTGAGCCTAGGGTACACTGGATTAGTTCTCACTCTGTTCATAGCATAAAATGAAGGTTTCAATGTTTGGGGTTTTTTGTTTTTTGTTTTTGCAATGTAGAAAGATCTGAGTGCATGGAAAAATCTGGGTGGAAGAGAATTAAGGACTTGCTTGCTTGACAGAGTTCAGTGTGTCCTCATGTGACTCTTTCCATTTAAAGTTGTAGCCTTGATCCTTGTAAAGAATCAAAATGAACTCCACTTTCATTTCTGCACATTGCTTTTCATGTTATGTACTTGGCTGTGCAGTGGGCAGGATCAGTCCCTTACTCACAGCTTGAGTAGTAGTACTCAAGGCAGGGAACTCTTCTCCAGGAACACAGTGCTCCCTAATCATTAAACTGCTACCTCTATGAATCATAGAATTGTAGAGTTGGAAGGGATCCCAAGAGTAATCTAGTACAACCCCCTGTAATGCAGGAATCTTAACTAGATCACACATGACAGGTGGCCATCCAACCTCTGCTGACTCATGTTATGCTTGTGATCTACTAAGACCCCTAGATCCTCTTCACATGTACTACTGGCAAGCCAAGTGTCTCCCGTCTTATGTTTGTGCAGCTGGTTTTTCCCGCATTTGTGTAGAACCTTGCATTTGTCCCTATTCAAATTCATTTTGTTAGTTTTGGCCCTGTTCTGTTAAGGTCATCTTGAATCCCATTTCTGTCTTTTGCGGCACTGGCTACCCCTCACAGTTTGCTGTCATCTGCAGATCTGATGAGCATACCCTCAATACCCTCATCCAAGTTCTGTACAAAGATGTTGAACAACAACCAGCCCAGGATAGAACACTGCAGCACCCCACTTCTCACTTTTTTCCAGGATGACAAGAAACCATTAGTGAGCCAAACCCAAAATCAGTTCAGTTGTTATTGCACGATTTGCAGAAATGTGCACCAAAACTTCCCATTCATAAGGAATGGACTTTTCCTACTCCTTCCTGAGAAGTTACATCAAACCAGTAGAGAAGCAGGGAGGAAACACAGCTTGTACTTTACAGCTACAAGCCAGGAGATCTGTCAGAAAAATTGTTCATACTTGGCATGTTAACATGACTTCATTATTTATAAGACTTTGGCATGACTTTATTAATCTTTTAAACTTCTTTTGACTTCTACAGTTTCTGAACTTCTTGTAGCTAGCATATGAAACAGAGCCGCCAACCTCAAGAGTTCATTCGCTGTCTCTTCCTTCAGGGATATTGTCAAATCTTGAATTATGGATTTGAGCTGTCAATTGCATGAATTTAAAAACTTTCCATATGCAGTCCTGCAGTGTTTTTCATTGTGAACTGTATCCTATACAGGGCACTGGGTCTAAATCTTGGCTTCCTGAGCTTTTCATGTAAGTAAAAAAAAAAAAGCCAGGCATCCTATGGCAGAAGTGGAGGAGGAATTCATTTGAAACAGGTCACTGTTGACAGGAGGGGGGAGAAATTGTGGAATAAGACAGAATGTAGCTAAGACAAAATTGTAAGAGCTCTCTTGCAGTAGGCAGGGGGCAAGCCAGGGAAAAGACGTTGGGGATCCCCCCCCCACCAGAATGATACCAAATGCTGTCATCCTATATGATCATAAGTAAAACCCATCCAGTTCTCACAGTAGCCAACCAGATGTCTATGGGAAACTGGCAAGCAGGACTTGAGTGCAACAGTACTTACTTGGGAGTGACTGAAATCAGTAGGACTCGGATGTGAGTAAACATGGAAAATACAGTGGTACCTCGGGTTAAGAACTTAATTCGTTCCAGAGGTCCATTCTTATGCTGAAACTGTTTTAACCTGAAGTGCACTTTAGCTAATGGGGCCTCCCGCTGCCACCACTCTGCCAGTGCATGATTTCCGTTCTCATCCTGAGGTAAATTTCTCAATCCGAGGTACTACTTCCAGGTTAGCGGAGTTTGTAACCTGAAGTGTTTGTAACCCGAGGTGCTTGTAACCCGATGTACCATTGTATGGAGCAGCATATTACCCTCACAACATGGATATAGTGAATACACACTGATGCAGGAGAATGTAATTGACAGAAACTACACTCCAGTCTTAAACACACTGATAAGAAATAAAGGCCAAACCAGAAAGGTGTGTGTTTGCTAAGCACATGCTGTCTGGTTTAGCTATAAAGTAGGTGTGGGCTATTCTTTTATCACTAAATGGAGCATGGTTGGTGGTGATGGTAGTGAATCTACCATTTTACCACTGTGCTAAGACTTTCCTTAGCTCACTTCTGGTATTGGAGCCAGGCATAGGGTGGAACGGAAAAAGCAAAGCATGGAGAGGTGAGGTGATATAGGGTCAGTTTTCACTCCTGTCCAACAAGAACTTCGCTTAGTGATAAGACGATACCCACCCATCTTCATAGCCCAACTAAAGAGAATGTTGCCGCAAAGAGCTGGTATGGCAAAAGTTAAAGTTTAAGAAAGTTGGATCATTTTAATGTCTGTTTTAATCTTTTTGCAATGCCCGGTATTCTTTCCTGCCATCCTTCCTAATTGGACCATCAGGTTTGGCTGTAACTTGCCCCTGACAATATCCTAAAGCAGATTAGGCCACTGCACCAAAGATCAGTAAACACTGAAGCAAATGGCATGCTGGGGTCTTCAACTGGAGACTCCATGAAGTCTGTCTGTTGGGAAGGTAGGCTGAAAACCTTTTGGTTCCAGACTCAACCATTGCTGCCCAAAGTGGATCATTTGCAGCACATTAAACAAGGGATCTTAGGTGTGGTCTTCCGGGTTCCCCCCCCATCCCTGTCATAACTGCTTAGAAGCCATTTTGGTACTTACTTACTTCACTTAGGAGGCTTGGGCAACTGGCTGCATAAGTAGGTCCATTCCCTGCTGTCATCGTGCACCGAAATGAATTTGTTATGCCCACTGACATTAATTGGATTGTAATGAAATTGTCAAAATCTTTCAGCCCATTCAACCCTGCCCACATCCTGCCTTGCAGTGTAGTCATTAAAATTATCTCTCTTTTGAAATAGAATTTAATAATGCCTTAAACTGGACTTGCTTGTTTTCCCCCCAAAGTGCATAGAAATATTGTTTTACTCTGTAGTAAAATACCAGGTTCACCCTGATTCCAGGGTAATGAAAAATTAGGGTTACTGAGTTGCTGATGGAACTGCAATATTTTTTATATAAATGTGTACAGTAATCATAAAGGAAGCAGAGTAGTTTTGTATGTCCTTTTTTAAAACAACAACAACAACAAAACAGATAGCACTTGATAAGTTAATTGCTCTGTTGGCCCCTAAACAGACTCCAACTCTGTTTATAACTTTTTGCTGTCATTTTGTTTCCTTATATATTTCCAGATTTCAAAATGTGTGACCAGCCTAATCCCAGCTCTTTACTTGTTCCATTTCAGAGTGACAGATCAACATTTTCTTAGACATCACTATTTTGGAACAAAGAAAGTAGGTGGTGATGTGCATTTAGAGAGCTCTTAATAAAATTTATTTCATCCAATGCAAGAGAAAACGATGTGCTATTATAGGACATCATGAAAATGAAACACAGCTGCTTCCTTGCTTGTCACAACTGGTTTATTGGGCTTGTGGGTCCCTCCCTCTTCTGTTTTTCATAAACTAAACTCCGAATTGAAAGGAAGGTGGCAATCTGCATTTTCTAGAGTCCAGCTAAATCAGATGAACAAAGATATGTTTACTGAGACCAGACATGTACCAGCACCTGGAACCCAAGGGCAACTGCTGAGGCACTGGTTCCCTTGCAAGGGATTTAGAGCTGTTTTGAATTTCAGTTAGTGGGGGGAATTTAAAATGGAGGCTCGCAGCCCACCCCTGCCATCAAATGAATTCATGGCTTCGGGGGGAGGGGTGTCACCCAAGGGCAACATTCTGGGGGTCTCTGGAGCTGGCCTTGAATATGGCCTTCTCCCAAGTAACCATTACAGTCTAATCTGCAAAATAAACTATAATCCTTGTTCTTCTTTAGAGTTACCAGCTGTATATTCTCTCAGGATCCACAAGTCTTTAAATAACTCAATGAGAAGTAGAAATTCGGCGGGTATAGCCCTTTCTGGCATAGAAGCTACATTTGTTGAATTCTGGCTTGTCATGCAGCGGTTCAATGCATAAGAACCCCATCAGAAAAAAGTTGGCCACCCTATTTGTCTTTGCATCAACAGCTGATACAAGTCAAACATTTTCATATTTTTTTTCTACAGATGACTTATTGCAGTTAAGAGATGTGTTGAATCCAAAAGCTGTAATGATACACATGGTTACTAGGACTTCAGAACCATTAAATGAAATATGTATTGTTAAGATGCAGTGTGCAACTGAAGTCCAAATTTCTAAGTTCTGGATCACACCGATGAGTACTTTTAGACAAATGATTCACAGGATCAGTACACTTAAAGAGATTATATCTGATTTGGCTTGAAAATCTGAGGCAGGATTGTGCCAGATTGTGTTTGCTTAGTGAGCTCATATCTGTCCCCTGGCTGGATTCATGCGTCATGTTTTCCATTTTAAAGACAATGTCTCCATATCCACTATCATTTGAAAATATAAATGTTAACAACGCCAAGGCAGTGGGAGGGGCGAGTGTTAGAGCTAATGCTCTTGATTTTGCTAAACTAATGGTCTCCTGCTGGGTGGATTGAATGGGATCAACCAGGATATTAGTAAATTAGGCTGGAGTGTTGTCAAAGCACTTGGCTATTGGACCATCAAGCCTCCATTTTATATGGGCTCATTAAAAAACTAGGTGACATTTTTGTCTATTTGATGCATTTTTCGTAAGTATCAATGTGTTGTGCCATTGCTTCTTTTTACAGAAGATATTATCTTCCTCTAAATAATAGCCACTTTGGGAATTCAGTTACGTACAGAAATGAACATGCCAACACTAGAGAAAGTGACCAAGTTGAGTTTAGCATTGAATGTATGAAAGAATTGCTCAAAGCACAACATGTTGCTGTATCTTCTACATGGACACAGGCCTTTTACAAAGACTTAATGCAAAATTATAAAACACTTTACATCCTCGAATGCATTACTGTATATTTCCTTTGTAGGTAGTTTGCAGTAGCCCAGTAGCCAGTAGACAAGACAAGCCAGTAGACAAACAGTTCCACAGGTAGGCAGCAGGCTATGGCACATTGTGGCAGGGGGACTGTCAAGTGCCCGAGCAAATCATGAAGCCTGGCACATTACATTGGATCAGATTAAAGGAAGATTCAAACAGCACAAGCTTGTGCATGACTGTTCAAAAGTATATCTCATTGAATTCAGTTGGATATTCTCCAAAGGAAGTGTGTATAGAATTGCAATTAGGCAATGCAGTATTATGCATGTTTATTTGGAAGCAAGTCCCACTCTGTTCAGTGGGGGATAGTGACAGGTAAGTGTGCATAGGATTGTAGCCTTGGGAATAAGCTCCGTTCAATGGCAAGGGATTTGCTTCCGGTCAAAATGAATCACTGTTGTAGTCCCCGTTGCAATCTGGGTCAAACGTAGCCTAAAACAGGAAAGGTCTAGATGCTCCTCGAAACCAGCCTCCTGATGCAAATAATGGTTCGTTATTTATTTTAATATAAAATTTAGTGTAACGGACTTTGTTTTTGGAACGAATAAAACACCATTATTATTCTGTGTTCCTTTTCCTGACAGAGGTCAGCTGCTGTGTTCACTGAAAATTACACACCAGAGCACTTGAGAGAGCTGCATGTGAATAGCTCCCCAGTGCTTTTAGTTTCAGAGGTTTGTGGATCTATTGATCCCTGAACACCTTAAGGTATTGGGGGGAAACAAAACCAGAAGAATTGAAGCCTCCCGGCTAAGAACATAACTCAGTGCTTTGTCCCCACCCCACCCTTCCTCAGTATGAAACAACTTAATAGTCAGTTGTTAATAGGATATGCATTTTACAGGAAGGAATCCACCCACCACAGATTTACTGAGTTAAGTACTATAATGTGGAATTCCAGTGTGTTAGGGGAGCTAGCTTCTCCCACAGAAATGAAAGAGAGATGTCTAGTTGGGTGCATTCCAACAGCTGCTAATAAAATGTTCTGGTAAGTAGCAAATAAATTATAAACATACTATGCCAGACTGTGTTTTTCTTCACAGCAATCTAGTAAAGCACAGTGCTTGAGAGGCTTCACTTCAGAAAATGCATTACAATGCATTTTGCGTATTGGGTTGAACTGTAGCATAGTGTCCTGAAACACTCACCATTTTTCATTCCAATATTCCCATCTACAAAGGGATTTACCCCATTGCTTAGTATTTTGCTGATTCGTCCCCTCCTTGAAGATGGATCTGGGGACTGAACTGGATTTGAAACTTGAAATGTAGAATTATGCTTTGAATTGGTGTTCCAAATTTCTTCCCAATATTCTGATATTTTTTCAGACTTAAGGTTTTGCAAGCAAATGCAGGCTATGTACCACTTCATCCATCCGACAAATGCAGAGCTCAAATACACAGGCTTTCTCTTCCAGCCAGAATACAATAGATTAGTCAGTCTCTACTTATAGACAGAAATCTTTGCGGGGAGGAAACAAATCAATGCCGGAGGAAGGTTTGGGATTCTCACAAGCGGCGTTTCCCACCCAGGTGTTCCCAGATGCATTGCTGAAGATACAAAACAAAATGAACCACATTAAACTCATATTATGTCCTATCTCTGACATCTGAGTGTTGCCTGGTTGCCATGGAACAGAATTGCACGTTTGATCTTGCACATCTTTCCCAGCTGAATTCCTTTGCGCAGAAATGTGTTTTATCTTACAACATTTGTATCCATGCGTCTATTTAAGGCAGTGCCAGCATTTCCTTTATGCAGTCATGCACCTGAACATGTCAGGATTTGTTTGTTGGCTACAGAGAAGTCTCAGCCCCAGAGTTATTTTTGCCCCATCTGTAAAACTTGTTTGGCTACTTGAAACACAGTAACAGGGAAGCTTATTTGGCTTTTGTTAGAATCCTGAGAGTAATGGGTAGTTCCTTTGTATCATATTGTGTTACATTCAGCTGAGAAATGTTCCCATTTACCTCAAAGAGATTGTGTATGTAGTTAAGTGAGAACAGAACGGAGTCCTTGCTACTTTTTCTTCTCCCCTTCAGGTGGCTCATCAGAAAAAGGAAATAATATTTCAATTTGGGGATGGAGTCATTAACTAAAGTCCAGATCCATTAAAGTCAGTAGGAATGTTACTATTAGCTTCAGAGGGATGTGGCTTGCAGCTGCAGTATATATGTGTTTGTGTGCATGTCCATTAAATATAACAAAGTCTGTTAAGAACAAACTTAGTTGGTCTCTAAGGTGCTACTGGAAGGAATTTTTTTATTCTTTATTTTGTTTTGAAGTCTGTTATGTGGATTAACCCCACCTCCACAACCTAAGATAGATGTTTATTCACTGCTACAACGTTATTGAAGATGTGGACTTAGAGTGATACCATCCTCAATGAGTCTATACACTGTCTATACACTGTTGCACTGATGCACTCTTACTATTCCGCTTGTGATTACTGTGCTTGCATAACACATTCATTGCTACTGTTGCAAATACTATATATACTTGTGTTTTGCTCATTTACTGACAAGGGTCACATTCCACTAGTGGGAAGGTCCAGACCCACACACCCTCAACACACACAAACATAGAGAGAGCTATTTAACATGGAGACAAAGTAACACTATGCAAGTTTCACCTTCCATTTTCTTAAGAATTTCCTGCCTACACATTTCTAAAGGTTTTTTTTATCTGTCCAGTTGTGCGAGGGCAAAAAGAGCTCGGTCACCCCAGCAGAAGAATGCAAAAATGGTTGGTGCATGGCTGAACTGTGAGCCCAGCTTCACAGCTATGTAAAGCCTCAAACTTAAAAATGCAGATACATCCTGAAAATTACATGCATGCAATTGTAAAATGCACATACTGGTGTACAGCTTCTGGGTCATGTGGCCAGCATGACAAAGCCGCTTCTGGCGAACCAGAGCAGCGCACGGAAACGCCACTTACCTTCCTGCCGGAGTGGTACCTATTTATCTACTTGCACTTTTGAACTGCTTTTGAACTGCTAGGTGGGCAGGTGCTGGGACCGAGCAACGGGAGCTCACCCCATCATGGGGATTCGAACAGCCAACCTTCTGATCAGCAAGCCCTAGGCTCTGTGGTTTAACCCACAGCGCTACCTGCGTCCCTTTTGCAATTGGCTTTGCACAACATCAAAGTCCTTTCCCCTTTCAGCTGCATCCCACTGAAGGAAGGACTGATGTTTTGGTGGAGACCCAGAGGGAATCTAGCTATGAGCAGGCCTGTAGCTCCACACTTGGCCCTACCCTATCCAATATTATCAATAAATAACCTAATTTACAGTGCAATTCTATAGTATGTTTAGGATTGATGCTTCAAAAGAATCCATCAGCATCTAATCTCTCATCTACTTCTGCAGCTGGGTGCAAATGAACTGTAATTCAATACTGAATGAGCTGTTATAACTGTAATGTTGTCTCATGCTTCAAAACTTTAATTTTAGAAAACCCATTTCTATAGTAACATTGTTTACTGATTGAGGACTCCCAGGTAAGTTCCACCCTCTATTGTGTGTGCAGGGTGGTCCTAACCCCACCTGGTCAACTCCCCTGGCAACACCTCCCCAGCTGGGATTGGCTAATTGTTTGAGGTTGGATGGGAACCTCCAGGTATCCAGCTTGGGGAGGCGAAGCCAGGCTGAATTGCTGGGGATCCTGTAGGATCAAGGGGCTGCACACGACCACACAAAGAGCGCCCCCCATTTGAGGCGGGGAGCGGTCATTATGGGTGCAAATGATCTGTAATTTCAATACTGAATGCGCTGTTATAACTGTAATGTTGTCTTATGTTTTAAAACAATAATTTTAAAAAACCCATTTCTATAGTAGCATTGTCTATCAGTGTAACTGAACATAAAAAGAAACTGCTCCATACAAACTTACGAAGTTTAAGATGTTAACCGTGTTATGGTTTTATTTTAACCTAAGCAAATGTACCAGTACTTTTTCGTTAAAAGTAAAATCCTGCATTATTCCAAGCTTTTTTTGGTGACACAGGTAATGGGAATTTTATGCACATGGGAACAGACTTCCCCCAGCCCAACTTCTCAACTAAAATAACAGTGAAGCAGAACTTGGTGTATTTATATAGTGAAACTCAGGAACCGTGTCCTGATGGTTTTAATCATAGCTCACACCATGTGGTAATTAGGGGCTCTCTCCAATGGCTCTGTTTTTACTTAAACATTAGAATGTGCTGGAAGTTTAGGTTTCCAGAGATATTTGCCATTAGTACAGCAACATTTGCATGTAGAATTCCAAGAGGGCAGACACAGTCTCTTGGATACATATAGTCTGACTCCTCCCAGACCAGCTAGTATTCAAACCAAATTAGGGTCACTTCACACATTTCAGTATTCTGGAAAGTGCTTTTGCACAGGAATTAGCATGAAACCATGTGTAAATCCTGTGTGTTAACATTTCTCTACATATATCTCAGCATGCTCTTTGGGCAATGGATTAAAAAAGAAGACCTGTGTTACATAAAACTACAATATGAGCATGAAAAGCGTGTTAACATCACAATAAAAACCAGCAGATACCTACCTATCTTCTAAATAGCATTCACCTGAAAACCCAAACAAAATACAAAGATTTTCACCTGGTGCCGAACATAGACACTAAGGTGAACCTCTTCAGGAAAGGCACCCCACAGTAGTTAGCCACTTGCCTAACTTCATTTGGCAGCGCTGTATACAGATGGGTTTGGGAAGATTACCTTAGAACCTGTGCAGGTGTACATGGGAGGAAATTGGCACTCTGGTAACCTGGTCCCAAGTTGCTCAGGGCTTTATAGTTTAATACCAGAATTTTGAGTTGAACTGGAAATGAGTACAAGCCAGTGCAGATGTCAAAGCACAGGCATAATCTTGCAGCCCTATTATGGACCATGTGAAGTTTCCAGCCAGTTTTCCATGCAGCCTCATGATAGTAGGTTGCAGTCAGTGGCGTCGCTAGCCTCTGCGCTGCTGGGGGCGGCGCCAGCGCAGAGGCACCCCCTAGGGGAGGGGCACGACGCGCGCGCCGTGACGTCATCATGACGTCACGATGCACGTGTATACAGAAAGGGGGGATTTCCCCCTTTCCGAGGCTTTTTTTCGGCGGGGGGGGGGTGGTGACCAGCGAGGAGGGGGTGATGGGTGACCCCCACCTCGCTGGTCGCCCCCCCCGCCGAAAAAAGCGGCGGAAAGCGGAAAAAGAAGCAGAGCGGCGCTTAAACGCGCCTGCTCTGCTTCCTTTCCAGGCTTTCCCCGCCCCCCCCCCGCGGTTTTTTCGGCGGGGGGGTGGTGGTGACCAGCGAGGAGGGAGTGACGGGTGACCCCCACCTCGCTGGTCGGCCCCCCCCCGCCGAAAAAAAGCGGCGGAAAGCGGAAAAAGAAGCAGAGCGGCGCTTAAACGCGCCTGCTCTGCTTCCTTTCCAGGCTTTCCCCGCCCCCCCCCCCGCGGTTTTTTCGGCGCGGGGGGGGGTGACCCGCGAGGAGGGGGTGACAACCCCCCTCGCGGGTCGCCCCACCCCCGCCGAAAAAAAGCGGCAGAAGCACCCCATCCATGTGCTGCTGCTCCGGGGGTGACGGAGGGAGCGGCGGCGCGTGGGAGTGGCGGGAGGGGCCGCCGCTTGACACCCCCACCCGCCGCTGCTCACCCTGTCACTGGGGGCGTCCCGCCCCCACCGCCCCTCCCCAGCGACGCCCCTGGTTGCAGTAATCCAGATGAGAGCCTGCTAAAAGTTACCTCTGAATGACTGCAGCTAGGCTTTGTTGGACCAGATAGGGTTATAGTTGGTGTATCCATCTAATTTGGTAGGAGGTTCTCCAAGCATATCTGTGTATCCAGCAAAAATACTGGATTTCAGAGCATCCCCCAAACCATGAATCTGATCCTTTAGAGGGAGTACAGCCCCATCCAAAGCAGGTTGAACACCAGTCAGCTGGGGAGGCAAAGCAACCACCAACAGAACTTCTATCTTGTCTGGATTGGCCTTTGACTAGTTTATTACCACACCTAGACACTGACTTGGGAACACCTGGTTTAGATGAAAAGGAGAGATAGAGCTGGGCGTTATCTACGTATTGGAGGCACATAGGTTCCCATCTCCAGATCATTTTCCCCAGCAGTTTCATGTGGCTATTAAAGAGCATGGTATATAAAAGCAGAGCCTTGTAGATCTCCATAGCATAACTGCCAACATTTGTGAGGAATATATATCTGTCTATTCTGCCCCATGTATTTTTGAATGAGAAGTGAACAGCAAGGAAATCTAAGCCTCAGATTTCCTCCCTGCCAAGAATGCATGCAAATTCCCATGGGCAGAAGTGAGGATATATGCTTGATGTGTTTCTAGTCTCCATGAAGGAAAGAATCATAGCAGTCCGTCTTCGAAAAGCATTTGGAATGGCAGCCCTTGAACCTGTCTCATTAGAAATGAACACACTAAAAGGGCTAGGTTTATACTGAACTGGTCACACACCATTCCACTTTGTTGGTGGTTCTGTGATGCACCCTCAACGTTATAGCACATTATTGCAATCAGGAGGGGCAACCTAGCACTTGTTGTTGTTCAGTCGTTCAGTCGTGTCCGACTCTTCGTGACCCCATGGACCAGAGTACGCCAGGCACGCCTATCCTTCACTGCCTCTCGCAGTTTGGCCAAACTCATGTTAGTAGCTTCAAGAACACTGTCCAACCATCTCATCCTCTGTCGTCCCCTTCTCCTTGTGCCCTCCATCTTTCCCAACATCAGGGTCTTTTCTAGGGAGTCTTCTCTTCTCATGAGGTGGCCAAAGTACTGGAGCCTCAACTTCAGGATCTGTCCTTCTAGTGAGTACTCAGGGCTGATTTCTTTGAGAATGGATAGGTTTGATCTTCTTGCAGTCCACGGGACTCTCAAGAGTCTCCTCCAGCACCATAATTCAAAAGCATCAATTCTACGGCGATCAGCCTTCTTGATGGTCCAGCTCTCACTTCCGTACATTACTACTGGGAAAACCATAGCTTTAACTATACGGACCTTTGTCGGCAAGGTGATGTCTTTGCTTTTTAAGATGCTGTCTAGGTTTGTCATTGCTTTTCTCCCAAGAAGCAGGCGTCTTCTGATTTCGTGACTGCTGTCACCATCTGCAGTGATCATGGAACCCAAGAAAGTGAAATCTCTCACTGCCTCCATTTCTTCCCCTTCTATTTGCCAGGAGGTGATGGGACCAGTGGCCATGATCTTAGTTTTTTTGATGTTGAGCTTCAGACCATATTTTGCGCTCTCCTCTTTCACCCTCATTAAAAGGCTCTTTAATTCTTCCTCACTTTCTGCCATCAAGGTTGTATCATCAGCATATCTGAGGTTGTTGATATTTTTTCCGGCAATCTTAATTCCGGTTGGGGATTCATCCAGTCCAGCCTTTCGCATGATGTATTCTGCATATAAGTTAAATAAGCAGGGAGACAATATACAGCCTTGTCGTACTCCTTTCCCAATTTTGAACCAATCAGTTGTTCCATATCCAGTTCTAACTGTAGCTTCTTGTCCCACATAGAGATTTCTCAGGAGGCAAATGAGGTGATCCGGCACTCCCATTTCTTTAAGAACTTGCCATAGTTTGCTGTGGTCGACACAGTCAAATGCTTTTGCATAATCAATGAAGCAGAAGTAGATGTTTTTCTGGAACTCTCTGGCTTTCTCCATAATCCAGCGCATGTTTGCAATTTGGTCTCTGGTTCCTCTGCCCCTTCGAAATCCAGCTTGCACTTCTGGGAGTTCTCGGTCCACATACTGCTTAAGCCTGCCTTGTAGAATTTTAAGCATAACCTTGCTAGCGTGTGAAATGAGTGCAATTGTGCGGTAGTTGGAGCATTCTTTGGCACTGCCCTTCTTTGGGATTGGGATGTAGACTGATCTTCTCCAATCCTCTGGCCACTGCTGAGTTTTCCAAACTTGCTGGCATATTGAGTGCAGCACCTTAACAGCATCCTCTTTTAAAATTTTAAATAGTTCAGCTGGAATATCATCACTTCCACTGGCCTTGTTGTTAGCAAGGCTTTCTAAGGCCCATTTGACTTCACTCTCCAGGATGTCTGGCTCAAGGTCAGCAACCACATTTCCTGGGGTGTATGAGACCTCCATATCTTTCTGGTATAATTCCTCTGTGTATTCTTGCCACCTCTTCTTGATGTCTTCTGCTTCTGTTAGGTCCTTTCCACTTTTGTCCTTAATTGTGTTAATCTTTGTACGAAATGTTCCTTTCATATCTCCAATTTTCTTGAATAAATCTCTGGTTTTTCCCATTCTGTTATTTTCCTCTATTTCTTTGCATTGCTCGTTTAGAAAGGCCCTCTTGTCTCTCCTTGCTATTCTTTGGAAATCTGCATTCAATTTCCTGTATCTTTCACGATCTCCTTCGCATTTTGCTTGTCTTCTCTCCCCCGCTATTTGTAAGGCCTCATTGGTCAGCCACTTTGCTTTCTTGCATTTCTTTTTCATTGGGATGGTTTTCGTTGCTGTCTCCTGTATAATGTTACGAGCCTCCATCCACAGTTCTTCAGGTACTCTATCCATCAAATCTAAATCCTTGAACCTGTTCTTCACTTCAACTGTGTATTCATAAGGAATTTGATTTAGATTGAATCTTACTGGCCCAGTGGTTTTTCCTACTTTCTTCAGTTTAAGCTGGAATTTTGCTATAAGAAGCTGATGATCTGAGCCACAGTCAGCTCCAGGTCTTGTTTTTGCTGAGTGTATAGAGCTTCTCCATCTTTGGCTGCAGAGAATATAATCAATCTGATTTCGATGTTGCCCATCTGGTGATGTCCATGTGTAGAGTCGTCTCTTGTGTTGTTGGAAAAGAGTGTTTGTGATGACCAGCTTGTTCTCTTGACAGAACTCTATTAGCCTTTGCCCTGCTTCATTTTGATCTCCAAGGCCAAACTTGCCAGTTGTTCCTTTTATCTCTTGACTTCCTACTTTAGCATTCCAATCCCCTATAATGAGAAGAACATCCTTCTTTGGTGTCATTTCTATAAGGTGTTGTAAGTCTTCATAGAATTGATCAATTTCGGTTTCTTCAGCACTGGTAGTTGGTGCATAAACTTGGATTACTGTGATGTTAAAAGGACTGCCTTGGATTCGTATCGAGATCATTCTATCATTTTTGAAGTTGCATCCCAGTACAGCTTTCGCCACTCTTTTGTTGACTATGAGGGCCACTCCATTTCTTTTACGGGATTCCTGCCCACAGTAGTAGATATGATAGTCATCCGAACTGAATTCGCCCGTTCCTGTCCATTTTAGTTCACTGATGCCTAGGATGTCAATGTTTATTCTTGCCATCTCATTTTTTACCACATCCAGCTTACCAAGGTTCATGGTTCTTACATTCCAGGTTCCTATGCAATACTTTTCTTTACAGCATTGGACTTTCCTTTCGCTTCCAGGCATATCCGCAACTGAGCGTCCTTTCGGCTTTGGCCCAGCCGCTTCATCAGCTCTGGATCTACTTGTACTTGTCCTCCGCTCTTCCCCAGTAGCAAGTTGGACGCCTTCCGACCTGAGGGGCTCATCTTCCAGCGTCATATCTTTTATATGCCTGTTGTCTTTGTCCATGGAGTTTTCTTGGCAGGGATACTGGAGCGGCTTGCCAGTTCCTTCTCCAGGTGGATCACGTTTGGTCCAAACTCTCCGCTATGACCTGTCCATCTTGACCTGTCCATAGCTTGCCTGAGTAATTCAAGCCCCTTCGCCACGACAAGGCTAGATCCATGAACCTAGCACTACAGCACAGCAAAAGTGGGACAAAAAATAAACTGGAGCATTTGTGGTATGAAAACTTACAGGATTTCAGCAAGAAGTTACAGGCATTCGCTTATTGGAGACAAAGCAGTTTGTATGCCCCCAAATCCTTGTAGGCACAAACTGCATTGAAAATGAGATCACATATAACGGACCTGATACCATTGTAAGTGCAAATCATCATAAATGCACAATGTAAAGTACACCAGAGTGGGCTCTAGAATTTGATTCCTTTGTCATATTGCCACTACCCATAATACACACACACACACACACACACACACACGTGGTGTGCTTTCTCAAGAAAGGTCGATTTGTGATATGACACTTTTTTGTCATTTCTACAAACAGATGCTCTGGCTTTTAATATCACTTGGTGCAAGTGATTACATTCCGAAGATCTGTGCGCATTCCTCCACTCATCTGCTCACCCATACATTAGAAACATTTTCGTATTTGTATGACGAGCTACCATGCACGGAAGTAATGACACAAAGCATGTACATCCAGCTCACCGCAGAGCCCTTCCAGACACAACCTAGGTGTAACCCATCCTGTGATAAACAATTGCTCAGCTAAGCAACAAGCTGTATGCTCTGACTTCTCTTTTTGATGGTAAACCAAGGTGACTTCCTTTATTGAAAATTATGGGAAAATCTCTCGCTCTGCATTGATAGGATAACAGTTTTTGTCTTGGTGGTTTTATCACATTACACTGAGTAATACATACCAAGAATAACACTCCGCCCTTTTTTGCTTTCCTGTTGTATAGGATAATGAAAATAGACCACTAAAGCTTTCTGATCACATAAGAAAAGGTGTGTGTGTGCAGAGAGGGAGGGAGGGAGGGAGAGAGAGAGAGAGAATATGACAAACAGCATAAATGCATGATGACTGTATTTTAAATCAGTTAATCATCAGAGTATCCACTCACACCCTATGCCAAGATAGCATCTACAGAAAATCTTAATTGAGAGTTTTGTGACTGCAAAAAAACAAAGTGCACCATAAACATTAATTCAGCACCTGTGCATACCTACATAACAGCTAAATATTTTCCCAGTCTGCATGAGATCGCAAGAGAAAGATAACTGATACTATACATTTGAGTTTATCTATGCCGAACTGGCACAATAGTAGCAGTAATAGCTGGAGCAACCAGAATGCCGCTTCTTCCAACTTCCATGAAGCTGCAGATTTTTGTCTTGTTCAAATACAATGCTTGCTGGAAGAGAAAGGTCTGTGTGTCACCTTCTCTCCTACTCCCACTGGAATTTGTTTTACAGTGTACCATGTCACTGTGGGGACCAGTGCAAGATTGAAACAGGGCACAAATCCAAGCCACAAAAGAAATGGAGCATCCTGGCTTTGATTTACAGTATTATAGTCTCACGAAGTATCAGTGAGTGCCCTGGGCATGGGCGTAGCCAAGGGGGTGCAGGAAGGGGCAGCTGCCCCCCTAAATCAATAAAAACACATAGCAAACTGAGGTTCTGTCCCCCCTAAAAAAATCTTGGCTATGCCCATGACCCTGAGTTTGTTTTAAAGGAACAACTGCATACTAGCTTCCTAGCAGTCCTAAAGCTGCTGTGGATTAGTAGGAGGAATCCAGTTGGGTTCCTCCACAGGGGTCAGCAAAGTTTTTGTGGCTTGGGCCAGTTCACGGTCCCGCAGACGCCACGGTGGGCTGGAGTGTGTGTGTGTGTGTGTGTGTGCGTGCGTGCATGCATGCATGCACGCATGCATGCACGCATGCGCAAACACTATTTCCGGCACTCCTTCCAGCGCGGAGGAGGCATGTGCAGCTTCTCATTGGCTGCAGGAACTTCCTGCAGCCAATGGGAAGCCAGCCAGCGTCATGGAAGGCGGTCCCTGCTCTGCTCCACACCGGTTTAGCGCGACACACAGGAGCCGACCGAGCGGGCAGCGGGGATCCATGGGCTGGTTAAACTTGTGGCCCATGGGCCTTAGGTTGCCGACCCCTGCTCCAAAATGTGTAGTGAATATGCAATCCTTTTTCCCTGTTCAAATGGATGCACCCTTGCCTATAAATCATCCAGCTCATGTACACAAACTGAATCAGGAAGCTTGAAATATCTTTAGGTGCTCACAACCGGAGGTGTTTGGGAATATAAGTTGCCCTTGAATCTGCAGTTCTGACACCAGCAACCCAAAAAGCAATTCTGATATTATAATTCTGTTTGGTTATTAGCAAGCCAATGGAAATGGAAAATAGTCACCATGATAACCTGGAATGATGATAGCACCAAACCAAGCACACTGCTTACCTTTACAAATAAGTACCGGTACCTCTTTTGGGTGGTACTGCCTCAGGCTCATGTGTTGGCACTACAGTGCCTGGAGAAGTTGCTCCCTAGTCATTTCAATTTTGAGAATATACCGGTATGTGTGTGAGAAGAATAAATAAGTAAATATGCTTTCTGAAAAGGAAAGATTACATATGAAATAATTCATTTTATAATTTGCTCTGGGGGGAAAATTGAGGGCATCTAAGCCTACATTTTAAAAATCTTGAAATATAAGTGGAAAACAAGCAACAGTTACAAAAAAAACTTAGGGAAGAGATAAGGGGTTAGATTGGAGGACATTTAGATAATGGGGCAGCCTCTAACTTCCTCAAAGCAGTCCGGATAATGATCTCGGTTGCCCTCGTTTGCTTCCAATCAGAATGAAGATTGATAGTGCTTGTTTAATGAACTCAGTTTAATCGCTCATACAGCTACCTCAGGCAACAGCAGAAACAATCTGTTTAATAAATTAATTCTGTAACTAAAGATTTAATTAAACTGTCCAGGAAACTTTGGAAAGAAGGAAGTAGTGGCACGATGTAGAGATTGTCACTGGAAACCTACCGGTATCTACCTGTAACTCAAATGTCAGGCAGGCCAAACTGCAGTTCCTATGGAAATCTTATAACATAACATCTTATGAAGCTAAGCAGCTGGCTTTAAAATGATACTGATTACTGAAGTATTACATTAGCAATCATTTTAGAATCCTTTCTCTTTTTTTTAAGCAGGACCAATTTTGAATGCCTTAACTTTCCTTCTAAAATTCCTATATCTTGTAGCCAGTTCAAGCTCGATGCTTTCTGATATTATTTCTTGGGGGGGGGGGAGGGGGACGCTTGCATAAGCCCAACATTAATTCTGACACTTTTGATATATATTCACATTTGGACATATGTTTTTAGATCAGTTTATTCTTGTTTTAAGATAAGCAAATTTGGGACTGGACTGGTGTTGGCTATGCTGTCTTGAATGTCTCCTGCTAGAACTCCAGCCATGACTGTATAACCTTTTTGTGGCTCCGGGACTATTCAAGAGGCAAAATGGTGGTTCATGTTTCAACTTTACAATTCCACAGCCAAACCCTAAGCATCAGCTTTATCCAGAAGCAATTAAAAATATGACTGGCTATAAGTTTGGTTGAGGGGTAACTTCTACTCCCACAGTCGATACTTCATAATGACCTATATAATGTGCTGTGAAAGGAGCTAGAGGTCTCTCAGCTAGAGCTTCTTCCCTTATTTCTCTGTCTTAGAAAGGGCAGCAGGAAGTTCTCAGTCCTGCGGTTCCAGTGACTGCTGCTGCCATGCCGACAGGTCTTCTGCTTGTTCAAAGACCTTGGGCACCTACAGTACATAAAATCAGGGTTTTAAAAAAATCAAATTTTCCAGCTGCATAAATTCCATCACGCAGCCCACATGGGAGAAAGAAACACAAAGTATGCTTTGCTTCTTCCTTACACCCTGTATCAGTTGTGTTTTCTCCATACGTAGGAGCAATTAGTTCTTATCTACTACTATACAAGTAGTAGATAAGAACTAATTGCTCCTACTGTATACAGGACAATCCAATGGCCCTTGGAGCTATGTAAATCCTAACTCAGTGACTTGAACACCAGTGCAAGGGCCACTGAATCATCCTGAAAGTTATTATCTATCTATTCCTGCTGGCTTATCTAACTTGTGCTGCCAAAATTAGTACCTCTCAAGCATGGGGCATCTTCATAGAGGTGGCCTGTTAAACACATCTGATCTGGTGGCTTGAGGTACCGGTAGTTTGGTGTAGTGGTTAAGAGTGGCAGACTCGTAATCTGGGGAACCGGGTTCGTGTCTGCACTCCTCCACATGCAGCTGCTGGGTGACCTTGGGCTAGTCACACTTCTCTGAAGTCTCTCAGCCCCACTCACCTCACAGAGTGTTTGTTGTGGGGGAGGAAGGGAAAGGAGAATGTTAGCCGCTTTGAGACTCCTTCGGGTAGTGATAAAGCGGGATATCAAATCCAAACTCTTCCTCTTCTTCTTCTTCTCTTTAAGTACCAATTGCTGTTAGCTAACAGAGGAAACAGGATAACTACTCACACCGTGTGGTGTTATTGTTTGGGTGTTTGTGGTCATGGGGAGAGCACCATACATATGGGTAAAGAAGAAAGCAGGATAACCACCACTCGGTTCCTAACTAAAGGTATCCCTGTACAGTGTCAGACAGAGAACTTGGCTTATACTTGTCAAGAAGGAACAACAAAAGCTATATTCAGTTGCTACGGTTCTCCTCTGCCCTGAGTCTTCTTGCTCAGCTCTGCAGCCCTGGCTCTGTTAAGTTCTTACGGTGATTATTCTTCCCTGTTAATTGTCTCTCACATCAGAACCCTATCACAGGATCGGCCCCAATTCTTTCTTCAGGGCCTGCGTGTTTCCTTTCTTTCTCCAACCCTTCTACACTCTTGTAAGTTTTCAAGGTGCCTAGTTTGTTTCCCCCACCTCGTTTTTCCAACTGCACATTTTTTTATCTAACTGCACACTTTTAATAAAACCCTGCATAAACCATGTGATTTGCTAAGACTGTATTTTGTTGGTACAGTATAAGGCTGTATATAGAAGCTTCCAGTATAATCTCCAGCTGCATACCCTCCAACATTTCTCCAGTGAAAATAGGTGTGTCCCATAATGATATTTTTACTATTTATACCCCACACATCTTATTGGGTTGCCCCAGCACTCTGGGCATCTTCCAACGTATATAAAAAACATTAAACATTTGAATGAACCTCTCTATACTGGATTGCCTTCAGACAGATAACTCCATACCCTCCAACATTTCTCCAATGAAAATAGGGACATCCTAAGGAAAAGTGGGATATTCTGGGATCAAATCAGAAACCAAGATTGCTTATCTAAATCAGTGACATCCCTGGAAAATAGGGACACTTAGACTTAGAGAGTCTGCAGCTGAAAATCAGTGGTTGAGAGACCACTTCCTGATGCCTTGAAGAACCACTGTGGGTCAAAACTGACAGCTTAAGGAAACAATGGTCATGTAAAACAATAGTATAAAACAGTTCTTTATATCATAACTTATGGGTGCAACTAGCACTGTGCCAGTAGCTGTCCCCTCATTTCTCAAAAGTTTTCTTTCCCTGCAAATGAGGTTTCTGGTTCCCCCCCCCCCCTGTCTCATTCAGAAAGTGCTTTAGCGTTCATTTAAATTATGGTTGATAGGTGACTAAGGGTGGTTTGTGTGGTTTTCTTTGAAGCCTCTTAGGCTGCCTGAACTTCCTGATATGAAAAAGACCTATTGGGGGAGTTAACTTCATGGCAACTTCCTCTGGGTTTTAATTCCCAGCTGCTACCAAGCACCTGAGATTGATGAGCTTGCTAATTTTCAAGGGGTGACCTTAAAAAAAAACCTTTCTACACTGATTTCTTTAAAAGTAAACAGGTTTCACTTCAGTAAAAAAAATGATGATGACCAGCAGACATGATCAGGGCAGGCAGCATCTCTGGTTTCCTGTGCTTACAGGAAGGCCCAGCTGAGGAAATCATGGGGTTTTCAGAAAGTGCAGGCACCCAGGAAGGTTGCAGAATGCAGACCATCAGAGAGATGAAAGAAAGAAAGGGCACTTGTAACCCCTCAGTTGTACTGAAAACACGGTAAGCATCATGGAAATTCTGCACCCATGATAATTTTCCTATTCCTTTTGATAGTTCTAGAATGCAATTTTTTTCTCATTAGTTGGTAGAGAATGGTAAGAAAAATGCTGAAGAAACTTCTGGCATTGCAGTCACTAGATACAGCCCATGTGTTAAATCCCATGTTCAGTTCATAGCATCTTCTCTGTTAAGCATTACACATGAGACAGACTTTGCCTTTTATCTTGGAGAGCCACTAATGCACAGGGTAGTGGTCTTAATGGACCACTGGCCTGATTCAGCATCAAACAGCTTCCTGTGTTATTATGATCTGTTCACTCATAGTGGGAAATAGAAGTGGACCAAAAGAATGATGCTATAGTATTCCGGAAAATATTTTTTACAATGAATGCCTAACAATTTCCCTAACACTTACATTCATTTTTAAAAACACATCTCTGCACACACTGCTTTGAGGCATGTCTGGTTCTGTTATTCCAATATATCAGTCATATGGGTTCAGCCATCAAATTGTTCCCTCCGTGGCATCATGGTACCTTCATCACTGACTAATTAAGCCCTCAGGGACTCCTGGGGCACTCATGTATAGATTTTGGAGTTTAGTTAATCATTTTATTGATGCATTGGGGGGTGGGAATAGTCTCTATTCTTTTCCTCTCTTAATTGTGTCAGTGTTTGGCTGAGAAGAGTTGTCACCAAGGTCTGCAGATCAGATTATGAATGCAGACAGGATAATATAAAACAGACCTGATGAGGAAGAAACCCCCCCTCTCTTTCTATATAGTCAGTTTCCTAGAAGAAATATACATTATAAAAAAACAAAACCACGAGGTATGAAACCACTCATGGTAATGCAGCTGAAAATGTTTGTCACAGCCAATGTGGAGCTGGAACTATCAGGTTTCACACTGATCTGGATCTCATAAAGTTTCAGTTTGTTATGTGATATGGTAGTACCCTTATCAAAAGCTGGATGAACAAGGCTGTACCATATACATATCCAGTTCCAGTTCGGGATGATGGCAGTATGCCAGATATCCCCTCCCACCCTTGTGACAAAGAAGGACCAAGAATGGACCTTGTGACAAAGAATGGCTAAAGAACTTCTGAGATGGGCCCTTGTGATGAACAGGCCTGGAGAACCAACACTGAAGGGGCAACCCAGGCCAGCACTGCTCTCAGCTCTTTTGTGTACATGTGTAACATTTTCAGGATAAAATAAACTTGCTAACTTAAAAAAAGAGAAGCTGGTTAACCAAAATTTACCCTGGTAACAATGCTGCTGAAAGATAACAAAGCTGAGGAAACTGGCCTAGAATGATCACCTTACATCAGATTAAAAACACTTTGCAAAACAGTCCTTCAGCGATCAAATGTTCGTTGCCAGCAGATTTTTATTTTATTTTAGGTGTTCTATGATTTTTGAGGCATTGCACAATTTTGAATTCGCTTTACTGAAGGAGTGCTGCAAAAATGGAAGCATGCAGTGAAATTGTGTAGAGCTTTTGGTGCTGGCTGGGGCTGATGGGGATTGTAGTTGAAAACTACAATCCCCATCATGGATGGCATCGGGGTTGGGAAGGCTGTTGTACAGGGTCTGGGCTAGAATGCTCAGCCACAAAGACTATGTGATTGTGGCCTGGCGTGGCCATGGGGGAGCCAGGGAGGGTGGGGGTTCCTTCCCACATCCGCCTCAGCCAATTGCAGGGGTCTGTGGGATTTTCCACTGAAATCTAAATTTGAATTGGCCAATCATGGGCTTTCTGAAAGGCAGGGCTCTGGGGGTGGACTGGGTGAATCTAGTCCTCACTCCACAGCATTTAAACTAGCTGTTCTGGGAGCAAGCAGAGCACCCACAATGAATCTTTTTGTGTTCACACCCTGCAACTTTATTAGCCATTATAAGCAATTGCAACAACTTAATGATTTTTTAAAAACATGCTTCTGGCCTTGAGGAGTCCAGAGAAATTTAACAAGCCACTTATTAGCCGAGATATGAAAGAACACATCAAATCAACAGCATCTAGGCCACAATCCAAACAGAGCTGGGCACAGTCAAACTCATAACATTCAGTAGACCTCATAGAGCTTGAACTGTACCCAACTAGTCACAAATAACAACTGTGTTATCCACATCCCCATGCAGATGTAAACCCACATCCAGACAGTTCAGTGTAGCATAGGTGAGCATTGCAGTGTGGATGAGAGTGCACTCACGCATTGGCTATGCACATGGAAAGATGCTGCCAGGTCGAAGATCCCAAGTGTGATAAAACAATTGCTACCTGAGTAGCTTCTCCTTTGCTAAAAAAGTGGGCTTATTACTATTATTTCATTTTTTAAAAAGCTGTAGGCCTAAATGGTAGTATTTCATTTGCTGTCCTGTTTATTAGTTGTTTGACAAGATAATGCTAGTTCTGTTTTTGCTGAAGCCAGCCATTTAAAGGTTTAGATTAAAAAAGAGAAAGTATATACATTCATGCACTTTCTCCTCCTGCCATTCCATGGTATATCAAAACACAGAAAGGAATTTCACCTCCACCAGCTGTGGCAGCAGATTATGGCAGCTGTTTTACATCTCTAGATTTAAAAAGAAATATTTTTAAAGTCTGTTTTTCATTTCCAAAGGTGATAGCAAAACACCCCCAGATCTGTTATCCATTAAGATATGAACCAGATTTTCATGTTTGTTTCAATCTTGTGATTTTTAAGCAAGCCTTAGGAAACAAATGCAACAAGGAATAACCACTATTCTTCCCTGCTTGTAAAGGCATGAGGTTTGCTCCTGCTGAACGCATAGTAGTACTGAGCTTTATTGTCATTTGTCAACTATAGGAAGGCAATTTTTACATTGGTGTCTGTGTATTGGTAGTTAACAAAGGGCTGATTCACACATCACACTAATTCCAGGATGGGAAACCTGTAGCCTTCCAGATGTTGTTGGACTACAACTCCCAACATCCCTGACCATTGGCCATACTGACTGGGGCAGATAGACGTTATTCTGACAGGCAACGTAACTGAATTTTGATTTGATTTGATTTGATTGATTTATTGAATTTATATACTGCCCTATACCTGGAGGTCTCAGGGTGGTTCACATAACAAGAACATTTTTTTAGTTTTAACTGCTTTTTATTTTCATGTATTGGATTGTTCATTAACCATTTATACAGGTGAAACTTGAAAAATTTGAATATCGTGGAAAAGTCCATTTATGTAAGCAATTGTTTTCATTAGCTACTGAAGTTTAATATATGAGATAGACTCATGACATGCAAAGCGAGATATGTCAAGCCTTTGCTTGTTATAATTGTGATGATTATGGCGCACAGCTGGTGAAAACCCCAAAGTTGAAATTGTTAATTTGGGGTTCTCATCAGCTGTACGCCATAATCATCACAATTATAACAAATAAAGGCTTGACGTATCTCGCTTTGCATGTCATGAGTTTATCTCATATATTAGTTTCACCTTTTAAGTTGAATTACTGAAATGAACCTTTCCACGATATTCTAATTTTTCGAGTTTCACCTTTATATAATTGTAATTAAGTAGCATATAAATGGTTGAAAAAAACAAACTTCTGCATGATCACAGGTTCCCCAAATGTGCCTTAGATCATAGGTTAGGGAGCTGCCACAAACCTCAGGCTTGTGTGTTCCTCCTCTGCTTTCTACCCCATGAGACTGGGAGGAGAACTTTAGCAGCTCTTCTGGTGTTTGACTAGAGATTTTTGTAAGCCAGGATCCCTTGTCCAGTTTCAGAGTATGCCATCTTCAATCTATGGTTCTGAAGCCGCCTTATTAAACGTAGCTATTACAAAGCCTGATTCCTGGTGTGGATGACATGTCAAGCCAGCCATGAGTGTAAGTGAAACTAAAAGCTCCTGAAATCGACCTCCCAACTGCATAGAAGGTGGAGAGCTGAGGAGGGAACTGCAGTAGCCCAAGGCTTGCAGTTTCTTCTTCCTGCTCATGCATGATGTCTTTGCTAAACCAAGCAGCTGGCTGTTGGGTGCTTGGGAACTCTGCAGAAGGGATTTTGGCAGGCTGGAAGGAGTCAGTCAATGGCTCTGTGTAGGCCTCCTACCTTCAGCTCTCCAGCCCAGCATGCTCAGCAAACGCACAGCTCTTCATAAGAGGCTTCTCTGCAGAGAAATAACTTAGCCACCCAGTATCATTTGACACTGACAAACAACCAATTTACCAACTAGTTAATGAGGGGGCCATTAGAAAGATCTAAGTTTGGGCACAAGCCTTTATACATTGTGCCAGCTGTAGGAGAGGTCCCCAGTAACATTGGTTGTGTTCAGATAATTACAGAGGGAGACACAGAAAAGGACTTGCTGATAGAAAGGGGAGTTCAGGAATTGCAGCAGCAATGAGTTATGCTAGTTTTCAGAGTTCTGTGAAAGTTAAGATCTTAGTTGCACTTAGTTGCTCAGCTCCATATTTGTCCATATTGTTCCTGCCTTGCTTTTTTATAAATCTCTGAAAAGATTGATATGAACCATTAATTGGAAATGATTTTTTTTCCACTGAATATGGTGGCCTCATTAGCATGACACAGTAAACCATAGTTAATTGTGATTGAGTCTTTCTGGTCTGTTTATCATCTTCCATCATGATCCAAATTAGGACCAACGTAACACTGTTTAGTGCTTTCCTCCTTTAACATTTAATATATATAATATGTGGAATATATGTTTTATATTCAAAAACTAGATCTCCCAAAATAAGTCTGTTTATTTAAAAATCATCCAACTGGTCAGTAGGCATAATGTGTGTGTTTTGCTAATTATGTTACAACAACATGTTAGATAGCTGTCAAGTGTACAGAGCAAGAATTTAAAGATCTTATCAAGTGTTTGGATTAAGAAACCAATTACAGCTCAACTGAAAATGAAGGTTTTAGTTTAGGGTTCAAGTCAGATTATATTGGGACTGAGATATTATATATGGATCCAATTCATATATTTCATGCTTTAAAAAAAAAAAAAAAAGGTTGCAATTCGATATACTCCTATTCAGGATTAAGTCCCAGTGAATTAAATTATCTGTATTGAACACTGCAGCTCTGCTTGCACAGCAGAGTTCTAGAGACTAATCTCCCATTAATCTCAATTACATCTGGTAAGACACAGAGTTAAGGCAGCAAATTTTTATTCCATAAATTGGGTGGTATCCCATTGGTTTTGCCCTGCTGATAGAAGAGATCCATCAGCAGAATGGGCAGAGAGTCAGTTTTGAGCAATTCCTTCTCCTGCTGCCACATTTTGTTGTGGAGCATTGGGGGGACCATTCAGAGCTGCAGGAAGAAATGCCTAAAATGGCCACCCTCCTCCCCATTCTCTTGATGGACACTTGCCATCAGTGGCACAACACCAACTGGATGTCACCCATTGTTCAGTGGTTTTCCTGTTAATTTATTCCCATGCTGCAAATTATGGATTCAGTTGAGACAGAACTAATGCGGTTCTTTCAAGCTTTAAGTTCATATTAAAGAATCTTGCATTGATGTTATGGAAAGACCCTGGAAATGGATTTCCATGGAAAACCCTCTTCAGTGCTCCTCTTAGTGCTCACAGCCACACTAGATGATGCAGCTTTTGCCACCTTTTGCCCAGGAATGTTGTTTTTCAGGAGACACTTCCTTTGTTCCCAGTTGTTTGCTACATTGCCCAGACAGGAGCACAGAAATCTGCTTTGTGGACACAGATGCAAAGGCCTGAGACAGTATCCCTGTAACGATTTTGCTATTGTGTGTCTGGCATTCATATCACCATGTCCTATGAGGAAGGTCAGTTTCATTCTAACAAAGAGTACGGCATTCAATTTAGGACAAAAGAGTAGCTGCCTCACAACCAGCACCTTGACAAGACATAGCAGTTGTGGGTTAAGGAGATCTAGGGCAGGATGAATAAGAGTTTATAAGAGTTTACTGTGGGAATAATTATATTCCAGATGTTACGTGGTTGTTCAAAGCCAATAAAATGTTCAAATTAAAAACAGAAACAGAAAATGAACGAAGAGGAAGAACCCATGTCCTATTGAAGTTATTGAATTATTTTTATTATTAGTCTAATGTATTATTCTTTATTTTGCGGCTTTTTATACTCTGGGGCCTGCTGGTGAAGGGCATTAAACAAATCTCTTAAATGATTATTATCTGGCTGTTAGAAGTGGTGATGCTGAGGAAATGTACTGTGGACCCTCGATATTGTGTGTGTGTGTGTGGAGAGAGAGAGAGAGGGGGGGGGAATAGGAATAGGAATTGAAATGCATGAGTAGGCAATTTAGTTATGTGTTACTTGTTTATTACTTCCTCCAAGGCATCATCAGCACATTGTACATGTTTTCTCTTCCTTCCTCACCCTGGCATACAGTTTAGGATAAAAGTTTATAAATTTGGAGAAGATTGTGTTTGTAGTGAGGGTGGTGGTAGGATATCTTCCCCAGCTGCTGGCTGAAGCGCTTTCCCCGACTTGCCGAAATACTTTTAATGACATTCACAAGACATCCACGTCTATTTTTGCTTTTGAAATGGCTAGCTCGCCTCATTGTTATCCAGGTGGAATATTGCCAGGGTTTTCTTTACAAGCAGCTCTCCCAAATGAGGAAATTTGACGTGCTAAGAAATCTTGGCCGAGAGATCAAACAGATCGTTCATTAAGTTGTGTTCTTTCAGCATAGCATTTCCTTAGTTTGCACTTAATATAGTCAAAGATTTAAGGGGCTTCATACATTGGTTTCATAGGATTTATAATTTGTTCATTATTTTATTTTTCTTTACTGTTTCAGCTGTCAGTACTGGCTAGCATATTTTATAGTCCGCAGATTTAGCAAGATTGCAACAGGGGAACAGAGTACAACCTCTGTACTCGAGTCAGATGTAGCACTGTTTGAGCTTAGAAATATAGATATTAGGTAAATGGAAAGATTATTTGAAAATGGCCAGTTGAAAAGAAGAAGAAAAACACTAAAGGAGTGCTGTCAGCTACATCTAGATCTCTCTTTAGGTTTTGTTTAGCACTATATAGAACAGTTGTTTATAACTTGATAACTGCTGAACAGTATACGTTTGAGCCATCGGTGACCAAAAGTCACATTCAGAACTTTCATATCATTTTATGCATAATGCTTTTCAGTGGAGTCATGTGGCACATTGCAAAGAGTGGGATGACTGGTCTAGGTGGCAAACGTCAGGGGAGGGGAGTGGCAGCAAGGTGTTGGAAGATGGAGCTATGTATACTGCTAAGCTAGTCTGTTGCCCTCGAGTGAGGTGGGGGACATTATCCCATCACCAGCATTTAAGTCAGATTCAGTTGACAGTCTCAGTGTGATCAGCTTCTGTCTGTCGAATGGGGTAAACACCATTCTGGCCTTGATTCTGCCGAGTCATCAAGGGTTAAGAAAAATCAAATGACGGGCATGCATGTGTGAACATCTCAATGCAAAACATGATGTGCAACAGAACAAAAAGCAATTCAAATATCGGGCACCTTAGACTTTGCAAACCTAAGGACCAAACTAGCACTTGATTTTATTGCATTGCTAGGAAACACAATAGGATGTTTTATTCAGTTGAAGACACTGGGTGGGGAGATTTGTATTGGAACTGCAGCATCTGGAGAGGGAAATGTGACTGTTCCTTTGCCAGCCACAAGCCCGGTGAAGATTGCCCCAGCCAGAACCACAAGGAGAACAGCCCCCATTGCTGCCAATGGGAGCTTTAAAGGGGGGGCTAATTGTGCAGGGGGGGGTGATGTTTGTCATGATCACAGCTGGGGAGGCAGAGGTCCTCATCTTATGTTGTAGTCTTGATGCAAACTGCAGAGGGGGTGGCATGTCTGTAAAAAAAGAACTAAAACACCATACTGTGCTTCTTAGCTATGCATTTATGGTAGATATAAATAATGAAATGCTTGGGATGTAGCAATGCTTCCCTAGAATCCAGATCCTAATGATATGAATAATTGTGGTGACACACAAAGTGGTTTATGCCAATGTGGCTGCAGTGTCATCCTTTGTTGTTGTTCAGTCGTTCAGTCGTGTCCGACTCTTCGTGACCCCATGGACCAGAGCACGCCAGGCACGCCTTTCCTTCACTGCCTCTCTCAGTTTGGCCAAACTCATGTTAGTAGCTTCGAGAACACTGTCCAACCATCTCATCCTCTGTCGTCCCCTTCTCCTTGTGCCCTCCATCTTTCCCAACATCAGGGTCTTTTCCAGGGAGTCTTCTCTTCTCATGAGGTGGCCAAAGTACTGGAGCCTCAACTTCAGGATCTGTCCTTCCAGTGAGCACTCAGGGCTGATTTCTGTAAGGATGGATAAGTTTGATCTTTTTGCAGTCCATGGGACTCTCAAGAGTCTCCTCCAGCACCATAATTCAAAAAGTTTGAATTATGGTGCTGGAGGAGAAAAACTGCCAAGAAAACTCCATGGACAAAGACAACATTGTCATCCTAGGCAACCTTAACAAAGTAAATGCACCTTGCTATGTCGCTTCCCTCTTGCAATCTCCTGTAGGAGGTTCCTACTGCTTATCAGGCATATAACTTTATTCAGATGCCAGTGTATTTCTTGGAAATTGCATAATGGGAGGATGTTGCTTGCTGCAGGGTTGAGAAATATCCAGGGCTGAGGATGTGAACAACAAGAAGAAAAATGGGTATGCTTCTAAACAAGGAAACTCTGACAGTGAAGAAATAGGGCAGTGGCAGAGATAAGCGATACTGGTCTGTGTCTGGAGAAGCATATGGAACACTGTGTTATGGTTAAAACCCGTTTCATGGAATACTGATTTTCACAAACGAAAACCCACAAGTAGAGCACTAATTTGGACAATACATGAAGCAAAGAAGCCAATGTTGTATAAGCTAGTTGTTTTTATATCGTGCCCAAACAAATAGCTTGCTTAGGCATACTGTTAATGTTGGAAACTCAGCTGTGGTTAAAGTTATTTCGGCAAAGCAAGTTCAAACATTTGGTTGCTCTGATGTTTATGGTGTGGTTTCAATATAATCAGCATTTGTAACTCTCTAAGCTATGAATGTGTAAATTTCGCTGCTATAAATACATGTCTCTACCTGGGAATAGCAAGTTTGAAACATTCAGTGAAAACAGCACGATTTGTCACGATTTATTCTGACTATGTGCAGGTGAGCTGAACTGCGAGTGTGTGAAATGAAAATAAGGTGGAGGACACCTGCGCTATTTGAAACATACACTGTGTTAAGGTTGCAGTCAGTTGCTTAGATCTTGCTGAATTCAGTGGGCCTTACTTTCAGTAGACATGCAGAAAGATTGCACAATAGGAAGCCAGTCTTTGTCTAATATAGAGCAACAAGATCCACAAGACAATGGGTCTCATGCTATCTTTAATAGCTGTGTAGAAAAGGGAATTCAGCAGCCCTTCCACAGAACTATTAAAGGTCATTTCTCTTTTTCATCTAGGCCCTCCGCCTGCTGTTTTAGTAACATTTGTCAGGTGTTTACAGGTATTATCATCAATAACATATAACCAGTTGCCAATATATTATTTATTATATCCTGCTGATCCTCCAAGGAACTCAGAGTCCTTAAGTGCCCGGTCCTTTTTCCTTCTGCCCCATCCTCACAACAACTCCCTAAAGTAGGTTAGGATATCTCTTTAATGCCCCCCCATTTCTTCCTTTCTTCCCTCTGCATCCTTACTGCAAAATGCAGATAGGTACCCCCTTCACAAATGGGGAGAATCCAAGAAGAGAGTGCAATCATGGCACCTGCCAAGGCACTAGAGATGAGCACAACATACTGTTTGGGGTTTGGTTTTTTTGTAATATAATACAAACAACAACAATTACTGATATTTGAATAAATGAGCTTTCACATTAAGCACTATTGAACGGAACGGAACTGACTTCCCACTAGACATTGTAGGATTGCCCTGTTGAGTCAGATGGTTGCATTTTTATATGGCACATTGCCACTGTGCTTCCCCAAAGCACTCAGACAGTCCTTCATGCTTCTGTTTCCTTTTTCCTCTAGAAAGAAGAATGAGCCCTTTTTTCACAGCTAGGAACAATTAACCATGGATTTCCATTAAAGCACTTGGACCAAATCACTTAACATTTTCATTTGTCTGAGGCCAGCATGTGGAGCCTGGTGCTGCCTACCTTAAACAGAGCTGTCAGAGTGAATGCATCTCTTGTTAAGCTGGTTATACCAGCGTCTGGGGTAGATGAATATCCCCCACCCCCATTTCTTTCTCTCTCTCTCAACACTTTCTATATACAGTATATTTTTAATGACTCCACACCAATTTGCATTTTTCTAGGACTTAAATTTTGTCTGCAATCCTATGCATGCAAGTCCCAGTAATAATATCTATTGCCAGAGAATGTGCATGGGATTGCTCTTTAAGCTTGCAGCATGCAGAATTTGGGGGGCCTGGCCTATGGGAGTTCCCTTAGTGCAGGTTAGCAAGCAATGAGATGGGTACAAGCAGTGAGAATCCAATTGTGGAAAAAGTTTCACTGTTGTATTTCAATGGAGATAGGGGTCAGAACTCTACATAGGGAGCTTTTTCGTGGGGGTGTACTGAAGAGATGTTACAACCTGTGGTCCAGAAACTGTCACCAGACTACAGCTCCCATCATCCTTGACCACTGACCACTCTGTTTGGGAGTTGCAGTCCAACATTTGAAGTGCCACAGGTTAGCCAAGCCGGCTGCATTGTGATAGGAACCTGTGTTTCCTCTTGTCCTGTGACAGCTATTTACACAAATTAAAACATAGGTGCACTTTCAGAAGCAGTCTTGTATTATCCAGATTTTCATAGCATATACTGTATCCCTGCTGGACCCAGAACAATTTGCATGCCTGAGAAATAGATATTTCTAAGAGTATAACAATTTGATGCATTACAACTTCATCTGTCTGATAAAATGGGTGTGTTACCCTTTCCTAACATAGGAGTGTGTGTGTGTGCGTGCGTGTGCGTGCGTGCAGGAAGCATTAAATGTGTTATACAATCAAGCTTTTAATCAGAGTCCAATGTGTGAGCTCAGCCAGCAATGTGAATGCTGGTCCTTGTGGGCTAAAAACAACAAAGCGTCTTCTTAGTTGGTATGGAAAGGAGATTACTGTTACCTCAATTATCTTGAGTTCATACTCATGCTGTAAATGTAAAAACTGTTCCCAGTGAGATGTGTATGCATGTGTGTCTCACAGACATTTGAAGTTCATTAATATACAAGTTGTAATGAGAAATCCTTGTGAGGACAGGAGCACTTGGAAATGGGGGTGGGGTGGTGGGTGGGACCTGCATCTGATCTATAGACTTGATTTTCAAGAATCACTATGGCTTTGAATTGCTTCTTTCCAGTGCAAAGCCTTTCAATGAAATTTTGCTGTCTTGTGTCTTGCAGAATAAGGTGAAAAATGACATTGTTCGTTTTTAATTATACAATACTCCGGAGGGAGGAATAGGGCAATTTTCGGATTGCAGTTTTATTCTGAAGTTCTAGGCATGCATACTGGAAAGAAAGTCCCATAGAACTTGCTTCCAAGTAAAAATTATCGGGATCAGTTTCCAATCAACTTATTGCAGTAATGAATGTGCAGCAGTACTGTACTTTTCTCTGCGCTTCAGGTTTCCTCCAGTGCCCACAGATACTCTTTTCGATGTCATTTTAATCAACTATTGTGATTTTTCACATCCTTGTTAAGGTTTGCTTCACTCTGATTCATCAAATAGGGATCAGTCTTCACATTTAAAAATGACTTTATTCTAAATACAAGAGAACTGTCTGTTATGAACCAGCCTAGCATTTTCCTTGGTCTTGTTGGCTACAGTGGGTTTTTTTAAAGGACAGTTGTTTGAAAATAGGAGGGCCTGGCTTAGTAGCAGAGCATATCCTTTGCATGCCTACAGACAAATTCCCTGCCCTCTTTTGATAAAAAGATCCTAGGTAATGAATGGGCTTGTTGAAGACTTTGGCCTGGGGCCTCAGAGACAGGCTGCCAGTCAGATGAGACAGAAGTGTTGTCTCATGGTATCAGGGAAGCTCAGATGCTACACCTATTCTATCTAATCAGAAAAACTGATACATGGCTGAAAACAATGATGGTTGTCAGCAACAATTCTCACCTAAAACCTCTCCAGAGCCTCCTCAGGCCTTGGGGGCTGAACTTTATCCTCACTTAGAGAGAGTCCCCGAATCTGATGCAGCTACTCACTAGCAACAACGAGACACTCAATGTAGATACAAACCCACATGTTAACTACCGGGTATGTTTCCTTAGGAACTCAGCCAGACTATTAGAGGCTTTCTCACCTGTGCATTTTCCACTTTGATATATGTTGCCTTCATCTGCCAACAGTGCCCTTCTGGCACTTACAACCTCCTTCTAAGAGAATAAAGGTAAAGGGACCCCTGAGTGTTAGGGCCAGTCGCAGACGACTCTGGGGTTGCGGCACTCATCTCGCTTTATTGGCCGAGGGAGCCGGCATACAGCTTCCGGGTCATGTGGCCAGCATGACTAAGCCGCTTCTGGCGAACCAGAGCTGTGCACGGAAACGCCGTTTACCTTCCCACCGGAGCGGTACCTGTTTATCTACTTGCGTCCCTCTTCTAAGAGAATAAATGGATACAAATCAGTGGGTGATCATTTCAATCCCTGAGGACGTTCTAAAGTGGGTCTTTTAAAGTTGCCATTCTTGAACAAAAAATAAGCAAGCAAAGAGGTTCAAAAGTAACTGCCAACGAATTGTGTGATATAAGGTAAAACTCTATCATTAAAAGCTGGGTTAATGATACTGACCTTGGCGAAGTGATTGTAAATCTACTACTTAATGGCAGCTAAAACACTAAGTGGAAGAAGACAATTGCTTTATCACTTTCTGATTCTGTTGGCAGAATATGAAATATTGCAAGTTTATTAAAACTGCAGACATTTAACTAATGGATGAAAGGTGGTATACAAAACTCATTAATTAATGGGGTAGGGTGGGATAGAGGCCCCACTGCAGCTTTAATAGTTGTGTACAGCTGGGTGTATCATGCAAACTACAACTGCTGAAATTCCCTCTTCTGAACTATTAAAGGTGTAGCAGGCCCTACCCTCTTCCGCTTCTACCCAACCTGCTGGAACCCCAATTTCTATATTTTTTTGTATATTTTGAAATTAACCATTTGTCTACTTTGTGGTCCAGTTACCTCAGATAAGCAATTAGTTTCGCAATTGCTTCACTTATAGTAACGGAAACTTAATTCGGGTGATTGGGGGTTGGGAGAGGATAGTGGTTCAGGGAACAAGCTCAGCATTAAAAGAACAACAACAACAACAACAACAATTTAATTTAAATCCTGATGTATCCCAGAATTCCTCCTGGTTGATTTATCCTAGGCATATTTACCTGCTAGCAGGTTTATTAAAGATTTTGTGGGATTCTGGAAGCAGACCTTTAATTGGCATTGGATATATCAATTAAAATGAATAGCTATAATTCTCTTTCCTCATCCAGATTACAAATCACACCTGGGTTCCTAGATGGGGGGGGGGAATGGTGTAATGGTTTCACAGCACTCTGGTTTCTCCAATGTTATTCTGCTTATCATAGCAATTTACAACCCAGTTGGTTTTATCAATGGGTGTACTCATTTAATTATTATGCTTTGTTAATTCTTTCCACCCAGATAAATTCTTGTCACTGTGATGGCTGCATGCCCACTAAGAAGGGAAGCCGGGAGGCTTGCTTCCAAAACTCTGCTGAATATTGTATTATTTGACAGTCAAAGATCTGTAAGATCGCTGCTCTTTATTACAATCGCCCGTAAGCGGTTCTTTATCAGATGATTGTGCTGCAGGGCCAGTGCTCACATCTGCCATTGTAAGACACTTCCCCGCTGCAGCATTCAGCTTTCCTATGAAAGAGCCAAGCCAAGTCACGAGCCTATCATATCGCTGACGGAGATAGACAGAAGGCGCAGGAGAGGGCCAAAGGAACAGTGTTAAAAAAGAAGACTGTGGTGGCAGCAATTATATTCTCACTCCAAGACCTAGGAATGTTGCCAGCTTTGGCACTGTGCCCTGTTGTGTCTTTCTGCAAGTCACTTGACTCAATGTCAACGTACAACAGAGGAGTGTTCAAACAGAGGGCAGCATCTAAGTATATATAGTCACCGGGGCAAAGTTCCAGGCATATAACCTAGAACCATTCTGGGAAATCAGCGCAGTACTGAATGCAATGCACCACAAATAACCATCCTTTGCATTGGTTTTTTGAAGTGTTATGCATTCAATTCTGCTTGGTTGCCTACTTTGATATAAAAAGTGGAACCTGCAACAAAAAAAGTTGCAGTATAACTTTCTCCTCTTCAGTCAAATATTCTATTCTTTTTCCCTTGGTTTTCCTTCTTTCCAACTGACACTAAAAATTCATAATTTAGCTGTTTGAGGAGGGCATGTCAGTCCATTAAGTTTGTTTCTTTTGAAAATATTTTATTCATTCCTCAGGGCTCCCCCAAGGATCTTGGGGTGGATGTGGGGGGCCATTGATCCTGTTGTAGTTCCATTCCTGTCACTTGCCACCTGAGAGGATGTGAAATGACCCAAACTTGTTGTTTCAATCCTACTCTGTATTCTAGAAAACTCACATGGCAGGGCAATCCATTTTGACTCTTCTATTAGAGGGGCACTCTGTGAAAAGCAAGAGCCTGGAATGGTTTAGCTGCATGCCTTTATGGATCTTCGAAAAGAAGAACTTTCTGACTGTTGAAAGCATGCCTGTTTCTGAGGTTCTTCGTACAGAGAGACACAACAGTGGTGATGGAAGTGAAACAGAAGCAGAACAGAAAGAAAATGGAGCAAGAGAACAGGAAAGCAGGGAGCGAACAGAAATGAAACGAGACAGAAGAGGCAGGCCCCTTTTCATATCTCCCTGCCATTCAGCAGCTATCCCAACGTTGTCACATTTCTGAGATTATGCAGGACTTCTTCTGTCTTTCACCCACCACTTGTACTGGCACCAGCTACAAGATCTGAAAACAAAGGAGCCTAATCTGTCAACCAGTTAGAAGGAACACCCTTTCCCTTTCAACTGAGGTATTTGTTTGTCTGCTCAGACTTTCCATATGTTGTAACAATCTTGCTGTGCTGTATAAATTCAGGCCCTTGTAGAGGTGTGGCACCCAACCATTTTAAGTGTACCCTAACTGCAGAAGCTTCAGTCAGAAGTTGGAAGGGTTAGTAACATCTAATTCAGATGCAAAAGCAACAAAGGTAGCTTTTCTTTCAACCACTGCTTTCATAAATCCCTTTAGTTTTAACCAATTAGTGTTCCAGCCTTCAGTATGTTCTCTAATTTTCTGAATTTCCTGTTCATGAGTCTCCTTGCACTCTAGGCCCCACATGGGAGCCGTGGTTGAAAGGCTAGAAAATGAGCTTCTCGTAATTACAGAAGATGACTGCCATCACCAAATCTGCTATTCTACTACATTTTGCAGGCAGTAATTTCTACCACAGTGTTGAAACATTATCTGACACAGGAGACAGTGATGATTTTAAAATCTGTTTCAGGCAGCATGGAAATAATGCATCTTCAACAGTACACATTCTGAGAGGCACACTAACATGAAGGAGAAATAATTGATGAGCCCTGATATAATCATTCCAGCTTGCATGAGTTTGTAAATTTGTGGATAAGATAAAAAGAAGACCCAATAATACAAGGATGGAGGGAGAGGTAATAACTTGGTGGCAGAGCACCCATTTCACATGCCAAAAAAGGTTCAGTCCCTTGTGTGTCTAGTATTTTCCACCTATTCATGGCTGTAATGAATTAAGCTAATCGCAAACCTCTCCTCTTGAGCCCATGTTCAACAATCCATCTTTTCACTCACCAGTTCATACTGAACCTTTAAATACTCAAACCTCCCAAATACAACCATGGTGCCATATCTCAACCTGGTAACAAGAACCCAGCTGGCTACTCCTTTTGAAACAGATACTAATTATGATACTGCAGATAAAGAAGAGGCACATATCCTCTTTCTCCTTTCACTTGCCATTCCTAAAGCATTTTCAGTACTACCCCTAAAAGCTGCTACAGATGAATCCTGCTCAGTAGACTACACTATCTAACTGCCAATATTCTCCAGTCATTTCACAATGTAAAGAACAAGAATGACCTCTTGGCGGTCTGCATACTCTATAATAGGGAATCTTAAGGTTAGATTAATGCAATGCATTCTGTGAGAGCCTGCTCTTAACATTGGTTCAGAATCTGCAGCTGGTGCAGATGCAATGGCTAGGTTACTCAGTTGGGGTGACTTACCCTGAGCATGTAATTGTCCTAGTAAAGGAACTGCGCTGGGTGCCAAGTTGCCAACAAACCAAGTTTAAGGTTTCGTTGTTGAGTTTATAAAACCCTAAACAACTTGGGGACAGCTTTCCTGAGAGCACACCCATCTCCCACAGATCTCTCTGTTCACAGCGGTCACCAGGTGACATCCCTTTAGTAACACTGCAGCCCTCTGAAAACTTTCTTGCAACAACCTGGAAGAGATTTTTTACAGTGGTGGCATCTACTATGTGGAATAGTCTATCCTCAAAAATTCTTCTTTGGCGATCATTCATAGCCAAGTAAGATTGTCTTCCATAAACACGGTTTTAACAGTGGGTCTGTAAGTAACTGTGGAGGCCAATTCTGGACCCACACGTCCTTCCACAGTGGGGACATTGGTTCCCAGGCGGGAGTTGATCACGGTGTGGATTTGCCAAGTGTGCCTTCCTCTTAGCAAGTTTCTCCCTTGCGTCCTGAGTTCGAGTGTCTTCAAAGCCCATGACACCTTTGGTAAAGGCTGTTCTCCAACTGGAGCACTCGCAGGCCAGTGTTTCCCAGTTGTCAGTGTTTATACTACATTTTTTTAGATTTGCCTTGGGACAGTCTTTAAACCTCTTTTGTTGACCACCAGCATTATGCTTTCCATTTTTAAATTAAATTTTTTAAACCTCAAAAATTAGGCATGTATGAACTATATTACATGTTTGGTGTGTGTTTAAAAATTGGCACATACTCCCACCTACAGTGTATTGTGTTGAATTTTTGTACTTCAGTCTTATACTTTCATATGATACTTTACTAATTTTGTATTTTTATTTTATTTTTTTACTAATTGTGGATATTTGTTTAATACAAAGCCATATACAAATTTGCTAAATAAAGAAATAAGCAGATTCATAAATAGAGGCTGGGGGAACCTGTTCATCTCCAGATGTTGGAGAACTCCTGGGATCACTGACCATTGGCCATGTTGGCTAAGACTCATGGGAGTTTTATTTATTTTCATTTAAGGCATTTATATACTGCTTGATCATTTAAATTTCTACATGCCTTCCAACATTTGGATGACCACAGGTTCACCATTCCTGCTTTATTTGCATGGAATCTATGCTATCATATAACTGAATTGGTTCATGAAGATCACCAGGGAGTGTTAAAATCCAGAGACCTACTTTGGCTTTGGTAATATTCAAAATTGCATATCAAGTAGAAATTAGGTAATATGTAAAATTATGTGTCAAGTAGCAATTCCAGGGTGTTACACTTCTTCGTCACACACTTCTCATGTATCTTTCCTGTTTGGAAGAAGAAGAAGAAGAAGAGTTTGGATTTGATATCCCGCTTTTCACTACCCGAAGGAGTCTCAAAGCGGCTCACATTCTCCTTTCCCTTCCTCCCCCACAACAAACACTCTGTGAGGTGAGTGGTGCTGAGAGACTTCAAAGAATTGTGACTAGTTAAGAACTAATCTCCCTCAGATTGATAACTAAGGATGTAGAGCGTGTGTTTTTTATGCATGGTACTGAAATACTACACATACTGTAAATGTAGAATACAGCTGGTTTAACAGCCAAAGACCAGAAAATTAGTTCTTAGTAACATGGGTATTGCAACTATAGGTTGTTACAGTGGTGATTATGTGGCTTTATTCCCGAATCTTTTACATTGATGGCTTGTAAACAGATACTGTAAGGGACCCAGGTGGCGCTGTGGGTTAAACCACAGAGTCTAGGGCTTGCCGATCAGAAGGTCGGCGGTTTGAATCCCTGCCACGGGGTGAGCTCCCGTTGCTCGGTCCCAGCTCCTGCCCACCTAGCAGTTCGAAAGCACGTCAAAGTGCAAGTAGATAAATAGGGACCGCTCCAGCGGGAAGGTAAACGGCGTTTCCGTGCGCTGCTCTGGTTAGCCAGAAGCGGCTTTGTCATGCTGGCCACATGACCCGGAAGCTGTCTGCGGACAAACGCCGGCTCCCTCGGCCTATAGAGCGAGATGAGCGCCGCAACCCCAGAGTCGGACACGACTGGACCTGATGGTCAGGGGTCCCTTTACCTTTACCTTTAAACAGATACTGTAGTTCTTCTTTGCTCTTCAAAGGCTATTAAGGTTCCCTGGAGAGTCTTGTCACATTTGTGTGGTGATCACCATCCAAAAAAGCTATCAGTACTAACAGAAATGCCACAGCAGAGTGTTGAATTCAGCACTTCTGCTGTTCTTCCTGATTAACTTCCCTTATTCTTTGTTACCAGTGAACAGCTTCACAAGTTAGAATGTTTGCCCTCATAGTCTTTCTCTAATTCCTAGCAGGACTAGGAGTGCATGCACACGAAAGCTCATACCAAGAACAAACTTAGTTGGTCTCTACGGTGCTACTGGAAGGAATTTATTTTATTTTATTATTTTGTTTTTACTACGGCAGACCAACACGGCTACCTACCTGTTTAGATTTTGGTTTTGTATTCTGGTTTTGTGTGACAAATAGCACGGTTATTTTATGTAAATATTGCATGGCAAGTTACCTGAAATGTTTATGGGCAGCTATCAGTTGCCATGAGGAGGAGCCACTTGAATATGTAGGGCAAAAAAAGTTAACCAGGGACCTCTTCCAAAATAACCTCTAAGTGGTTAAAGCCACTCCCTGCTCATTGGCAGTCAGCGTTCGAAGCTCCCATTGTTCTAGGCATGTTTTGCGACAGGGAATTTCATTAATGCAAGCAGTTTCTGAGCGCTGGGCACAGTACTGAGCCTAACATTTCAGATTAAAGCTGCCACTGCTGGAGGAAAAGATGGACCTTTTTCTGCCTCACCACTTCAAGCTACTCTCAAAACCGCAGAAGGGACCCTCATAAGAATATTAGGGGTGGGTGGGCAGGGGAAGTATGGCTTTGTTTTCTGCAATCTTCAGATGAGGACTAGACCATGTGAAAAATGAACGTAAGATTTGCAGCTTTGTATTCTTCTTGTTATAAAAAAGCGCGCTTAGACACTCCATTGAGGTGCCCATAACCTAGGTTTAAGGTGCCATTTAGCTCCTAGCTTTCTTATCTCAATTTCTAACACTGTTTACAGTGTGTCAAAATTCTGCTGACTTTAGATATAGGGCAATACTAAAAGTAAATACGAGCCTGAGGGGTCCTGAGGGGAGTGGCCATAAATGAATCCTCTGAACAACAGCAAAAAAAAATGGCTGCTTCCCTCAGGAGCCAGTTGGAATCTGAAGTGGCACAATTGGGACATAAATATCAGTCTTCAGGTTCTTCTAGAATTTACTGCTTGCTTTTGCTTAAAAGAAAACAACTGGAAACTGAGCATCTGGAAACCGAGGCTGTATCTCAACCCTTGATTTACCTTGGACAGAAGTATTATGAGCATGGAAATAAAAGTTATTACTTGCTCGCTAATAGCATAAAAATACAATTTGCTAAGCAAAGAGTCTTTGTTCTGTGCTCTGTCCAGGGCAACAGGGCCTTGGATCATCCTGGTCAGATCAATTGTTCGAACATCCAGCATTACCAGAATGCCTCAGCAGGGCAACACAGTGCAGCAGTTTCTGAAGTATTGAGGTAAAATCTGAGAATTACCCCGTCCCATAGAATTCAACTGGAAAGAGATAAACCCTTGCTTTGCTTTCCCAGTGAGATCAATGGGAGTCCTAAGTGCTTAGCTTTTGGCTGAATCACATCCGTCGTTCCTCTGTAAAGTCTACACATTTTATTCACGTCAGCAGCATAACAGTATATAAGCAATGCCTTCTGTTCTAATGTCCTTGTATATACCATTTCATAAAAATTAAGATAAATGACAGGGATATTCACATTGAAGTCATGCTATATAAATATTGGATTAATAAAGATAAAAGAAGATCCAAGTTAACAATTGGATTCCCCCCCCACCCTTTTCTGATTTGGCCAGGGAAATCAAGATGCTGTAGACGAAAAAGAAATTAGCACTCTTTCATGCTGGAATTTTGTTTAGGCAGACGCATAGATGCAAAGCTTAAAATATCATTGTCAATACTGATGTGGTGTGCTTTGGAACGTATCTTATCTGCTCCACTTGTCCCTCTTGACCCACTAATCTGTATATCTGGAGAATCAAGATAACAGCAGTTTCAACGCAAGGGTAAATAAAATTTGAGGAAACCATTAAAAATATGCAAAAGATCAGAAAAGTCTTGAACTAGCAGAGATCATTTCTCCAGGCATATCCTATTAGGAAGTGCAATAAGCTTGCAGAAGTGATACAGTAAGCTGAATTTAATGACTATTCTTCCCCTTCAATGTGCTGGACTAGAAAATGTTTCTACAATACTGGGTCAGTCGTAGTAACACATTGACATGCTCCGTCCCCATTACTACATATCCCCCAGCTGTTGTAGTATTTGTTCTTACAAATTAGTTAAATAGGAGTTGACAAATCAAATTGCATTAATGCATCAGGCCTGTTCCACCAATCGCCAGTGTGTGTTTGTGGATTTGCTTACAGGCATGAGTAGAACTGGTTCACACAGATCAAATTGTTTATTTTCAACTCTCTTATGATGTGTGTGTTTTACCGAAGGAGGGGGGAATGTTGATTGTAACCTACTATTGCCAGTGCCCTGCATCAGTTCAAAGGCCATCCAGAAAGAACTGTAATGATAAGATAAAAGTAGGGTAGAATCTGCAAACAAATAATCTGGAGAGCCTAATTTGAGGTTTTAAATTCCTGCTTAGTCAGACAAACATCAATTGGACTTTCTGATCTATTGTGTATATATACAGGCCTCACAAATCAATGCTTTGGTGTGACAATAATATTTTATAAGAAGTTGCAGCATGCAACTTCCTATATGACTAAATAAACCATAGAAGAAAATGTTCCAACAATTTGGCTTGGCTATCACTTTCTACTTGCTCCAATACCTTTATGCGGTAGGATTATGGTACAGTCTCTGAATGTAAAGTAATGCAATTCAATCCAGCTTCTTTTTCTCTATTTTTCCTTTAGCTGACTGTGTTAATTTAATTTGACATTGTGGAACATGGTGTTTCTCAAATGCTAAAGCAATGCAAATATTGCAATATTTCTGCAATCTAGGTGTGAAGGACAATGAAACAGTTGAATTAAGCACACATATTTCTCCTTTTAGAATAAAGTTCACAACAGAAATAAGAAATAAGGTCCTGTTCAAATCAGGTGTTAGTGGCTTGTCCCACAGTTCTGCTGTAGTGTTTATAGAACTTCTAAAGAAGGGTTGGTGTAATTAGCCATTATTTTTCTATTCTAGGTGTAGCATTTTACTAGGAGCATCTCTGTATAGGTGGATGTTGCACTGTAGTTACCATTGCAACCATTCTCATAATATTAGAACTCATCTTAGTGTTGGAAGATTCAGGGCAGATAAAAGAACATTCATGCAGTGCAGTTCAACTATGGGACTCACTCTTGCAAGAGGCAATCATGGCTACCGAGCTGGATGGCTTTGAAAGAGAATTGGACAAATTCATAGAGGAGAATGTTTTCAAAGGCTATTAGCCATGATGACTATGCCCTGCCTCCACAGTTCCAGGCAGTAATGCTTCTGAATAGCAGTTGCTAGAAACCGCAGGAGAAAAGAGTGCTGTTGTGCTCGAATTCTGCTTGTGGGTTCGCCAATGTGAGAACAACTGGGCTAGATGTACCACTGGCCTGATCCAGCAAGCTCTTCTATTGTTTTACATTCATAGTTCCATATGGAGCCACTATCCTCTCAAAATTATCACAGATGTCTAGTTTTCTTGGCATTCCTTTCAAGTCTACACTGCATATTCTTCCTATTTTATTTTATTTATTGAAAATATGTAAGGGAGGGTGTTATTATAACATTGCTTTTTGAGCTCGTTCAAGCATTTTAGCCTCAACTCTGGATCCAAGATTTGGGGGGGGGGTTGTTACTCTTGTGTGGTGTAGTGGTTAAGAGCGGTAGACTCGTAATCTGGGGAACCGGGTTCATGTCTCCGCTCCTCCACATGCAGCTGCTGGGTGACCTTGGGCTAGTCACACTTCTCTGAAGTCTCTCAGCCCCACTCACCTCACAGAGTGTTTGTTGTGGGGGAGGAAGGGGAAGGAGAATGTTAGCTGCTTTGAGACTCCTTCAGGTAGTGATAAAGCGGCATATCAAATCCAAACTCTTCTTCTTCTTCTTCTTCTTATGCCACGAAGTATACTTCTTCTTCTTCTTCTTCTTCTTCTTCTTCTTCTTCTTCTTCTTCTTCTTCTTTCTTCTAATGCCACGAAGTATACATGTTCTTCTTCTTCTTCTTCTTCTTCTTCTTCTTCTTCTTCTTCTTCTTCTTCTTCTTTCTTCTAATGCCACGAAGTATACATGTTCTTCTTCTTCTTCTAATGCCACGAAGTATACAAGTTCTTCTTCTTCTTCTTCTTCTTCTTCTTCTTCTTCTTCTTCTTCTTCTTCTTCTTCTTCTTCTATAAATGCTAGGGGAGGGCATGTGTTTTATTTCCAAAGGCTTCATCACCAAGACCACAAAATCCCCCCTTTTTTGCATTGCATTGCATTGCATTAGAACAGCACAGCCAGGTTCAAGCGGATACTTGGAACAGCAGACAAATAAAAGTTCTTGTTCTCACCATTGGGTCTAGTAATGATGGTAATTCTTCTGCTGCCGTTTGATTGGTTTTATGGATCGTGATCCTGGCTCGATTTCTTAAAAAGCCACAGAGTCTTTGGAGTAGGGGATCTTTGGTTGGGTGCCTCCCAAATTAATATATTAAATTGTGGAATGCCTTGAAAATACCTGAGATAAACAGGACATTCTATTAGCTTTTCAAGTCACAAAACCCTGTGAACCATCACCAAACACTTGCTGAGTTTGTCAGTTGTCTCTGTAAAAATGCAGCATGAGCAGTTATAGAAGCACATGCAATATCCCACATACCCTGCTCGCTTCTTCAGTGTCTATGCTTCACGGTTGTTGTTCTTCATTCATTAGCTGTGTCATACGGTACATTTTTGCTGCTAGCTCCGCGAATCACTTTATTACTAAAAATGGAGGGACCTGGGCAGACAGAGGGGAGATGGAAGGGCCCATTAAGGATGAAACGAAAGCTTCCGAGATCGTTGCCTGGCCAATCTGGAGATGAGCGTTTGCTTCTGTACGGCACTGTTTGAATAGAAAGGCCAGCTGAATCTCAGCCATTCTGCCCCCCCCCCCCCCGTTATTGGTTAGAGAAATAAACATGGCACTGGGACATTCCCAGTGGGGAGATACTGCAGCTTCCCCAAAGCTTCTTCTGGTTATGCTCAACAATAGCTGCATATGTCTGCCCCACTACCACCAAAAAAAGATACAGGATAGTCGAAATGTATATCAGAAGGATAACAGTGCTAAAGATTTGTTTGTTTATTTATTTGAAAAGGTAAGGCGGAATAAAAAGTCACTGTTTTAAGTTACAGAATGTGGGGGGGGGGACTGAGAGGAAAGGAGGGAGAACACACACACACACACACACACACACACACACCGCTGCTGGCACCATGTCAGCTAATGGAAAAAGCAAAGTATGAATAGAAGTATTGTATTCAACTTCATAAAATGAAATATTCCCCTGGGAAAGCTTAGGTTGCAAGATAAGTGAAATACCTTCAGATGCCATCCTGGTCAGCTATAAACACACTCATGACTTCTTGGGTTTTTGGTTTGGTTTTTTTTAAGGCAGCACAATTTTGTATAAAAGTGGGCTGTTGCTTTAAAAAAAAATGTGCTGTTTACAAGGGAAGATCATTACCAGGGTTGAGTCCTTATGTGAGAAATCCAGCCTGTTCTTAATACATTTATTTGGAAGTAAGCCCATTGATTTGTATTGAAATTGCTTTCAAATAAGCATGCTTAGGATCGTAGCCCTTGGCTATCTAGAATATTTATCACATATGCACTTTCACTCTTCTAATGTTATTTTATTTATTTATTTAGATTTTATTTTTAATTTTTTTGCAGTTACTGTTCACAGAGAGTGAATCAGACAGTGAGATGTTGCCTCCCCCCTCCCTTTCCACCGGCTGGGCGCTGATCTGACAGTAGCACATTTATTCATAGAAATGCTTTCTGTTCTGCAAGAGTAAATTCTAGATGGAATAGACTCCTCGCAACCACATCCTTTCAATTTGCTAGAAATGCAACTGAGAGCCTGAATTAATTTTTCACAGGTCACTTAAGGCATGTCAGATTTATGTCATGATTTACTAGGGCTGGTTTTAAATTAGCTCAAAGACAAATTAATCTATATCTTGTACACTGCCCAGCAGTTCTTCCACACTGTGCCAAGAATTGTCGTCTTTATGCCCAGAGACTACTGATTGAGCCAACTCAGTTTAACAGCTACAGGTGTAAGTGTAAAAAGCCTTCTGTTTGGCTTTTAATATTAGGAAGATTGGGGGAAAGAGATAGATGGACCAAACCACTGGATTATGCAGGGGTGTTCACATACCAGCACCTGATATACAGAGGGATATGCAACAGGGGAAATCAGTTTTGCTTCCATTTTAATGTGATTTGCACTTCCCAAATCTGTCTTTCCGAATTCACGCTTCTCCAGATTTTGCTATGCAGTTCTCCACCCAAAATAAAAGGTGTTCAAAAATGTGTATATTAGAGGAAAGCGTGCATAAGAATTCATTTATTACTGAAAATAGCAAAGATACACTAGAGAATGTTGCTTGCAGAAATGTCCACATGAGGGGTAACTGCACACAAATGTGTATATTAGGAGAAAGTCACACTTTTCTCATGAAGATTTTTAATTGAAAAGTGATGGGGAAATGTGGAGAACTGAACCTCAAGATTGCAAAAAGAAGAAGGAGGAGGAGGGGGGGATAAGGCAAACTGAGTGAAACCAAATTGGACAGATTTGTCCATCCCTAGGTATGTGGCAAGGTTGTCCTTCCACTTGGCAGCACAGGATGGAACAGTAAGCAAAGCCAGATACAAGAGAGAGTTCACACTGGGGTAATTTGGTCATCTGTGTTGCTCAAGAGATTCTCTTCTAGCAAAACCCCCACCCCAGCAAATAAGACATAGAAAGCTGCTGTGTGCTGAGTTAGGCTAACACTCCACCTGGCACAATGTTGTCAGCACAGCAATGTTTCCAGGGTTTCAGTCAGAAGTCTTTCCTAGTCCTCAGTAGAGATATTTGGGATTGAACCTGCAAGATTCTGTTTGCCATGCATGTGCTTAGTCACTGAGCTTCAGGCTGGCCTTTTGAAGCTTTCAAGCGCATGGACAATCTGCAGTATTTTATATTTTCAAAGTAATAAAATCGTTTTTGTTACGATGATGATTGAATTCATTACCTGCCACTCACCAGCAGGGTTAGCATGTGCATTCATTATTGCTTCATGCACTTCATAACAAAATGCTGCCTTCACAAATCAGCCTGCTGCTAGATCTTGGGTGATCACGATAGTGTGGTCGTCACTTGCCCCAACAGAAAATCCCCTGCTATGGAAAGGAACCAAAGGCTGAACTGCACATGCCGCAGCCTGCTTTGTTTAACAAGTCACATCTACACCTCTCCAACCTGCCACCCCCAGTTTTGTGTACTTATTTCTTCCACATCCTCACCAAGCTCTGGAGTGTGTTTCTTCCACAGTAGCAATACTTTTTGCCAATAATAAAGTTATCTTTAGTTTTTTCTGACAGTTAACATATTTGTGAATGTTCCCGTAGTAATGATGGAGACAAATGCCAGCTAATTCATCCTTTGTAATCCCCTGCATCTAGAAAGGCAATTAGTTGATGGTATCTAAAGATAAATGGGAGTGACTAAAATAATTTATGAAAGCACAGGAAACAGCTCCCACAACTGGGAGCCCTTGGGTATTCCAGAGGTTTGGCACGTCAACAAGCATGCATTGTAAACCTGCTGTCATGGTAATAGGATATAAATGATTCTTTCAACTGAAGCAATAGGCAAAGATGAAGCTGCTTTTTACTGAATCATACTGTAGGTTCACCCAGCCAAGTGCTGTTGTCAATTCCATGAGTAACCGATGCTGTGCCTTCCAGATGTTGTTGGACTCTGCATCCCATCAGCCCCAGTTTGCCTTGCCAATGATAAAGGATGATGGGAGTTGTAGGCCAGCATCATCTGGAGGCACCACATTGGCTGCCCCTGATCTGTTTTGACTAGCATAAGCTCTGAGCATTCAGCTGGAGGTGCAAGGGATAAACCTGGGAGCTTCCTCTGTGCAAAGTCTGTACTCTCAGTATAAAGACAGCTTTCTATTTTCCTGATGTTTCCCAGGGAGTAAATGGGGTACGTGCCTTGCATACAGAAGATCTAAGGTTCCATCTCCTGAGAAAGACCCTGGGGAGCCACTGCCACTCAAAATGTAGTACTGGGTTAGACAGGCCAGGTCTTGTTGTTCACATTTTAATCCAGTAGTTAAGCAGAAGCCTCTTGCATTTCGTCGTGGAGCTGTTGGGAAAAGCGTTGTACAGTACTGGTGAGGGAGTGTTTTATATTAGGCTCAGGAGTGTCTGGAAACAAGGCCCCATATTGGCAGAATTCCAGATGTGTTGGTGTTTGAAGTCGTTTTTCTCTCAGGCTTCGAGGGAGGGATGGCAACACATAGTGCTGGGAACTGTGAATGGGACGTTGTTTGGGCTGGGTTTTCATTTTTTAGTTTATTCCCCTCCCCACTGCAAGGCAGATGTATGTATGTTTGAATTTTAGGCTGTGCTCAGACCTATTGTCACATTTCATTTTGTTTTCCTTTTTTCCCATCCCTCCCTTTCACTATCTCGGTTCAAATCTTCATACGTTTCCTGTTCATAGAATGCTTCCTGAGGTCTCAAGAGATGGGTGGGCATGCCTGTTTTGCCTTCCACACTCCCCTCTACTTGTTTTTCCCAACCTGCCCAGCACACAGTCAGTCATGACTATTCCAGGTGAAAAGAGTATGTCTCAAAAAGCAAGTAAGATGAAATCAGTGAGCATTTGGGTGGCGATTGGAATGGAATTAACTGCTATGATGCTTCCAGAATCCACATTCTTTACACACTGGCAAGTGAAGTTCAAAAGTATTCAGGAAATATGGCATGGTGCGGAAGTATGAAAGCTCTTGCACCAAGATATTGATTGACTTACGCTTTTTATCTTGCATTTAGAGTCAAAGTGCAATCATAATTGGATTGATTTTTATGTAGCTCTGCACAGAGTTGCAAGTGAGTGTATTTCCGCAGGGCAGGATTGAAATAAAATTCATACTTTGTGCTGTATGGTTGGAACATAACATTTTCTGCCCCACTGCCAAGTGCTGTGCTTTAGCAAATATCTCCTAACTGCTAACACATGTTTGGGGGTGGGGAAGAAGAAGAGCAGCATGGAACGATCCAAGGAGCACAGTAGCATTTCTGCATTCAGTACGCTAGCCGTTAGTTACTGAGATGAGTAAATGCGTGGACTCTGGTGGGATGGTGGAATTGGAAAGGACACAAGTATAAGGGAGATGCAGCCAGCTTGCCAAGGCTGTGGGTCAGAGGGGCAGTCTGGAGAGGATCTCTGCCCAGAAGCAGACCTAACCATCTCAGAAGTGGCTTTCTGGGTGGGGTGGAGCCACTACACTAGCTTCCTGGCAACTCCATCATTGTTGCTTGCGGGGAAGGGGAGAGGCGAAGCAGCAGGGAGGTCAGCATAATGCCCTGGCAGGGGTGCTGGATTGGCTCCATTGGTGCATCTGCATTGCACCGACCTCCCATCTTGGCAACCAAGTTGCAGCAGTGACTCACCTGCCAGAAAGTTAGTGTAACGGCTTGGCCCCACCCAGTGAGCCACATCTGGCTGTGATGTCACTGTCACATTTAATATACAAAGAATGAAGACCTGAGGATGGAAAGCGTGTTGACTTCTTCCCCTCACTGCCTTCAACAGGAGTGAAAGTATCTCATCAGTTGCTTTCTACTCCAAGCCCTAGCCATTCACATGTCCAGTTGAAATAGAGGACAAGAGTGGTCCTGCTGGAATTTTGATTACTTGAGCGGAGGAGTCCACTTAGTAAAGAAGAGTGTGTATGTGCACTGCTATCTTGTGGGAATAATCAACTGCACATGGAGAGACTTCACTTCAAATGTGACATAAGAGATCCAATATAATTGCACATTCAAAAGCATTCATGTGATGTCCAAAGCTAAAAGTATTTCATTTGTTTTTGAGTGTGGAAAGCATTCAGTATTCAGTACATGCATGCTGGATTCAAGGTGAAACAAAAAGCAAAACTCTTCCGTTTCTCAGTGCCAACCTTTCATGAATTTAGTTCAGGGTTCTCTGTAACATTTTCTGCATTATTGTTAAGTAACCAAAAGGATGCTTTTGAATTATGGTGCTGGAGGAGACTCTTGAGAGTCCCATGGACTGCAAGAATATCAAACCTATGCATTCTTAAGGAAATCAGCCCTGAGTGCTCACTGGAAGGACAGATCCTGAAGCGGAGGCTCCAATACTTTGGCCACCTCATTAGAAGAGAAGACTCCCTGGAAAAGACCCTGATGTTGGGAAAGATTGAGGGCACAAGGAGAAGGGGACAACAGAGGATGAGATGATTGGACAGTATTCTTGAAGCTACCAACATGAGTCTGACCAAACTGCGGGAGGGAGTGGAAGACAGGAGTGCCTGGCGTGCTCTGGTCCATGGGGTCACAAAGAGTTGGACACGACTAAACAACAACAACAACCAAAAGGAATAAATTGTGTGTGTGTGTTTGTGTGTGTGTGTGTGTGTTCTGAAAGTGTCTGGTTTTCTGGAATCCATCATAGACTGTTTGCTATGTTGCTAATAAATAAATAATTTAGGAAGCTTGTGCATAAAGGTTTATTATAACTATAATCAATATAGAAATTTTAATCTGGCTTCAGATTGAGGAACCCTTGCCTGTCCTGGTGGATGATCTATACTAAGAAAGTGCATCCATGCTGGTTCTGTTGGACCTTTCAGTAGGGATGGGAGAGGAATTCAGTGAGACTTGAGAGTGCTCCAATGTAGACTCACCTGATTCACACCTCCTTGACCAATGTGGCCCACTTCCCAAATCCACACCTCACTGCATTCATTCATTCATTCATTCATTCTTAAAAAAGATTTTAAACCTGCCTTTCAGGGCATACGATAAATCCACTGGAACACAGGACATGTTCCAGAGGATAGGATTGCCCAGCCTTTGCTATTTTTGTTACTCTTGCGAAAACCTCTTCCCCTCCAATGCTGACCAAATGAATATCAAAGAAAAGCTTTCACCCATATACTGACTCACCAACACCAACTTCCACTCGGTCCTGTTTGCTTAAGACTCCTGTCTCTCCAGCTAAGGCTGGATTTGACAAATGACACTTGAGGCTTTCCCACAAAGATAATGAAACCCAGAACATGACAAAACATTCCCAGTTCTGAACACAAAAGCCACAGTTTTTTTAAGAATGCACTCTGTTCAAAACAAATATGGAGTATATTATCAATCTGGATCAATTTAATCTCTTTAACTGTCTTCTTTTCCCTTTTGGGGACTCTGCCATACATTGTTACACATTTTTAATATAGGAATGGGCATTGTAAATTGGTGTGTCTGATATGAAAGAGCCATCACTAGTCAATCTGCCAGACTCCATGAAAGTAAATTGCAATATTTGCATTGACCTGCTGGGTGATCTTAAACAAGACATTTGCAGCTTCCATACCTGTTTATTTTTGTCAAGCTGATGTGCAATTCAGTCATGAGGAATGATTTGCCCATATATCACACAGATTATTCATTTACATTGTGCACGCTTCTCATTCTGAAGTCCGGGAGCATGCATCAATGGAATTAAAATATGTAAAATACCTTTAAAAGAGCAGAGGGAGCAAATTATATTCCTTTTCACTGCCACAACCAACTGAGTCTTGGCCAGAAAAAGTCAGTCTTGGTAGAAAAGGGAAATCAGACAGAGCATATCTATGCTACAAATTATATTGGCTTTAAAGAAGTTTAAAATGCCATAAAAGGTAACGGAAAAGGACCCCTGACAGTTAAGTCCAGTCGCAAGCGAATCTGGGGTTGTGGTGCTCATCTCGCTTTACTGGCTGAGGTAGCTGGCGTTTTTCCACAGGCAGTTTTTCCGGGTCATGTGGCCAGCATGAGCACCACGCAGAAATGCCGTTTACCTTCCCGCCGGAGCGGTACCTATTTATCTACTTGCACTTTGATGTGCTTTCAAACTGCTAGGTTGGCAGGAGTTGGGACCAAGCAACAGGAACTCACCCCATAACAGGGATTCGAACCGCCGACCTTCCAATCAGCAATCCCAAGGCTCAGTGATTTACAGCACAGCGCCACCCGCGTCCCTACAAATGATGCCATGGCTCTCCACAAATAATCCTGGCTATTGTAATTTAGCACACTCCTTAAGAAATCGGTTAAATCTTGCTTGCAGCTTCAAGATAAGAATAAAGATACTGCAGTATTTCTGCTCATTTAAAAAAATGATTCAGAGGATACTACCTTACTGGATTTTACTAGTATCTGCGAATTCTGACATAATAAACCACAGATTATTGTGGCACCTTAAAGACCAGGGGTAGTATTCAGCTAAATGCTATTCAGAGTAGACCATTGCAATTAACGAACATGACCATGTCTATTAATTTCAGTAGATCTAAGTAAGCCTTTGTTGACTACTACCCCAGGACTGCAATCCTAATGACACCTACCTGGGATTCAGCATTTTCTATATATATGTCACAAGTCAGCTCCTCAAGAGAGTACTAAATTTTAGCCTCATAAGATATTTTTAAAGGATTGAATTTTTGAAAACATGAAATAACTCTTGGAAGTGTCCTCTGTATGTAAAGGTCTAAACTATATGTTACATAGACATCAGTCTCAGAAACCAATTAGCTGCATTGAGCTTGGAGAATCATGCAGTTAGTGAGTCTTTGAAGACAGGTGTGTGAATGACTAATCTAGCTAAATTGGATTTTGCATTAATTTCAAACACAAGAACAATTAGGGAGTCATTACTTGTCATTAAAAGCTTAGGGGAGAATTGAGATCAAAAGGCTACAGGAGAGTTGAAAGGTTAGATAAAAAAAATTATTCCATTTCTAGCTTCTAAGACATCTTTAAATTTGACAGAAAAATTGTGAAAGCAAATTCTGATGTTGACTTTTGTTCTTCTAATGCAACAGGGAATTTGTGCATTTCTCCTGTATCAATATGTACAATTTTGTCCTTTGTGCTGGATGTTATATATGTCAACCAGTATTTTTATATTATACCCTGAGGGTTCTGTGGGTATACATTTTTTTTAAATTGGGATGGCAAATCCCTGGCCTATAAATCTTTCCATGCCTTTGAGGGCTTTTATCTGACTGGGATGTGACCTTGGGCTATGTTAATGCCTCTTGTTTACCTGGGTGAAAAATAGGTGTGTGCGTGTGTGTGCGTCTGTGTGTCTGTGTGTAGATATCTCTGACTTTAGAGTGGCTGAAATGCAGCCTATTGTACAAAGGTAAGAGTTGCATCCATTGCTCTGCCTAAGTTTTACCTCTGACCCCTCCTGGTGCACAGCCCCCAGGACTCTAGGTGGAACATGGACTCCAGTCCTTCAGGCATGCTTTTAATGAACAAAAAATGGTGTGATCAAATGGTGTGAACAAAAAATGGTGTGATCAAATGGTGTGAGCAAAAAATGGTGTGATCAAATGGTGTGAACAAAAAATGGTGTGATCAAATGGTGTGAACAAAAAATGGTGTGATCAATACATATCTCATCAGAAGTAAGTACCACTGAGTACCATGGGGCTTACTCTTAAGTAAGTATTTAGTTGCAGCCTAAATACTCTTCATATACTTGTAACAGGAAGATAGAGTAAGGCCATGTGCTTCAGGGTGAAAATTTGGACTGAAACTGGATCACTTTCTAAAGAGATACATGTGTCAGGTAACCAGTCTGCTTCCCAAGGGAAATACAAAAACGTGTCACTTGATCTGGGGTTCTTCCTCTATGCACTACCTGTGAAAGCTCAGATCAAGCTGACTAGCAATGTCAGAAGAGACTCTTATTGAATTTCATCCGTTTCAATGTGGAGCCCATGTATCATTCACTAGGTAATACACCACAGGTATTAGAGTTTTCACTCAGCTCATTTACTTGCCCCAAGAAAACCTGTCATATAATAGGTGCTTTTCATCTGCAGGTTATATTGATCCTCTTCCTTTCTTTCTCTTCCTCCTCCTTCTCCAGCGAGTTTCCTAAGTAAAAGCTGCACAGAGTAATCATTCAGTTGGATATTTGCTTTAAGATGATCACTGCATAGGTCAAAGCTTTGAAGCATTTGTCCCCAGTGACAAATAATTCCCTGTCCCTAAAGGGTGCAAAGCACCATCTTTTCAAACATGTCAGATACTGTTTCCCCAGGGAAACATGCAAAAGAAATCAGCCAAGGTTAGATTTTGGCATCTAGTACCGTCCAAAAATTCTAGGTGAACTAATAAACACAAGTGGCAGTCTTTCTGCTGTACCTTAGGCATTATTCATTCATTCATTCATTCTGTTGGCTGTTCTTTGTTTTTGCTGTAAATGAATGAGCATTTGTTACATCTTGGTTGCGGTGGATCCAGACTTTGCCCCAAGGTGACAGTTCTGTTGCAAGGATACCAGTAATTTAATTACCCAGCATTTGAATTAAAATATGTTGTGGATAGAAAATTACACTCCCACTCTAAATGTGCACCTCTATTTTATTACACATTGAAATGTTACATGGAACGTAGTTGTCAGAGTGCCATGAAGACCAGCTGGAGGATAACCTGACATCAGTGATTAGTGAAATTCTGAGTACACTTACTGAATAGTAAGCTCTATTGAATACAGTGGGGACATACCTCTGAGCAAACATAGATAGTATGTAAAAACCTCCAAGGAAGGAGAATCCATAATGCTCTGAGGGAGTCCGTTCACCTGTTGTACAGCTCTTACCATTAGAAAGTTCTTCCTGATGTTCAGGTCCTACCCCTGGAGAAGAAGAAAACAAGCTTGCTCTATCTTCCATGTGACAGCCCTTAAGATATCAGAAGATGGCTATCATATCTCCTCTTAGTCTCCTCTTCTCCAGGCTAAACAGCCCCAACTTGGTCAACTATTGCTTATAATACTTGTTTTTCAGACCCTCAACCATCTTGGTTACTATCCTCTGCACACATTCCACATTAATGTCCACAAGAGATCCTGCTCCCTGATAAGGTATTTAGGAGAGACCCCAGTGTTAGAGCACTGGGTCCAACACAGAGAGGAAGTCACTGTCTTTTGCTGCCAAAATATTGTTCTCTATATTCAGCTGTTTAGTTTATGTAGAACACATCAACTGTATTTGGCCATCTCTTCAATAAAACAAAGGCTAGTTTTCCCATCACAAAAAAGGCAAATGCCAGGACAAGTTTGTCTACCTCGTTTGACTTCTTGGCAGTCCATTTTACAACCAGAATCACAGTGGTATTGAGGGAGGGGAAGATACTACAACTTAATGTAGTCTAAACCAGTTCTTGAAACTATAGAACCCCTGAGGGGTTTGTTTGGGGGGGGGTTGGTTTTTTTTTGGTGGGGTGGGGTGGGGGGCTGGAAATCACTGCAATATGAAGGAAATGGACAGGAAAAGAAGTTGTAGAAACTGAGGCACAGTGAGACAGATAACCCAGGGAAAATAAGAGTTTCCAAGTTGAAATACTGAGAGGGTGCTTTCAACTTCACGGGGGGGGAATAAAAGGAAGAATTTCATAACTGCAGCATTGCAACTCTGAGGCAAACAACAAGGACTTGAAGGTAGTCTGGCTGTGGTTGAATTTCACAAACATACTTTGAATGAAGCAGTCAATTTTGGATTTCAGGCTTCTAGTTAAGGAAAGTTGACTCTGCTGTATAAAATAACCAAGGTGGCTTTGTAGCTATATTGGTCCCACAGAGTTAGGAGCATAGACAAAGTGCATGTGTCTTTCATTGAACCAGCTAACTTATTTAAAGTAACATGAGCTTGCAAGGTGCCCTGGAGCAAAAGTAAACAAATGACAGAGTAAGTTCTAAGAGTTAGCCATTGGGCCACTTTGGATGAAACAAGGCCAAAGAGGTGGTGGAGGGTAAGCCGTGATGGTTAAATTACAGTGTGGAGCCTCTGCATATTTGAATTTGTAAGACAAAATGCATTAAGCACAGCCTTTTGAAATCTGAGGCTACTACAATCCCCCAGGTCTCTTCCCCCTGGTTCCCCTCTCAGGCATATTCTCTTGCATGATACAAGCCTTTTAGATTGCTTCTTATTGCTGATTTCTCCCCCTGCCTATCCCCAAGCTGATTCTAGCAACCAAAAGGTCAAGAAAACCTGGTTTGCTTTGGAGCATTCATCACACATTGTTTTCTTAAGGAGGCTCTCCCCCCATACGGATATGCTATTATGGGGGGACCTGCTGCGTCTGCTAATAGAAGGTATGACAAAACTGGGTTTTGTTTCTCTTTTCTGCAAATCATAGGCTTTGATATTCCTTCAAACCTGCTTCCTTCTCACACACAGAGACCCTTTTTATAGGCTCTAAGTAAGATTTATTCTGTGGCACTCATTGGGGGATACTATAAGAGAAAAATAAATGCTGCAGAGCAAACTGGTCACGAGTGACCAAATCAACATGTTAGGCTTTTCTGTCTGTTTTTTATTAGGCTGCCACAGCTGGGATTTACTTCATTCTAAAGCTCTTCTGTTCACTGTGCAAAAGTAGGCATATTTCTGTCAAGTTGTACATTTACCTTCTTTCTTCCCCTCTGGGAGATAAGGGCCCCAATTCTAGACAGTGGGCAAGATAGAAGCTCACACACATAGCCAGAGGTGTTTTCATTGAAGTATGAACGGGGCACAAGATTTGGTTTGGACTCCAGTCTGCTGTTTTAGAAAACCTTAGTCCAAAGCACTGTGCAGGCTGGCTGATTTGCCTTTGGGTCCAACTGAATCCAATTCATTTCTCTTTTGTGTACTGAAGAGGACTACTATATTTTAATATTTTGTTGGAAGCCGCCCAGAGTGGCTGGGGAAACCCATCCAGATGGGAGGGGTATTATTATTATTATTATTATTATTATTATTATTATTAGAAACAACAACAACAACAACACCTCTAACTTTCCATCCTTTTGACAAAAGTGGGTGAAATTTGCAGGCATAGTGGCCTTTCCAGTGAATACAGCCTACCAAATTACAGACAAATGGGTCCAGGGTTTTTTGCGTGTATGTTAGGCACCTTTAAATATTGTTTTTTTTAAAAAGGAATATTGGACGGAAGATTGATTTTTGTCATACCCAACAATATAAATATATACTCGTAACTCCTTTTATACTTATCCCCTTAAATGAATTTGCCACCACCTTTCAAGAAATGAGGATTTTCTCCACTTCAGATGCTACTAATAACACCATGAAAATGTTCTTGAAGGATGAAAATAGGCGCTTTGATTTCTAGCCCTATCAAGATGCTGCTGGGTAACAGCTGCCTTGCCAGACTTTGAATTTTTTTTTTTTAAAAAAAAGGCTTTTCCCTTTGAGTTGTGCCTAGTCAAGGAATGCAAAAGAACAGAATGCAATAGTAGATTTCAAGTATGTTATCACATTTTGAGGGGTTGCTTCCCTACGTTAATAACTCATTGCAAATAGAAATCCAGCACATAAGGGAAAGGGCCAAGCTAGGACTTTTACAATATTCATTTTTAGCATGTCAAATCAGTCAAACTGAAGTGCAACCTGACGTGGTATAGTCCAGTGTTTTTCAACCTTTTTTGGGCAAAGGCACACTTGTTTCATGAAAAAAATCACGAGGCACACCACCATTAGAAAATGTTAAAAAAATTAACTCTGTGCCTATATTGACTATATATAAAGTATTTTTTCAATTTTTCCCACGGCACACCAGGCAACATCTCGCGGCACACTAGTGTGCCACGGAACAGTGGTTGAAAAACACTGGTATAGTCTACTGTGCAGTCTCAGAATTCTACCACGTTGCTCCACTGCATGTTCCAACTGAACCACAGAAGACTGCTAAAACATAGAAAATCAGCACAGGAACTTTTAAAAACAGCAATCCTAAAATGTAAAAAAAAAAAAAAATGGTTGTCTGAATTAGTCTCTAGCATTTAACTAGAACTCAGAGGTTACTTGTAAGGTAAAGAGCACAGGTACAAAAAATGTACTTCATTTATTAGCAAACCTAGGGTATTAATGGTGAAAACGCACTAGATCAATAGAATCAGTAGAGTCTAAATAAGAGACAGTGTTTCACAATAAAAGTGTGAGCTCCTCAAGTCACCATTCCTATGGAAGCAAGAGGCCAGAAACAAAAATATACCAAGCCACCCATATAGTCTTTTTCTGAAAGACTCTTCTTTTCTTTGTGGAAGATAAGAATCCAGACATTAGGACTGCTTGCTTATCTGAATGGAGACCACACTCGGCACCTTTTGAAGTTTGCCATCAGGAACAAAAGTTGCAGCAAGCAGCAACTTGTGGCAAAGGTCAGGTAGCACAAGGGAGATGGAAACTTTGCCATAGGCTCAGTTCCTGGACACTGCAGTAGGGTAAAAGGTAAAGGTAAAGGGACGTTACTGGCCAGCATGACTATGCCTAGTCTCAGCATACAAAGTAGTAGTGTGGTACTGAATTAGTATACAGGTTCTGAAATGAAGAGAAGCATCACTGTTGGTTAGGAAACACTGATAGGCTTCAAGCTTTCTAAGTTGGGAAAGGCAAGGTGCAAGTCAGCTTCACGTCTTTTTGTCATGTTTCGTTTCAGGATGCATGGAGCGATGGTTTTGTGTGGTGCACATGCTTTCTCTGATTGGGACATATGCGTTTCATCGCTGTGGGAGATGTGTGGGCTCAGTTTTAGACATGCAAATAAGCCTAGGAAGAAGAAAAAGAAGCCACTCAGATATCCACATTTAGAATGGCAGAAGTCAATCAGAGTGAATCAAACAAATTGTGCATCCTACATTCAGTTCGTCTCTTCAGCGTATTTGTTCTTACTGCTGCTACATGAATGATGTGGTGTATACTCACATGCTCATGCTGAGCCTAACACTGGGTGCAGTGTCTGGGCGGGAACTTATCCCTTCCTTAACATCTCATTCACAGAGTGCTGCAATACCAGCTTATGTCATTTATATCATGATCTCACACCCACAGGGTTCATTCACTACCCATTTAGTTTTTTTGTTTCTGTTGTAATAAAAATTGAGTGACTTGCAGACTGGCTGCAGAGAGCAAGTGTGGTCAGAAATGACAAATGTTTCTGGCTCTCTTCCTTTCCCACCCTCCCCTCCCTCTGAGTGAACAGAGCGCAGCTTTATCCTCTCTGGTCAGGGATCTGCGCGTCCCTGCTCCTGCTACTAATGCAAGCCATATTAAGCGCCATGCTAGACACACTTATTTGAACTGAAGTTGCATTGAAGCCAGTGATCATTACTTATGAAGGATGTCAGCTCTAGTTTAGTGTATTTCAAATTTCCCAGTTTTCAGTCTTTCCCCACCAGCCCCCACAACCTTTCTCTTGGCTCTGTACACAAGATCTTTTTCTTGATAGTCTTCAGAACTGTAGAGGCCACTGTGTTGTTAATAAGGTAAGATCGATGACCTGCCCAAAATATACAGTTGGCAATATTAATGGATTCAGCATACTGCCTATGTACTGTATGCTTTTAACAAAAAGAGCTAGTTAAGCCCATTTGTAGGTCATCCTGGTGGAAGAGGGAGCGAACCTTTGTCAGCTGAAACCTATGACTGGGTTGGTTCTCCACTGTGTACCAGACACGGGGCCATCCACAATTCAGGTGACAATGCTGAGCATTCCTTAGTCTCCAAAACAAGCAGCTGGTTCAGAGTCATTGTAAGGCCATTCTATACAGTGCATGGAGGCATTCTCTAATGTTGAGGAGAACCTCCCTTTCTCTGAAGGGAGGGTTGCGGTCAGTGTCTAGTTCCTGGGTAGTCTGTAAGTTGGCTTCAGATAAAGATGCAGAAGCTACTAAGAATTAATTAATTTAGAATTATATTGAGGAGCAGTGAAATAGCAGGCTATAGTACCATTAGGGTTTCACATTATTATGACTTGTTTTTTTAGTTATTACTGGGAATATGTGTGATTTGAACATCAAATTGAAGAATCAAGGACCACTAGATTTGGTACTGGTTTTAATCTGTAGACTGGCAGACTATCATTTTGTTCTCCCCCCCCCCCAAAAAAAATATGCCTGAACTTTAGTAGACTTTCAGTGGATCAGCATTTGCACAGTGTCTGTGTGAGTGTGATGCAGTGAGTAACCTCAAATCTTCACTGGCACCCATTATGGCTTTTTGGAGGGCTCATAAGTGAGTGAAGCAGGGGGCCAGTGTCAGAGTTGGCACTATTCACTTGTTGTCAGGTGATATGAAGCCACACATCAACTTGTAGGCATAGCAGCGAGTGAAAGAGCCCAATGTTACTTGTAGTTAAGAAAGGAAATATTTCTAGAAATACACTTTCCACATGGCTATCTATCATGAAGAGAAATCGAAGGTTGCATTCAGTCACAAAAACACAGCCTAACTACCAGACAAATTCTCCCTCTTGTGTTTAGCATGATTGGACAGGGAACCATTCATTATATGAGAAGTGCATTTGGAAAACTGGTGCACTGCAAAAGAAAGCTATGAACAAGGATTGGGTTTTTTTGTTTTGTTTTGTTTTGTAGATACCTGAACTAACCAGACTTTAGAAGTGGCAGGCTGTTGGAGCCAGAATGCATAACGTTGCTCACGCTGGAAGGACATAAAATAAATCTTTTAAAAGCCACTACTTTATTTGGCATGATTTATATAGCTTGATTAAACCCTTTTGTGTGCATGTACTGCAGAAGCATTGCAATGTTGCTGCATTCAAAAAACAAGACACAATGTTTTCTTTCTTTTAAAAACCTGGAGAGTATAACATCCAAGAGCATATAACTTCAACCAGGAGTAAAGGCTGTGCAAATACTGAAAAGCAATTAAAGAGGCATTAAACCAAGCCAAGCGGCCGGGCTCTTAAGGAAAATAAAAACTCTGTCCGTTTTGTATCTTGGCAGTGAGTCTGCTAAGCTATAGTCAAGGCAGCACTGCTTGTGAAAGGGAGAAAAGAAGATGAATTAGCAGCTTATTTCCCTATTTTGTAAAGCTATGGAAATCCCTGAGTGCCTCCTGGGCCATTTCTAGATAAAAATCAGATAAAATAAGCTGTTTTTCTTTGGTTATCATCTCAGAAAGGATGGTTTAGACTGTCATGGGATGTGTGTTTGATCTAAACCTCAAACCTCAGATGGGATATAGACACCAAGAGCTAATGTTTAGTGACTTGGATTAGAGTCCCAAGACCTGGTGGGGCTCAATATGCCACAGTAATAGGTGCAAATCCTCTTTCAAGGAAGTCTCAGGGTGGAAAAAAATAGGGCACGTCCCCATGAAGAAGAAAAAGAATTCCGGCATGTGTGTGTTCAACTCCATGCAGTGTTTTGGATATGCTTTCAAAGGGGGCTTTGAGAATTGTTTGAAGTTTCTTTTCCTGTATTGCCTTTTGTGCTGGCTCTACTATCACCAGAGTATTTCAGTTCTGAATTCTTTCCACTTCTTTTCAATGAAAAGGAAACCCACTCTTAAAATGTCAAAATACTGGGGTTTTCTTTTTCTATTTCTTGTGGGGGGTAAACTGAGGATCACTTCACACACCATTGGGCTCTCCACCTGAAATTCTGCATGTGTTGGCTTCCTGCTTCTGCTAGAAGTCTATATGCAGCTGCTGGCCACCTGCAGGATTGTTGTTTGTTTTTGCACTGCATTACGAACCTGCTTGGGCCATGATAGTGTTTTGAGTAGGGCAGGTGTTTTATAATGTTTTTGAGTATGCCTTAGTCCCTCCTAATTCCTGGATCCAGCAAATATTTTATTGTTGGAATAACCAGGACAGGTTCTTCATAATAGCCCCCTAAGTATGGGTAATTAAGGTAGTAAGGAAGTGTCTTTGTGCCAGGGAACATATGGGTGGGCGCCCCTCTCTCAACCAGCTGTTAGTCATCACCCCTTTATTTTGTGTTGTTGTTCAGTCATTCAGTCGTGTCTGACTCTTCGTGACCCCATGGACCAGAGCATGCCAGGCACCCCTATCCTCCACTGCCTCCCGCAGTTTGGCCAAACTCATGCTAGTCGCTTCAAGAACACTGTCCAACCATCTCATCCTCTGTCGTCCCCTTCTCCTTGTGCCCTCCATCTTTCCCAACATCAGGGTCTTTTCTAGGGAGTCTTCTCTTCTCATGAGGTGGCCAAAGTACTGGAGCCTCAACTTCATATGTATAAAGGAGCCTCACCCCTTTATACATAGTACTAATAAGCACACAACCAGGGAGAGGAAGATATCATATCTTGACACGGACAAGCAAGGCAAAAGTGGAGTTTATCACCCAGGGATAAAGTGCAAGCAGGCACTTAGTCCCAAATACATCTTTTGTTGTAGCTATGTTTTGCTTAATATGTCTTGATATGGGTCCTTAAAAAATATGCTTCAAGAAGAGCAGCCTAGATGGGAGAGGTTCTCAACTAAATCATATATGACAGATAGCTATCCAACCTCTGCTTAAAAATCTCTAAAGAAGGAGAGTCCACAACCTTCTGAGGGAGTCTGTTCCATTCTCGGAACAGCTCTTACCATCAGAAAGTTAAAACAAAATGAAAAATGGGAAAAAATCCTTCCAGTAGTGTGCATGCACACGAAAGCTCATACTAAGGACAAACTTAGTTGGTCTCTAAGGTGCTACTGGAAGGATTTTTATTTTTATTTTTTGTTTTGTTTTGACTATGGCAGACCAATACGGCTACCTACCTGTCATCAGAAAGTTCTTCCTGATGTTTAGTCGGAATCTCCTTTCATGTAACTTGAAGCCATAGATAGGTTCATGTCCTGTTCTCCAGAGCAGGAGAAAACAAGCTTGCTCCATCTTCCATGTGGCAGCCCCTTAGATATTTGAAGATGGCTATAATATTTCCTCTCAGTCTCCTATTCTCCAGACTAAATATTCTCAACTCAGTCAACTGTTCCTTGTAAAACTTGGTTTCCAGACCCTTGGTCATCTTGGTCACTCTCCTCTGCACATACTCCAGCTTGCTAATATCCTTTTTAAATTGTAGTGCCCAGAACTGGACACAATATTCCTGGTGTAGTCAAACCAAGGCAGAATAGAATACATCTGTACTCCAAAATGGGTTAAAACATGCTGCCTTATACTGAAGCAGACCACAGGAATACCTAGACTGATTCTATTAATCCTGATCTCCAATACCTCTCTGTGATCTCAGGCAGGATTCTTCTTTGGTTGATCATGTGTGCTGCTTGAGTATTTGGACAGGAGTCTTTTTATATACAAAACAGGCATTCTTTCACTAGGCTGTGACCCATCCTTCTATTACTCTTGCTAATTGTGTCATATTTACAATTATTATTTTTAATGATGAAAATTAACTGTAACTACAGGTTTCCTACAAGGCAGGAGTTGATTTAAACATTACTTGCTGTCAGCATAAAGACTGCATGAAACTATTACATCAAATGAAAAGTGCCAAATCATGTCAGAACACAACTCTCTAATGTATAGAAATCTTAAATTTTTGCTCTTTACACAGATGCTTTGTTCCTCATCCTTCTGTGATGGAGGGAAGTCAAATATGTAGGCATCTCAATCATTATTCAATTCCCATGGAGAAGAAGAGGCAGTGTTTGTTTGAGGAATGTAACAGTAAATCAATAGATTACAGTCATGCCTCATGTTACGGCCGCTGCGGGTTACGTCTTTTCTTTTTTGAAAATCATTTTTTATTAAATCTTCCAAATTAACAATCCAATCAAAATCATATTAAATATTCCAAATTATACATATCAAATAATTCAAATATTCAGTCCAATTATAATTAATTTTACGTCTTTTCACGTTGCGCTCTGCGCCGAACCCAGAAGTACCAGAACAGGTTACTTCCGGGTTTTGGCACTCATGCATGCACAGAAGCGCTGAATTGCGTCAAATGCGTGCGCAGACGCAGCACTGCAGGATACGAACGCTGCAGGTTGCGGACATGCCTCAGTCACAGATTAGGTCCGTAACCCGAGCATCCACTGTATTTGAGAGAATAGAAAAAGTAGAGTGATTCAGGATTCAGAGAGTAGGAAGAACATAATTTTCTCCATATTACAACTTGTAACATATTAGGCCTGGGTTCTAGTATCAGGACTTGGGCACTGAACTCATTGGACCACCAAGGCAGCTTGCAAAGGGAAGGCGTTGTTGACCTGATCCCAACTTTGCTGTGTCGCTGCTCTTGCCAGTGGCCAGATGTTGTTCTGCACTTCCCAGCTTACCAGGGATCAGGGTGATGATAAAGAGGGCTACTTTCTTTCTCAGCAATGCACTACCTACAGCAATTGACTTTTAAAAAAGAAAAAAGAAAAAGCCTTGAGTCCAAAATATATCTGAATTACAAAGAAGCATTTCTGAGATGTAGATACAAACCCCTGTTCCTGACTCTGTTTTCTAGATATTCTCCCCTTTCCTTATCATTTCTTAAATCAGGCTTTCACAGCTTGTGAGCCACCAAGTCAAGCTCAGCTCACCCAGCAATGTCATGTAACCTGCCAAATATTGAATATACCCCCACTGTTTGTTGGTTCCATGCAGACTGGAAAACAGTAGGTTGTGTTACATTTAACATAATGGTAGTTCACGTGATCTTTCTCCATAGAATACCTCAGTGATTCTGTGCATCCCCAACCTTTCCCATCCGTGTGTGTGTGTGTGTGTAAATCTAGAGGCCAGAGATGCATCCATTGTTACACAACATTAGATGTAGGGAACATTTGACCCTCCGGATATTGCTGAAGAGCAACTCAGATTTGTTGAAGAACAAATCATCACTGACCATTGGCTATGCTTGCTAGGACTGATGGGAGTTGTAGTTGTTTGACCCTGGATAAGAGGAGACTGAGATGAGATACGATAGCCACCTTCAAATATATTCTTGGCTGTCATATGGAAGATGGAGCAAGCTTGTTTCCGCCTGCTCCAGAGGGTAGGACCCCGATAGATTCAAGTTACAAGAAAGGAAATTCCACCTAAATATCAGGAAGAACTTTCTTGGCAGTAAGAGCTGGTCAACTGTGAAATGGACTCCCTTGGATGTTTTCGTAAAGATTCCTACATACAATTCTGTGATTTTATGAAGGGCCAAAGATTCCCCATTTTACACTGTAGAACTGGAAGGAAAAGGGTTGACCTCCTTTCATACCCTGACCTATTCCAGCCAATTTACACAAGGTGGAATCAGTAAACTCATGTACTGCTTTGGTCCTGTTTATAGAACAGCTCTTTCCCAACTTGAGAGCTATGATTAAAGTGGCATGTTCCTGTTCCATTGATGGGTGTCAGATTCCCTGAATATTGCACAAACACTGCTTTCATAACTATTTATTAAAGACTGGGATCGTAATAGGTGTGTCTCCTATCAATAGATGTTAAGACAATTTCATTTCCATGTCAGAACTAGGTGGGCCCAAAAGAATGGAAATGATAGAACTTGATAGACACCTTTAATAAGATGTTCAAGTCCTCGCGTTTGACAGCTACAGAATCAAATGAATCTAAGTGATATTTAACTGGCCAGATATTTTTACTTGCAGCATTATAACAATATTGCTCATTGTGGGAGGCTGCTTGTGGTTGTTTTTAGCTCTTACTTTGTTTCAACTGGCAGCATCCCAGTCAGTGGAGGTCCCCTCTAAAAAAACTTGTATCAGGAAGAGAATTGCTGGCAGTCTACTAGAACTCTAATTAGGTTAAGGCTTCTGGCTATGATTTGCATGGTCCAATTAGCAGAGCTACCCTCAATTAATTAGAAAGATCTAAAAAGTTGATGTACTCCTAAAGTATATTTCATGCAATCATGGTCTCAATATTCTAGGCTACAGGTACAATAGATTTAGCAAAAGCATTTTTTAAAAAATAAATAAATTGCAGGCTGCCAATTCCTTGTCTTTTAAATCACAAGACAAACTTCTAGCACATGGTTTTAATGCTGAGCGCTTTGAAGAACAGTGCGTTGCAAATCAGAATATCGTTAGGAATGTCGCTTTTTCCTCCCTCGTGTTCTTTAAAAATGATTCTGTAAAAAAAAAAAAAACCACTCAGGATGTCAGTAATGCCAGTGACCATTGACATTCTTCTAAAAACAAAACTCAAAGTAGCATTGTTGATAACTGAATTGCACATTGAAGGAGTTATATATAGTTTGGTACTACTATAGAATCTGAATGGATGCTAAAGAAGGATGATCGTTCAGTAGTAAAGCACAAGTTCTGCTGCTTGTGCTTCTGTAAATGGCCAAAGGCAAGTGGCATAGAACAAAACGAGCCTCTGTATCAGATGATGGAGTGCAGAGAAAAAACCTTGCAACACAGATTTACTGGAGGGCTCCAAATAAACTGACCAACACACCCCATGACTGCTTGGACACTGAGAAAACAACTGCACTTTTCAGAAATAATTATAGTGTGTATTCTTGCTTATGTGAACATGATGGCCTGAAGGAAAGACAGATTGGATCTGGGGTCATATGCTATGGCTATTAGGGAGATAATGTGGCTGAAGAAACAGGGGGTGGTAAGGGAAGAATAGGAAGGGATCTGTCCCAGGAAGAAATAGGTAACTGCAAGGAGGGAGGAGGAGATGGAAGGAGACTTTCAGTGGTCTATCTAGCCACCCAGCACTATGTACAGAAATGAAGCTCCAGCTTCTGCCAGGTTAATGTTTGGGACACCTTTCCGAAAGACAACTGTAGACATTTTAGTATTCTGCTTTGTATACAAATGTCATAAATAAATACTGGTCCACTTCTAGTCAGTTGAGCTCTCTTGGGTGCCAGCCTCTCAATGATGTTGGTCTCTAGCTTGGATCATCCCTCTAGCCCGATGTGGAGAACCTCAGGCCTGCAGTCCAGCTCTGGCCCTCCAGACTTCTCTGTCTGGCCCTTGGGCCTCTCTCCAAGCCCCACACCTCCTTGGTCTTGCCTCACATCCTCCTTGAGGGCTTTTTCGTGGTTGGAATGTGTCATTGAACTCTGATCATGACCAGGCTTCCCTGGATGGAGGACAGAGAAGGATGTGTGAGCCTGTGTAGAAACTAGCCTTTTGTAGAAAGGTGAAATTAATTTTATATATTTGTTTACACTATTCTTGCATATTTCAACTTGTTGTAAAGTAACTTCTCCCTTTTAATAACAATCCTTAGCATTTAAGAGCATTTCACATACATCCTTTCAGTAATCCAGACAGTATCGTGTTAGTAATCCTTAAAATAGCACCATAGTATTCCCATATTGCAGATGTGGGGCCTGAGGTGGACATGTGGTGACATGCCTTAGGCCCCAGAATGAGTTGATGACTAAAGAGGGATTTAAGCCAAGGAGTTCCCGGCTCACAGTTCACACTCTTAAGCACTACATTATACCAGCTCTTTTTTGGCTGACCCTATTGTAACCTCTCATTACAGTGAGGTTGGGAGGTTTATTCTAAGAGCTGATAATTATTCGAGCGTTGTGAAGTGTATTGTAAATAAAATAAAATAACTTGGCCTACTAGATAGTCTGGCGTGCTCTGGTCCATGGGGTCACGAAGAGTCGGACACGACTAAACGACTAAACAACAACAACTAGATAGTCACAAGTGTTTATCTGATGACATCTAAACTCAAGCGGCAGAAAGCTTCTTTTCCAATACACGGCTGACATAGAGTCACATCTTTCTCTGGATGATACTGAACAGCACACCTAGGTTTGTCAAGAGGCATAGGAGTTTTATTTTCCAACACAAGCATTTCTCTTCAGAATAGACTTGAGGATATTGTTCTAAAATAATTGGGATTACAAAGGCTGACTTTGAGCCCTGAGCTGTTTTAGCCCTCATGATGATCTGTGATTTTTTTTATTTCCCCCCCGTCAAGTTCAAACTAGTTTGGACAGTATTATATTTCCAGTTCTTATTAGCTTTTGTTGTTACATTATACTTTTAATAAGTGATTACATGAAAACCAGATTTACTCCACTTGTTTAGAACCCTGAAGGCTCCTTCCCACTAACTGACTATACAGCAGGTAAGGGGAACCTATGGCCCTCCAGATGTCGATGGACTACAACTCCCATCATCTCTGTCCATTGGACAGGCTGGCTGTGACTGATGGGAGTTGAAGTCCAACAATCTGGGAGGCCACAGGTTTCCCATCCTTGCCACCCAGGCTTGAAATGCCCTTTTCCCTTGACTTTCTCTCACTTCAAGGGAATAAGCATTCAGCCAAGGAGAAATAATCTTTCGCAGCTTCCTTGCTAGACAAAGAGGGGTTGTGGTTTTCTATGTTCCTCTTCTTTCTGATCTCTTCTGGGGCAATATTTTTATCTACTGTACTGGCTATAGGACTGGAGGCCAGCAAAAGCATACACAAAACTAGCTTTCCCACTTGTGTTGCCTTACTAAAAGGATAATGTAGGTATCAGTCCACCTTTTGAAATGCAAGTGAAAGTGAAACACAGCAAGTTAAACCAAGATGTTCAGTGTCTGAGACCTCTTAAGAAGAGCTGGGAAATAATTATTTACTAGATCTTCTGAACATTAGGCTGTTGCCTGGATATGTTGTAAGGGCTCATTCATTACATGATGTTTGAGCTAATAAGCTGTTTCTGCATTTTAAACACCTTCTCCCACTACCCCTGGTCACATACATTTTCACCAGATCAAGTCCCTTAATATCAGGTGGGAATGTTTGGCCCTTCAGATGTTGTACTACAACTTCCATCAGCCTTAGCAAGCATGGCCACTAGCCAGGAATGGTAGGAATTGTAGCTCAGCAACATCTGAACAACCAAAAGGCCCCCACCCCTGTTTTATATACATGTAAGAATCTGCCCATATATTCTATAGGTAGAATAGAGAACTCACCTGGTTTGCAATGGAGTCATCTGTATATGAGGAAATTATCACACACGTTCAGTAATCTTTGGGGAAATGTCACAGTAAAAGTGCTCCTAAAATAGGCTGCTTTTCACACTTTGACCTTGAATGTATCCAGGAGCAGGCTCTTGAACCAGCTGAATAATCCTTTCGTCCTTCCCCCAAGTGGTGCCATGGCACTCCACATTAAATCAAGGAAGAGTGGGTACATTTTATAGTTGTCTATAGCGGCCTTTGTGCGAAAGGGATGCATTCATATTATTTTACACATGAATGGATTTAGACATGGAGGTCAAATAAAATGACATAGTCATAGCAGCTCGGTGGCAGAACTTGGAGCAGAATTCAAGCATCCCATTCTCGGAACTGAGCCCAGATCCTTCGTTAGTCCATTGCTTATTGACAACAGCGTTAGGCAGCTATTTCCATTTTGTCCACAAGGCCAGTGGCACATTATACTGCACCTCATAAAGCTTTTCTCCATTTGTCCATGTGACATTTATAGCCCTATAGAGGCTTTTCTTTTTAAGGATTTAATTGGAGTCTGTAAGCAGAAGTTTGTAAACTCAAGGTGACCTGTATTCTTCAGCCTAATCTTACCACTCACTTTTAGACTGGTTTTAATTCTTAGGTAGGGTGACCTGGATGCCAAAAACCATGTTCACGGGCCAGTTAAAAGCGTTACAGTTTGTGAACCTTACTCTTCAGTCTGTAATTGATGTTATTTCAAGTACCAGAAATATACTTTTTCAGTATTTCTGCAAACTTGACTCAAGAGCCCCATTTATTGCGAGAGGTTGTGCAGAATAGCTTCCTAATAGAAACTTGTTTTTGTCTTTTTGATGGCATTGCTATAGATTCCTTAAATCAATCCTTAAATCAATCAAGTCTTGGCAAAATTTCCAAACTCTTAAATTGTGCCATACTTGCAAATGGTCTTTATAATGTGCTCTGAAAGCTATGGTTTTTTTTGGGGGGGGGGGGTTGAAAATTGCAAACCCGTACTCCTAAACAAATTGAGGAGAAAAATAATTTCTCATTGGGTTATGCTAATACATCGAGAGAGTTAGGTTAGAATTTTGGACCCATGGTAGAGTGCTGAATCACACAGGTAACCCATATGCACTGACTCATTAATGTGCTGACCCATTGTCACATAGAACTTGCATGCCAGTGGCACATCCATCCTGGCCACAGATTGCTAATGCTACAGGCAAATGGGCCACATATGATGAGGCATATGTGGAGCATTTACACAGGTAAACACTTTACGCCTTGCTTGCATAAATTATAAACTGAGCTTCAGGCTGGGCCTGTGCAATCCACAATGGGATCCCCACCCATTTGTCCATGAAGTGAACTGGTTGACCTTGACCCAGGCATTATATCGTCCTAACCTACTTCACAGGGCTGTTGTGAGCATTAAAAACAGAGGATGTATTGTATTTGCCACCTAAGAGAAAATCTTGATTTTTTTAAATAAAGGAAATAGCATTTGTTACAGCAATTGAAAAGTGTGGTTGGATTAATGATTAATGCTGAATCACTGTTTAAAACTTGGAAATGTTGCTTAATCTCCCTGGGCTGCTTTCTGTCATACATTGGAGATTATGATGCCCTTAAGGATATTCAAGTCTGGAATACAAGGTATTGCATAACTTGAAAGTTGCTAGGGGATTTTACGCTGCAATGGAAGCGTACCTTGTTTTTCAAGTGTTGTTTAAATTATCTGCTCAGGATATGATGTCATCTGATCACACGAGACTGCGCAATCTGGCTCCTATTAGGTCAATTAGTTAAACAGCAATCCCTGGTGGATAATCTTTGATGTTATGGGAAGTAGTAAGTATATTTTTAGGTTCACGGGATCTAAAGCTAAAAAGGGTCGCCACACATATATAGAAAACTCCAATAAATAAGAGCACTTTTGCGTGTAGTTATATTAGATTGTTTGAGATAACACAGAGAGGAGGACATAAAGTAAATTAGGGCAATATAAGCGCGGGTGGCGCTGTGGGTTAAGCCACAGAGCCTAGGGCTTGCTGATCAGAAGGTCTGCGGTTCGAATCCCTGTGATGGAGTGAGCTCCCGTTGCTCAGTCCCTGCTCCTGCCAACCTAGCAGTTTGAAAACACGTCAAGTGCAAGTAGATAAATAGGTACCGCTCCGGCGGGAAGGTAAACGGTGTTTCCGTTCGCTGCTCTGGTTCGCCAGAAGCGGCTTAGTCATGCTGGCCACATGACCCGGAAGCTGTACGCCGGCTCCCTCCGCCAGTAAAGCGAGATGAGCACCACAACCCCAGAGTCGTCCGTGACTGGACCTAATGGTCAGGGGCCCCTTTACCTTTACCTTTAAGGCTGCAATTCTATACTGTATACGTTTACCTGGAAGTACGCTGTGATTTGGAGCCAAACTTATTGTTACATATATACACGGAAGGAACAGAAGGACCTCTTCAGTGAGCCTAACTCTCTTTCCATTCACACAGCAAAATGTTAGGATCCAAGCCAGTGGGACTGTGAGTAGACAAGCATAGGATTGCACTGTAAGAGACCCAAAAGTTGAGGTCATGGAGAAACAAAATCAAAAGAGAAATTAAATTGAATGTGGCAAGAAAGTTGGTTCCAGACAAAGCCATTAAACTTACACGGTTTGCATGGCCTCGCCAAATCAATACCAGTCAGACTGGTACCAGAGTTTTAACACACTGCCTATTACTTTTTTTCAACTGTCTTGTGTTGTCAACACAACTGAGTTTAAAGTTGTAGACAGGAAAACTGACTCAGTTCTGGAGCCTCTTCTTTTGCCATTCCTGATTATGTTAATATGCATATGTTTGATATTACTCAGTTACTTAATTTGGACTCAAATTGCGGGAAAGGTCTGCTAAATATTATTACCACTTGATTATTATTAACATTATTGGGGAAACATACATAACACCAATAATGTCAATCTATTAGTTAGGGAAAAAATGCTTCCTCAGTTCCCAGCACTGCATGTCTGAACCTGAGCCTTGAATATGGTATGTTTTACAAAGTCTAAATTTATTTATTTTTAAAAAAATAAATCAGTTCCAAGATGTTATGGGCAGGAATCTGCTTTATGTTTGACTGTAGTACACTGATAATGAAATAACAATAACAATAATCACAATACTTTTATTATTTATATGCTAATCTGACTGGGTTGCCGCAACCACTCTGGGTGGCTCCTAACAAAATATTAAAAACACAGTAAAACATCAAAGTTTAAAAACTTCCCTACACAAGGCTGCCTTTAGATGTCTTCTAAAAGTCAAATAGTTGTTTATTCCTTGTTGATGATAACAAATTTACTATTATTAAGCTTTCATAAGAAAGCTTTGATGTTCAAATTATTGACAATGGCTTATATTGTCAGAACGGTTGTTCAGTTATCAATGGCTGACATCTAATCAGAGTCTGAGACCTAGTTAAAATTTGGCCTCTCCTAGCTTTATAGGCATCATTTTTAGAAACTGCTTGGGAAATTTCCCGGAGAAGAAAATATATGTGTCTCCAGGAAATGGGTTTGAGTTAGCAGGTGGGGTTTATGCCTTGGGAGATGGCATTGAATCAGTGTTTCAGAATATGGTAGTGGGACAATGCAGTCTTTGGTGTGATGTGGAAGGCACATGAATGGAAGCCCTGACCATTTGTGGGCTTTTAAAATATTTTGGCACACTTTGCATAAGGATTTCATTCTTGGTGGCTTGGCCCAGCTCCAGTGTGGAGTTGCGGTTTCAATTAGATTAGAATATTTTACTTGCTACAGAAATATTCCTGCACAGTGTTAAATGTGCTGCTCTGTGCTCAGTTGACACAATTATGAGGATATCGCCAATATAATGATAAACCATAGTTCTAGTTATAGGTAGCCGTGTTGGTCTGCTGTAGTTGAAACAAAATAATTTTTTTAAAAAATATCCTTCCAGTAGCACCTTAGAGACCAACTAAGTTTGTTATTGGTATGAGCTTTTGTGTGCATCACATGAAAAGGTGTATCTGAAGAAGTGAGCATGCACATGAAAGCTCAAACCAATAACAAACTTAGTTGGTCTCTAAGGTGCTACTGGAAGGATTTTTTATTATTATTTATAATGATAAACGTCACTCATCACTATCCAATACACGTTAACCTAGAATACCAAGGAATTAATTAACAGTTCTAAACGTATTTGACAGTTGGGCTCAGCAACTGGGTGCCGGATCCGTCCTGCTGATGGGTGCCACCTGGTCCCCCAGTCACCACTCCAGAGACAAAAATGGGATAGTTAGGAGTAGCATTTGTTGCAATGGGACTTAGAATTGGACAGAGAGGGGGATTTGGCTTTGACCACCTTATCAAAGTAACCCGTTGGGGAAACTAGTTGCAGACCTGGGATCCAACACGCTGTGAGGTGCAGCTTAGTGCTAGCCACATAGCCAATGTGTACAACTTGAAAAGAGGAAGTTACCAGCCGTCTTTGTACAGTATATTAGTAGTTACATCTAATAGGTGGAGAATTCCTTGTGCGAGCAATAAGAACAGGGGTCAGCAAACTTTTTCAGCAGGGGGTTGGTCCACTGTCCCTCAGACATTGTGGGGGGGCCGTATTATATTTTGGAGAAAAAAATGAACAAATTCCTATGCCCCACAAATAACCCAGAGATGCATTTTAAATAAAAGCACACATTCTACTCATGTAAAAACACCAGGCAAGCCCCACAAATAACCCAGAGATGCATTTTAAATAAAAGGGCACATTCTACTCATGTAGAAACATGCTGATTCCCACACCATCCACAGGCCGGATTTAGAAGGCGATTGGGTCGGATCTAGCCCCTGGGCCTTAGTTTGCCTACCCATGAATAAGAACTTTCAGAGCAGACTTGTAAAGTAATACAGTGGTACCTCGCAAGACGAATGCCTCGCACAACGAAAAACTCGCTAGACGAAAGGGTTTTGCGATTTTTAGGTGACTCGCAAGACGAAAATTTCAGTGCATTCCTATGGGAATTAAATTCCTATGCATTCCTATGGTTGTGCTTCGCAAGACGAATTTTTCGCAATACAAAACGACTCGCGGAACGAATTAATTTCGTCTTGCGAGGCACCACTGTACTAATACTTACTGCTGTGCATTATCTGGGTAAGGTTTGCATCTCAAAGGTCCCAACCCTGGCAAGAGTGATGACCCTAGTTAAGATACCCTGCCCTAGGTGCTGATAAATCTGAACAGTTTCTTATACTGTAATGGCCCCAGGGAGTTTCCTGCTAATTTTGCTATGTAGCCTAGTTGTCTTCTTGAATATGGAGCTGTAGCTGGATTAAAAATGTTGACTGCCCAGCTGTTGATCTGGGCGAATCTCAGATCATAATATACCTATGATAACTATACCCCCAGTTAAGTTTCCAAGTACCATTCAAAATGCTGTTTGTTTATCTCTAAAGCCATAAACAGTCGGCATCCACTGTATCTCAGAAAGCAGACCTCTACCATAAGAGGCTACCTTGCTTATTCAGATTATCAGTTTATTCAGACACCACCCCTCCCTCAATCAAGTGCATTTGGCTGGGCCTATCATACTACTCTGTTACAACCACTAGGTAAAGGTAAAAAGGTAAAGGACCCCTGGACGGTTAAGTCCATTCAAAGGCGACGATGGGGTTGTGGTGCTCATCTCACTTTCAGGCCGAAGGAGCCGGCATTTGTCCACAGAAGCTTTTCGGGTCTTGTGGCCAGCATGACTAAACCGCTTCTGGAGCAACAGAACACCGTGACGGAAGCCAGGGCGCACAGAAACGCCATTTACCTTCCCACCACAGTGGTACCTATTTATCTACTTCCACTGGCGTGTTTTCGAACTGCTAGGGTTGGCAGGAGCTGGGACAGAGCATTGGGAACTCAAACTGCCGACCTTCTGATCGGCAAGCCCAAGAGGCTCAGTGGTTTAGACCACAGCGCCACAGCATCCACTAGGGGAAATGCAGCTATATCCCTCAGAGGACAAACTGTGAGTGGAGCACACTTGGACTGATTGTGTAGGAAAGGCCTTGCAGAAGGTCTCTAGTGTAAAAAGGAGCTTAATTCCAAGAATCCTCTTCAGAATTCATACATTTGCATGCCAATTAATAAATAACCCAGAAGATTGATGCACTTGTGATGTTTGCAACTAGCAGAAAAAAAGAATTCAATGAAAAATTCATGCAAAAATCAATGTATATGATCTGTCAATTCTGCATGGGGTTAAAAAAACAGCAGCATTAATTAGTCTAGAAGAACATGAGGTGCAAAATCTGCCTTAACCGCAAAGGGATTAATTCTTACTTACTTGCATCAGCATACTTTAATCTCCATTTGGTTCTTTAAATATATAAACTTTTAAAGTATATTATGTGGCTGGATTCATAATTGTTTGTTAAATGCTTCCAGTTTCTTGTATAAAATACGTTAAAGTGCAAATAGGTGTTTAATATAGCCTTAAAATTAAAATTTGGCTATTAAATAGCACATTAACCAATTAATTGCATTCAGATTTTCCTAAATTGCATAAATTGCATTTTCTATCCATCATAATAAAATAAAGCATGGTAAGGACATACTAATACTGTCTTGGCCATCTCAGTGGGTAAGTTTGCCAGTTTATTATTAGCTTTTATGATTGTCCTTACGTATTCATTTAAGTCTGTTTAAATTAATGGATATATGATTTTTTAGCTTTGATTTTACACTGGTCAAGTGGCAATATGCTTTGGCACATGGTGTTTGTCTTTTTTGGTTTGGGCTTTTAAAAAAATATTATTTTAGGCTAAATATGAATGCAATTTCTAATTTTTATTAGAACTGAGCAAATGCTGAACACCTTCAGGGCTTTTCCTGAGTAACGCCATTTTCCTCAAATGTTTTTCTTTCTGTTTAATTTCCTGAACTGACTATAGTTTCTCTTTACTTTTTGTTTGTTTGTTTTTTGTTCTGTCCAGAGGAAAAATATGTGGGGGAAATGTATGGGGGGTGGGTTTTAATGAGCAGAACACCTTGACTTCTTTACATTCCTCCTGACCTATGTCCTGCAGTGATCATTGACCACCAGCCCACGGGGCATGCACACATAGTCTTTGCATACTTCTAAGAGAGTCAAATTTTTAAACTCACATTCTTGTACAAATCAGTAACAAGAGTCTCAGGAGGTGGGAATTTTAAGCTTTTCATATTTTTCTTACTGACTCTTTGCCATTCCTGGAATGGCCCCTTCTTCACCTCTGGATGTCATGCAATTGTTCAGAAAGCCACTAAGAATTGACAAGGAAAAGACTAGGAAATTGCCTTCTAATGTTGAAATCATGCAAAGTACTAGACAGCCAGAGGCTTCTTCTCTACTATGAAATACCTTTCCCCTAGCGTCTGTAAAACTCTTTTTTTAATGGTTTTCATACTCTTATTTGAATTGGCCAAAGAAGCTGTGGTAATTCTGTGGTAATGCCCAGTGAGGCATCCGCCAAATAAATTTCCTCATGGTCACAGCAGGGGAGGAAAGGGTTAAACCCTACTCTGTGCCTGCCATAATACCAACAAATTATCATCGCGCGCGCACACACACACCTGCTGATGCTATTTGCATTTAAAAGAACAACAACCTATATGTTAAATTCAAAAATACATCTAAAGTCAAGTGTAAAGGTAAAGGGACCCCTGACCATTAGGTCCAGTTGTGTCCGACTCTGGAGTTGCGGCGCTCATCTCGGGTTACTGGCCAAAGGAATCAGCGTACAGCTTCTGGGTCATGTGGCCAGCATGACTAAGCTGCTTCTGGTGAACCATAGCAGCACACGGAAACGCCGTTTACCTTCCCATTGGAGCCGTACCTATTTATCTACTTGTACTTTGTTTGACGTGCTTTTCAACTGCTAGGTGGACAGGAGCTGGGACCGAGCAACGGGAGCTCACCCCGTTGCGGGGATTCGAACTGCCGACCTTCTGATCAGCAAGCCCTAGGCTCTGTGGTTTAACCCACAGCGCCACCCGCGTCCCAAAAAGTCAAGTGTAGTTTGGCCCTTATCAGGAATAAAAGTTCAGATTGCAGCATCCAGATGGTTTGCTCATCTTTGTTCACATACAAACTAGTTTGTTTGAAACCAGAAGCAATGAAGTGATGGAGGGGGGGGGTTGGAATCAATTTCCTCCTTCCCCTTCCTTGAACTGATTTTGACTAGGAAACTGGAAATATTTCAGTTCCTTTAAAAAGTATCATGTTATAGGCAGGAATCTTTTTTTTAAAAAAAATAACTTTTTAAGCTGGCAAAATAATTTTGTTTTTTAAGAAAGGGCTTACTGGAACTCCACCCTGTCGCGCCAGCTTTTTAATGGTACTGGCAGAGCCCATAAGCAGGTTTCCTGTATTAAGTGAGGTAGAATAAACATACCTTATTCCCAACTGCTATTTCAAAGACTTTGACAAATGCCAGAAACTAATTATTTTTGTCCAATTCAGTCTTGATCACTGCATTGCAGAGATGCTCTGAGCACAGTACAGATGCTGGCATATATGAATTGGCAATTTAAAGGGCCATCATTTATGGTCGGAATCTTCAAAACCTCAGGAGATGTGAGAGAACCAGAACATCACTTATCTGAGAGATAACAACCACAATCCAACATAGTTTAAATCTTTAAGTGCATTTAATTCTGTGCTGGAGTTTGGCCAACAAAATCCTCTCTGTAGCATGGATTTGGTACAGCTTCTGAATCATTTTCTGCTTGGCAATACTTTTCTTCTGGTAATGTGTTAAGACTAGAAGTTCTAACTGGTTTCTTTTGAAAAGGAGCCATAAACCATAAGCCCCCATTTATCCAAACAAATGAAAGTGGTACACTTAAACAGCATTGGCATATCAGAGGATCATGTAAACACATTGATTGGCATTAGTCTTTTTGCTGTTTCTTAGATCAGTGTTTTTCAACCTTTTTTGGGCAAAGGCACACTTGTTTCATGAAAAAAATCTCGAGGCACACCACCATTAGAAAATGTTAAAAAAATTAACTATATATAAAGTAATTTTTCAATTTTTCCCACGGCACACCAGGCAACATCTCGCGGCACACTAGTGTGCCACGGAACAGTGGTTGAAAAACACTGTCTTAGATCCTGGGAGCTTCAACGGTGGAATATTTCTGTTCTCTCATAGTAGCTGCCACAGAAGAAGTGTCTGTCTCCTAGCCTTTCCTCAATCTAAGAAAAGACGTATCTGAAATCTCTCTTTCCAACTGATACTATGTTGATAATATGAATGACAGACCCAGTTACTAAGCCATTAAGTTTACCACATCATTCATCAAGCTCTTCACTTTGAAAAACAAGGACTATTATGTGTTTTCACTTGATAATGATAGTTTAAATCATTACAAAAATATTTATTTCCTCTAGTTATTAAAAAAAAGACATGAAAATTACCTGGGACAAAGAAGTAAGTGTAGCTTTATTCGTTTATTTCTAAGTAATCATTTTGTTTTATTAGCACATTCATTAGTTTCTCCTTCCACCTTCTATGGCATTGTGTGCTTCTGAATTAATCATCTGGAAATCAGCCCATTTTCACCTTGCCACAGTTGTGAGATCAGTGTGTGTGCACTAGGGGGGGAAATGGGGTATTAATGTAGGGAAAGGGAATCGGAATCAGTTTGATTTTTTTATTGTGGGGGCGAAGATGGGTAATTTCCCCTGTGTTTTCCAACAAAATATATATTGTTGGCTTGTGCTGCTGCTGTTTATTCTCTGCTTTCCAAATATGCAAATGACTTAGTCCGCTGGCTGGGATTTCCCATTAGCTCACAATGATGTACAGTGCAGAGACACAGCAGATTGCATTATTTCCTTCTCCTCAGAATACCCAGGAAGTCCTTGCTGATGTCATTGTTGGCTTTGCTACTCACCAGCATGTGAAAAGAAGGCATGTGAGATCAGCGAGAGAAACAAATGCTACAGCCAAAAGTCTAAGGGCAGGAACATCATGATGAATAAACCAAGTATCCTAATATGTCTTTCTTTTGACAATTGTGTTGCTTCAAATTAGCACAACACTCATTCGGCCAGATGCGATTGCAGTTGTAGAATGAGCTCATCAGCACAAACAAGATTTGCTGATAGCAAATGTTATCAGTGCCAAAAGCACACCTGAATTGCCATCTCTAGAAGATATAGCAGCATAGCTTTGTATGTCATGACTGGAGTATGTTTCCAGAGAGTGTGCATAGATGCTCAGATCAGTAACAGAAACACTATCCCACCTTCTCTCAAACACATCGTTTCTCTATCCATTGTGGGCTGAATCAGACAGTATGGAACCAATGGCTCTCCTGCACATGAGGTGAGAAAAAGAGAGAGTACACACACACACACACACATATATTCCTTCCAGTAGCACCTTAGAGACCATTTTATTTCTCATTGATCCTGACCATTGTTTCTTTCTGGCACATACAGGCAGAAGCCCGAACGATAGTTTCTTAGAGCCCTTTTATTCTGCCTTTACCATTCTAGTGCTAACCTAACAGAATCAATTGGCTCAGCCTTCGCTGATAATGACATCATTTTCATTGCATTGTATAATGCTGGAACTCATTTTGTCCAGTGTAGTGGTGTAAGTGTCAATGCTAAGTTGACATATGGTCTCCTCCGCCGCCAGAATCATTGGGCTAGAAGTGACCAGACAGTCTTCTATTTCAGCCTTTGTCTTGTGGAAATATACTGCGAACATCCTTGTACAATGCTGCTTATATATGTCATACCACATTTTGACACGAATTATAGGGAGCAAATTGTAGTCCAGATGTTCAGGCAAATGCTGAGCATGAAACCAAACCCAGGGTTGTATCCTACTAAGTTCTGCTCAGAGTATCAGTTCTGCTCAGAGTTGTATCCTATTAAGTTCTGCAAGGGACGTTTGGGGCCACAAGTCTACTTTGCACAACATGCTTATTTCTATGTGTAACAGCCCCACTGCTAAACAAGCAATTTAGATAGGTGGGAATCCATTCTTTGTTATTTAAGAGACTTCAGAGGTCTCCAATCCAGGTACAGGTACAGTTGCTAATTCTACCACTCTTAGGCAGGTTGAGAGGCCCTACAAGATAGCAGAAGATGTGACTGACCACTTTGATTGGGTCATGCTGAGTTCTGGAAGTTCACTGGGAATGAAGATGGGTTGAATCAATCTTGTTTACTTCTCATAAGTCAGCACTGTGGCTTGCCACAGAGTAAGCGGTACAGAGATGGAGCAGCACACACTTTTGACCATTCTTCCTCTTTCTTCTGTGTTGTTTTATTTATCCTGGTGCTTTCTAACAGGCATGTTTTCTCTTCTCTGTCTCTTTTTAGGTGTACTTTCTCTGCCTGCGTACTTCAGTCCTTACAACGATGGATCCATGTGCAGTAATGGAAGAGCTGATGCTTACGCCCAACTAGAACTTAGAACTTTAGAACAGTCTCTCCTGGCAACTTGTGTTGGAAGCATCTCTGAACTGAGTGAGTTCCACACGGATATGATCGCTTGTTTGTTTTCACAAAATATGGGACCCTTCCATATTGAATTCAGAGGAAATCTTGGTTTTGGCTTTGCTATTCTTTTGCTTGGGCCCATGTTGTGCAAGTTACGAGTGTTTTGGGATATTACTCAGGAAAATTCAGATTCCCTCACTGGGTATTTGAAATATAATTTCCTACAGTGATCTTTATTTGTTTAATTGTTGTCAGTGTACATTATGCTTTACAAATAAAGGCCTGAGAGCCCCTTTTCTCAGCAGGTTTGCAATCTTAGACACAGGAAGGAAAAAGAGGAAGAGGAGGAGAGTGATGGAGGCAGAGATTATTGCAGTTGCACATACCCTCAGGATCCCTTCCAACTCTATGATTCTATGAATGTAGATAACCTATTCACTGCAAGTCATCATCATTAATTTGCATGCCACATTTCCATAATCAAAAAGTTAAATTTAAATAACTGTAAACAACAAACTATATCACATTAATGAAATTCAGCAATCCCCTGATCTAACAATAAAAATGCAATAACGTGATCTCCACAACTAAAATTTGACCCCGCTAAAACACTTCACCATGGTGGTCTCTAAGCTAAGGTTACCAGATTTTTTTCAATGAATCCAGGGACACTTACCAACTTCCTACTAAATAGATGGATTTTGTCAGGGGACTGATTTGTAAATCCGGGGACTGTCCCCGGGAAATGGGGATGTCTGGTAACCTTACTCTAGGCATCATGAAAGTCTTGAAAGACTTTCAACAGAAAAAATGTCTCTGGCACCTACAACTGTAACAGCTTTGGCTAGCTTTAGGTGGTGCATGATGGGCTGTGTGGTGCGCACAGCTCTGATCTCACAAAGAAGGGAATGGCCAAGGGTCCCAGGAGAAATGAATAGCAGGCTACCTGCCCACCCTGCATCTTCCACCCGAGGCAACTACCTCACTCTGTCTAATGGTGGGGCCAGTCCTGCAGGAAACTTTCAGATGGCTGAAGGTGTGGAAGTGGAGGAGCAAGGGTGACGACTAGAAATGTGTCAGGATATAAGAGCAGAAATATAAAGGAGGCATGGCTGTGGAGGGTTTTGAAGGCAAAGGGGAGAAACTTTGAGGTGAGAAAGGTGACAGTGTGGTCAGGAAGCCATTTCCCTGCCTAGAGCTGGAGGCATTAAAAACTTTTCACCTCCAACAATTTTTTCCTCTCAGCTGTGCAATGGTAGTTTATGTCTGGACCACTTGCTTTGGCTTTTGCAGCATTGTCCCTGTTGTCGTAAACATGGGGCTGTATACCTCTGGCAAAATTGGGCATCTAAAATTATCTATCTCTATCACATACACTATGTGAGTTCAAGATTGCTTACCCCTGATAAAATCCACTTTATATATATTTTTACTACATTTATGCCCTGCCTTTCCTCCATGGCATACGTGGTTCTCCCTCTCCTCATTTCCTCTTCACAACTCTACAGCTAGGCCTGAGGGGTTGTGACTGGAGCAAGGCCACTCAGCGAGATTCATGGCTGCATGGGCACTTGAACCCTGGCCTCCCAGGTCCTAGTCCAGCACTCTAACCACTACATCTTACTGGCTTCTTTTCTGAGGCTACCTGGAATTGCACAAAGCAGAGAGTTGTTAAGCACCCGGTGGGCTGTAGCATTTGGCTGGCATGTGACAACCAGCCTAAAAGGGCCTAAAAGCTGTGCGTTTGATAATGCTGTGAGTCAGGTAATTATTTCACCTTCGGCTTAGGAATGCACAAATGCAAAAGGGCCAGTTCTCCAGTTGAGTTGCTAATTTTACCTTCTAGTTTTTTTTTTAAAAAAAAGCTTCCTGTAACGCCAATGTTTTCTATTCTTTTTTTAAGCAGAGGAAAATCATGAAAACGTTTTTTTCATGCTAGGTTTGGAAAGTCTGTTTATATTTTGATCAATGCAAACTACGTTTTGGAGCCTGTGCCGCTGAACAATGACCCTTTAAGTTGTGCTTTGCTGACTTATTTCTTCCTGGAAAAACATTCTTCTTGGCATTCCTCCCCTCGTCCACCACCATGCGAACACTGCTGTCAGAAGCCAGCACATACCTTATAGGTCTCACCATTTATTTCACAACCTGCCTTAATTTGAGGTTTCACCCCCCCTTCTTTTAAAAAAAAACAACAACCACGTTTTACATACCTCTGTATATTCTGTGACACAAGAGAGCACTTGTAGCAGAAGTCCATGATTGAATGCAGCTTCCTTTCCGTACTCTCTATTTGGCTGGCTCAGTGATTGTATTTAATGAATGGATCTCCTTATATATTTCCTTAGTAGCTTTCTTTAAAAAAAAAAATGTAGTCAGAAGTTGCCAGTACAGCAAGGAGGGAATACTGGGTAAAGGATATGCATATTATTCTGCACTGAAAATTTGAATTCCAGATGTACCTCTTGTATAAATTTGCTGCATTGCGGATTAGACCAACAGAAAATTCATAGGATGTTAATGTGGATACAATTTTTCAATTCTATTCAATATCCAGCCTCAGGATTCGAGAATATTCAGCCTAATTGTGTGGGGTTTTTTTTTTTTTTTTTTACTCAGAAGTAAGTTCCACTGTGTTCAATTGGATTTACTTATGAGTAAATGTGCATAGGAATGCAGCCCTACAGCCCAAGTCTTTTTGCATCTACTTAGAAGTACCACTGATGCCAATGCAGATTATTCTCTAATAAAGAACAAGCCTCAGAAATCCCTGAAGCATCCTAGTGTTTATGACTGCGACCTGGGTTCCTCTCTTCATTGGTTGGAAAGACACTCTTAGGTGTCTTTTCGGGAAATCAACTTGACTTGTTGCAATTTTCTACCCTTTACCAGCATTGTAATCATAAAAGCACAGTGGAAGACTCTTTCCTGCTGTAGCTTCCCGAGAAATAAGAGGATTCCCAAAGAAAAATAGGAATTTATAACTTACATGTGTACATATAAAATGCAGTATTGCCCTTATAAGTCTTTGTGACCCATCAAGCTAAATGGGAGGCTGCCAGATGCTTAGCAATCCTCTCCTTTTTGCAGTCATACACAGGCAGTAGCAAACAAACAGGAGGGTTTTTTGGGCCCCTGATGGGCCACCGTACCTGGCAGGCGAGCTGCGTTTGCCTTGCTGGGTCGCAGTGTGCAGGCCTACTTGAAATAAAGTAGCTGTTGACAACCATAGACTTAAGAAAAGTTCTGCTGGAGCCAGCCAAAGGCTCATCTTGTCTTGCATCCTTTTCTCACATTGGCTCACCAAATGCCTGTGGAAAGCCCACAAGCAGGACTTGAGTACAGCAGCACTTTTCCCAGCTTGTGATTCCAGCAACTGGTATTCAGAGTGGAACATAGGCATCATGGCTAGTAGCCTTTGATAGGCTACTTCTATAAGGTCATAGAAGTCATAGAATCATAGAGTTGTAAGGTACCCAAAGTGTCAACTAGTCCAATCTCCTGCAATGCAGGAATCCCACCCACAGCCGTCCCTGGGTGGGCTCGAACCACCACCCTTCTGCTTAACAGCAAGACACACTGACCCATTGTGCCACCAATGAGTCATACTTCAGTTGACAACTTCTAAGGTCTCATATAGAAGATGCACACTAGTGAGGTGGGGGTGGTCTTGTAACTTGGAAGATTTAGTACTGCCCCAGTGCTTGACAGTGAAATTCAGCTTTCATAATTCTAGCAGAAAGCTCCAGTTAGCTTAATTATAGCCTCAACCATTTTATGAGGATGAACAGAAAACAGTAAATGGCTCCCTCTCGATTGTATTTGCAGTGACTATGGCTGAAAGGCACTCCACTGGAACTGGTGAATATATCATTTCAGTAAATGATACTGTTTTTCTTTCATCCTCTGCTCCTTTTCCAGGTGATTTAGTGTCACGAGCAATGCACCATATGCAGTGTTTGAACATGCTCCGCCCTGGCATGAGTCCTGTACGACAAAACAGGCAGCAACAGCAAACCATCTCCTGGTCCCCTGATGCCCTCCACACCCTTTATTATTTTTTACGCTGTCCTCAGATGGAGTCTATGGAAAACCCCAACCTGGATCCACCAAGGATGGCCTTGAATAATGAACGGTAGGTCATGGTTAACAGAGCCTCATTTGGGGGCACAGGACCTTTTAAGCCATATTGATAGTTCTGCTAAACTCCATGTATCAGTGATTCCTGTAATATGGCCTGTGCCTTTTCTTCACTTTAGCAGCTAATTGGAACTGGAACTAGAAAGTGAGTTGCCTGGGTCACTGATTTGTGCAGCTAAGGCATATCTTGTATAATTATCATCAACATGTTCATCAAAGCAGCCATTCCCAGATGTGCAGAATTGGCCTGGACAATACAGAAATTGCCTTCTCCAGTGTCCAGAACACTTTTCTCTCTGTATATGGATCCCATGGTGGTTGCTCAGTTTCTGCTTTGCAACCATAATATCTAGTCAAAATTGTGTGTTTTTTTGTTTTTTGTTTTTGTTTTTTGCTTATCTGTTTGAAATATTTTTGCTCTGGCTTTTGTACTGAAAAGTCTTCAAGACATCTCACAGTCCAATATAAAACAATATCCGATCCAGTTCACACGCAACAAAACAGCAAAACTAGAACCCACACCAGACAATAGTAGATTCAGCGGCAAACTAGTAAGGTAACAAATAACAAAGACCATGTGATCACTTGCCAAGAGCGCAAGAGAATTAGATGTTTTTAATTTGACACCTAAATGGTGGGAGGTTGAAAACCAAACAAGGGTATGACTCTACCTTCAGTTCTTGTTTTATCCCTAATATTTTAATCCTACTTGGCACCCAGCTTCCTTTTCCTCAGCTCTGTGAGAAAGGCCATAATGCAGTGGTTCCCAATTAGCTGAGGAAGCATGTCCTTTAAATGTATGTTGTGGATCTGTCCCCACAGCTAGACAGTGTAGTCAGTACTGAGCTAGATGGTCTAACTCAGTATAAGGCAGCTTCCTGTGTTCCCCTCTCTGCTCATCCCTCCATCTGACACCACACCATCATTTTTTTAAGCACTCTAGTTTTGCTTGAAATGGGCCGGCTCAGAATTCTGCAGAGCAGAAGGGATGAGTCTTGGCATCCTTTCCCAACCGCTGACCTCAGATACCCACTGCTCTGAGGAGCCAAAGGAGGCAGCACTTCCCCCTTGACACCATCACTGATCTCACTTCCCTTGGCCCTCATTGCAACACACTTTGGCCTTGTTAGAGGCCCCTGGTGATGGGGTTGGGGGCTATGGAAGGAATCAATATATTTGAGCAAATCTTGTGAACTGGAGAGCCTGGCTTTCTATATGGGGGCATTTTGGATGGTGTCGTGCAATTAAAACCCCACAGCTACATGTCCTGGTTCATCAGAAGAAACTGTGTGTTTAAATAAGACACATTCTAAGGGAAGGAAACTGCCAATGATGAAGGAACCCTCTCCCCGTGGGCTTTCAAAGAGAATACCACAGTTGTTGTTGTTGTTTTATGTTGCTGTGGCTAGAAGAAAAGATGGAAGTGGTTTAAAAAAAGAAGAAGAAGAATTCCCAGGAGGTGCATAGCTGGTCACGGGAAATGTAATACAGAAAGCAAATGCGGTAGGTTCACTGCCCTTGACAACACCGCAAAGCGAGAGTAACTCTCTTAAGAGCATCTCCAACCTTCTTCTTCTTTATGTAAATGTAATTGTTATGAAGGATAAGAAGAGATCTGAAGAGCACTTCTGGGGCTTGAAATTGCGATCCCTAGTGTAGAGGTCAGTCATCGTTTCGCAAGATGGCTTTGTGGGACAGAAAATATGAGGATGTTTTCTCATATTCTCTTCTTGACATGTTATTATTCCTATGACAGCTCAGCATGATGCCACCATGCTGACCACATCTCATTTTCCCTGTTGCATACAGAGAAGGGCTCTGATTAGAGTGGGATGCACATTCATATATAAGCTTTTTTTTTTTTTTGTCCTCCCCGCAAACTCCTCTTCTCATGGGCTTCATGCCAGAGAGGAAGAACACCAGGATTCCTTTCCAGGCTGCAGCTCTAGTTTATGTCTAAAATCAATGTTATATATACTGCAGAAACCTCTGTTATTTCTGACTGAATCCATGTACAAGAATTGCACAGTAATGTTTAAACGATATGCACTTGTGGGCTTTGATTCAACAGAGCAAGTGCACTTCAACTGTAGCTTCAATCCTATTAATCAGGTGTTTGGCAGGAAGAGGAGAGTTTGCATCTGTGTGGGAGGGGGTGACTGAATGCAGCCTCCCATTTGGCTCCAAACAGCTGATCAGTGGAATTCCGTTTAAAAAAGAAAAATAGGGATATGCATACACAAGCCTTGGCTGCCTGATTCAGACTTGGGAACTGTGTGTGCCAGATCCATTTTTCATCTAGCTAGGGATATATATGTGTGAGGAAGCCAGGTTCCATGCAGTGTTGTTGTTTTTGTTTTTAATCAAAACAGGTTGAACAAATGACAGGCTTTAATGCAACCTGGAAGTGAACAAAGATCTGGCAGCTAGCTATACCGCAGTCAACAAAAATCCAATGAGCCTTTGAAAATATTCCAAAGTATATTTTGTGTGTTTTACCACAATGACCCCAATGCCTGTCATTTAATGTGGCCAGTGGGATGAATGCTGCAGAAGATACTTTCCTGCGCCAAAGTCCATTCTTTCCTTTCCAGCAAGAGGGAAAAGTAAACAGAGGTTGCCTTTGAGTGTGCCTAGTGCACAGTGCGATGCATAAAGGCACTGATTCACTTACGTTGTCTTGGCAAGGCTGTAGAGTCAACCTTCTCCTCTCCCCACTTTTAGCTCTCTGTTGTAAATCAGCTGCAAACGCTGCACTGCTGCATTGTGTAGCCATTGTTGTTGTTGTTGTTTTCTGGAAACCCCACTAGCAAGGAAGTGGGGTTGCGGGTGGGCATGACCCCTTCATGTGCACAGGGGATGGCTGGCCAGCTCCTGTGCCATTGGGAGAGTCCCGGCCGCGTCACTACTCAGAACGACCAATCTGGTCATTCTGGGGGTGTGGCCTGCTGCATTTAAGCGGGCGCGCAACCGGGGCTCTCCCTCTTGCTTCCCACTACCAGCTGGCCTCTTTTCCAAACCTGACCCTTTTCTGGTCATCGCTGCTGGAAAGGCATGTGTGGTGAGACAATCACTGTCCTGTCGCTATAAACAGAGCCAGGAATTTGTTGGATCGAGCAGTGGCGCGCAGGGTGATAACGCTGAATGTTCAGGTTATCTCGCACCCAGCCATAAAGTTCAGTGAGGCGTCTTTATACCGTGATGATGGCGTGCATCTCTCAAATGCTGGAAATGATGTTTGGCTTGCTGATATAATTGATGCAGTTAGGTATTGGTTGCGGGTATGAGGGTATTGACGGCGAGCCCTTTAGGCTCGATTGACAGTTAGGCATTGGCAGTTATCTCTGTAAGGGTGAAGGGGGGGAGGTTGCGCCATCACCTCCCCAAATACTGAAGGGTATTCCGTTAAAGGTGTGTGGCCCCGTCTGAAGCGTAGGGAGGTTAGGGCCAAAGGCACGCCCCCTATCAGTGGTCCCAGGGTGAGTTCCTTTCGGTGGCTAACCCTTCCCGGACTTCCAGCACAATGGGCTGGTGTCAGATATAGTCGGCTAGATCCAATGCCTAAGGCCAATACCGCTCATCATGTGTAACCAATAAAGCTGTGGCCTTTTTCATGCCTATTAACCTTACTTCTTGTGTCCTGTGTCTTTATTCACCATGGGGGGGGGGTCGGGACATCGCCACGCAACGTGCTTTCAATGTGCATTGTAGACCCAGGAATAATCTTAGTCACATAGTAAGGGAAATAGCCCTTATGATTACCAGCTATGCTGTTGCTTTTTAGTTGCCATGCAAAACCTACTGATGTTAAACAGTCGTTCTAAATAGCAAGAAATATGAAAGGAATTATTGGCAAAGGCCCATTTTTTGCAAAAAGTAAACTTCCTTTTCATCTGGAAGAAACTATTGGGCAGAAGAATTCCTTACTTATTAGTCTGTTGATTGCTTACCTTTCTCTTGCTCCCCTTCATTCACCCCTTTTTGGTTTTTCATCTGCACTTTTGAGAACACCGTTGTCTACTGAATCATGGGCATAAAAAATTGAGTCTTTAGAATTGGGCCTTTAAATCTCTGCATGAATAAAAATAGTGTTTAATGCTTGTTTATAGCTTTTGGGAATTCAAAGTGTTTCATGTGCACTATCTAGTTATAATCCTTACGACAACCTTGTAAAGTAATCTGTATTACTATTTCCCCATATTGTAGATGGGTAATGGCAGCTGAGAGAAAGTGGTTTGCCTATGGCAAACTAGTGAGTTTGTGACAGAGGCAGGATTTCAACTAGGGCCTTCTGCTTGGTAGGTCAGTATTTTAGCCACTACAAGTGTGCCAGCTCTCATTACCTTGAGATAACTCATGGAACATTTTCCTTAGCAATACTTTGAAGATAACCCTTAGACCAGGCATAGGCAAACTCGGCCCTCCAGATGTTTTGGGACTACAACCCCCATCATCCCTAGCTAACAAGACCAGTGGTCAGGGGTGATGGGAATTGTAGTCTCAAAACATCTGGAGGGCTGGGTTTGCCTATGCCTGCCTTAGACTGAGAAAACAGCCTGGGGTGGGGAGTGGCTAAAGCTCTTCTCCCAGTGGCAGGGGCTGGGGTAGGGAATTGCACCAGGAACAGTGTATGTAAGTCAGAACCAGTGGATGTGGGAAGGGTTAAGCTAGTTCTTCCCTACCCTGGACATGGTCCTGCATTACCCCTGCAAGCATGGGTTGTAAACATACATCAGCCAATACGACATGTAGTTCCACCTTTAATGACCAGGTGGATTCTTCACCGCTATGAGTTTGTATGACAAATGTGTCATTTCTCTGAAAACCTAGTGGAATCTATGTTAGCAGCACATGTGGTTTTATTTATTTATTTCCCAGTCCGTTCCTTTCTTGCAACCACCCTGTTAGCTAATTTAGCTCCTAGCCCCAGACCACTCACTGAAGACAAATTTGAAACCGAATTTCCCAAGCCTGGTACTAGATGTGGCACCATTCTTTCTAAGTCAGCTAATGCTACGCCATTCGCTGGAAGATCATTATGAATTTGGGGCCATTTAAAAGGGGTACCGACTGCAACACCAACAGAACTCTGACTTTCTGGCGCTAGAAACTGCGCTTACCTGGAAAGGTGTTTTGCAATATTCAAAATGCTACACCTGTGTCCTAGAATGTGAGTACAAGCCTCTTTTCACACTGCAACAAATCCCCTGTTGCCTGAGGTGGGGGCAGTGCCTTGGAGATGTCACCATCGCCAAACACATCTCGACAGGACGCATATGTTTCTGCTCCAGCACTTCTTGGGTTTTTCAGAGAGATCCTGAAAATTGATGAGATACTTTCGTATGTGGAAAGCAAGCAGAGGTGTGGCAACGACACCCCTGAGCATCTGCTCTGTTTCCTTTCCATCACTAAGACTAGCATCGTACAGTTATACGTTAAATGGACCCGAGTACATTGTGAAAATATCAGAGAAGAGGAGGCATTGACCCTGGAGTCCACACACTCTGCCCTGTTTCCCAACACACCACAATGTTAAAAAAAAATGCTCAAAATTTGCTAAGAATGTAGCATTTTGTTCTGACTGGCAGCAAGGGAACAAAACAATCAATCTGCAAGCTTGGAGGTGGTCCAGCTTGCTACCCCCATTAGGTTCCCTTGATGAAAGCCAGTAAGCATTTTATTTCAGAGGTGAGGGGGAGTATGCCATCCAGCTAGAAATAAAAATTCAGAAGTTGCCAACTTGGTGGAAATGGAATGTAGGCTGGAAAAACTGTGAGCACTGCAAAAAGAGAGAGGAGGCTTTAATGAATGCAGAGAGGCCAGCTAGCTTGAACAAGAGAGACCTTGTTCTGGTTTTGGTACACTAGGGACCCTCAAAATGTGTCAGGTTTTGTTGCAACGAGGCTGTTTGTGAGATGGATGCAAAGCAATACAGTATCAGTTGTCCACTGTGCACTTAAATGGAGATTGGTGGTGCTGATGCTATGTACCAGATTTTTTTTTTTAATGATGTGCAAATTTCTTGTTTCAAAGAGACGCCTCCTCTTACACTTATTACTTCCACTGGGCTAAGATCTGAAAGCATTGTAAAGTCTAATAAGAAAAATGTAAAGTGTTGTTGCTATCATCTGATGCCTGCAACTTGGTTGTCAACATCAGAATAGGATATTGCTGGAAATTTTCTTCCGGTGAGGACGCCATTGCGGGCGGTCGTGGGTCGTTTCGGTAGCGAGACGACCCAGGCCAGCCCGGGGGTAGGAGCTCCGCTACCGCACAGCGGAGCTCCGCCAAACCACGGGTCGAGCGTCCCGCGGCATGGGCTCTCCAGCGAGCCCACTATGGCTCCGAACCCTTCTCCCGTTCCCCTTGTAAAAGGGGCGCCGGGGTGAAGGGACAACGGAGCCGGGCTGTGGAGGCATGCCCCAACCGGGCTGGTGAAGCAGCGGCTGCCGCCGCACTGAGCGCGTCGTTCTACCTGTTTTGAGAAAAAAAAGAAGGAACCTGGAGGCCGTGAGTACGGATTTAATTGGACTTAAAATTTAAAGCAATTGGCACTTCGGGAGGAACGTGAAAAAGGGAGCCCGTTCCTCTCCTTTGTTAAAGGAAGAAAATCACACTGTTTCTAGCTGCTGCTGCAGTAGCGGATACAAAGTTTCTTTGGAACTTTTTGACAAGTGAGAACAGTCAAACCCCTTTTAGGGGACTTAAGTGATTGAAAATATCTCTTCTTTGGAATTCTGGATTATAATCTTTCCACCCTGACCCGGGGGAAAATGGTGGCTAAAATTTATGGGTAAAAGATGGAAAAGTACTGAAACTTGATACCCTCTGCCCACTTCTACCATGCTTGGTTTCATTTTTAAACTGGCTTTAGACTCGGGACTGACCCATGAACAAAGGATTATTCTTTTGAAGTTAGAATTGTTAAATCAGAAGTTAAATTTGCTGAACCAGGAGGTTGAGGAAAAGTTATATGCTACAGGAAAAACTTTTGAGAACTTTGGTAAACTGGAAAAAAAAACTTGCAAGAGAACTTGAGGAAATCTTTGGAAAACAAAGAACAGCGACTGTGCAACTCCGAGAAGATGAAAAACCCTGTTGGTGTGGGAGACCCTGGGTTGGAATACAGTTTATATCCAATTTCTGGGGTGAGAGCCCAGGAATGACGGGTAAAAGATTTGTGAAACTACAATTAGAAGATGATTGGAATTTTGAAATGGAGATGCTGGAAGATGATGATTTGTGTTCCCTGGAGTTCTCTGCAAGGATGTTTATGGACTGTGTCTGGACTTTTGGTGTGAAAGAAAAAGAGGACATTTTGAACAACGATGTGGCAGAAAGATGGAGAAAGTTCTGGGGGGTGATCCTGAGATGGCGAAGAAAAATGGTTAGAAGAGGGATAGGGTGAGAATATTTGAAATATAAGTAGGATGGCTCACCATGGTACCCTGAAGTCAGTGTGTTAAGAGTTTAAGATTCTGAACTAGTGAAGAGATATGTAAAATGTTTATCAGCAGCAGTTTAACTAAAATAAGACGTATGATTGGAGTTAAGAAGTAATAGATTGTATTATGAAGTAAAAAATTGAATATTAAGAAGTCTGTTTAGATATTTTGGATGATTTTAATTTTAGAGATGAGAAGTTATTAAAATAAATTAGAAATCGGAAACAAAGGTGAGAAAACGGGGGAAGTCACCTGCTAAGATTTAAACAAGAATTTTTTTTTTCTAAGTAAGAAAAAGAAACATTGGTGTTTTAGTGGTGGTTTTGTATGTCCTGTTTTATTTGTTTGTTGTATTGTTGTATTGTCTTTCATTATGTGGAAAACCAATAAAATTCTTATTTTTTAAAAAAGGATATTGCTGGAAATTTGCTGGGTTCAGCACCCCTCTCCCCCGGATATGAAAGTGAGGGAAATCCCCACAGCTGCCACTGCCACTATGGACTTCACTTCCCTGGACTTGACAAAGCCTGTGGAAGGATTGTGCATGGAGTCTCACAGAAACATAGTACCTGTGGTATCTGTTGCGTTACAGAACTGTGGCTTTTTTATGAATATAACTCCACGTCGCACTAAATTTTAAATGGTGGGAAAGAACTGTATGCCAGGTACTGCCCTAAATTTCACCATGTGAAATTAAAACACAAGACTCCAATGCAGTCTCTCATCCAGGCACTGACCAGGCCAAGGCCAGTGTGGTGTAGTGGTTAAGAGCGGTAGTCTCATAATCTGGGGAACCGGGTTCGTGTCTCCGCTCCTCCACATGCAGCTGCTGGGTGACCTTGGGCTAGTCACACTTCTTTGAAGTCTCTCAGCCCCACTCACCTCACAGAGTGTTTGTTGTGGGGGAGGAAGGGAAAGGAGAATGTTAGCCGCTTTGAGACTCCTTAGGGTAGTGATAAAGCGGGATATCAAACCCAAACTCTTCTTCTTCTTCTTCTTCTTCTTCTTCTTCTTCTTCTTCTTCTTCTTCTTCTTGGTGGTGGGTGGTCTCTAATGTCTTCAGGCCATTCCCTGGTCTGGCTTCGGTAAGATTTTAGCAGATATGCAATAAAATGGACACCTTCCCAGACAGCAGCTCATATTGTCTAATTTTAAGAAGACCACCTGGCCACCTTTAGAAGACTCCCATAAGATGCAGTGGTGACCACTAACTTGGATGACGTTAAAAGAGGATTAGATGGATTTGTGGAGGATAAGGTTATCAGTAGCTGCTAACCCTGATGGTTATGTTCCGACTCTACTGTCGGGGGCAATATGCTTCTGAATACCGGTTGTTGGAAAGCACAGGAAAGGAGAGAGCTGTTGTGATGAGGGCCTGCTTGTGAGTTTCCCATGGGCACCTGGTTGGCCACTGTGAGCCCAGGATGCTCGGTGAGATGGGTCTGATTCAGCAGGATCTTCTTACGGCAAACTGGAACTTCCTTCTTACTGTGCCTTCTGCCTTTGGAATATTTCTTACAATAATTTCTGCAGGATTGTTGCTCCTTATATGAGACTGAGAAACAACACTTTTGAGGCCTGGGGTGGGCGCCAGGACAGAATTCTGCCATGTTGATATAGTGGCCTTATTTTAGGATGATAAAAAAAAAATATGGTAGATTCCTGTAATCCATATTTTGTGATGATAAAAACTTATTCTGTTTGCTTTCTCCCCCGTGACTTGATAGTCCTGTGTAAGCAGCACTCCCATTTAGATCATCTGTCTTATGTGAGAAGTCAAGTTGTACTGTTCTTAATCAGCCCCCTAGGATTGCAAGGGGGTCCCCCTCTGTCTCCTAAGACTTTATATAATACGAGCGAAACTGATGAGACAAGAACTCCATTGACTTTACATAACATCATGGACTTAGCTGACCGTTTTTACTTGCAGGGCACAAGAGGCTTTCCTGAACCTTATCATCATGAGATTCTTATGTGACTCAGTGAATCTAATTTTTTAAAAAACAGTATGTTCCTTAAACTTGTGCCTCTAGTAAACAAAAGTGTGATTCTCTGGCCAGATACATTGTAGCCAAAAAGAAATGTTTACAATAGTAGACAAATTAGAGATGGTTAAATATTTAAGGCAGGCAACCCTACTACTAGACTTTACCCTAAGCCTTATGTTCATCAGCTATATTTAAGAAAGAAGTTACTGTAGTAGAAACTACTCAGCATCTACATGTCTGCCTTAGATGTCTGTGCTGGGTATCAGCCTGCAGAAGATGCCATAATTTCTTGTTTTTTTGCAGATACAGCGATCCACATGCCCTGTCCAAGGCATTTACTTCCCAGACTCCAAGTCTCAGATCAGACTATTAGTGGTTTGTGACTATTTTGCATTTTCCTGTAAAACAGTTCACATTGGATAATGCACAGAATATGAAATGTTTCATCTGAGTTTCTAAAACGACATCAGAAGAGATCACATTTCATTTTTGAAAACCCCAGAGAATTAACCAGTAACACTCCATCTCTACACAGATGAGGGAAAGTGAGTCCAGAGGGGCTGTGGGGCCGTGCTTTTAAGCACACTGCTGTCATCTTCCTGGCTGTTCACAAATTCACTAGTACTTTCTGCAGCAAGGAGCCTTTTCTACTTATTTGGCCTGGTTTGCATGCTGATGCACAGAGAGAAAATCTCAGCTGCCTTATTCCCCTCCTGCTGCTTCCAGTTCCACCCAGAGCTAAGCCATAGTTTGGCTTAGTGTTATGTCTGAAACCAGGCTTGTGGTTTGTCTTGCTGTAAGCCAAACCATAACTGCGGGAGGCAGTGAAAGATAGGCGTGCCTGGCGTGCTCTGGTCCATGGGGTCACGAAGAGTCGGATACGACTGAATGACTGAACAACAACAACAAAGCCAAACCATGGATAAGCACCTGGCAGCGCGACAACAGCAGGAGTCGGGGAGGAGCAACTAGCCATGAGTTTCTCACTGTGCAGCCATCATGCTTGCTTATTCATGCCAAGCCATAGTTTGGCTTACTTTTATGTGCAAACAAGGCCATAGAGGCTCCCCACTTAACTCTAAATCCTGTGTAGCAACTCTTGCCTCTATGGCCTCAGGGGCATCCGGTCATTTGCCCAACATAATCTAAGCATTTATGTGGTTAAAATATTGGGACCCATTAGAAAACAGTCTTTGACCTTGACCATCCCTGCTATGCTTGTACAAAACTGTGTCCTCCCTAGCTTTCCGGAATATTCTTGTTTGACTGGTTTTATGGGAATGAGGTAGGGTTGTATTTTTGAAAGGATTAGTGAATGCTTCTAGCCACGAAGACATTTAGGCCTTTCTTCAGGCATCAGGTTCATGACTAAATAGATGTTTACAGGTTTGCAAATAGCTCTACCTGCCCTCACTAGCCACTGCTTATAAAACGTGGCCTCTTGAAGCTTTATTTACTGCATTAACAGATGCGTGCAGTGTCTTTTTGGATTTCTCTCCAGAATAAGCCTCAAAAAGGCAGGCGGAAAATCAAGCTATTTTTCTTGCTTAGTCTGACCAGGAGCACAGTTTGTTATGCTGTGCTGTATTTTTCAAAACCGCAAGCTTCTCTCTTCCGTCTGCAGTTCCCTTGATCACAGCAGGATGTGAAGCTGCCACACTAACAGAAATGACTGGAATTGCATCTGTGGAGTCCTAGTTCACACAATAAAGGTCTTCACACAATGCCCATACTAAGGTAATCAAGTGGGAGTGCCAGGACATGTGTAAAGCAGCCCTTTTGCATAAGAGGCAGCATGCATCCCATGTGGCATTAGGTGCCATACTGCTTCACTGATCTTTCACTTGCTGCAAACATGGCAGGTGTCGCTAGTGGGGCTATGCCACTTCTTTAAATCAATTTTAAAGAGCCCATACAGACTAATGGAAGAGCATAAAGCTGCTGATGGATACGCAAGTAGGCAGCGGAGGAAAACGGCAATGGTACAAACCAGATGCTTGCTTGTTTAGCACAAAATGATTCTTACCAACCCAAATGAACAGCAGACTGAATCTCTGGCTTAATTTGAGCCAGGTCTCATCAAGGCTTAGTCTCAGAGCTTGCGTCTACCATGGCGGTTCAGCCATGGAACAGAGGAAGCCATAAGAACATAAGATGAGCCCTGCTGGATCCGGTCAGTGGCCCATCTAGTCTAACATCTTGTTCTCACAGTGACCAGGTGCCTGTGGGAACCTTGCAAGCTGGGCATGACAGCAACAGCACTCTCACCGCTTGTGATACCCTGCAATTGGTATTCAGAAGCATGCTGTCTCTGAGAGTGGCAGGAGAACATAGCCATTGTGGCTAGTATACAGAAGAGTGTCTCTGGACATGTCTCTTCTTTTCACAACTGACCAACCACAGCCAGGTGACTATACATCTGGGATTAGGGTAGGAGTTTCCAAGAAGACCTTCAAACACATTGGGATCTCAAAAATTAAGCTGCAGTACTAAACCATGGAATTGTCCAACGCATCAGTGATGCCAGGATTGTACTACAGGACACAGTTAAGTAGGGTGGAATTGTTTTTCATCCAAAACTCACTAGAACTCAGTTCCGGCACCTCTCAGGTGAGCGCCACTGCCATTCAAAGAGGGATCATTTAAAGAGGTATCTGAAGAAGTGTGCATGCACACGAAAGCTCATACCAAGAACAAACTACTTAGTCTTAGTTGGTCTCTAAGGTGCTACTGGAAGGATTTATTTATTTTTTATTTTGTTTTGACTATGGCAGACCAACACGCCTACCTACCTGTAACAAAGAGGGAGGTGTTCATGGTGAGTTCCGGCACATCTTTTCCCATAAAAATAGCACTAATTAGAGTTAGGATTGCTCTGCCCTTGCACTTTACTAATTCGGTCTAGGGTTACTGACTATCACATGTACAAGAGAGCACGTAACAGCCAAATTGGGCAGCATGACTGAGCACAAGCTTAGTTACTTAAACAGTTTTGAATATACAATAATCTCATCGTGCGTCATTTTAGCAGTTTGCAAACATTATAATAATTGTCCTTTCATCACTTGAGGTTAATATAATTTCCTATTGGACTAAATTACACATCACAGGGTACAGGGATCTCTTGTTTCCTGAGGAAAAATGTGGTCTGTTCTGAAACAATCAAGTCGTCCTAAACATAAGCACATGGTGTTGAGCCTGCCTTTGACAATAGTCTATAGTTGGGTTTGACTTGGGCTTCCTCTTTCCTTGTTTATATCTTCATCACAAAGAAGGCACTAATCACTGAGCTGAGGAAGGAATGGAACTTGCTATATGTTTCTATAACAGAAATGTCTCATCGTCTGCTGTATTGTTTTAGGATTATCTTAATGATTTGTTGATAATTTTCATTGCCGTTTTTTGTTTTGCTGTGTTCTTAAGACCGTTGTTAGCTGTCCTGGAATGGGATAGGGGAATAATCAGGCTGAAAGGCAGTTCCTCCCCCCCCCTCCCCCAATAATATGCCTACCGGTATCTACTTGCATACCCAATAATATGCATATCTACTTGCATACCTGTTTGTAACCATAGATCAGGTGAATTCTTTTAAAAGGATAACTGCTCTGTGTCAGACAAATCCCTCCTAAATCAGTTACCTGTCTACATTTATTACAATTCTTTGTCTCTTTATTGTGGGAGAGAAAAGGAGAGGTAACATTAAATTGTGAGTTTAACATTTTTAGTAGGGCGGGTGGCAAATGGGAAGAAGAGACACTACATTTAAAACACAAATTGAAAACAGAAAGTATCACAGTCTTGAAGCTAAATAAAAAATAAAATAAAATCCTTCCAGTAGCACCTTAGAGACCAACTAAGTTTGTTCTTGGTATGAGCTTTCGTGTGCATGCACACTTCTTCAGATGCACACGAAAGCTCATACCAAGAACAAACTTAGTTGGTCTCTAAGGTGCTACTGGAAGGATTTTTTTTATTTTTTATTTTGTTTTGACTATGGCAGACCAACACGGCTGCCTACCCGAGTCTTGAAGCTGATAGTATTGCTTGAGTTTGTGAGGTACGAGACACCCTAAATTCCTGAGTCCAATGAATGTTAGAATTAATCATGGTTCGGTGAGTTGAACTGTGCCAAACACTGAACCCCTGGTTTCAGCTTATGTTAAAAATGCAAGTCAGGCCAGCTTAGTGAGGGTTTGCTAAGTGTGGGTCATTAGGGAAACAAAGCCTGATAATGACCAAATCATTAACATAACAAAAGGTAGGTGGGGGGGGGCATCAGGAGATTCAGTGACAGATAGCAAAATGGGTGAAGCCCCTTCCTGGGCCCTGCTTTAGTTAGTAAAAGACCAGTGGTAGTTTTTTAGGATTGCAGTTTAACTGATGTGGAATGAAAACATTTTCAGTCTGTTAGTGCCAACAGGCACTAGTTCCGGGGTCAGAGCGCAAAGCTGCAGGAAGGAGTCAGAGAGCATGGCTGTTTTCTGTTATGGATTCAAGGCTGCTGCACCTATGGGAGAAGCAAGAGACCCACTTGGAGTTCAATGCTATGGACTCCTCCATTGTAGGCTGAGGTTGTCTATATGTGTAAATAAACCATATATCATAAAGACACCACAGTCTGCTGTGCCTCATTTCCAGTGGAAACACAAACCTGGGTTATCTCTCACCACTTGGAAATTGGGGTGGCATAGAACAGTATTCTAGGTCATGGCTGTAACAGTCACATAAATGTGATTACAAGCTTTTCCTAGATTCTGCCCCTAGGGCAAAATACAATATTGTGGTTAGAGAAGAGGAATCTCATGTAACAGGAAACACAAATTCCTCTCTGTGCTGCACATGCTTTGTCGATTATCTGGGACAACCGCATAGCCTTATTCCAAAAATTCTTTTACCTTCTGAATGAGTGTTATAAAACTCACTTTGCATACCCACCACCATTTTATAAATGAAAAGATGGGCTCTTCTTTGTGTATTTGTAACATCCCTATTCTGTACTTCGAAGGTGGTTACACCAAGCCCCATAACACATTGCACAAGGCTGCTCTCCACCCACCTCCTGTTGTATTCATTTACTCTGCAACTGACTGTAACTACCACAGTTGGGGTTTTATTTTGGTAATTAGCTAGTTTTATATAGGGTTGCCATATTTCAAACAGTGAAAATCCAGACAGAAAAGGTGCTTTTGGGGAGAGGGGGGCAAAGTTGTTGAGCTTTTTCTAAGTTTTTTTAAAGCTTTTTTAAAGGAAAATCTCCACCTCCTCCATTCCTGCAGGGGGAGCCTCTACTAGGTCTCTGTTTGTTCCAAGGATGGATGGAGCCCTTCTGTTTGCAGAAGGGAAGTCTTGACCCAACCCTGTGGAAGGATTGAAACTTGAAATAGCAGTCTACTTAGGTGCATACCACTAAACTTAGAAGAAGCAAGTGTAGCTACAGTGGCTTTTAAGAATGGGATATTCTCTTGTGAGAGGCCATGAAACCATAACAACATGAAGTAGAACCAGACAGAGGGCCTTCTTGGTATTGGTGCCCGCCCTGTGGAACGCCCTACGATCAGATGTCAAGGAAATAAACAACTATCTGACTTTTAGAAGACATCTGAAGGCAGCCCTGTTTAAGGAAGTTTTTAATGTCTGATGTTTTATTGTGCTTTTAATTCTGTTGGGAGCCTGGGAAACCCAGCCAGATGGGCAGGATATACCGGTAGGTAAATAAGTTGTTGTTGTTGTTGTTGTTGTTGTTGTTGTTGTTGTTGTTGTTATATCTAGTTGTTTCTGATTTCAGGTTCAGGGGATAATAATAATAATAATAATAATAATAATAATAATAATAATAATAATAATTTTATTTATACCCCGCCCTTCCCAGCCAGAAAACCGGGCTCAGGGCGGCTAACATCAATTAAAATCACAGCAAGAAACATAAAAACGATCAATTTAAAATAACAGATTAAAATACAAATTTAAAAATTCAATTAAAACTAAAGGTCTCAATTTCAAAATATCCCACCAATAAAAGATGAAGCATAAATATTAAACAGAAACCAACCCAAAGGCCAGGTGGAACAGCTCCGTCTTGCAGGCCCTGCGGAAAGATGCCAAATCCCGCAGGGCCCTGGTCTCTTGTGATAGGCTGTTCCACCAAGTCGGGGCCAATATTGAGAAGGCCCTGGCCCTAGATGAGGCCAACCTAACGTCTTTGTTGCTCGGGACCTCCAAAAGATTATTATTTGAGGACCTACATGGGACATACCAGGAGAGGCGGTCCCTTAAGTACGAGGGTCCTAAACCGCATAGGGCTTTAAAGGTCAAAACCAGCACCTTAAACCTGATCCTGTACTCCACCGGGAGCCAGTGCAGCTGGTAAAGCACTGGATGAATGTGGTCCCGCGGCAAAGACCCGGTAAGGAGCCTCGCCGCGGCATTCTGCACCCGCTGGAGTTTCTGGGTCAGTTTTAGGGGCAGCCCCGCGTAGAGCGAGTTACAATAATCAAGTCTGGAGGTGACCGTCGCATGGATCACTGTGGCCAGATCAGGGCGAGAGAAGTAGGGGGCCAACTGTCTGATAGGAATGAGGAAGAGGAACAAAGGGAGAGAGAAGGCAGCAGTCAATCCCCCTCCTTGCTATTGTGGCTCTCTCCCCATCTTCAGCAATGGAGCGCTTCTCATGTATTGTTAATATTAGCATTTGACTTGCAACTTTACAGGAAAAATGATCTCTGGAGCTCTTGAGAGACTCCAGTTAATTATCCGCTGCAGGGGGAAAAAGAACTCACCCTAATTTAACATTCCACTAGGAAAACCCTGGCATCTCCTTCAAATGGGAATTGAGTTACACAAAAACTGCACACGCAGCAACAACAGATTGTGTACAAATGCAACATCAATCAAATACTTCAAAAATAATTCTGTCTCCTTTGCAGTGGTGCTGATCAGCCATTTCCCCTACATGTTACTTTTCTTCATCTTAGACTGTCTGGTGCTTATTAGAAACTCATTTAATTTTTGAAAATTGTTCTTGGAAAAATTATGTTCCTGGTAAGCCTAAGAGCCGAATTAAGTCTGCCACATTGGAAACTTTTAGTACAAAATTAATAAAATGGCCCATTTCCCCCATCCTTCAGAACTGATCAGATATATTTTTTTATTGATTGATTTTGCGACATACAACCTGAATCTTTCGCTTGTTTGCAGATCTGAATTTGTTGAGACTTACTTCCTAGTAAGCATGTGCCGGGCCGCAACCTTCGCAGCTTTCAGCAATTTGCTATGGCATCTCTCTGTCCAAAGGGTTCTCCGACATTCTCTTCAAAATTAATTGCAGGGTTGAATGTTGTAGATGAAACCTAAGTATTGAAAGCAATATAAAAAAGAAAAATACACAACTTCTTCCTGTTCAGTGCAGATCACCGTTTAAATGCAGATGCCAGTCCTTCCCACGGAAAGCAGTGCTAGGTCAGAACACAGCCCTGTTGAGAAACGAATGAAACAGGCCTTGTGGGAAAGGGAGCTATTTGGGCATTTCTAGGTTCTGCACCAGGCTTCCTCAACCTCGGCCCTCCAGATGTTTTTGGCCTACAACTCCCATGATCCCTAGCTAGCAGGACCAATGGTCAGGGATGATGGGAATTGTAGTCTCATCTGGAGGGCCGAGGTTGAGGAAACCTACAGCAGTTTGCTGGGTCAGTCCAGTAATCTTTGTATCCTTAAATTGGAGGCATATTTTTGCTCTTGATCTTAGGTGATGAAAGTTGAAAGTAGTATTGGTTTGCACATCATGCTATGCCAAACTTTGGTTTAGTGTGACTGCATACAGGAACCTGTGAAGGAGCTCACAGCCATGGTTCAGCTTAGTGCAAACCAGTTTCACGGAGGCAGGGGTGCCAACTTGAAAAAAATGTTAGGAGGGGGCAGGTAAGCCCCACCTCGCATAATCAATCACAAGATGTGGCACACACACACCATTTGAATGGTGATGCCCATTAACGGAGGAGGGGCTCAAATATTTTATTGGGGGAGCTGAAGGGACCTTGGCCCCTAGGAGTTGGCCACAATGCAAGAAGGGTCTTTTTGTGCCTCCCAATCTCTGCTGGCTATCATTTGCAGGGGTAGCCAACAGGATACTGTCCGGATGTATGATTCCAGCTCCTGTCAACTTCAGGTCAGTGCAGTAGTTGGAGGAGCATCCTTTTGGCTACCTTGGTTTAGAATGGTGTGCTATACCTTGCAAAAGCAAACCAAAACCCTTCCATAAATTGCACAAGGAATCATTGTGGTTTAGAAAGCTAAGCTATGCAACTTATTATGTATGTATACTCTGCAAGGCAAAGGTTTAGCAGTATTTAAACAAGATATACACATGGGGGAAGTAGATGGAAGAAAGCATTAATTTTTAATCTCTTGATTTACCAAGCCTGACTTCCCATTCAGTGATGAATATTTTGAGATGCTATTTCTAAAAGGTGCCTTGCCTATGTTTGTCTTGCTTTTTGGTTTCCTCCTCTGTAACTTGTAAACATTTTTTTTAAAAGAAAATAAATAGGGCCCTACCACTGGTAGACAAATAGAAGGTGAAATAATTATACTGCAAAATACTGAATGAAATGTCCAGAAGACAGACCTTGGCTGACTTTACATGTATCAAGGGTACATGTAATCTGTACTGGGTTCTGCAGGAGACTGTAGAAATGAGAAATCAGTATTTGTTATTTCATTGTTAAGCCTGTAAGGTGCAGCTCAATCATATTTTCATGACACACACCTGCAGTTTTGCTGGTTTTCAATGTCATTAACAAGGAGGGGCGATCTATGGCTATATCAGGGATGCAAGCAAGCTTATAGCCAGATAATAGTATTACAGATCAACCCTATGGATGTTTTACTCAGAAGTAAGACTCGCTGTGTTCAGTGGGACTTAGTCCCAGGTAAGTGTGGATCAGATTGCAGCCTTAGTTTCTGATTCACGTAAGTAGTTCCTAGCTTGTGAATGGAACAACTGCATAATATTTTTCACAACAGGATTTTCAGTAAGCAGACTCATATCAAACTGCTTCTGAGAGCAATGCTAACGAGCAGTGGAGGAAAAAAGATAAAGTATTCCCAGGATAAAAAATCTCATGGTCAAGTTGCACTCTTGCAGCATAATAGAAGCTTAACTCTTCTTTGATTGGTCTTAACAGGTTTCTTTACATAAAAATACACTGAGGTATATAGTAGTTTGGGGAAAACTGTAAAATATTGAAGGAAAAAAGATGATTCTACCCTCCCCCACCCCCCAGGTTAAAAGTCAGATATTTCAATTAAGAATATCAGAATTTGAAGGGGGGGAAATGTGTACAAAGATGGAAGCAACTTAATTCTGAAGATATATAAATGATATTAAAATATGGATATGAGGCACCATCAGGTAAAAATTATGTGGCTAAGGGTATAAACCTATACACAGCCAGAAGCAAGTCTTACACAGTTCTGTATGTCTTACTTCTGAGTAGACATGCCTAGGATTGCAATGTTAGCAGGACCTATGAAGGTCTGACATTTCAGGACCAGCACACTTCTCTGGGGAAGATCGGCTTTGCTTTGGAGGAGGTGTGAATATCTCCAAAGTAGCTTGATTTGGTTCAATATTCAGACTTTGTCCAAAGCAGATGCTCCTTCCTAATGGATTGCTCTTGATGGGTTGCATGGATTTAACACTCCGAATTGGTTATTAAAACATATTGTACACATTTATGTATCAAATTTCTTTATTGCAGATATTTTTGGGGGGGTTAATGATTAAGTCATTTCAACTAAGTTGAAAGTACTTGCATATATTGTTATTGTTTAGTCGTTTAGTCGTGTCTGACTCTTCGTGACCCCATGGACCAGAGCACGCCAGGCACTCCCGTCTTCCACTGCCTCCCGCAGTTTGGTCAGACTCATGTGGGTAGCTTCAAGAACACTTTCCAACCATCTCGTCCTCTGTCGTCCCCTTCTCCTTGTGCCCTCCATCTTTCCCAACATCAGGGTCTTTTCCAGGGAGTCTTCTCTTCTCATGAGGTGGCCAAAGTACATATTGGAACCTCAGCTTCAGGATCTGTCCTTCCAGTGTGCACTTTTTGCATGTGTGCTGAAACAATTCAAGAATATTGAACTTTCTCTGTATCAGGTCCAGAATCCCTATAGTAAGAATGTGATGGCATGATTATTGAGTGTTGAAGGGTTCGATGGAAATTGGTCACCCTTTCCTGTATCCATTCTTCTTGGACCTTTTGGTACCATGAGAAATGCTTTGCTAGCTGAACAGAGCCACAGATTTCCAGGGAGACTAAGATTATAGCTTTGGAGATTTGAAGCTGAAACTGTAGAGCTGTCATTATCTGTGCCTATGCATACACATTTTTCTCCATCTTACTACTTATGTTTCTGGTTGATCTGGGTGTGCAGGTTTCTGTACAGTGCTGCCCAGACCAGTTTTCCTTAATTTTTTTAGCTGGCAAAGGAAAGGATACATGCGCGGCCACTTATCCATTTATGTGCACATCCACTTTTATTTCACTTTATATCAGCCTTGCCCATTGTGATGCCCTCCCAATGTGATGGACTACAACTCCCATTGTCCCTGACTATTGGCTGTGCTACTAAGGGCTTGATGGACTGCATGCATTTAAGACACTGATGGGAATTGTATAAACAACTGTATAACTTTCCTTATACATCTGAAGGCAGCCCTGTATCAGGAAGTTTTTTATGTCTGGCTTCCATTGTGTTTTTTATATTCTGTTGGAAACTGCCCGGAGTGGCTGGGGCAACCTAGTCAGATGGCCAGGATATTATTATTATTATTATTATTATTATTATTATTATTATTATTAATCTGGAGGGAACCGGTTTAGAGAAAGCTGTTATGAACTTTAAGAAAATACTGGGATATGACTACTCAGTGCCAAAAATCAATATCCTACCATTGCAGAAAGATAATTTTATTTCCATTTTAATCAGTTTTTCCTTTAACAGAGTTGTAGCCAGTGTTAGTCATATCAGAGGAGACTCAGTGAAATCCATCAACCTACTTTAGTCATGTCCATTAACTCCAGTGGGTCTATTCTGAGTAGGGCTAACAGTGGATACAACCTGTTTGTGCTCCTCATTTCCAGCGCCTTGAAATGTTTACATTAGGAGTGAAACTGACTGGACCAGAAGTGCCCCTTCATTTTTCATTGCACTTGTAAAGCTATCAAGCTACTTTTGCTGGCTAAAAGCTGAAGTGGGGAATTGCTTCTGCTCTTACAACGATATTGACCATGGTTTACTGTCATCATGGTTTACAGTGCATGAGTCCTCTGCGCTCACTTTGCTTCTCCCGACTTGCGCTGGGAAGAGACAAGCCACAATTCCTAGCTTTGTGGTACATCCACAGTTGGCAAGCCAAGAATAAAATGCATGTGCTTCCACATGAAAAGAATTGCTTCTTACAGAGGGGGTATTATGTGGCACCTGTAACAATGCCAGTACTGCAGAGCCAAGCAGTCGGGTGGGCACCTCTGGGGTAAGGTGATCCTGCAAGTAAATTGGTCCCTGGCTGCTGAGGGCTTCGTTTACCAATAGCAACACCTCTGTTTATGACTTACTGTGATGTGTGAACATGGCCAGTCTTCATTTACTCCCTTGGACAGAAGGGGAGCAAACCTTTTCACAGAGCAGTGAGATTTCCTCCATGCCAGTCGGTACGTCTCACCCCTCGAATGCTTTCCATTGAGATTCGGCTCCAACATGCCAGGTGCTGTTTGTAATTCTGGCCTCTGTCAGCTTTTACAGCATTGTAATTTCCACTCTGCAAGTGTAACTTCTGGTGTCGGCTCAGTAGCCTTCCCACTCCTCCCCAAATGACTGAGCAGTTTGTGGTCAGGTTCACCGCTTCCTCATACCAGTAATCAATTGACTTAGGAGTCATTTCCATCTCGAGGAGCATGACAAAGAATGAGTTATGGGTCAGTTCTTTTAGAATCAGACAGGTTCTGAGCCACTGGAGTATGCCATTTTCATCTAAATTAAAAAAGAAGAGCCCGTTCACAGGACATGAGTTGACATTGATCTCTGCCAGTGACGGTTATGTGTACGCTAAATCAGCATTAGGAGAGTATTTCACCTTGGATATTTTCACCCAGAACATGCTCTGTTTCAGTTCTATAAAAGGCTACCTCATATTCTTACTGTTTGTATGCAGCAATTGAGGGCTATGTTTGATCAGGTACCTCAGCATCTTTTTTAAAGCTTAATAGCATCCATTGGAACAGGGAGAAATGTATTGAGACAGCAAGTCTGAGGGAAATGGGGCCTTTCATCCTTTTTCCTCCGTTGATTTCCCTGTTAAAATGCGTCACACGCACATTGCTAATAGTCTTGCTGGGGTGGGGCAGTAAGACAGGTACAAAATTGTCACTTGTCTTCGTTTTTTAAATGAAGATGTGGGTGATTATTTTGATCAGGAAAATAGCACAGTGGGGAAGAGTAAAACATCAACACCCTCTTCCCTATTGCCCATTTCTGCAGCTGTTTTAAAACAACTAAACCGGACTCAGTTCCAAGTGCTGGTGCTTGCCTTTGTAGCCCTCTGCATCGTAGAAGCCAAGTGACTGCTGCTTCATCTCCTCTCCTGTCACTTAACCCATGCACATATATCTACACCTAAGATCATTCTCCAAATCCCTGGTTGAGTGGCAGCCAGGAACAGAGCCTTTTCCACAGTGGCGCCCCACCTGTAGTTGGCCCTTCTTTGACAAGCTTGCCTGACACTCACTTTACTATCAGTTCAAGTCCTTTAAAAAAAAAAATATTGCAGGGTTTTGTTTTGTTTTTGATAGTGCTAACTTTTCTCCGTTTTATTTCTTTTAAGCTAATGTGGGTTTTAAAGAATTAGAGTTTTACCTTGACACACACTCTTGTTTTTTATATTTTGTAATCTCCACAATTTTTCTTCTTTTGTAAACTGCCCTTGGGAATGCCAAGTGGCTATTGAAGGGCACGTTATACAATTCAGGAATGAATGAATGAATAAGTTTTTAGAGCCCATTGGGAGATCCAGTTACACGTTGTTTGGTCCAAAGAGAAATCTGCAAGTCAGCTTCCTGCCTCTTAGTTTGACACTCTAGCATTAAACAAGCAGGGGCAAAATCACTCTGAATGGGCCGCCTGAGACTGTATTTCTTTTTGTGTCTGTGATAATATATACATGGCAAGCAGGAAGATAAACCTAGGAGTTGAGCTGTCACAGATCTGATGTCATTTTTGTGGGGGAAACCCCATGTTTCAGTGCCCAAAGAATTGCTTTCTGCTCTCTGTAAGGTCACCTCTGTGCCTGGTGTAGAATGGCTAAATGCCTTGTAATCAGAAGCACTTCAAGTCTTCATTTGAAAGTACCGTATTTTCCGGCGTATAAGACGACCGGGCATATAAGACGACCCCCAACTTTTCCAGTTAAAATATAGAGTTTGAGATATACTCGACCACAGATTCTCCACCCAGCGCATAAGACGACCCCCGACTTTTGAGAAGATTTTCCTGTATTAAAAAGTAGTTTTATATGCCAGAATATACAGTAGCTCACTGTCTCCTGTCAACTCTTTCAGCCTGTTTTATAGGACTCTTGGTCACATCCCCATCATACATTTACAGCACTCTTATACCACTTTTAACATTCATGGAAAATCCTGGGAACTGTAGTTTGTCAAGAATGCTGCCCTCACAGAGCTCCATGTTCTACCACACTTAACAAACTTACAGTTTCCCGAATTCTCCAGAGCTGTTAGGACTGCTATAATAAGTAGATGTGACTTTAGTCTGTGAATGGACAGACCTAAAAACAGGGATGGGAGAAGAATTAATTTGTTTTGCATTTTGTATGAACCTACCCAGTTTACATGGTTCTCCTTCAAAATTCACAGTTCTCTGAATTTTTCAGCGCAGCATACCAAAATGCACATACTATTAGTGAAAAGGCAAATGCTCAGAAAAACTAGCATATTTCAGGAAAAGCAGATGAAAATGTTTATGAATTTTCATACAGACTATTTTTTTTAATGCAAACATGTGGAAATGGGATAAACCTGAGACTGGAAAACTGAGAAAAGTTGACAGATTTGTCTGTCTCTACCTTGAAAACAGGGTATGCCGTTCCCTTTTCCTACTGCATTTCACACACACCTCCCCCCCCAATCTTTACAAGCCTTTAAACAGACCTCCCAGCTGGCAAATCGAACACCAAATCACCCTACTATTTTGCCCATCCTTTCTCTCCTTCTCCAAAAAGAATGGTAGAAATCAATGTTTGAAAAACTTTTCCTAAAAGCTTCTATGAAGCGGGAAGGGGGGAGGAATGAGGAAGTTGTGACCCAGGGACATAATGGGGTGGGGGAACCAGTTAGCACCCACTCTCTGTAGCTGGGTTCCTTGGAAACAGGAAGAGCTGGTTGGTTTTCCCAGAGGTTGAGCCTAAGGAAAAAGCTGTATGTATACAATGCTGTGAGTGCACTTTTCCAGCAACCTCACCTCTCAGGTTACATACATCTGTGCGCAGCATTAGTCATTTTGCGAGGCACCTTGAGAGGCCTTTGTTGGATTAAAGACAGGATAAAAGTTTCTAAACCAACTGATAAATTACAAAGAGGGTTCCTGATGCTGTCATGCTGAGCAGTGTACTTTGCACAAGCACTGTGTGTGGGTGCCCCACTCTACTCCACCCCACCTCCTTGACGAAAGCTACAAATAAATACTTACCGTATTTTTCGCTCCATAGGACGCTCCGGACCATAGGGCGCACCTCATTTTTAGAGGAGGAAACAAGAGAAAAAATATTTTTCTGGTTTTCCTCCTCTAAAAGCCCTGTTTTGTTTTGTTTTTTGTTTTGTTTTTGAGGATCAGCTAAAGGTTTTGCAGCTTTTTTTGCAAAGGGAAAAGCCCTGGGGTTTTGGGGTTGTTGTTTTTTTGGAGGATCAGCTAAAGGTTTTGCTGCTGTTTTTGCAAAGGCAAAAGGCCTTTTTTGAGAATCAGCTAAAAGTTTTGCAGCTTTTTTTGCAAAGGGAAAAGCCCTAGGGGGTTTTTTTTTGTTTTTTTGTTTTTTTTGAGGATCAGCTAAAGGTTTTGCAGCTTTTTTTGCAAAGGGGGAAAAGCAAAGCTCCTTTTGCAAAGGGGGAAAAGCAAAGAGGAAAAGCCCCATTTTTATGGGGTTTAACTCACATTTCTGAAAAATCCTAAGGAGAGGGAGCCATTTCTACTGTTTTCAGACAGATAATCTAATCAGCCAGTCACATGTCCTGGGGAAACAAACAACCTCCCTCTGCAGCACATTCAACAAAGGAGGGAGGGGCTGAAAGGGAGCCGGGGACTCTTATCTCTCTCCCGATCTCTTGCTGATCAGCTGCTGAGCGGGTCCTTTCAACACTCCCTTTTCTCTTTGTAAAATAAAAAGCACAATCTGCTTTTGGCCCCTGGGCAATTCAGCTCCACCATTCGCTCCATAAGACGCACAGGTATTTCCCCTTACTTTTCAGGAGGAAAAAAGTGCGTCTTATGGAGCAAAAAATACGGTAGATACTGTTTTTTTATTTAATTGGTGAAGTAATAGATGGAACAAATGGCTGAGAATGCTCTGTGGGGAAAAATTCCTTTGTGGATTAGGAGGGTTAACTAGATAGCTGAACACAGGAGGGAAATGGGTGCGGAGGGAACAGCGCACGTTGCTTTTTATGGGCTGCTTGTGCAAAACACACCTTGCTTGTGGCAAAATGGAAACAGATGTTACACTTTTGATGAGCGGAGTTGAAAGTGTGCATGTTGAAAGCCTGGCAGAGGGAGCTCCACTCACAAATCCTATTATTTGCAATGATTTCTAACAGGATTTGTCTTTCCTGCTCTTCTTCCCCGCTCCGAACGCATCAATCTGAAAATGCCTTTCATGATGTCATGCGCTTTTCTTAATACCCAGTTCAATTTTCTTTCCCTCTATCACATCTGTGGGTTCCCCCCCCTTTCTGATCTGAACTTTAAAGGGTAGGAAGCAGTCTATCCTCTTAGCCCCACAGATCAATTGCTCAAAGGGGAAGCGTATTTTTTCTAGCATAAAACATACTGAATTGGATTTGAGAATATGTTTCTTTAAAATATACACTTGGCATCTGTAAGCCTATCAGCAAGGGCAGCTTCATTCTTTCGGCGGAACAAAACAAATCAGTCTTGGTGTTTCTAGTTCTGAGGCAGCGCACTGGTAAGAGAAGTGATAATAATGATAATAAATAGGGGAAAGTTTCTACTATGCTCTCCTTCTTGAGTTTGACCAAGAAGCACATACCATCAGAGTCCATGTAAACAAAAGAAGGCTCGCTCATCAGTGACTGGAGAGTTAGAAATCATATTTAGTGGTGACCCAGAGCACATCATTTCACTATTCCCCATGTAAGTGAATGATTTCTTACAATGGAAAACAAAATACTGCTGTTGGGGACAGCTTTGTGTGGGCCAGCTATTGAGTGCATGACTCGGGCAGTGTTTTAAGCAGGAACTCACAGCACACATTCTTAACCACCTCAATTCTAAGTGGATTTTTTTAAAAAAAGATAAATCCTGGTGTATCTACAGGAGTGCTGTTTATTTCAAATGCGGTTCTTCCTACCTGCAGAACATACAGGCTGCCAATCTGGATGCAAAAGCCCCAAATCCTAATCGTATGTTCCTTGAAAGTAGCTCCCATTGACGTCAAAGAAAGCTTACTTTCCAGTTTGAAGCTAAGTGTGGAGTTTTAAGAAGAAATATTTCGGAAGTGAATAAGATTCCTAACTTTCTAGGGCACTTTGAAATATATTTGGCCCAGATAACAACCATATGAGGTCTAATGGAACTTCCCTTTCTCTCTGAAGGCCATTCATGCTTCTTCCCCCACTGATGGAATGGATGCGAGTTGCTATAACGTATGCTGAGCACCGAAGGAGTTTAACAGTGGACAGCGATGATATAAGGCAGACGGCCAGGCTACTCTTACCTGGCTTGGACTGTGAACCTCGGCAGCTGAAGTAAGTATTGTGCTTTCATTGCTTAAGCGAAAACAATCCGAAAAACACTGCTAAATTTAAGCACTGGGTATTCTTGTGCAGCTTGTAGGTTTCAGACAATTTTTACACATACATGCAGAGGAAGATTGAAATTTGTCCAATGTTGCAATGGGTGTGTGGGTGGGTGTGGGTGTGTACCTAAACTTCAGGATCATGCTTTGCCATTAAGAGTCATTTCACACTAGCCAAATACAATGGGCAGAGAACCTTTTTCTTTTGAAGGGCATATTCCATTAGGAAAGTTTTTGGACTCTTAACTACCCTGTTTCTCCTAAAATAAGACATAGCCATAAAATAAGCCATATCAGGATTTCTATGCATTTGCGAAATATAAGCCGTTCCCCAAAAATAAGCCATACCCCAAAAATAAGCCATAGTGACGTGGTACCTCCCATTAAAACAGCCTGGAGAGGCGTGGCTATGCAGCATACCAATGCGACACAGTTAAAATAAGACATCCCCTGAAAATAAGCCATACTGTGTTTTGTTGAGCGAAAAAATATATAAGACGGTGTCTTATTTTAGGAGAAACACGGTATTATCTGTTCTGGCCAGCAGAGCCAATGGTGAGGGGTGAGGGAAACTGGGGTCTTCCCAGAACTGGAGATCACCACATTGGCTGCTGCTCCTAAGAGGTAATATTTTCTGAGACAGAATCAAAAGTGGGCAACCCCTTTTCATGTGTGCTTGAAATCAGACACGTGATCTGTGTAAACTGGGCAGACATTTAACCAATGGGCTTGCCTGTCCCTGTCATGTCAGTGGCACTTATTTTGAGTAAATACACATAGGATTGGTAGCAAAAATCCCAAACTTGGAAACTACAGCAATGGCTCAAATCTTTTCATGCTCTTCCATCTACCTACTTTTATCATGGACTGGATTGAGATGGGTAAGAGACACCATATGGGCTTACAGAGCAGGGGGGGGAACCATGTAGGGAAATAGCATTCACACACGTGCAGGTGATCACATTTGGCACATGCATGACTTTGGCAGAGAATGCACACACTGGGAACTTAAAATGGGCCCCGGTGTCCCAGTACGTGCGCCACATATAAATGGAAATATCTGGCCCTTGGATCTCTTCTCAGCCTCTGCAGCCACACTCCTTCTCCCCAGGCCACAGCCCTCTTCTTGCCCTGCTTTGCACCATCCTGGAGTGTTTTTGCCTGCCTGGAATGTGTCTTTGAACTCTAAAGATGCTTCTTACTTGCCTGAATGGAGACTAAAAGGGGTGTGCAGGTGTATTGGGAGAGCAGCCTGATGCACAAAGGAAACCCAGCCAGATGGGTGGGGTATAAATAAATTACAGTACTACTACTATTATTATTATTATTATTATTATTATTATTATTATTATTATTATTAAAATCCACAGTTGTTGCTCTGTCCACTTTTGCCCCTTGCCCTGCTCAGTGGTGGCATGTGGCCCCCAGGAATTTGCCCAGAAGGGGATGCGGCCCTCGGCCTGAACATGTCTCCCCACTCCTTCCCTTGCATAGTAAACAGCCATCTGTGTTTCAGACACTATTTATATTCTGGCAGTTTTGCAGGCGCTGGCAGTGGTCCTGGCATCACACAACTGCCACAATCATCTTTAAATACCCATCCAGAAATCTAAATATTTCTATACAATTATTTTGATGATGAGATTAATTCCACTATTTATTGCTGCTCACTGCAGTGTTTGTTACTGATTATAAATACATCTTATGCACAAAGTAAGGGTTTTATTTATTTCGCAACCTTCTATTGGATCCTGCTGCTGAGTCCCTGCTTGGCTTTTGGACAAGTCATCAAACATCCTCCAGTGTGACCATTTGTAAATCTCGTAAAAGGTTTAGTATTCATTATGAGAAGAAAGGTACTGCAAAGATTAATCGTGCTTTTTTATTGAGCGTTAAGATGGTTAGATGAAATGCACTGGGGGAAATATTAGCATTTCCCTTCGGTAGTCAGATGAATGAATTGCTCAAAAGTCACTGCAAGATTTCTTTCTTCTTAGTCAAGCTAACATTAATCTCAGACAGAGAGAGAGAGAGAGAGAGATTGTGAATTTAATAGAGTGCTATATTTTATGGAACAAATTCTTTAATAGAAAGTTGAAACTAAAAATAAAATAAAATACCACACAGCGAGATTTCTAAAGCACCTCTGCCCAACAGTAGACCTTAATGCATTTTCACAAACATCCTGTAAGGTAGTTAAAAAAAAAAAGCAGGAAACTTGCAACAAGTAATAGAACAAGCATGTTGATGTGGCTGTCAATTTACTGAAAGCAAGCAGCTCCTAGTCTGGTCGGTGTTTGGCTGGGAGACTGCTGCAGAATGGCATGTGTGCTGCTGTGGATACTATGATGGAAAAAAGGTGGGGTAAAAATACAAGAAAATATATAAATGACAGCTCAGATGGCTTCATGAAGATCCTTCTTTCTCCCCGTACGACCTTACTCGTTAATTTCAGTTTAACGGGCCCAGTTTGCCTACACAGAAGAATGCATCGAATGAATGTGCTGGCCATGCATGCAAGAGAACTGTCACAATGGTCCATTGTGTTAGATCTAGTCTACAAGGGCAGCAGCATGCTATAGACTACATTGTAAATCTTTGGGCCGCAGCTGGTTAGTGCCATTTCTTATTGCTTCCCCATTTAAAAAAAAAATCTTGCAAGTACAAAACTAGCATTCCGGAATGAGACATTATAGATAAGCTTGCTCACTAATGCCAGTTTCCTAAGGGTATGGAGCTTTCATATGGGGGAGCATTCAGAAATATGATTCCCGCCTATGGGGGAGCATTCAGAAATATGTAGGCCATGGGTTGTATCCAGTGTGGCCCTCTGTGAAAGTTCAGACCAGCGCAAGCATTTCTGCATGCACATCACATTCCCCCCTCCCACCTCACCTTCTCCACACCTCTTCTAAATATGTTCTAAGGGTTCCCACAACCCTCTGGAGCTGATATGGGGAAGATGTGGGAAATGCATAGGGGGAGCAGGGGGGAAGTCCTATTATTCAAGGAGACGGGATGGAGTAGTTGAGTACTGTTCCATATATTATAGGAATGAGACAACTCTGATTTTCATTAGGTCATAAGGCCCTGCTTGATTTTATTGGAAGGGGCAGTTTTTTATTTGATAAGAAAATGAATTGTATCTTTAAAAGCTTTTTCCTGGTTGTGTGAAAATATTTTTGTGTGAAAATATTTTCCCTCAGCTATCTGCAAACAAATAATTGGGGTTCTGGTGTGGGTGGGTGGGTGTGTAAACATTATAATACAAACAGAAATAAGTACAGACATCTTGTTACTACAAGATGTCTGTACTTATTTCTGTTTGTATTATACTACGGGCTGCAGCTCTGTGGTCAGGGAAAGTCTGGGCAAAAGGATTGGTCTTTACAAGACATCTTAAGCAACTGACAGGTGATGTTTCACATATGGCAGAGGGAAGGGCATTTCAGAATGCAGGGACAGTAATGGACAGATTACTCCTGAGACAATGTGGCACTCCAAAGGGGGAAAGAGGTCGCCAACCACCACTATTGATCTTCCCCGAGCCGAGTCAAACCAAGGCCTGCTGAAATTCAGGACTATAAATAATTGTAATGATAATAATACAACCCTCTTTAATATTAATAATACGGCCCTCTTTAAAACCAATAATGCACCGCTTAAAATTGCAGCTATATTTTCTGGCTGTGTGTCCCCAACAGGCCTGAATGCTGTTTCAGTTCCTTCCGGAGAATGGATGCAAAGGCTGCCACTGAAAAATTCCAGCAGGATTTGGGGTTTCGAATGCTGAACTGTGGAAGGACTGACTTGATCAACCAAGCTATAGAAGCATTGGGTCCGGAAGGGGTCAATACAATGGATGATCAGGTATGTAGAAGAACGGGGTGTGGGTGTATCTAAAATTAATTGGCAGATACAAAGCACTTACCGAGATAGCTCAGACCACTGTCTCTTCCAGTGCTACAACCCTATGGTTCTAAGTTGCAGGGGACGTTTCAGTTCATGAGAACTGATACTCTTCCTTCCTGTTTCTGCCCACCATTATCACATTCTGGGGATTGGCGGACAGAAGCAATTTCATGGGTAGCAGCAACCAAGTAAAACTTCTCATGGGGCAACACAGCAGCAACAAGAACATCAGCAGGCACACATCCCTCACCCCACCAATGTTCTTTGGAGGTTGTCAACCATTATGGACATGTTTGGACATGTTGACAAAGTGAAGGCAAAATGGCTGTATCCAGCTGCCATTTCAGGGGCTCCAGTTGGTTGTGTGAAGAGGGGAGCCTATTCTTCTTGCAGCGTTCTCCCCTACAAGTAGGTCAGCTCCCCAGTGCAAACCTTTGCCTTCAACTCAGGGGTGGTGGTGATGAGGATGGGCAGTGACAATGGGGCAGGGGAACAGACCTAGCATGTTCATCCCTCTCTCCCTTAAGCAATTCTCTCTCATGCAATTCGTATTCCCAGATAAGGCTTAAAAGTGTGCCTATAAACTCCATGGGAGAATTTGAATCGCAGGCTTTTTGATGGTCATTGCTTTTGGGCATATCAATCAAAGTTTGCTGACCAGATGTTTTGTCCTTAAAGGGTATGACTCCACTCATGTATGCCTGTTCTGCTGGTGATGAAGCCATGGTCCAGATGCTGATCGATGCTGGTGCAAATCTAGATATACCAGTAAGTAAAGACTGAACCCAGGGACGCTGCCAGTTTAAGGTCTGACCAAGAACCGTTGCTTATTATCCCTCAGAAACCAGTGTCTTGTTTTGGGACGATTGCATGTACTGATGGCCATTCTGAGAGAGAGATTTCCTTCTCTGAAAAATAATTGTTATGGATTCTAGAGCAATAAAGCTTAAATCACCTTCAAAGCTTGCCACAGATGAGATCATGATTAACAGTGGCATAGTAATGGGGAAATAGAGGGAGTAAATGTTTCCTCCCTGCAAAAGCAGCCTCTGAAGGAAACCAGTAGATGCAGTAGAAAAACCCAAGGGATTGAATACACTGATTGGTGTTGGCAGTACTTTCTGAGTCGTGTCAGCCTGTCACTCCCAGGGGCCGTAATTTACTAGGGAAGTGCCACTCTCAGACATTTCTAAGGGGAGAAGAAAGATGCCAATGGCTAAACATTCTTTCCATTTTTCCTAGGTCCCTGGTAGTTCCTCCCGATATCCATCAGTTCATCCTGATAGCCGGCACTGGACTGCACTCACCTTTGCTGTGTTACATGGACATATCTCTGTAGTTCAGGTGAGCAAAAGACAAGTTGTCAATCTGCAGTTTGAAATAACAAGATGTGGAAAGAAAATGGAGAGGCAGGATATGCAAGTTGCTTTTGTTGCTTTTGGAACACATATCTACCCTGTAAAGATGATGATGATGATGATGATGATGATGATCAATAAAAAACACGAACAGGATAGAGCAAGGTTTTTTAAAAAAATAACAACAGTAGCAGGTCACCACACAAATAACAATATATAATAAACTTAGTCCTAAAAAGACTTCATGTGATCATTATATTTTGTCTACCTATTATATTTATAATATACTTCATAGTGTATGTGGTTGAATATTTCCTTACATTGTATTACATTACGAACACACTCCATTTTTCAATAACCAAGTTATTGACTTGAAGACCTTCCCTTACCCTCGGGATATTAGTCAATTTTACTACATTCATTAACTCCCCAAACCTCAAAATCCATTCATCCAAGGTAGAACGTCTTACTTTCCCCCAGTTATGACAGATTATCATATGTCTCTCTGTTAAAAAATAGATTACAATTTCTTTATCTTTCCAGAATATTAAATCTTTTACATAACCCAACAGCAATTAGTACTGGATCTGCAGACAGATCATAAGTTTGACATGATTTTTCAGCTCAGCACATGGTCTTTGGCATCTCAAACAAATATACCACACTAATAAATTTCTTATCAGTTTTGTATTACTTCCCAGCTTTCCAGAAGGAAGGAAGGAAAATTCAGCAAGTTTACAGTGCTGATATGCTATGTCTGCTTTATATATATGGCATAACATTTGTTCATGCAATGTTTTGCTCCTCATTATTTGTTTATCTGAATGTTTTTAAAGTTTCCAAAGGATCTGCCCATAATATGATTGTCTTAAGATCAGGATTGATCACATGCTTAGTTATGGCAGGACAATAGAGACATCTGGAAATCCAGATCCTCTTGCTGTTATTAATTATACAGTCGTACCTCATGTTACGAACGCTGCGTGTTGCGTTCGTCACGGGTTACGAACGCACCAAACCCGGAAGTACCAGAACGGGTTACTTCCGGGTTTGGCGGTTCCCACATGCGCGGACACGTCAAATGACGCCACACGCATGCGCTGGCTGAAGTGCCGGATCGCATCACGCACATTCGCAGACACAGCGCTCAGGGTGCGGACTGCTCATGATGCGAACAGGGCTGAAGAGTTTTTTGATTGTTGGAAACACTTCAAACCAACCTTAGCACAACTGGAGCCCGGCACGCTTCCCCTGCGAGTACCTGCCTGAAGCGTTTTTCCTTGCTGCCGTCTCCTGTGCTATTCAGCAGAGTTTTCTTTTCTTATCTTCTCTCACGCAGCGGGGGGGGTGCATGCCAGCATATTACAGACAACAGAGTCCGGCTTCTTTCTAATCTAGAAGCTTTATTTTACAAGGCATAAATCATTACATTCCGGGAGAGTCGCAAGCCATGTTTGTGGCTTCTCCCTTCTCTCCGTTCTCCGGACACAGAAAAAGAAAGTATCACATTACAAAGTACAACAGTACACAGAGCATCCGGTGACGCTCTTCCTCCTGTGGGTGGGACAACCGGTTGAGCTTGTTAACTCTAAAAGCTCCAAACCTCTACAAGGGCTCTGGAACGGATCCCGTTCGCATCCAGAGGTACCACTGTATCTGGATACAGGAATAATATGTTTAAAATCATTTGTGCATTTATAAAATGGTGGCATCGCGATGGTTATACTTCTCCAGGCTCTTCCAGTAGTTATAGCAGAATTGATCTTTACATGGAGAAAATAATCTGAAGAATATCTGAAAATATCTGAAGAAGTGTGCATGCACACGAAAGCTCATACCAAGAACAAACTCAGTTGGTCTCTATGGTGCTACTGGAAAGAATTTCCTATTTTGTTTCCTATTTTGTTTCGACTATGGAGAAAATAAGTCTAAAAGTTTCCTCCTCCTTCCCAAGTAATAAAAGGAATGCCTACAGTGTGATCCTAAGTGGGTCTAGTTGGAAGTGTAGGTAGAATTTCAATTTGCAGCACAATTCCATACATGTCTACTCAGAAGTAGGTCCCATTGACTTCAGTGGGGCTTACTCCCAGGTAAGTGTGTGTGGGAGTGTCTCCACACTGAACAAGGAATGGTGCTCCATTTATAACTAGCTTTTATTTGTTTAATTTCTTCTTCCAAGATAATGAGGAGGCAATATGAACAGATAGCTTGATAAATATATTTGGTAGCTTTAGATATATGTCATTGGAAAAACCAGTGTTGGTCATTCCTTACACTCCCAAACACGTCAGCTGCTGCCTTGTGCAAGTCCTCTTCCTGCTCATATTGTCTGTGTTGCTGTCAAAGGCTTCGTAGACTTAGGGTCCAATGATGTATTTTGGGCTCTTGAAATACTGTTATCATCTCCATTTAATGCCAATAGGAATTTAAAATGAACAACAGCAAGTAGTCAGTCATGGGTAGAGATTTTCCTGTTTCTGCTATTTCTGTTCACATAAGTTAGCAAGCAATTGTGGACAGAGTTCATTCAGTTTCGAATTATACATAAATGCAAATGTCCATGCAAATGAGATTTTGCCTTCAAAACCTTGGAACATTGCCAGAGCACTCTTTAGTATTGCAAAGGCTGGGCATACTTAATTTACACATGCAATGATAATAAGCGTGTTTTGCCCCAGAGACACCGCTGAGAATCCTGTCAACAGAACCTTTCAGAAGAAATGAAGCCTTGGGCTTTCTAAGCCATGTTTTTGTTAACTGCAATTAATGTTTACTCACTCACTGTTGTTCAGTGGTAAACATTTAATCTTTGGAAGCTCTGTTTTTCAGGTGTCTCCAGTGACCCATGGGAATTAATTGTAGGACTGATTCCGAAATAATAATAATAATAATAATAATAATAATAATAATAATAATAATATTTATACCCCACCCATCTGGCTGGGTTTCCCCAGCCACTCTGGGTGGCTCCCAACAGAATATTAAAAACACAATAAAAGATCAAACATTAAAAACTTCCCTAAACAGGGCTGCCTTCAGATGTCTTCTAAAAGTCAGGTAGTTGTTTATTTCCTTGATATCAGAGTAAACACAATGTGGGCAGATCCTATGGACACACATGCTTGGATTACTCGGTGGTAGTTGTGTAACTGCAACATGCAGCTTTGAGGAACATTCAGAAGTACAAATCAAAACGCTCCTTTTAATGACAGCATTCCCTTTTTCATATTTTTGTAATGTTTCATTGAAGAACGTATGCACTGAGACCTTTAGGGCCCAGTAAACAAGAAGGCAGTAAACATAATCAAAACAAAATAAAATAAAAAATTCTTTCCAGTAGCACCTTAGAGACCAACTAAGTTTGTTCTTGGTATGAGCTTTCGTGTGCATGCACACTTCTTCAGATACAGTATGAGATACAGTGTGCATGCACACGAAGGCTCATACCAAGAACAAACTTAGTTGGTCTCTAAGGTGCTACTGGAAAGAATTTTTTATTTTATTTTGTTTTGACTATGGCAGACCAACACGGCTACCCACCTGTAGCAGTAAACATAGGTAAATTTGAAGGAGTTTTCCGCACAGTAGTAGTAGTGGATTTCTGCCGAGGGAGGTTACTCTTGTACTTTTTCTGTTGCTCTGTTTCTTGAGTTGTTTGTTCCTACTGTGCATTTGCAGTTGCTCCTGGATGCTGGAGCCCACGTCGAAGGCTCTGCTGTGAACAGTGGAGAGGACAACTATGCAGAGACCCCACTCCAGCTGGCTTCAGCAGCAGGCAAGTCTGAGCAAGCGTTGCATTTTCACTCCCCAGAAGCAGGAATTTGCTCTCTTAATGCGCAGTAGGTGTCAAAACACATAAAAGTGGGAAGAAGTAATGTTTTCAAAACTGCCAAATGCATCTGTTCCCGCACCCTTCAATATTTTTAAACTGACAGCTGCTGTCATGCAATTGCTGACTGAGCATTCTGTGTGCACAGTAGGGCACTGGAATGATGTGTAAGTTGCGCCATGTGTACAAGGCTGTGTGTGGCCCAAGTGGAGGCATGTCCACCCGGTCTTCTTTTTCCTATTTCAGGGGGAATGGTCATAGGTATCTGCTGTACAAATGCACAAAGTTGTATACTTGTTTCCTAGACTGAACATTCTCTTGTACACTCAGTGAGGCGTGTCCCACCCTGTGTACAGTATTCTCTGCTCATGATATGTGAACTGGCCATATGTGTGTTCTTTTATACCTGGATTGTTTCTCAGCAGTGTGTCATTTACTGTACAGCATTTTAATGTGTGGTGTGTACACATAAGTAACTCATTTTCTCTCTATGAATGAATACATAAATCAGATGGTTTCTATACAGTGTAGTATATCCTTTGAAAATACCAATAAAGGTAAAATGGTTTGTCTTTCTAGGCAATTATGAGCTAGTCAGCTTGCTGCTGAGCCGGGGAGCAGACCCCCTTCTAAGCATGCTGGAAGCCAATGGGATGTCCTCATCGCTTCACGAGGACATGAATTGCTTTAGCCACGCCGCTGCACATGGACACAGGTAAACCTCATGGACAGGTACTCGTTTGCAGACATTGATGCTTAAAATGCCAGGTTAACAGCAATAGACTGCACTTCAAAATTGTCGTACACTATCTCCCTTCTCCCTCCAGCAATATGGGTATAACAAGACCAGGGGCATTTTGCAGGGCTGGCATAACCCACACTCTCTTAGCCACTGCTCTGCCCCGTTCAATATAGGCATAATAAGGATGAACTACATTGGCATTGACTGTCAAGGACTGGGCAGAGGAGGAACGGTGGAGACCGCCTCCCCATCCTGACCCTTCCAGGGAGGAGGAAAACAGAATAGATTTACGACAGGGGTTTGAGGGAGGTAGCAGCTTAGAGGCAGATGAGGGGGGGGGGAGTTGGGAAATCATGGGAGAGCCAGAACAACACCCAGCTGACATGTTGTCATTAGAAAGAGTTCCAGCCCCTCCATCTCCCAGAACCCAGAGAGCCTTGAAAGTAGGAGAGCAAAGAGCTCAGAGACAGAGGTCACGTAGCAGGACCCATAGAGGAGATGATGAGAATGACGAATGAGGAAGTGGGAGACGAAGGGTGGAGATTCACTCAGGACAACGCCATTATCCAAGAGGCTGGGTTCAATAGCCTCTCTCTGTACCACACAAATTTACACGACAGTCATGCCAACTGTTAGTGGTTGATCTAAATTACTGCTTTCCTCTGTTCTCTCTGCGCACAAGCTGGGCACATGACGTTTTCTGTATGACTACACAGGGCACAAATTTATCTCTCCTGTATGCTCTCCTTGTGCATTTTTTTCCAGAAAGAAGCAACAGATAGTGAAATTTTCTGCTGCTTTTCCCTAGTGAAGAAGTAATTGCCGCTCCACAGTTCAGGTACCCATGATTGTAGCATAGGTGTGATTGGGGGAGTGAACTCAAAAGCAAAAGATAGCAGCAGAGACAGGAGCTCATGGTCTTTCTAACTTAGGACTTATGTCATACAAAAATGTTGTTTTCTTCTGTGTTTGTAAACTTTTTAAAAAATTACTCTGTTAATGTCAATGTCAGGATGCTGTCAGAGAACAGTGGAAAGCAGTAATTTAGATCAACCACTAACAGTTGGCATGGCTGTCGTGTAAATTTGTGTGGTACAGTGGAATGTGGACCTGCTGAGCTATGAAGCTCATGGGGTGGCTGTAGATTGTTATGATGGTAAAGGAAGATGAACCCATGTAAGCTCACTCATCTCTCATGCCCCACCCTCCACATCCCATGTTTAACGAACACAGGATCTGAACACCTGAAGAGAACCCGTTGGAATACCACACCCAACCGCAAATAGCATCTCTCGTTTTCCTTTATTGCAGAAATGTTCTGCGCAAGCTCTTGACCCAGCCGCAGCAGTCCAAGGGAGATGTCCTCTCGCTGGAAGAGATTTTAGCAGAGGGCGTGGACAGTGACACCTCCAGCCAAGGAAGCTCCAACGAGGGCCAGGTTAAGCTGTGCAAAGCCAGGATGAAGGCTTTGCAAGAGGCCATGTACTACAGTGCTGAGCATGGCTACGTCGACATCACAATGGAGCTCAGAACGCTTGGTAAGGGGAGCTCATTTCCGGACACGTTGCTTCAAGAATAACAAGGCCTGTGATTTTAAGAAATGGGAGCATTCCCACTCTCTCTGTCTATAAACATTATTTATTTCTATTACCTGTACATCTTATATAATGGACGGGATTCAACCACTGAGTCCCATCAGCAGAAGCCCTGAACAATGACCTCTGTTTATGGGTGGGGTGCCCCCCTCTTGTCCTCTCCCAAAATTGGATCTGAGGGGTAGGGAGGACCTCTGAAACATCATGTGATGGATCACTCTTTCTGGCAAGCCAAAATGCTTGCACCACTGGAACGATTGGAAGAGTGCAGCAGCGTTGAATTCCTCTAAATATGTTTCTAGAATACATTACATAAAACTTTAATAAGTCAGCGCCTGCATGAAAGCTTACGTTCTAAAAGGCAAGACAACTAAAGTAATGGAGAGAGGAAATATTTGCATTTCCGTGTTTATCCACATTTTATTTATTTATTATAGTGTTTCTGAAGTAGAAAGAGGGCCTTACTTTTGGAGTAGCACATGAGAATTGCAAAGTAACAGAATGTTGCCCTGTGATTTCTCAACTTTTAACATTTGTTTGCACATTCTAAAAGCAGAGCAAATAAATAAATACAGATATCCAAGATTTTTTTGAAATCGTTTCACATCTGTTCCTAATTTGATCCATGCCAAAGAACTCACTGTGTTTGTTGTAAACATCTAGTTGCAGCAATGATCAATTTTAGAAACAATGGGTAGGCAACCTAAGGTCCGGGGGCTGGATCCGGCCCAATCGCCTTCTAAATCAGGTCCGCGGATGGTCCGAATCAGCGTGTTTTTACATGAGTAGAACATGCCCTTTTATTTAAAATGCATCTCTGGGTTATTCGTGGGGCCTGCCTGGTGTTTTTGCATTAGTAGAATGTGTGCTTTTATTTAAAATGCATCTCTGGGTTATTTGGGGGGCATAGGAATTTGTTCAAAAAAAATTTCTTCAAAATATAGTCTAGCCCCCCACAAGGTCTGAGGGACAGTGGACCGGCCCCCTGCTGAAAAAGTTTGCTGACCCCTGGCATAGGAAAAATAATCTGGGAAAGCTGAATACCTATTTGTATTGCATTGAATAAATATTGAAGCTCCAGCAACCTGTCTCTGTTATGAGAAATATATAATTGCTGAATAATAAACTGAACTTCAGTGATCAGATAAACGTCTGGCAGTAAATAAATAAGGAAGCTGTCTTTGGCATTAATACAACCTTCCTGAAATCAGGGTTGTTCACAATTTCTTAGCCACAGATCTATAAATGCGTATGTGCTACAAAGTAAATACTTAAAACTTCAGGATAGCTCTATTCTTTAAGCTGAATTACCATCTCCTCATAAGAGCTCATAGAAGCATGACTTGTCCTGTCAAAAACACTGCAACTTTTTATTTTTTATTTTTTCTGAATTACAACCAGCTGAAGAATTCTGGACTGACCAAAGGCAGAGAAAGGCCATGATTCTATAGTTAAAAGTTTGTTGTTGTTGTTCAGTCGTGTCCTACTCTTTGTGACCCCATGGACCAGAGCATGCCAGGCACGCCTGTCTTTCACTGCCTCCCGCAGTTTGGTCACTCATGTTGGTAGCCTCAAGAATACCGTCCAACCATCTCGTCTTCTGTCATCCCCTTCTCCTTGTGCCCTCAATCTTTCCCAGCATCAGGGTCTTTTCCAGGGAGTCTTCTCTTCTCATGAGGTGACCAAAGTATTGGAGCCTCAGCTTCAGGATCTGTCCTTCCAGTGAGCACTCAGGGCTGATTTCCTTCAGAATGGATCTCTGCCTTGTCGTGGCGAAGGGGCTCGAATAACTCAGAGAAACTATGAGCTACGCCATGCAGGGCCACCAAAGATGGACAGGTCATAGTGGAGAGTTTTGACTAAATGTGATCCACCTGGAGAAGGAAGTGGCAAGCCACTCCAGTACCCTTGCCAAGAAAACTCCATGGACAAAGACAACAGGCATAGTTAAAATAGTTATGTAGAATATGTCAATTTCTCACCCCTCCATAACTAACCACATATGCCAAAATTTATTCTTCCACACAACTCTTATAGCAGTGGGAGTCCTGCCTTGCTTTGCATTTAGTCATTATAATGACAAAGAAAAAAAGTGCAAGTGTGGTAATATCCTTAAGCAGACTGGTTTCATAGAAACATGGAATTGTAGAGCTGGAAGGGACCACAAGGGTCATCTAGTTCAACCCCCTGCAATGCAGGAATATTTTGCCCAGCGTGGGGCTCAAACCCACAACCCTGAGATTAAGAGTCTCAAGTTCTGCTAAATGATCTATGTTAGAACTTACATATCTGCAGGTTTTCCACTTGTGCTCGTCATATAAAACCAAAGCCATACAGTGGTTTATTTAAGTGTTTATTACAGGTTGGTGAATAGAGAAGCTAATGGTTTTTAGCGCATCTCACCAGTAATGTGTGGTGTGACTTGCTTGCATGAGTTTGCAACAGGGCCGGGCCCATCCACGAGGCAAGTTGAGGCAGCCACCTCGGGTGGCGGAATCCAAGGGTTCCAGCAAGATTTCTTGCTTGCTTAGGAGGAAAATTGAGAGATGGGTGTATCTATGTGTGTATCTGTGTATAGAAACTTCTTGTCTCTTGCATGGCTGGAACATAGCCTATTGTACAAATTTGCATCCATTGCACTCCCCACTTCTGGTACACCACTTTGCTTGTGGCCTGTTGGAGGTTGTCCATGAAGGAATGTGGTCTTCAGGCTGAAAAAGGTTCCCTGCCTCTAGAGGTCTGGTGGACAGTGTGGAAATTAATCTTCCAATCTATTCTGACCACATACATGGAAGTTGCTAACATTATCATAGCAGTGGCACTGTGAGAGCAACTTTGGGTCAATGACTATATACATGGAGGTGGCACAGAAAGAGAACCTTCGTCCTTTCAGATTCTGTGATTCTGTTGTGGATCTTGTCTTTCTAAAAGCAAACTCCCACTTCATACACCCACATTCAGAGTCTTTAATCCTTTCATTATCAGATGCTGGGGTCAATTGTGCAATGACTGGGTTGTCTCCAACTAAGTCCAACTAAGAGTAAAGCTATTGAAATTAAGAGACATTTAGTCATGTATATTAACTTCAGTGTTTCTGCTCTGAGTAGGACTAGTTTTATATACAACCCACTATGTCTTATCATACCTTGTAAGTAAATTCCCCAGAGACATCTGGTTAGAATATTGAGAAGAATCATTGGTTTGATTAAGCAAAAAGAAGAAGAAGAAGAAGTGTATATTTCCTGCCTTTTCTTTTGCTGCCATCAATTCAGAGCTTTCTCCATGGTAAAATAATCATTTTTGCTTTTTAATGAATGGCCACAGGAATCCCATGGAAGCTCCACGTGTGGATTGAGTCACTCCAAACAACTTTTTATCAGTCTCGTTACTCAGTAGTGCAGAATCTTCTACGGGAATTCGTCACCATTAAGGAAGAAGACTACAATGAAGAGCTGGTTAATGATGGACTGCAGCTGATGTTTGAAATCCTCAGAACCAGCAAAGTAATCAGTTTCAAAACTATATTCAGATATGCATTGTTTGTCTCAAGAAAATCCTTGGCTCCTTCCAAGGGCTCTGTAGTTTGCTTGGGCAGAGTCAGTGATGTGTGAGGATCCCAGTTAGTTCTGGAAGCAGGGGGCGATACCATGCTGTGTTTACTTGAGCCTGATTAACACAGTTTTGCCAGGGATCAAACGTAAAAGTTTTCAACAAAGTCTCCATTCAAGCCGAGACCCTCATTCTAATAGTAATTGAGATATCTGTAGAGTTTGCTCTCAAAGGATTTCGTGAAAACACACACACACACACAAAATTTAGCTAAAATACTTTTATTCTGCCTTTCTGCCACACAGTTGCATACATGGAAATTTAAATGCATGTAATTTGCAAAGATCTAAATAGTCACATTGCATAGAACTAGATAGACAGTTCAAAAGGATAATACAGGCCCTAGTCTTACTCCAGCTCAAGCAGTTCGCAACTAGTTGCAAAAATCACCCTTCCAGCTACGGAATCACATCCCTTTATACACCAGAAAAGACATCTAGCTCACATGGTGGGGTCCAGATTTGTATTTTTCTTAGCAAAGAGAGATTCCAATAAGAATGGATTTAAAATTAGCTCGTTTGAATCTTACACTTTGCAGAGAGCTGAATTTTAACTCCTTGTCCTTCATATTCCTCTATATACTGTAAGGGGGCAGCAAGCAAAATGGGCAGCTTTTATCTGTCTGAGATTGGTCTTTACAGAGCTGTAATGATCTCCATTCATTCTTATTCACAGAATGAGTCTATCAACCAGCAACTTGCCTCTATCTTCGCTCACTGCTATGGAAGCAGCCCCATCCCTGGCATCCCTGAAATCAGAAAGACACTCCCAGCACGCCTGGGTAAGATGGTCACCAGCAGTGATTTTGAGGGTATTGTTTTTGACTTTGTAGCTGTGAAACCTTGCTAAACCATTTCCTCCTTCTCTTCTTCTCCTGCACAGATCCTCACTTTTTAAATAACAAAGATATGTCCGATGTTACTTTTCTAGTGGAAGGGAAACTGTTTTATGCACACAAAGTTCTCCTGGTGACTGCTTCAAACAGGTGAGATACTTAGGAAGTGGCACACGAAACCTTTGCAGAGTCATTCCAAGATCAAGAAAGATGAATGGTTGAGTTGCTTACTCAAAGAAGTAATCCCTATTTTAGTTTTTCACAATTCCAAGCAGTCATTTCTTTGAATATGGATGCAAGGAAGCATCGCTGTCTTGGCAGCTGTGTTATTAGTCTGTGTATCTATCACATCCAATCTACACTTTTATATGAACCATTCTTCAGCTTTTATTGATAAACAGGATTATATATGGTAAGTAGCAGGCATGGGAAACCTGCGGCCTGTGGGTCTCATTAGACCCAACATGGCTTCAGATTTTGCCACAACCAGAACCGGCTGCTCATTACCTGTTGTCAGGTGCAGGGCAAGTAAAATACTGATGGAAAGGAACAACCTCAGGAAGGTTAAACTGTGCTCCTGATTGTTTCTTGGAGAACATGACTGGCATTAAACTGCTTTAAAATTTGACACCAAATGCAAGCCCCACTGGGATCGGTTTCAATTTGGAAGTTTAGATCAGGGCTCTAGAGACAAACGCAACCCCCATTAGGACCGTCTGTACTTGGATGCAGTCAGCTGATTGACAAGTATTTTGCGTTTCACTTTAACCTGACTTGGATGAGATCATATATTCGCCAAAACCAGGCTTTGAGGGACAAGAAGGGTGCATGCAATCCCATGGCCTGTTCCTGGCCGGGACTCAGGTTAAATCTTAATCAGTCCTTCATAACTTATTGCATATACCAAGAGCTAGACAAAAAATGGTTCTACCTACATATTTTTAATTCTGCCTCTCATGTAGATGTTTCTATCAGGAAAAGTGTCATTGAAACTATAGGCCCCTTTTCACTTCACATATAGAAAAATAATCTAAGCAAATGCAGCTTGAAAGGATCTTTCTGAAATCTTTCCTCTGTTTTCACAGATTTAAGACACTGATGACCAATAAAACTGAACAAGACAGTCAAGGCAGCAAGACTGTAGAAATTAGTGATATGAAGTACAATATCTTCAAGGTATGTATTTAAGAATGATCTGCACTGTTACCCTTTTCAAATGCTAAAATTTAGTATGATTCAGAGACATCATGGTCTTAAAAGTTTCAGGCTTAAGGGACCTGTCATTCAAAAGAATTAACAATTTTGGCTGAAGAATCGGCTTTTGCTTATGTTCAAAAGAAGAACCCAATATAAATGAACTCTAAAATTCATTCATCAAACTGAGATCTACCCAAAATTCATTTGTCCAGACAAACGCTTTGACCCATTCCCGATTACTTGTTGATGTGGACTAAGTAACTTGTGAATCAGAGATTGCTGAAATGCTCAGCAGCAGTTTTCATGTCATGGTGTCACTTTTTGCATTGGTGATGAATTGCTATTAACCATGTCCAAGATCATCTAATTCACACATTATTTTTGTCCAAGACAGCAAATGTATACGGAGAGAACTGGGACTTCTAGCACAGCTCAAAACTCTACTTGTGTAAACAGTCACCAAAATCTGGAAGTTAGGCATAATTTTTATGCCATGTTAAGCTTTGTTGTTGTTCAGTCGTTCAGTCGTGTCCGACTCTTCATGACCCCATGGACCAGAGCACGCCAGGCATGCCTATCCTTCACTGCCTCTCGCAGTTTGGCCAAACTCATGTTAGTAGCTTCGAGCATGTTAAGCTAGCTAGGTCTTAATAGAGTCAGAAAATGTGCAGCCTTTGTGTTGAATCTGTTTAATGGTCAAAAGGTTAAAAAGATTGGAATATTTAACTTTTACTCTCTTTTTCAAACATCTGCAAACCTTAATGTCCAGTAGGTCATGAAAAGGGAGAGTTGGCATTGGCATATAAACAAAAATATACACCACTGAAATCCAGCACTCAGGAGCAATTCCCACTTTCCAGATCTGTTTTTAAAGATCTACAGGAAAATGTGTTGGAGCTGGAAAACTGAAAGCCCAAAAGTAACATTCTGTAGAACTGACACAAGGATCCGTTTATTTGCGCTCTTTCCTCAGCCATCAATCACATTTTTTTGTGCTTTGGCTATATAGGAAAAATCCAATTGCAGCTCAGTTTGCAAAGTGGAGACATTCTGTATTTTAATCTTGAGCTGAGCTGTAATTGCTATGTTTGCATCCAGACTTTGCTGGCCAGACCGGTCCATCACCAAACTTGAATAGTAAAGAGCTTACACGGAAATTAATATTGCATATTGCACTTGCTTTAATTTATAATCGCCGAAAGTTTCTGTATTGGGAGCCAAGTTGCTGTGTGACAGTTTCCCAAGGCAAACCTGTGAGTTCGTATTTCTCACTGCTTTGGCTGTGTTCCTGTTTCAGATGCTGATGCAATATTTATATTATGGAGGAACAGAATCTATGGAAATTCCTACTGCTGATATTTTAGAGGTGAGAGCATTTCTTACTATCCCTTTCGGTCTGTTGCAGTGGTTCTCAAAGGGTGAGGCAGGAGAGAATGGCAAGTGTGGCAGGAAGATTCAGGGACAATTACAGAAACATTTAAACATTTCAGTATAGTATAGTATAGTATAGTATAGTATAGTATAGTATAGTATAGTATAGTATAGTATAATCAATTCCCCCCCCCCCAGAATATGGATAGGTATCTTTTTAAAATGAGAGCAAGAGCATCAAGTGATACTGACGGTCGAATAAAGAATAAAGAAAGAAAGATAACTGAGGACAATCCTGGTTGCCATTTATAATTATATTTTGTGAATGATTCATGTTCTTATGTAGCTGCATTGTTTTATACTTTCTGGGTGCCCTATGATCATGTTATAAAATAGTCATGCTCTATGTTACAAATCCAGCACTTCTAGGAGTTGTTTCTTTACGTTTTCCAATGCATTTCTGGTCAATAAGAAATTTGGCGTGGCGTGAGCAAATATTTATTCTGAAAGTGTGGCCCAGATGGGGAAAAAAAAGCTTGAGAACCACTGGTCTGTTGTCATCTTGTGCTGGTTCAGGATTATTTATTTATTTATTTATATGCCATTAAAGCATAAACACACTTCAAAGCAGTTTGCATTAAAAAGATACAATAAAAGCCTTCAAAAGTTAAAAACAATTTAAAAGGGAAAGGGTTAAAAACAAGCATTGTGGAAGGATGAACTCTTAATTGCCTGCATAGGACTGGCGGAATAGAAAAGTTAATATCAATAACATTGAGGACGTGTATCTATACCACAAAATTGGTGCTTTGCAGGCACACTGCGCTGTTTGGCAAGTGATTTCCTAAGAGTTTAGAATGAGTGTCCATGTGATATAATCTGAAACCAAAAGAGCACATACTGTATCTGCTTAATAATAATAATAATAATAATAATAATAATAGGATGAGGAAAAGTGATACTCTGTTTGAGGACAGATAGTCCACTTTGTGGCTCAGTGACTGGAAATGGGGAGTCCATAGACTAGTTGATCTGTGCATTTATGTAGAAAACTAATAGTACAAGGTTCAAGTTAGGTGGAAGTTCATATCTGTCAATTTAACATATGGGGCCAGCTAGATTAAAATCTACAACCAGGTTGTTATAATTTACAGTGAATAATACCCAAAAAACCAAGGTCACGTACAACAATAAGCAAAACACACACAAAGTAACTGGCTGATCAATTAGTCTCAATATAGCATCATTTTACATATAAACGGTATGATATAGAACTAGAAACCAATATACATAGATGCAAACGTTCTACCGAAATCGATGACATTAAATGTCAGCACGTCTCGCACAACCCACATAATTCAGATAAAAGTTCCAAGGTACAAAGGTTTTATATAGCCTCGCCAGTCCGCAACATAGTCTTGCCAGTTCCCCACACACCCTGGGTTAGATGCTCCACAGTTTTGGAATCTGGGGAGCATTATGTCTGCCGTTTCATTTCTTTCAATCTGTATCGGCTGCTTACTTCTTATCCTGGTGTTTTAAATTGTTATTTTTAAAGGCTCGTCCATGTTTCCACCCCTATCTTATTGCCCCGTTTGTGAGATTCGCTGAAACAAAGCACAGTTTAGAAGAGCATCCAACAAATAAAAGCGATGTGATGCGCAGGTGCGAAAACTCAAAATGTGATCATATTGCATCACAGCATGAGTAGGGAGAGTTCATTATGGAAGAAAACGGCACAGACATGCCATGACACACACGTGTTGCAGCAGGTCTAGACTAGTTTAGGATTGCTCCATGCTGCTTTATCCTGTATTGTTCGCTTTGAGGTCAAGGCTGTTCACTTTTAACTTTTCTACAGTACCAGTGTACACAAGAGCCTGAACTGGAAATAAAAAAATAACAACAGTATGACAAAAATAGGCAAGTGATTGCAATTTGCAACAGGGAAACAAAAGAGAAAGGGGGAAGAGGAAAAAGGGGCAGCAACAGTGAAATGTGGGGTAAATACAGCTTTACATACTTAAAACCCTTTAATGCTCAGGGGAGGATCGAAGGCTAATGGGAAGGGTGAGATTTAAAGAAGGGATTTGAAGGAGATATAATACTACACGCACCTTTAGGAAGGGTGTATGGCATAATGGGTAGAGTCACAACAGAGTGCAATAGACCTTTGGGAGGCTGAGACTGGCTCAGTTTAAGGAGCAGAGATTGTGAGGGAATCGAGCAATTGGGTTTTAAGAAGGAGGCCTCACACTGCCTAAGCGATGGGTGTGAGGAATGAGTTTGGCGGCAACATTTTTAGACTGAGAAACTACGGTATGATTGGGGGGGGGGGAGAAAATGGCAGTCATCGCAGACACAGGTGAATGGCCAGAGCATAGCAGAATTTAAGCTGACCAGAATGAGAGAAGTTGGAGGGCTTTTGGGGAGAAGTGACACAGCTGCGTAACCAACGCAAAGGAGAGGGACGTCCCAAGATAAAGCCAAGGCTGCCTACGTGGTCAGGAGGAAAGGTTGCCGAGAGATATGGAGAGTAATCAAGGAGAATTAGCCCTGGCAGGAAAGATAAGGAGTTCAGCCTGATACACATGGAATTTGAAACAGCGATTAAACATTCAAGTTACTGGACAGGGAGATGGAGGGGGAGAGGTGTGGGGTATACAGTTACAGTTCCCTATAACTTTGGAGAGCTTAAACCTGATCCAGCTGTTCAGGTACACACATAGTAGGCCTTCAGTACTTCACATAACTGGACCACCTCATAATATGTGTGGGGATTACTTGTCAAGAGTGGACTCCTCGGTGAATTTTTCCATCCGCACAGAATGCTGAGAGCCATTGTATGCAATACCTAAAATAGATGGCTGAATTCTGGATTTTACCGCTGTGCAGCACATAGCCGCGCAATCGTTTTTTAAAGTGTTCCTCCCATAGAAAGCTCTGCACACAGTAAAACTGGTACATCCAGGGAGAGAGCTGAACTAAACTTCTTAATGCCCTGGTTTCCTACATGCATTGCATTTTTTTTTTTGTTCAGTCTAAAGTGGTACAGCCATAGTATGCTGCCCAAACACTCTTACATCTTAGTCAGTGTTATCTGCGGACTTAAGGTCCATATTGGATTAACTGGCACATCTCCCTGACATTTTTCTCTCTCTAATAGACAAGAGAAATTATGACAGGAGCATTTTCAGGCAAGTTAACCCTCCTGCAATCCAAAGCCGGATTCTACCATCTGTAGAGCTGAACATTTTGATTAAGGCTTTGAGAGATGCTTCCTGACCCATTAATGCTGTAGCTCACAAATAAGGAAAAGCACCAATTACACAGCTCTGTTTTGCAAGGAAGTTGGAAGGCTGTGCAAAAACAAAACAAGTTTGGGTTTTGCTTCCTTGGTGTGCACAGCTTCCCTTGTCAATCACCCGTTGTCATCTTCAATGACTTCTCTTTCATCCTCACTAGCTGCTCTCGGCTGCCAGCCTATTCCAGTTGGACGGCCTCCAGAGACACTGTGAAATACTTTGCGCCCAAACCATCAGCACCGAAAGCTGTGTCAACATCTATAAATATGCCAAGGTAAAGGACAAGTCCTCTTCCATTCAGGCTCAATAAGATTTGCAAGTGCTTTCAGGTGCAATGAACGTAAGAATAGCCCTGCTTGATCAGAGCAAGGAGTAATCTAGTTTTGCTCCTTGTTTCAATCAGTGGCTGGCCAGCTTTGCTTTTGGAGAAGTCCAGAAGGACACAACGGCCACAGTTCACCACTTCTTGCTTGTCCACAACAATATTGTATGCTGTATTCGAATTATGTTGACTGAGCAATCCCAAACAAGATGCTCCTCTACATAGAAAAACATAAAGCACTTAGGGTGGTATTTGATTAAATAATAAAATGAGCAAAATGACTTCCCACTTGTACCTGCTCCACCCACCATGTTCCCCCCCCCATCTGTTCCTCTAGAGCAGATTTGGGGGTGGCATGGGGTACACATAGAGGAAGGAGAGAAGTGAAGTCCCATTGCACAAGCAGGGGAGTTGTTGCGTTGGCTCAGTTATTTAGTTAAATGCCACCCACGGAAAACTGGGGTGTCAGTTATATCATGTTGTGGAGAAAGTTTCTAGCAGTCCATCTTCTAAGCTCCCATTTGCAGTGTGAAGTGGTGCAGTTAAGGCACAGACTTGCCACTTTGCTGCTTGGAGAAAAGGAGAGAAAAGGCAGTGTTGTTGTAATGATGCACACGTTATCATCATCAGCAAATAGTCTTAACAAGTTAGAGTCAATTAACTGTTAGACCAATGTAGGATTTATGAACAAGGCCTATCTTTGTGTGGCAGGATTCATATCCCACAAGCAGCTCCGTGGCTTGTAGATGCTCAACAGATGTTTTCAATCAACACTGCATCTTCCTTCTAGGGAAAGTGTCACTTGTTTAATTTCTGCACACCATTAGTAAAAGCACCAGAATCATGTTAAGAAACAGGTAGTAACTCCAGCATGAACCGGGGAGTGTGATGCAGGTGTTGCATCATGGTGACACAAGTGCCTAGGCCTGGTATATCCAACACCACAACCATTGTTTCAAATATTTATTGCTTCTTCATTGGAACTTTCATTTCTATGAACTGGGGAAAAGGTAGACTTTCTGACACCCATATTATATGTTTAAGGATGCTGTGGAAGGGAAACACCAGAAACAGACTCCTCCATCATACATACTTTTTATCAAGAAATATAATCAGAACGTTTTTCTACTGATGAGGTGGCAGCCCAGTAGATTATAAATCATCTTTCCCAACACAGCAGCAGGGTACCTTAGAGAAGCTCTTGTGTGTTTTATTAAACGTCCACTTTTTTAAGGCTCATCGTATATGCACAGAATTTCTTTGACTGCTAATACCATGTGCCATCTGGTACTGCTCATTATGCTGTCATGGTGTGCCACATGGATTGCACCCTCACATAACAAAACAGGTATCATCTTGGCTATTTCACTGACCAGCTGCTCTTTTCCTTTAAGAGTTACTTGACTTTGGCTCAACAAGCAGCAGGCGATCACAAAAGGATTAGAAAGGGGGAGACTTTTACCCTCTTTAAAATATTCCAGTAGAACTGCCCCCCCCAAACCCACACACACAGGGGACAGAAAATATTCGTTAACCCCGGGATTAATATCGTCTTAACCATTTGCTGCCAGCATTTAAGCCTCCCCATACACTGAAGCTGTCTGGGTGGGGGGGGGCGCGGGAGAGGCTATAATTGACAGTTGCATTAAAAAAAATCCCGCTTATCCGCCAATCTGACATGACCCTCTTCTGTTTTGCAGATCCACAGTGCCCAGGAACTAGTCTGTTTCTGCGAGGGCTTCTTCCTCAAACACATGAGTGCCTTGTTGGACCAGGAGCCTTTCAAACAGCTCATCTACGGCAGGAACAGTAAAGTTCAGGGTCTGGATCCCCTGCAGGACTTGCAGTCCACACTGGCCAGCAGACTTCATTCCATTTACATCACCTCAAGGGTGTGATTGCCAAGAGGAACTACAGTGACCCTGTGTGCATAAGCTGCGATGCTCAAAGCACTTGCTCATCTAACTGCACTAGGACGGGATTTTGGCCCAAATTTGCCAGCTTCCCTCACCGGCAACTGGAATGCTGAAAGTTCCTCCACCACATCCAAAAATCCCCGGTATAAAAGACCTGACCATTCACTGTGCAGCTGGGATTTATAGGCACGGACACCCAAAGCAAATACTCCAGTCTAGCTCAGGAAACCTTGCTTGCTGGATTAGAAGCTGCAAGTATAAATCGTTCAGGCAGGAAAACATGCAGTCTGTTGCGTTTCTGTGAAGGAGATGCACATTCTGAAGTATGTTGTAATGTACATTCTCCGCCACATTTAGTTGCACATGAGCAGCTTGTTTGGGTGCGACAAAACTGAATCGGTACCCTAATGCTTCGATCTGTACTGAAAATTAGATGGCAGGGTTGGGAAGTTGCTAGCTGGGAACAAAACTCCTCCCTAACACCCAGGGCTTTATTTCAGGTGGAACTCAGTTCCAGCACCTCTCAGGTGGGTGCCACTGCCATTCTAAAAGAATGAGGGAGGTGTTCGTGGTGAGTTCTGGCACCTCTTTTTCTAGAAAAATAGCACTGCTAACACCCAACACTTTTGTCAAGGGTTGGTTCCACCTTTGCATTCTCTACTGAATGAACATTTAGAGTGGAATATTTAAAAAAAAAACGGAGACGTCATGCCATCTATGCAAAGTGCTCACCGTTTGGGGAGAGATTTGCAAGTGAACGATGCTTCTTCTGTGAAGGGTGTATTGTTAATAGAATAAAGGAGGAAAAGGATAGAGGGGAGTGGTATAGGAGCAAGGGGGAGAGAGATGTGTTGCAAATGTATTTGTAGAGCATGGATGGGGAACCTGTGGCTCTCCAGGTGTTGCTGGCCTCAAGCTCCCATCAGCCCCAGCCAACATGGCCAGTCTTGAGGGATGATGGTAGTTGCAGTCCCACAGTATCCAGGTGGCCACAGGCTCCCCACCCCTGTTGTAGTGTTTCAGGGAAGTTACTAGAAGTGTAATAGAAATGTGGGACTGCTTGATGTGAATATATGTTTTAGAGGCAAGAGAAGTTTTTCTCCACAATCATATCTAGGTGTTTTTTTCCGACCCTGTGAACTGCCCTCCCCATGCGCTGAAGCATTTTCGTTTTAACATGTCATTGGGAGGTTGGGAGAGCATTCAATACAAAACCAAGCATCTTTGTAAATGATAAAGGTCAAAGCACTTCAGCGTATTATGGTTGAGAAAATTAACTCAGAGAGAAAACTATTAACTCAGAGCGTATTATGGCTGAGAAAATTAACCTGAGAGCCAGTGTGGTGTAGTGGTTAAGAGCGGTAGACTTGTAATCTGGTGAACCGGGTTCGCGTCCCTGCTCCTCCACATGCAGCTGCTGGGTGACCTTGGGCTAGTCACACTTCTTTGAAGTCTCTCAGCCTCACTCACTCCATCGGGTAGTGATAAAGCGGGTTATCAAATCCAAACTCTTCTTCTCTTCTTCTTTTCTCAGGCATCAAGCCTACTTTCTTGCATCTCTCACTCACCACTGAACCATTTGTCTCTCTCTACTTCATCTCTCTGCATAATACACCAACATCACACATTACTGAAATGACATTGCTGCCAAGGTAAAATAATTCAGCCCTTCAAAAAGCCAGGAGGAACTTCTTGAGCTGCACATATTGTAAGTGGGCCAAGAATAGGGAGAGGATCAGAATGCTAAAAGTTAAAAAATGCTCAGTGCAAACAGGCTCTTGCACAGTACCTGTAGCTGTCCGAGGTAGTTGTTAAACTAGGCGGTCAGATCATACACCCTTCAATCAATCACTTTTGAAATTTGGACCAGAAACGAACCCACAAATTCAAATTTCCCTCCCCGACCCCAGAAAAAAAATCACAGAAAAGGTCAAGCTTGTTTGGGAATATCCCCAAAAGTTGTAATTCTGGAAAATAATTTTCAAAAAGCTGTTTCAGCTATCTGTACAAAAAAATATATAGATTCTGTTGCATTGCTGTAATGTTGTCTATTACATTAACTGTACATTAATGTCACTTATGTAAATGTACCATATTTTATTAACAACATAACTTTTGTTAAACTTTACAGATGGTATAAGCTCAGTTATTTTAAGGCGGCTAGGGAATGCATTATGATGAAAAGGAAGAGATAAAAACAAGAGTGCCTTATGATAAACTATGCATGAGATGGGCTCTGCATACACAAACACACTCAGGAAAATAGCTTTTCTTCCAAATTCTGTGCTCAGCTAGGACTGGGCGAACGGCATGCAGGTAGCCTTGTTTCAACAGCTAAACAGTTTCTGTGGTACTACTGCCTTAATGCCTTACTGGTCTTGGTTATGCCATCCTATAGAAAGAATAGCTTTCAGCAAGGAATTGAGTTTTGAGGTTTACAGGAAAGGTTTCAGCTGCAAGAATCTTTAAAGCAGAGCTTCCTTGCTGCTTCTGGGATGGCCAGTAGTTCAGGGTAAGTGTTGCTATCCCCTCTGTAGAAATGTGCATGCTTACCTGTGGTCTCAAACTCCTACATCCATTTGACTCCTATGAAAATGAGAGTATGGCAGCCAATGTACTCGAAATGAAGAAAGGGGAACTGTCCCTTTAAGAGCCTGAAGCATACAAATGCTCAGCTTCTTCCACCACATTATTCAAAAGATGGGGTGATTGCTCCTGTTGAAATCTGTCCTGTTACACAGCCCTCAAAAGGATAGAAGTCCAATCTCTTCTAAGAGATTGTTCCCTGCTGGAAATCTGCCAGGGCTGGGATTATCACCTCACTTACTTGCCTTCAAATGAAGCCTGCAGACCAGGGCTGGCCAAAGGCATTTTACTGCCCGAGGCAGAACAGCAAATGATGTCATCACTCCCCCTACACACCTTCTACCAGTCAAGGTACGTAGTGGGCACCTGAAGCAGATCAAATCACACAAGTGCCTCCCCCCACTTCCCTAGTAGTAAAAATACCCAACAATAATAATTTAAATAGCTAAGAATTTGCTGTCCTTTCTGGACACGCAAACTCTTTAGCAGCTGGTTCACATCACCTTACGGTAGGGCCGGTTCCCGACCCAGCAGCTTGTGGCCAGAGGCTTAGAAAGAAAGTAGCCCCAATGAAAAAGCAGCTGTTTCTAGGAATAGGAAAAGGAAGGTTAAGACACAGGTACCCAGCGTTCCAAGCACTTAACTTTTGCTGACACAACAGGAGCTCCATTTCCTCTTCTCCCTCTAGCGCATCCCCAAAATCTGCTCCAGAGGGTCCCACAAAGCAATTTTTGAGGGCGTATGAAATCCTATTATGCGCATGGAAGCCAAGACGCAGCCCATGGGTTACAATCCAAATCAGGGTGGAGGTGGTTTATGTGCGCAATGAAGAAAATGGTATCTGTAGTTGGAATATTGCTTGTTTTGCTGCAGGTGTTCTTTCTGCCGAGAAGGCAAGCCCCCTAATTTATGTTTTCATTTTCAAGTCGGCTTGCCTCTTTGTCAGTACAAAGCACCATAGCAAACACACCAAATTCAGGCTGTACCTGTTTTTCTCTCTAGCCTGCTCGTGTCTCTATGGACTGTGGCCATAAGCACAGTCCAGGAGAGCAACCCAAAGGCACCTGTGTTATCTGCCGTGTAGCCCCACAATTCCCCCAAACTTGCCAGGCCGAATGCACACTGGATCCTCCAGGGGTCTTGGCTGTAACCACAGGCTGCAGCTCCTGAATGAGCTTCCACTGCCATGCACATCCCCTAGGAAACCCCTCCCCCCCTCCTTTCCCCCTTGGAAGCTTGATGCTTCCTGACATGGCCTGCAGCTATCAGAGTAGGCCCAGAGCAGAAGCCATTTGGGGGTTAGTTAACAAAGGAAGGGAGAAAAGATGGACAAAGGGTGGCGGTTTGGGGGCTTCATCTTAAAAAGCTCCCTGAAGCCTTGTAATGTAAACAGAGAGGCTCTCATTGTCAAGAGCACTGCATCTGAGAACAACAGGAAATTAATGAAAAGCCATAGGAATACAAAAAATCCAGAATGCCAGAACCAATAGGCAGAGGCACAATTGAGGGTTGGTATCTTGGGATGCTTAAATACCCTTTTAGTGGAATTGTGCTCATTGACTGGGTATTTATTTTTTTAAACCAGCAAGAAGCAGCCCTGGTGAGTTCTTCAGAGTCTAAAGTTTCCAGCAAATTATGCTGTCGCAGCAAAGAATCTCTTGCCACCTTAAATCCTATCAAATGGGTGAAGACATAAGCTATTGTGGACTAGAATCTGCGTCATCGAATGCTGTAGCTACAGCTAGACTTACGCAGGGATGATGGATCAGAGGGGGAAGCTTGGGTGTGTTTTGGGGGGGGGGTGAGGAGGTGGAGCCTGAGAGTTGAAACCTGGCACCCTCTTCAAAATTCCTGAACTAAAGGCACATTTGCTTAATAATCAGGCAAAAAATATTAGGCTGCCATAAGCAAATCCTTTGCTTGCCTTTTCATTTTTTTTTTTAAAGCCACTCCCCTCATACATGGGAGAAATTACCAAGAGGCGATTTCTTCTGCTCTTTTCTCCTTTTTCACCACTCTGTCACCAGGCTGTCATTTCTCCCGCTGCAAAAAGAACAGGCTCCACTAACGTTCTCCTCTTTTCCTGCCAGGGCACCGCCAGTCCTGCAATGTACCTCTCCCGCAAGTCAGCTAGGTGCTGCCAGCTGTCAAAACCATTCAAGGCTCTCTGACGCAGAGGAATGATCACACTGACAACTAGGTCACATCACCTCCCAGCCTCCTGCTGGGAACAGCACCGGCCCGACACAGCTTTGCCATTTTAGTCTAATTAATCAGAGCACTCTCTCATCTCCAGCCAAGGTTTGCGAGAGTTACCTGGGCTAATGGCCCAGCTCCTACCCCTCTGAGATCACTCAGTTGCAGGTGGTGCTCTGAGCCGTGGGAATGACCCCTAGTAGGCAACGTCAAAAGTCTGCCTGCCAACCCTTTTAAATGAATTGACAGTTCTCAAGTGTGGAGGACTCAAGCTTTGGCCTTGAAAGGTTTTTCAGCTGGAGTGGTATCATCTTAACACATCACAGTTCCCCCTGCTGGTTGATCTTGCCAAAACAAAGGCTGGAAGAGTTGGAGATCTTGAAGATGAAAGGCGGACTCCTTCACACATGAATGGTTAAAACGTGCAAAAATGGCAGAAGTATCTATTTTGCTGTGTGTTCACACGTGAAAGGTTACGCTGCATACAGCTGAGGAAGTGTTTCAAATGGATCAGAGATGGTGCAACCTCAGAGTCAGTATTGTTCAGTATTAAATCACTGCTGAGAAATTGTTGTTGTTGTTTAGTCGTTTCCGACTCTTCGTGATCCCATGGACCAGAGCACACCAGGTGCTCCTGTCTTCCACTGCCTCCCGCAGTTTGGTCAAACTCATGTTGTTAGCTTCAAAAACACTGTCCAACCATCTTGTCCTCTGTCGTCCCCTTCTCCTTGTGCCCTCAATTTTTCCCAACATCAGGGTCTTTTCCAGGGAGTCTTCTCTTCTCATGAGGTAGACAAAGTATTGGAGCCTCAGCTTCAGGATCTGTCCTTCCAGTGAGCACTCAGGGCTGATTTCCTTCAGAATGGATAGGTTTGATCTCCTTGCAGTCCATGGGACTCTCAAGAGTCTCCTCCAGCACCATAATTCAAAAGCATCAATTCTTCAGCAATCAGCCTTCTTTATGGTCCAGCTCTCACTTCCATACATCACTACTTGGAAAACCATAGCATCCCAATCCCAAAGAAGGGCAGTGCCAAAGAATACTCCAACTACAGCAGAATTGTGCTCATTTCACATGCTAGCAAGGTTATGCTTAAAATTCTACAAGGCAGGCTAAGGCAGTATGTGGACCGAGAACTCCCAGAAGTACAAGCTGGATTTCGAAGGGGCAGAGGAACCAGAGACCAAATTGCGAACATGCGCTGGATTATGGAGAAAGCTAGAGAGTTCCAGAAAAACATCTACTTCTGTTTCATTGACTACGCAAAAGCATTTGACTGTGTCGACCACAGCAAACTATGGCAAGTTCTTAAAGAAATGGGAGTGCCGGATCACCTCATTTGTCTCCTGAGAAATCTCTATGTGGGACAAGAAGCTACTGTTAGAACTGGATATGGAACAACTGGTTCAAAATTGGGAAAGGAGTATGACAAGGCTGTATATTGTTTCCCTGCTTATTTAACTTATATGCAGAATTCATCATGCGAAAGGCTGGGCTGGATGAATTCCAAACTGGAATTAAGATTGCAGAAAGAAATATCAACAACCTCAGATATGCTAATGACACAGCCTTGATGGCAGAAAGTAAGGAGGAATTAAAGAACCTTTTTAATGAAGGTGAACGAGGAGAGCACAAAATATGGTCTGAAGCTCAACATCAAAAAAACTAAGATCATGGCCACCGGTCCCATCACCTCCTGGCAAATACAAGGGGAAGAAATGGAGGCAGTGAGAGATTTTACTTTCTTGGGTTCCATGATCACTGCAGATGGTGACAGCAGTCACGAAATTAAAAGACGCCTGCTTCTTGGGAGAAAAGCAATGACAAACCTAGACAGCATCTTAAAAAGCAGAAACATCACCTTGCCGACAAAGGTCCATATAGTTAAATTAAAGCTGAGAAATAGAGAGGCATTTTTTTAAGGAAAGGTTTAACCTCCTGTGCTTGTCCACTCAGCTATAGGCCCTTCTTAGTTCAACGAGGCTTCCTTGTAGGCAAAGTAGCATAAGATTGTGCTCTAAATATTGAAAAGGGACAGAAATGGGAAGTGCAGCAATGCCGCAGTGCCAGAATGGAAATCGTAACATTGCACGGTGCCATCAGATAGCTTAAAAAACACACACCCAATTCTCTACAAAAATGAAAACATCAAGGAATTTTAAATATAATATAAAAGGATTAACTATGGAAACTAGGTAAGCACACGTAATTTAAATTTAAGATCCATGTTGCAATAAATGAGGTGCTCTTACCAATTGATTCCGTCACTATGTTGTTTCTGAAATGTGAATAGCTTTGCTAATTTAATTAACATGTTGCAGCACAATACGAGGCAGCCAGCGGTGGAAGCACGGGACAGCCAGCAGCAATTTTTTAAAAAAGGTTTTTAAACTACTACTGTAGCTTCTTTCTTCACCTGCCCTTTATTTTAGCCTTATTCTCTTATACAGCTGTTCTCAAAGCTACAAGACTAATTACCTTACCATCCACCAACCTCCTTTTCTTCCTCATTTTATATAAAGTTAACAGCCAGGATTTCAATTAAGTCCAGTGCCCCTAAACAGTGATACACACAAGGAGAGGCCTCCTGTTACTCTGGTTTAATGGGCAGTAAGCTACACAGTCTATAAAACAGGAACATCTGTGTACATTAATCCCAACAGTCGGCACTGGCGAAAGGATGCATTTGGAAGCAATTTAAAACTTCTGCTACCTCTGGCTTCAATTGTGTTAAAGGCGAGCCTGAGCCACTCACAACACCAGCACATTGGCCTCAACTCCATTCACTAGCACAAAAGATCCATCAGACACGTACCTTATACTGTATACTGGGTTGATCCATCAGTTGCTGTCCTTTTTGAAATCCCATCAGGATGAGTCTCAATAGGATAGTAATGCTTATCTTGGCCAGGCAGGGCCCTCCACATAAGGGCAAGCAAAGGGCAAGGCTGGCCAGCTGGAACCCTGAACACAAGAGCGTTTCTGTTGGATGATGGAGACCATTGCGACATTTTGTTGAACATTCCACTTGCTTCCTCTTAATAATAATAAATAATAATAATGTTGTTGTTCAGTTGTTCAGTCGTGTCCGACTTTTCGTGACCCCATGGACCAGAGCACGCCAGGCACCCCTATCCTCCACTGCCTCCCGCAGTTTGGCCAAACTCATGATAGTCGCTTCGAGAACACTGTCCAAAGATCTCATCCTCTGTCGTCCCCTTCTCCTTGTGCCCTCCATCTTTCCCAACATCAGGGTTTTTTCTAGGGAGTCTTCTCTTCTCATGAGGTGGCCAAAGTATTGGAGCCTCAACTTCAGGATGATGAAAATAATAATAATAATAATAATAATAATAATAATAATAATAATAATAATAATAATTTATACTTCCCCAGCCTCTCTGGGTGGCTTCCAACAAAATACTAAAATACAGTAATCAAACAAAAGTTCCGTAATAATGAACTCAAATGTCTGAAAGCAAAAATCAAGAGCAATAAATAATAATGCTGTGTTTTCTCTAAATGCAGAGGGACACTCCCTAGAGATGCAAATATATGTATATTTGTATATCTGTGTCTGTCTGTGTATTAATAGAGACTATTTTTTAAAAAGACAAAAATGGCCCAAGAGGAACCAGTGAGCTTTCAGACTCTCAGAGATTTTGTGTCTGTTTTGCTGAGAGAGAGAGGGAGAGAAAGGATCTAAACTCTGGTTTATAAAGTAGCTGAGATATGAACCTAAGAATGTGAAGAGCCCTGATGGATCAGACCAGAGGTCCACCTAGTCCTGCACTCTCTTCTGTGGCCAACCAGATGCATGTGGGAAGCCCACAAGCAGGACCTGAGCACAACAGCATCCTCTCCACTTGTGATTCCTAGCAACTGTTTTTCAGAGGCATACTACCTCCAGCACTCGTGGCAGCCATTGTAGCCCACGAGGGTGGTATCCCACAAAATGCTCCTGCTAATGCAAGGATGTTTGGCTGCACAATGGAATTTCCCCTTCCTCTATTCTCTCTGTACCCCCCTAAACCCCCCAAAGCACTTCACTGGATACCTGAATCCCACCTAGCAACCTAAGTTTAGCTTCCAGGACCACACAACCAGATTTCCCCTTATCGTTGGTGCCAACGTGCACCATGACCACAAACTCTTCCCCAGCACTACCTACCAAGCTATCTAGGCATCAGGTAACACCTGCAACCTTTGCGTCAGGCAGGCAATTCATCCTGCAGTCCATAGGCCCATCACACTCCCAGCTATGTTCCTACTGATCGAATCGTCCACTACCACGATGTTCCTAACCACCAGAGAAGTACACACACACACACAAGCACATTAATACATTTCTCCATACATGGTACCCTGAAAGGTGTGTGCAGGGAGCCAGAAGACTGGGAAAATGTATCACTGGAAACGTTTACCAGCTCCATGTCCCAGGGTGGCCATTTCTAGTTGTTATAGCACAGGCCCCACATCTAGCAGATGCCTTAATTCTGCATTCACAGTACAGGTCTGGGGAAAATGAAGCCTTAACATTTTCCCGCCTTTTAAAGTTGCTTCTCAACTCCCAAGGCTTTAAAAGAAAGCTTGGGGAGAGGAGGAAGAAGAAAAAACCCACTACAAACCCACAGCTACTCCAAACCCACAGGGAAAAAAGCCACAAAACTGAAAGAAACCTTTCTTTTAAAAGTCTCACACTGTAAGCTGATTTTATGATTAGGTGGCCTGTGGGTTTGGGAACATCTGGGCAGCGTGTTATGTGTGTGTTGCATGCAACCTTGCCTAATCCTCGACAAACCTGTTGTTCACTGTTGTCAAGCCAGACCTCAAACCCCTGAATGCTTCAGGCCAACGGAAAGTGGTTCAATCTAAGCTGAAGTGAGTTGGAAAATATGCTTTCAACATGTAGAGAAACAAGAGGTGCTGCTCCTGCGGCATTGGCCAACAAAAACACAGACCCTGGGATCCTCAAACTGCATTCCCCTGACCTGCAGTGTGGCAGAAAGGAAGGTACAAAGATCAAGCCAGCTTAATTCATCTCTTTATTTTGCATATTTCTCTCGCTTCCAAGACCTTGCATTTCTGGCGTTTTATTCATTTACATTTTAAATAAGTACTGGGAAGGGAAAAACTATAGTAAGCAGAGGATAGGAGGGCTGCCATGTATATCAGTTAAGCCACACCACAGACCATCACAACTTTGCTTCCCACTTATGATATTTTACCAGCTACTGCTGAGACATTATCCAGCTTATCCTCAGTTGTAAGGAATAGAAACTTTTTTTTTCCTGGAGGGAAGAGAGAAAGAAGAAAACTGGATGGTCTTGGCAGCATCATACTCTGTTTCAAATAATATCCCTGCAGAAGACACAGTCCTATATTACACAACCTACTACATATGTGTTGTTTGAAGACCCAATAAGGTGCTTGTGGTACAAACTCTTCTTAATGGTCAAGAAATTGAATCCAGTCAGTGAGTCCCACCCTCCCAGTAAAGGCCTTAGCACTGAGACCACCCACCCACACTATTGCCACTGTGCACTGTGGGACATGATATCAAGTAAGAGTATTCTGTCCCCCACATTGAAAAGCAGGGAAGATGCTTTTAAAAGGACAGGATTCCCTGCCACATTCTCTGTTTTTCTAAATACAGTGGTGCCTCGCAAGACGAAATTAATTCGTTCTGCGAGTGCTGTCGTCTAGCGAAAATTTCGTCTTGCGGAGCACCAACGGGGGAAGAGCGGTTTGACGGGGGGGGGAATCGCGGATTTTTCGTCTTGCAAGGCAAGCCCATAGGAAAATTCGTCTTGCGAGACAGCCTTTCGCTAGCGAATGCCTTTCGTCTAGCGAGTTTTTCGTCTAGCGAGGCATTCGTCTAGCGAGGTACTACTGTACCAGCAGACGGTCTGGCTAGGAGGAGAAACCAATGTCTGGAATTAACCACAGAACCTGGAGCGCAAAGGTGAAGGCAGTGCTCGGGCTGCTGATTCCTCCCTTTTTATCAAAAAGCATAATATGCAGCAGGCACCTCATTGCAACTCCACCATTTCAAAATCCCACAGAGTGTTTTTACAGCTCATTGTACTGGCGCTTCTAAAAAAAAATACCAGCTTTCAATTAAAAAAAAAACACATGCAGCACTGAGGCCCAGGCCTCTCCCCAAAACTGCTATTGAAAAAACAAATAATAAAGAGAAAGGAAAGATTTTTATAGGTCTCCGAGGCACACAAAACAGAGGCTTTATAAGGCTAAACTGTAAAGAGTCATAATTCCTGGTAACAATCCAGTTTACTGCTCTACTGTTCTTTTAGCGTAACACAAATGCTGAGCTGGCAGCAATAACATAAAAAAGACCTTCTGAACTGTTTAGCTTCAGGGTGCCCCTATACGAAGGGGAGGAAAAACCTTCATGTCTTCCCACTTCAATGTATGGTTTCTTTGTGGCCTACAGTGATTTGCTCTTCAGGTTCCCACAAAACAAGTGCTCCACATCCCAGATTTTGAGATCATTTCTTCCACTTCTGCTTTGGGATTTTCTTTTTAAATTTCTTCTCCGGTTTTGCTCCTATTGTGATTGCTTCTGATTTTCTCTTCTTGTCACTGAGAAAAACATAACACAAGGGTCACAAAAATGCTTGTGGGCATTGTGCACTTTGAGCTAAAAAAACATAATACGGGTTTGTTTTCTCCCATCTTCTGCAGGAAGATCACCAGGCAGGGGGGGGGGTGAATTCACTTGGGGGTAGTGTGAAAAGTGGCAGTAAGGGAGGGGAAAACCACCTTCCATCCCTCCTAGTAGGTAACCTCTGCTGGATTCCAAGTCCCTTCAGTAATCAGAATAAATCCTTCTGTTCATGGATGGTGGGCAAGTATAGATGCAACCTCTAGAAAGTGGTCTCTGATTTAAGCAACTTTGACTATATTTGCTTGTTTACATAATTTATTCTGCTTATGGCAGACATTGAGATGAGGAAGGAGCTATGCAGGGCACTAAAAACCTTGACTTAAGGCTTGAGAGTCTAACCACTTGATGTCATAGACCTTCCCATGTGTTGAGATGCAAAACAGGCATTTTTCAATCACTTTCATTTCTTTAACAACAATATGTAATACTTATGGCATAGTGAAATACATTAAGCCCTAATATCATCTCTCCATGATAGAATGGGCAGGAAGAAATAACCACTTTAGAGATAGGTCTGGTGGAGATAATTTTTTTATACCAAGTTACATTAACTTAGGAAAGTTGTCCATCCCTTCCTTTTCCTTAGAGCGTCCTGCACACACCCCCAGGCTTTGTGAAGGGGGACCTAGGGGGTGGGAGCTTCTGAGTAATGCAGGACAATGCACAGGGGGGGTGGGAGCATGGGAAACCTTTCTTCCATGAGCGTCCTTAAATTAACATTTCTTGAGATTGAAAGTTAAATATTTAGGCTTCTGAAGATTTAGAAGTTCATTTCATTTCATTTACTGAATTTATATACTGCCCTATACCAGGAGGTCTAATGCAGAGCTAAACTGATCTTCTCCAAAATAAAAATAAAAATTCAAAAAGGGAACTTGAGGACTACCTTCTCCAATAAGAAGCTACTCTACTTGGCTCTAGCCATCTTCTAAGCCCCTGCTCTATATTCCATCGCAGCATCTGATGCGACTGGCTTTGTGAAACAGGGCACACTCCGTGGTGGCCCCAATATTGTGTAGCACCTCTACAAGGGAGACTTTCTCCGATTCCTTCCACTGGTTCATTGGGAATGGAAGAGAATGTATTGAGATAGAAACTTTTCTCTTCTTCATTAAATCCTTGAGTTTCCCAGTACTGCCAACCCTTTGAGAAACGTGCGTCGCTACCTTTTGAGGCTGACAATGGAAGCATTCTGTCCTGCTTTGGTCAACACTTCATTCCACTCTTCATCATCTCCTCGGATAACATACCTAAGTGAGAAGAATTGTGGTTTTTAAAAAAGATTTAAAATGGAGGACCCTTGATCAGAAAATGCTGGTTTATTTTGCAGCAATGCTAGTGGTCATGCAGGCATTGGTTAACGACAAAAAAGAGCATGATCAGGCACATTCAGCTGAAAGAGAGTCTGCAAGTCAAAAGTTTTTTTTTTTTAAAAAAAAAGGTGGGCATCTGAACCTGCCCTTCAAATGACTCAAATGCTATCACCTTCCAAACAACTACTAAAAACCTCCCATCATTATTAGTATGGTCAAAATTAAAATCAGCCCAGAGGAGGTGGCAGGCAGATTGGGCTGATGAGACTCAATCCTGCAGCCCCTTCCTCTAACCATAGTTTGATGCCTAAGTTAGCATTGCATCCACATCTTAGAAGAAATATGGTAGAGACTAAGCAATTTGTGAAGAACTTAAGTATGCAGATTGGTTGAAGCAATTTGTGAAGAACTTAAGTATTCAGATAAGTTCAGATTGGTTGATCCTCTATATTCTATACCTAATGGACCTTAAAAGAAGATTAAAAGCAAGGTCAGATAGGCAAATATTTTTGGGGTGTTTTCTTAAAAACTTCAGCATCCTTTGGAGAAGGGATCACAGAAATTAATTTTAGGCTATTGATATTCAAACCCTGTTTGCAAGACTTTCAGAAACTGACAGCAATCTTATTAAAAAGCCACAAGAGTTAGACCACAACTGGAAGACAATAAAAAGTCAGTTGTGCCTTCCTGGTGACCTTTTGGGAGAGGAAAAACATTTGCAGAATGCCTGTCCTGGTAAGGGCATCAGTGAGAAAATTCTGGAACTGCAGGCCTGTGCCTCAGAAGGCCACATGAGTTTTGAAAAACCTATTTCAAGAGGCCTAAGATCCCATCCACAAGTAAGACAATCAACTTCCATCAACTGTCGCCATCAACTTCCATAAAGAGGTTACAGGGCTTTGAACATATTCCCCTGTAGCTTGTGGGGAAGTGACCAAGTGAAGTTGGGAAAACAGCAAAACCTATCCTGAACTGCTTCAGACCCATCAGGCTAGCTTTATCAAGACCCATCAGGCTAGCTTTATCAAGCCATTTGGTTGCGAAACAAAGCAATGTGATCCGTATTATCATTTCAACATCTGCCTTAGCCAACACAATGGATAGTGTGAATGGGTGGCCATTCAAACATGAACCCAAAGCAAGACTATATTTTCCCTGTAGCATCCTTGGGCTATTTAGATGACATGGTGAATTAGCTCAGACTCCTTGATACCTTTCCTGGAGACTGTGGATTTATTTACTGCAAATTACAAGGGCTTACTGTGAAAAGTCCAGATCTTTCAACTTCCCAACATCTTGTTTGTGTTTTTCCTGAAATTCTTTTGCTGCTTCTTCCTGCATCGAAAAAGCACTTTTTTAAAAAAATAATGAACGCTGAATAGGGTTATTAAAAAATATACAGTTCTGAAGCCAAACACACAACAAAAAAAGGCTGACCAGCCATTGCTTCTGTGCCCCACAATCCTAGATTTGTAACCTGGTACTTTTGGCACCTAGGACGGACTTATCCCATCTGCAAATTCCATTTCTAAAAGCTGATCTAATGGCTACAACATCCAGCCCTTTCTTTGTACTGTATTTTTTATATTTGTTCCCATGTCCTCTCAACTCTTGCTTTGCATAACATATTGCCTGAGGAAGAGTTCCAGAGAACTTTAAAGCTTACCATTATTTTGTGACATTTTGGACAGTTCTAATGAACGCATTGCCCAATGTGAAATTTTGGGATTTTAGATGAAGCAGTGATAATTCCAAGGAAGATTGTCTCACCATAATATGATTAACACCATGTATTGGTGTTATGCACTGCCGGTTATAAAAACTGAGATAGGAAAATGTGCAAGCTATTGGCAAGCTTTCTTCAAAAGATAATACAGTCGTACCTTGGAAGTCCGTTCGACTTCCAAAGCATTTGAAAACCAAAGCACGGCTTCTGATTGGTTGCAGGAAGCTCCTGCAGCCAATTGGAAGCTGTGGAAGCCCCATCAGATGTTTGGCTTCTGAAAGAAAGTTCGAAAACCGGAGCAGTCACTTCCGGGTTTCGATAGTTTGGGAGACAAACCATTTGAGAACTAGGCTTTTCGAAAACTAAGGTACGACTGTAGCATAAACCACTTTATATTGTAAACTTTCTGTGATCCTTAGATGAAGAGTATAGAAATTTAATAAATAAAATAAACAGTGCTTGCAAGACCAGACAAAAGTTCCCACTAGTTCACGGATGTGGAACTTGCAGTCCAACAAAACCTAGAGGGTCACAGCTACCACCATCCCTGACAGTCAATACTGCTGTTTGACCTCAATGTCTAATATTCAGAGGTGACTGCTTTTGTACATGGAGGTTTTGTTTAGCTATCAGGGCTCATAGCCATTGGCAAAATAATCACCCATAGAAGTGTGGATTAAAGAAATATTGCACTGGCATGAAGGGGTGGTGGTAGAAATCTCTACATACATAGCACTAGTATTTAGAATCTCAATCTGAAAACACCAATTACCAAATCCTCATTTAAGGATTTCAGAGTTGGCTCCATTACAACGTCTTTGGTTACTGCCATCTGCTCTTCCACAGCCTTTTCCAGGATAGTGTTGAACACCTAGGAGGGAGAAATTACCATGAAGGTCATCGCTCATTGGTTAAGTATGAAACGCTTGATACATTTTATTGGTGGTACCATTGGTTCCCTAGAAGTTACTAATGATCACCCATGCAATGGCCCCTTATATTGTAGAACTACAAGATTACTTTGCATAACCAACTGGCAAAATTAAATTCTGCTCTGCACCATATTCAAACAGTACTACGCAATGGTCAGTCAAGTGCAACTTTGCCCTGACATCACACACGCATCTTGAAATAATGAGTGAAATACTCAAGGGAGGGGAGTAGCTGCTTAACACATTCCCTTCCAGCCATTGGTCCATTCAAAACCCTCTTCCGCTGTAGTGTTTTCTCACCTGGAGGAGGTGCCATTTTGAGTAGAAAACCAACAGGAATAGAAAAAGTTGAGCAGTCATCATCCCCCTAGCACTTTGCTAATTCTTGGCTGCTTCTCATTTATTAAAAAAAAGAAAACAAGGGAGATGTACACACAGCTAAGCATCATACAGAGTTTGAGCCTCAAAAACATTTACCCACACCTGAGGAACCAACCTAAGAGAGCCTATGATACAAGGGGGAGTTGTTCAAAGCAAAACATATTGATGTTATTTTTATACAGTTAAGTTTAGATCCTATACTATTGGATCTGGACACCAACAGTGTTCCACCATACAGGTAGTCCTCCCAAATGCAACACTCACAAAAACCACATTTACCTGAACCACCTTGCGGATAGACCTGTTGAAGAGGCCCATCAGTTGGCCACTAGGCAGCTCTATCTCTTTCTCCAACTGATCCACAGATTTGTGCTGGAGACCAATCCCAAGAAGAAGAGCCTGGAAGAAAAGTGAGTTTCCTGGCTTTGATTCAACAGAATGAAAAGTCTGGCCTTTGTCAGAACCCTATCATATCATTATTATTTTTGTCCAGCAACTCAAAAATTTAGGTGCACAAAACTCAAAGGGCCACGTTACATTTTTATTAGTCCAGGAAGATCACATCACATCAGTGGTAGAGTAGCATTTTACTACCATTTTAACTCCATATGAATTTTTAACGCATTCCTTGCCAATCCCCTTCTTCTCTCTTTGTGAAGTGAGGCACCAAAAAACAAACTGCAAAGTCCCCCAGCAAACCACCACAGACCACATATTTTCCACTATGAAGTGTGCGCTTTCCTCTGTGCACAAAGTACATCACTTATGCTCTCTTCACTATGCAACAACAAAGATCTGCACCCCTTTTCTGCTGCTCCCTTGTTTCTGTTTTATCACATGCAAGATCTGCACTATCTACCTATGCCAGATTTTCTCATTTTCTTCCCTTAGCCTTTCCTTTTGCTCTGTTTTGCTCCCGCAACACTTGTCTACTGCTCCTTGCCAAGTTCAGCGGCAACAAAACATAAGGCATTCATTTGCTCCACTAATTTCACACACAGAGTCTCAGATGCAGGTAGGCCACGAAGCATCACTGGCAAACTGCCAGAGGCTTAAAAAAAATGGAATCAATTCCCAATGCCTGCATTACATCCTGCATTCTTCCACTCTGACCTCTGACTGTTGATGCTCCGACAAATAGGTTGAAGAGGTCTTCAGATAAGGGGTGCTGCAATCAACCTGCATCAATTATCTTGAGCAAGTGCCTTAATTCACAGTTACTGTTTGATTCAGAAGTTGGGCTCTAAATTAGGGTTCAAGGGCACCTGAATTGCTTTGTGGATCTTGTCCTGGTGAGTTTCAGGTTAAGAGGACAACTGGCATGCCACTGAGTTTTGGGGGGAAGGTCAAGGTCACAAGAGTAGCAAAGATTTGGATGTTACTAAATTGCACTATACACACACACACACACACACACACACACACCTCAATTAGTTCAGAGATTGGCCATCAAATGAGAGGACTTGCATTAACAAGACACTAGCTAAACACATGAAGCTACTTACAGACTGAGTAGCAGAAAGGGTCATATCTCCAAGCTGGTTGAGAAAGTACATCTTAGAGATAGCTGGAATCATGTCCATAATCAAGTGATAGTCCACCATGTTCCTTGAGTACATCTCCAGCCTCTTCAGGTCGTAAGGGATAAAAACAGCTTCTAATTCATTACGGCTGATTGCTTAGCAAACCATGAATTAAATTTTGAGTGGAGTGGCAAGAAGGAAAAAAACAAGACAAGAGATAAATTACACTTGCTATCTAGGTGTGAAGAACAGGAAGCAGAACAGTGTTTGGCCAGTTGCTCATGTTAGCATCTTATGCTATGTAAGACGGGGATAGCCAATCTGATGTCTTCCGCAAAGGATCCCCTTTCTCAGCATGGAAATGCAACAAGCTGCCCATCAAGGAAGAGACCAGAGAAAGCAGAGTACTGTGTACATTTACTGAAGACCTTTTTTATTTTTTTAATGCGATGCTTGCATTTTTTCCTGGGATTTGCTTTAGTACTCTTTAGTTTTACAAAATGCCCTCTAGGGAGCTTTGCAGACATTTACTTACGGGGTTGAGGTGGCGGCTTGATATTCCTGTTTTGCAAAATGTTCAAAGCTAACGAAGGAGAGAAAGTGCTGAACTGATATGACAAAAGGGAGAGAAACCTCCTCCTGAAATCTGCAGGACAAATGGAAACAAAACCTGGTTTACTGATCATACTAAAGGCTGATTCACAGTAATTTGCGGTGGGGGATGTGAAACTGTGGGGTCAAAGTCACCACTGCAGCTAAAGTTGATGGCTACTTTTTATGCAAGAGTATACCTTTTATTCAGAGGAACCCACTCCCCACTCCAAGGGAATGTGGTGGTAAATTTACCATCCAACCCTAAAATGGCAGCTCAAAACAGCACTAAAACATCAATCTTACTAGTCACCTTTCCAGAAGGCACTTAGCCAGTTCTCCTGCACACTCTCTTCCTCTTCATTCAAGGTCTTCAGCATGATACATGAGTGCTCCCCAGTCAGATCATTCTGGAAAATAAAGGTATTGCTTGTAGCTGCAACATTTTACGAGCCGTCAAGTCTTTTCAACAATAAACAGCAGCAGAAAATAAACAAGTTTATCAGAAAACACACAAGATAGTCAACAGCAATAACTGCTAATAACTATGGCACATTACTATAGTCTCAGTGCAAAGCTTGGGTACTCAGCTTGGGTAATTCAGAACCAAATTACTGTTCCATTTCATATCACATCCTGCTTCAGATCACATCAGGTGATCATCAGGAGTTCTTTTCTGGCTCAGATTATCAGAGCTGGAGGAGAACCATAGAGTCACAATGCTCACTTCAGACTGGAGGTGAGCACTGTAAGTTGCAAAGTCTGGTATACTAGAAGACTATGGAATTCTAAACTTCAGGGGCATTATTGGTGAAAAGTGAAAGCTTATTAACTATTATTTCACTGTATGTGTCTGATGACTACAAAGAAGTAGTCACTGAAGCAACCCAAAGGAAACCATTTTAAAACCAAACACCTGATTTATGCAAACAAACCCCACCCTAGGCAAACCAATAACACTCACTGGATCTATAGTAAGGCTGTCAACCTATTAAATAATGCCTAGCTGATTGTTCAATAAATATACACCAAACATTTTTGAAATGCTAAAGAGTATAAGATGAACTGCAGCTTAATAATCAAAAAACTATCACAGAAATGACAGAAATCACTGGGTTAAAGCTGAGGTCCAGAGGTAGCATTATTATCTATTTGTGATGGGGTGGAAGTCCAGAGGTAGCATTATCATCTATTTATGATGGGGTGGAAGATTCGCAGGCTTTGAAGGACTTGCTCACAAATTTATTGACAGATGTACAAGTCATTATAGTTAGGAAGTGGAAGGGGCAAGGTGGATATAAAATGGAATGGAATGGTATAAAGAGGTGTGAGATGTAGCTATTATTAACATGTGCTATTAAGGTAAGACAGGAAATATGCAGGAGAAATGATTTTGAGAAGATATGGAAGGTGTTTGCAGAATTTGTACTGTTGAAACGGAAAGGGGTCAAACCATCGCAAGAGGTGCTGAAATTTTGGGAGGTTGGATAGTTACAATGGAATGGTCTCGGGGGTGGGGTGCACATTTTTATTCTTATTTATTTATTATTATTACTTTGTCAAAATAAAAAAATAAAATTATAAAAAAGCTATCACATTGCCATTGCGATATAATCTTTGTTTTCCTTACAGGGATCATCAGACCCAAAAAACATTCCAGCACTATTGGGGTCTTGGGCAATGAAATGAAACTTACAGGAGTCTGCCTCAGATAAACTGGTACAAATCCAGCTCGTTTCCAAAACCTGGTAGAAGAGAGAAACAAAAACTTACTTATAGCCTGTCAAGAGAATGCTGATCGTATACTGATAGTCTATAAAACACAAAGCAATTGCACAATATTTATTTATGCTTAGGGCTGAGCCAAAGCTACACACTATTTTTCCCAGGCACCAAGCCTTTTTCCACCATTCCTTGCAACCATCTCTATTTATTTCTTCTTTCCCTTGCCCTCACTCTTAGTTGCTCTCACTAACACCATCAAATGTGATGAAGTCCATGGCCCTGTGACCTCACCACATTTCTTCTGTGATCACCATTGTGATTAATTTAAGAAGGAAGCAGCAGCAAAGAGGGTGGAAATGGGGAATGGCACTGGAGCAGCAGTGGCCAGTGTCACTGGAAAAGTGAAAAATTTGGATAATCTGTGGGTGCAATTCAATACTGTGCCATTCAGTGCAAGCATTTCTACTTGCCAGAAATAATTACCGGTATCTCCCCGGTTAGATCAAATCAACCCAAAAAAATTTTTCATGAAAGTAAGTTGTTTTGATCTACGCACTGGAGAATATTTCAGCACAGTCCTAAGTGTATGGTGTATCCAGGTGTATGGAAGAAGCTAACTGAAGTAACCGGAAACAGCACATTGATGCAGAACGATGTTCTTGTACTGCTCCCTTCATTTCAATAGGACTTGGAACCCTAGAATTGTAGAGTTGGAAGGGACCCCAAGGGTCAACTAAGTCCAACTCCCTGCAATTCAGGAATCGCAGCTAAAGAACCCCTGAGAGACGTGTTCTGCTGTGCACAAATTTCACCAGATTGTACCTTCGTTATGAACAATCCAAAACAGGCAAAACATCCCAATGTAAGAAACTGCACTTGGTCTGAAGATTTCATGCTTTGCAAAACACACCGATACCCGACTTCAGTATAGTTGTTAAGAACATAAGAAAAGCCCTGTCGGATCAGGTCAAAGGCTCATCTGGCACCCTTTTCTCATAGTGGCCAGCCAGATACCTATAGGATGCCCCCACAAGGAGGACCTGATAGTAGAAAAGCACTCCTCCCTTGTGATCCCCAGCAACTGGTACCCAGAGCTATACTGCCTCCAACAGCGGAGACAGAAAAGAGCCCATTGTGGCCAGAAGCCATTGATGCAATCCTGTGTAGAGCCTGGTATCACAATGGCACAGGCATCTCTTAGCCTCTCCCAGCAGAGGATACAAATGCATCCAAGGGCTTACTTGAGCAGCCTTGGTGTCAAACCGTAAGACACACCAAGATAGTCCAGATTCTCAGCTTGCCTCTCACTCAGTTTGAGAAGCAGAGGCGGCAAATCCTTCCGAGGCATCACAGCTTCTTCTAATAAACTGACCGCCTAAAACAAAACAAAAAACAGCAGATCATTTACCGGTAGCAAGCGGATGAGTGGCCAAAAACATGTTTTGAAATTGGCTTGTTCAGTGGAAAGCAGTCCGAAGAGGTATAAACAAAATGCAATCCCCATGTGGACCTCTTAAAAGCAAATCTCAACAGAAGCCTTTGTAGAATGCCATAGAATCATAAGAGTTGGAAGGGACCGCGGGGGTCTTCTAGTCCAACCCCTTGCAATGCAGGAATCTTTTGCCCAAGGTGGGGCACAAACCCACAACCCACAACCTTGAGATTAAGAGTCTCATGCTCTACTGGCTGAGCTAGCCTTCCTACCTCACTGCTCACGGTAGCAATTTCTCTTGGCTTCTGAGTCACTTTTTCTTCCAAACAAGGAAACTTGCCTTCATAGTACATCTGCAGCAAACGCAGAGCTCGGCTGCCATAGCCCATCTGGGAAGAAAAGGGTTTTGAAAGAAAGGATGCACATTCGAGAAAGAGAAAGCTCTTGCAACCTGGCTCCTTCAGGAAGCTCAGCATTTCAGACACCAAGCATCAAGCTCATTTCACATTGGGATGAAGAACATGTGGCCCCTTCAGATGTTCATAGACTACAACTTCCATCATCCCTGACCACTGGGCCATGCTGGCTGGGGCAGGAGTCTAACACCATCTGGAGGACCACAGGTTCCTCATCCCTGATTTACACAACCAGGTCTGCATCACTCTGCAACCACAGATGAGTATTAGTTATAAAAAGTTGCCAACACACACAGACACCAGAATACGCATTTCATACATATTGTTTTTTCTTTAAATTTATATTGTGCGCAAAGAAGCCAGGGCAGTGGGAGATATAAGGCCCAAATTAATGGGTCTTAAGTAAGCAGTTTGCTTAAAAAAACTGTTTTTTCCTGCCTCCAGGCTTCTGAAGCAGGAAAAAAACAAGATCCCCCCCCAAAATGGTATTTGCAGGATTTCTTTCAAATTCCAGCAACAGAAGAATAAAATACATTACCCCTTGATAATCAGGATGGACCGCAATGCGAACAACTCTCCCACCAGAGAGACTGCCAAAGTCAGGATCTTGGAACTAGAAATAAAAATTTAGAAGAAATGAAGCAATCATCAAATGGAATTGAAGAATAATAATACATAAGAGTGCAGAACACCACAAAAGACCCGAGATGCAACTGAGAAGCTGATTGGTTACCTGCTCTGAGACGCTCCATGGAATGAGATCTCCCGATGCTTTCTTCCCCCTCGACAGACTGTTCATAATAGACTGACGGGCGATCTCTCCCTCCAAACATACCTGCCAGAAGTGGGGAGAATAAAGGAGACATGGGATTTAGTACTAGACTAAAGCACAGTACTTCAACAGACTAGAGCAATTTAAACCATAAATGTTATGACTTAAGAGGTCTGAGGTATTTTCGGGGTCCTCTTCTGCTCCCATAAAGCAGTTCTGCCTGCAATATGCACACCAAACATAAAAACTGCTTGAAACAGCATCTAGGGCAGTGGTGGCCAAACTCCAGCTGTTTTGGGACTACAACTCCCATCATCCCTAGCTAACAGGACCAGTGGTCAGGGAGCATGGGAATTGTAGTCCCCAAACAGCTGGAGGGCCAAGTTTGGCCACCACTGCTCTAGGGAGTTGTTTTGTTCCTGTCACATACCGTATTGGCCAGAATATAAGCCTCACCTTTTTTTTTCCAAATTCTGTCCGTGAAAAGTTAAGTGCGGCTTAAATTCGCGACCTTACAAAAATTGGATTTTATGATATCGCTGCTGAAAAACGGAACGGGTGTGAGTGCCTGTGGATTTTTAAGGGAGCGGCTTATATTCTGGTCCCCTCCCCCTTTCTCCTGGCCAATACGCTAGTTTCCTGAAGTAAAAACATCGGTGCAAATCTGTATCAACTGAGCCCTCATGCAACGCTGTTAATTTCCCAAACAGCACAACACACCAAAAAAAAAGCTCAACAACTTGGACAAATTTGCGGTTCCAAAAAATAGGGGTTGTCTTATACACATGGGGGGGGGGGAAATACGGTAATTTCCCCTAGGAGTCAATGATGAAAAGGTTAGCTCTCTGATGTAGGATTTGCAGATACCCGATTTTCCACAGCTTGCTCTCTGGGCAAATTAATGAGAGCTCTTTAAAAACAAAAGGCTTCAAGTTGGATTCAGTCTAAGCTCTGGGTGCAATCTAAACACCCACCCTGATGTTGATGAGAGAGTTTAGGAGGGTGTGCAGTTGCCCCTCTGCTGCTCTCTGCTGCCCATGAAGAGGAGTGCGGTTGGTTGGGATACTCCACCAGGGCAGAGACCCCAAACTTCTCCCTGGGGGGCAAGAAGGTGCCACTGCCAATTCTTCAACCAGAGCTAGCTGGCAGAAAGCACCCAAATGGGGTGTTTGGGACTGGACCATCAAACTCTTTGAGTCCCCAAAGGGATCCAATTCTTTTGTCTCTCAGCTGCACCAGCTTGGAGGTGGCACAACAACAAAGGAAATTGCCCCCCCCAACACAATACTGCCCTAGCCAACACAAGCAGCAGGGCTTGTGTCGCAGCTGTCAATCTGGCCCTCCACTCTGCCCTGCTGGGGGCTGGGGTTAGGATTGCTCTGTTAGTTCCATTTACAGCAAGTCCCATTGCTTTCAACAGCGAAGCCAATTTAGTCTGCGCCCAGCCCTCTGTGCCCTCTCTTACCTGAACGACAGCAAGCACTTCTGGCAAAGAATTCTGGGTAGGTGCAACGGGTGGCAGAAGGCAGAAGAGGTGATGGGCAGGAGCATCTGAAAGCATCTGGAGATCATTGGGAGAGTTCTGGAAAGACAACCGTTGGGTCACAGAATTAGTTCTCGAAACACACACACCAACAATTATATTCATTTCTCATCTGAAGAGCAACTAGTTCACTGCTTCTGATTTACCTGCATTACAAGTTTTGGAGGGTTTTTCGCATAGGGAACTCTCTTTGAAGCAATGAAGACCATCAGCATCAAACTGATTTTTTAAAATGCCAAGCTATGTAGGGTCCCCCAATCTCCAGCCAAAGCTGGCAACAGGAACAGTGCCACCAACCTTGTAGTGAGAAGCCACGTACAGCGCCATCAGCCTTTGAAGAAAAGTCTCTGATGCTCGGTGATAGCAGAAGAGGGTGTCCCTGTTCACGTAGTATCTGAGTGCCATGGGTTAAGGACCATCTCACCTGTGTCTCACTCTAGGAAGGACCTGGGAAGGGAGTAATTTCCTGGGAACAGTATGCAGCAGGAGGAGAAAGACGATCATTCCATCTGGCAAGCTGAAAGGTTTGCCCTGCTGGAATGATCAACAGAGCTTGATACTGAATTCCTGACCATTTCCCATCTCTCTTACTCCCTGTGGGGCTGCTAAAGGCCACACACGGCATGAGAATAAGCTCCAGCAGCAAGGATACAGGTCACAGGTTTCGGGCAGTGGGCAGCCAGATATAATCCTTGTGATGTTGAGGCAATCCAAACACAGCAAGTCGTTCAGCCACTTTTCGACTGGATCTCCCGGGGCATACCTAATGGATTCCTGGAGGGAAACTTCATGCAGCGAGCGAGCTGGAGAGAGAGAGAGAGAGAGAGAGAGAGAGAGAGAATGACACAAAAGGGCAAAAGTGAAAAATTTAAGTCCATGGCCAGTTCATATCCATAAAAAATCCAAAACAAAGGAGATAGGGAAGAACAAAACTCTTACACCCCAGTGTTTCCTAAACCAGTGCCTTCCATTTGGAGGGCAACAGCTTGGGGAAAGCTGCCTTAGTTGATTGTCCAAAGAATTATGTCTATTTCTACACATTTTACACTACTTAATGAAATAAAAACCGCTAAGTGGTTTATGTTTAAATAAAAAACAACCCACAGAGAACAATATTCAATCAGATTTCCTAATACCTGAAATGTGATATAAACACAGAACTGTATGTCACAAAGAAAACTGAGCAGTGTACAAAACAAATTTAAAAATTAAGGGTTGAGTCCAGAAATTAACCACCCTTGGCTCCAAATGCCCCAAATGGGAAGTGTTTTCAACATTAAACTCCCAAGAATGCGTCAGAGGGTTGTGTCCTCCTCACAAGCCCTGAAAGACCTCTTAGCCCTGCCCAATTACAGCTTCTCACACTGCCGCACACTGTCAGCCCTCCATGTTAGTAGGTTTCAAGCATTATCTACCTGTTTTGTCCACTGCCCGGAGACAAAACAAGTACGCAGCCTGTCAAGAAAAGCTGGTCCACAACCCTGGCACTAAAAATGAACAAAAGCCAAGAAGTTGTATTGGATTTTCTCGATTCAGCACTACACTTTCAGGTCCAAGACACCTAATGGTGACAGCAGCTCAAAGCTCTTGCATCCATTTCCTGCAGTTCTTTTTTTTGGGGGGGGGGAGAGATTTCTCCTGTGTCAAGAACCACTCTTTGGCACATATCTGAGAAATGCACATGCTGTACTTCCGCAGTGCGGATGTCACATTATGCAACGTGGGGTTTCTCAGCTCTGTGGAATGACAATACCTGAGGACAGTTTCAGCGTTGTCGTCGCCTTGTTCTCTGCTGTCATACTGGCCTGTGCTTGTGCACTCTGTTGCCGTAACTGTTGGATCAGCTTCAGGGAGAGGGAACGGCCAGTACCCTCATACCTATTAAGAACAGACAAAGCAGTCGAGTGAAAAGAGAGACACAAGTAAAGCTCTTGATTAATGTAGTATCAAGGGAAGACTTCCATGCGTGTCAGTGAGCCATGACAGATTAGTGACCAAAGAAATAGCATTAGTATCATCAGGTGTTAAGCTACAGCACAATAAATTTCGGGGGGAAATAATTCACATATTCAGTAGGCAAGCAGGAGTAACCAGGGGACGGGAAATCAAGCGATGGGAAACCTGCGTGTGAATCAGAAAGCTACTTTTCCCAGAGTGCTTTTATCATCAACCACGGGGAACCCTGGGAATTTTACCTGGGGGGGGGGGGCGGGAATAGGGATTGCCTAACAACTTCCAGCACCTTTAACTAACTACAGCTCTCAGAATTCTTTGGGGGAAGCCAAGACTGTTTAAAGTGGTGTCGTGGTGCTTTAAGTGTATGGTGTGGGAGCTGCCCTGCTAAGAGTCACAGAAACCCTTAGAGCAGATTTAAGGCAAGTAAGCTAGAATGAAGAACTTACCCATTGATTGTAGAAGCCATGAAGACGAGGTAAGGGCCTAACAGGTTTTTCACCAGTGGGAGCGGGATAGCAGCAGCTTCATCAATCACCACAAGCTCAGCTTGCCCCAGTTTCACAGCATCAGCAGGGTGGATATACTTGCCAAGAAATGAGAAAAAAATGTGATTTTTATAATTATTATTACTACTACTACTATTACTATTTCTAAGTAGATGACCATTCTCTGCTGAGCATTCAACCAACCAGAAAGGAATCCACAACATATATCAATGATTTCTTTAACTCATACTTAGCTCCAGAATTCTGGAATTGGCCTCCACAGTCACTTACAGATACACTGTTAAGACCATACTCATGGAAGACAATCTTACTTGACTACAAGTGATCACCAAAGAAGACTTAGCTCCATTTGAGGATCAATCACCTAGTTTTCCTTAAGATTTTTGATGTTGTTTATTAATGCAATATAATTCCACAGAGCAGGAAAAAGATTTAAAGGGGGGACTTTGAGCTAACAGAAACAGACAACACCTTTATAGTACAGGCACAGTCTAATTGTGAGGAAGTATAAGCAGATGTTCTAACCAACGGATGAAAGACTTCACAATTAAACTTACATCACCTGGACACCAGAGCTAGCATACTTTAGAGGCAGAGAGGGAGGGAGAGGCAGAGAGAGAGCCCAGTGTATGTGCGAGGACTAAAAGTCCCAGGTACAGATCTTCCCTGTGCTGCAAAACTAACCAAGTGGCTTCAGGAAAGTGTAGCATAGTGTATCTATGTTGTACATTATTATTTACTGCACCCTACTGTTCTTCACATAGATAAGCAAGTATTTTAGCACCAAGGACCAAAGTGGAAATTGTGGCCACCTTTGCAAAGAAAAAGAAAAAAGATGTGCCCTTGGGCCTGGACCATCAGGTCACATGCAAAATTGAGAGTGAGTGGGTGCAGTGGAGTGACTTGGACCTGGGAGACCAGGGTTCAAATCCCCCCACAGCTATGAAGCTCACCTTTGGCCAGTCACTGCCTCTCAGACTAACCTACCTCACAAGGTTGTTGTGGAGATTAAATGAGGGAGAGAGCAGCCTTCTGGAGGCCACAGGCCCGTGCTGGGCAGAGCTATTAATGCACAATTTCCTTGTTTCTATACTTTCCTATCCAGGCAAGCAATAGGCTTTATCAGAGCACAGGAATACATTTCAGCCAAGCAAAAACACTAAGAACAATGCAAAGCAGGAGCAGTGAGGAGTGGGGCTTGAGGAGAATTCTAAGGACCGCCAGATAGAGGGGTCCGGCCGCCACATCCAACCCCTAGGTCCGAGGGCCTGGAACTGGGTGCAGCACAATATATCATGTCTTCTGAAAACATGGCGCTGAATACTCGCTTTGGTAAGCCAGTCTGACTAGGAGTTAAGCAGCCTTAGCTAGATTTTGCAAAGAAGTTATAGCATTTGAAGAGTGCCAGGGATAAGTAATTGTGTCTACACATGTCTGAAGGAAAACCGAAGAAAGCTTCTATCAAAGATAAATCTACCTGGATAGTCTGCCTGTGCTCTTTGAACACATTCACTCTGACGACTGCTTTGCTAAATTCAGGGTTGAGAGACTGAATAATCTCATAATCCAAGTGTTCCTGAAAACGACAGACATAAACCACATTAGGAACACCAAACAAAACACAACCTAGCTGGTAGAAAAAAACCCAACCCTTCATAGCTTGTTTGGTTTCAAAGGTCATCTGAAGCTATCTAAAATTGTTCCACATATTTCATAGCCCCATGCTTTGGCTAAATGAAAGTAAAAAAATACCACAAAAGCATTATTCCACCAGGCCCTTAGGGCGTAAGAATTTTCCCTCCACCCACTGATGGTTCTGCTGTTGTTTTATTCCATTGGTTGTATAATTTGACATTTTCAGTACAGCTTTGACTGTTGTTATTGCAATTTGTATTGTCAGCCACCCTTGCAACCCACTGGAAGAAAGGGCAGAATAAGCCTATGGGAAATAAATACACAAATAAGGAACTGAATCTAGAAAAACATGACCAGAACACCACAAATAGAACAGGTTTCTTGTATTCCCATTGCCGCTGCGGAAATCTGCACAGCCTAAAAGCAGCTCCTGAGAGCCAGAGAACTCTCTGGAATTGTGTGGGTTATACACAGGCAGTTGTAAGGGGCAGGGGGAAGAAATTCAGGAGAAGGATAACCGTGTGCAATATACACAAAGGCACTCTGTGGAACCAGTCAGTATCTGCTCATATTACCTGATACTGCAGAGCATCAAAGCCTTTAAATACAAATTCAAACAGGGTGTGAAGGTTATCTGGGCTGGGAGATGTGACAAAAATGTTGGAATAGCTGTAAAAAAGAAAGAAAGAAAAACACGACAGAAATGAACTTTACAAACTTTTCTTATTATTGAAACAGTAATATAAATAATTCAGCATGTTGTAAAAGCGGCAAAATAATTTATCAGCTTTTTAAAAGAAATTTTGTTATAACACAACCTAGCTTTCAGAGAAACTGGAACTGAAGATGGTTTAAGCTGAGTTTCCAAAACAATACAAAAACCTGATGTAAGAAAAATGCTCCCCTATTGCATGCACATGTGCTACAGAACTTAGTACTGAAGTACTCCTATAGTATAGTCTTTGGTCACCCATTCTTAAAACACCCCGGAGCAACTTACCCAAAAGCCACTGCTCCAGCTATGGCCAACCCCAAGGCAGCTGATTTACCACGACCTCGGGCAGCTGTTAAAGCCACAGTGCTTCTCAGCGTCTTCTCAGAAATGGCTTCAATGAACTTCAAAACAGCTTTGGCCTAGCAACAAGGAAACATATTAGAACAGTTTGGCCAGAAAAGCAAGACCACAAAACTAGAGAGCTGCAAACAATAGCATATGCTAGTAAGAGATATGTGAATTCAAGTTCATTCACTTATTCATTTAGTAAGGTTTATTATACAGTTATATAAAAAAGAGCAGACAAGTAAAAATAATTCCAAATGGAAGCTGCATAGAATGGTTAACCAAAAAAGAAGAAATTGGTCCAATAAAGTAGCTTAACTGTCTAAGGGTCTTTGGCATACAGAAGCTGAATAATGACAGTGTAAGACATACTTCTGTACTAACATATTCCATTAGACACCAATTTCATGCATAAAACCCTATCTGCTAGGAGAGGAGGATTCTCCAGCAGCTAGCAATATTTTTCATTTCCCCTCATACCCTGGCTCCTCTCACCAAGCTTCATGAACAGGACACATGGGGCTGAAGGGCTCAAATAACCATATCTGGCAACTTTTCCCTTTTCTTGTAAGGAATCCTATTCGGAATAAGGGAATTTCCCTTAAAAAAGGGGGAAAGTTGACAGCTATGCAAATAACAACCTCACCTTATTCCCGTTTCAATGCAATACTTGCCTGATCCAGGGTTTTACAACCATCCACAAGCACTCCTACGGGCTGAGTGTCCTGGAGGTTCTCCTTTAGTTCCTTCAGCTCCATGTCCTGAGGACTCAGACTATCCTCCTGTGAGCAAGAGAAGCGTCACCTGAATCAGAAATGACTGTTGCCTTGAATGCAAAGAGAAGCCACAATCCACAAGCAGCTCGCCTGCACAAATTTGTTTTGATGGGGAAATGAGCATTCTACTGCTCCTTAACCAGGTATGGTGGATTGTCCCTCAAAGAGATACAACTCAGAGCACCTGAAAGTGTGCAAAATTAGCTGCATAGGAGCAATCCTGACTTTGAATATAAGTCATATCTTGGGTTGCGTTCGCTGTGGGTTGCATTCGTCACGGGATACGAACGTGCCGAACCCGGAAGTACTGGAACGGGTTACTTCTGGGTTCAGCACTTCGCGCATGCACAGAAGCGGCAAATCGCAACCCGTGAGTGTGCAGACTCATCCGTGCGGGTTGTGAATGCGTCTCCCGCACGGATCGCATTCGCAACCCAAGCGTCCACTGTATATGAAGAGATGAAGGCTAGTGGGTTGGAAAAAAACAAAAACCCACCAACACTTCCCTCCTTTTCCAAGGCCTATTTGTTATTGTTATTGGGATCTGCTGCTCCAAGCACGGCTCCAAAAACTTTATTTGTACTTCTGGAAATACAGCTTTTAAGCCCTGTGCCTTTGGAGCAAGAAGCAACAGAGGGCTCTCCGGTTGGAAAACAAGAGGAAGCAAAATAGGACCTTCTGCCAAGTCCTAAAAATCATGCATTTATTTTACCAAGCACCTAAAAGAAGTTGAAAAGGCAAGTCCTGTTATTGCAAACTAAACACCCGAAAATCTGAAGTTAAAATCTGAATTATATGAATTTAAACTACTTACCTGAGACCGGGGTGGAATAGCAGCAATGTCTGCTACATGGGTAGAGATCGGGAGGATGTTAAGCTGATCGTCAACCACCATGCAGGTTTTGCAAGATGCCAGAGAAAGAATGAACCTGTGCGATGAGAGAGAGGATATGGCACCATTGTCGCTGGTGTACTTGACTGGTTCTCTGCCTGCAAAATGATTCCTCAAGCTACAGCTCATGTACATGGTGATCCAAGATTAGTGTTTCCAGATGGCACATCAAGCTAAGCTTAGGGAAGCCAGCACTGGGACTCAAAGCCACATTTCTAACATTCAGCAATACACTTTGTTCAACAGCATTTCACCTCCTGCACAGGTGAGTTTCCAAAAAACTAATGTGAGGGTTGGCAGAGCATTTGTTGGGAAATGTCAAAGTGAATCTACACAGCAGAAATCATAGGTGTCCTAACATTTTACTACTGTAAATTAGACCCTATTTAATTTAGTCTGAGCACAGCCACCCTACACAACAGGTATGGGAAACCTGTGGCCGTCCATGTATTATTGGACCACAACTCCCATGTTCACTGGCCTTGCTGGCAAGGGCTGATGGGAATTGGAGTCCAAAGGTATCTCGTGAGCCAGGAGTTCCTAACTAGTAAAGATTGTACACAGCTTCATGAATGATCTCTTGGACACAGGGCAATAATAATGAATACAATTGGGGTGGGGGAATTCACATTTAAAGTTACAAACATGCACTTAGAATCACGCAGACTTCTGAAACAATGAGACAAATCTAAGCAACAGGGCTAGAGCTTCTAAGATTCACCAACCCATTATGCTTAAATTGAACATATTATTCCTTATATCAAACTTATCCATCCTTAAAGAAATCAGCCCTGATTGCTCACTGGAAGGGCAGATCCTGAAGTTGAGGCTCCAGTACTTTGGCCACCTCATGAGAAGAGAAGACTCCCTGGAAAAGACCCTGATGTTGGGAAAGATGGAGGGCACAAGGAGAAGTGGACAACAGAGGATGAGATGGTTGGACAGTGTTCTCAAAGCGACTGGCATGAGTTTGGCCAAACTGTGGGAGGCAGTGGAGGATAGGGGTGCCTGGCGTGCTCTGGTCCATGGGGTCATGAAGAATCGGACACGACTGAACAACAACATTATTCCTTAAAACTTCCACTAGAGGGCAACAAGTACTTGGCCCAACATGGAATCCCTTCTAACCCAAAGGCTTAACAAACAGACTTTTCTCTTCCAAGGGTTTGTGCTCAAAATAGTTGGGAAGCCTACCTTTCATTGAATCGGCCGACCACATCCTGATGTGCTTCTGTCCGGTAGCGAGAGTGTACATCCTGGGGAGAAGAAATGTTGTTTGTACGAAGCCTGAAAGAAGCCTTGAACCTGACAACTTCAACGAAGCACACAGAACAGCCAAGTATTACAGTGTCTTGTTAGACTGTGCTCCTTTCCAATGCCCATATTTTACCGACTGCTCTTTAAAAGGTTCTCAAGTTTGCCTCTCTAATTCCCAAGCAAAGGCCCAATTAGAGATGGACACTGGCCCTCATTAGCACATAACCATCAGCCAGACCGGTCTATAGCTTAGGGGGTGCATGAGCAAGTGTGCTGCCTGCAGTCGTGTGACTGAGTAGGCCAGCCTACTTTTCTGTCAGGATGCTTGCGCTTCCAGCCCCTGCATGTCTAGAAATTCTGCATCTAAAGCTTTCCCCATAACTGCATCTCCACACCGAGAAAAACTCCACGTGCTTGCTGCTTTCTTAGCAGCTAAGTGCAGAAATAAACAAACAGCTTTAATGACTCTGATACGCATGTTCAGAAAGGACACTCATTTCATTCAATATGTGGTATGCTTCCACCCATTCCAGAGCCAGATCTCAGCACTACAAAACAGGTTGCAGGACTGAAAAGCTCCTTTTAAGCTGGCATTATATCAAGCCCCTAGTCCAGCTGTGCATTTCAAATGGAACACAAGAGAACATGCCTGTACTACTTCCCCACGCAGTCCAGCACTGTCTGCTATGATTGCCAGTGCCTCTCTGGGCCCTCAATATTTCCAGTTACATGCAACCTCATCTGTTTCTAACTGGAGGTGCCAGGAATCGAACAAGGGACCTGCCGTATGCAACGCATGGGTCCTACCGCTGAGCCATGGTCCCAAATAGGAGAGCTGGGCAATTTTCTGTTAAGCGCAGATAAAAACATCTCAGGAGGCATACATACCATGGTCATGGTGTAGAGCTGCTTCAGGGAGTTCATTGTTCTCAGAAGAATCGCCACGATGCCGCCGCCTTCCACGGTTTCAACTGTACGAGCCAGCAAATTGGGCGTCAAAGCTTCAAAGTCCTGGAAAAGATTGTGCAGAAAATTAACCCCCAGTCTTCAGTAATGTGCCCGCAAAAAAATGTGCAGTGCCAAGAATGGACGTGCTAGATGGAACAGTAAACTTGGGAAGGTGCCTTACAGCAGTCAGGCCACTGGTCTATTTTGCTCAATACTGTCAAGAGTGACTGCAGCAACCCTTCAGGATTTCAGACACGGGTCTCTCCCAGCCCCGCTTAGAGATGCCAGAGATTGAACCCAGGACCTTTGAGATGCAAAGCACACACTCTTCCACTGTGCTACATAGCCTCTCCCAACTCTTGAACGCTTTGAACCGATGCAGGCTTGAATGCCTTCTTCTCCCTCCAGGACAATGTACCCTTAAAAGCCTTTGCAGATCTGTGTGTTGTTGTTGTTTTTTTAAAGGGGGCTGGTGGAATAATTGAGTAGCAATACAGAAGGAAACAGAATGTTCCTTAAGTTGTTTATCGAAAGGCATGACCGGAATGGACTTTCATTATTCTTGTACAAATGGAGTCAGGCAACAATCTGCAACATGATGGTCCAGTTTAGATGGATCATATCTTAATAAGCAGAGATAGAAGCAAGACTTTTGCTCATGCATGCAGTCCCTTCTCCCTTGTGGCGTATCTGAATCGAGGTCTCCAATTAATCATAGTTTCTTTTTTAGCTGAACCCGGAACTTCAAAGCACAATGTTCTGGAGCTGGTAACCATAGTTTCATGGTTCACCTAAAATGGGAAACTTTGGTTAATTAGAGACTTCTGTGTTCAGCTGAGATATTATCCTGAGCATAGCTTTTATTTCACAGAAGTATCAAATGTCATTTTATTTTATTATTTTTATTTTTGTTAGTAACGCAATGTGGAAAATACGTTTGGTACAATTTTGCACTCAAGAGTAAAGATACCTGCTACAGGGAACATTATGGATAGTGCAGACGAAGCCTAGAGTTAAGAGCAAGTAAACTGCCCAAATAACTTGAAGAAAATGACTCTCCTATATTGAACACCTTCCTACCTGGAGGACGCACATGCCGAAAGTATTTCCAAGAATTTTGTGTGTCTCGTTGTAGTAACAGTACCGAATGTTTGTGGCTGCTATGAACAACTCAAACGGGTCATCTTGTTTCAGATCTAACATTCCAGTTTTAATCTTCTTCTGCAACTGCCTCATTCTTTTTTTACGGTGGCTGGAGGGAAGATACAGGAAATTAAACTGGAAGTCCTCACTGAGGAAATTGTCACATATTCAATATGCAATTCTGTGTGTGTTAACTCAGAATAAAGTCCCACAATGTTCAAGGATTTAATACTTTAGAGCCTTACCACATAGTTACAATTTTTAAAAAAGAAAAGAAAGTCATACAGACGTTTTTACCTGCTGAAGCCCAGCTCTTTCTTATAACACCATAATACTGATGGTCTAGCCTTTACAGCTGCTTTAGACAACATATGATGAAGTATGACTACCTGTAAGGCAATAAAACCTATTATTACCTCCAAACAAAGACAACACTGAAATAAAGCATCTGGAAAGCAAGCAGGAAGATTTTAGAAATACAATTAATTTATGCTTTGCCTATGCTTTTGAGAGAAGTGCCAGAACTTTCACATAAAACCTTGTGCTAAAAAACAATGGGGTATGGAAAAATAAAAACGACACTCATGACCGAGACTTAAAAAAAAAGAAACCTTAACTGAAAAGACAGATACTGTGTGGAATTCAATATAGCACTAGGTGAATGTGTGCAAGAAACAAGACTTTTGTGCTTGAGAATGCTGCTGCTTGATAGGTTTCATGCTCTATTTATAGTTTATAGTTTGAATGCATTTATTTATTAATCTGCCGAGAGAACACTAGTTATGGGGATGGAATATAAACTGTCATCAATAAAATACTCCCGGATCCATCATTGGGTGAACCACACACTGTAATTATTACAGTTGAAGTCCCAACTCAAAAAGTAATTTGTGGGCACACATGGAAGTACAACCTCATGACATTTTTTTCTAAGTGAACCAGCAATATGCAGATAAGATTTCCAGAGAGAACAATGATTTTAGCTTCTCCTTCTCTGCAGACCCTCAGCAGATAGGACCCTCTTGGTAGTCCCTCAGTTCAGGAGGTAGGTGACCCAGGAGAAGGAATTATCTGTGGCAGCCCCTAAGTTATGGGACTCCCTCCCCACAGAAGTGCATCCGGCATCTTCACTGTATTTCTGCTGTATGCTCAAGAAGGCACAGCTCTTTACCCTGGCCTTTGACACTTGGGAGATATATGCAATTAGTTTTGCACTGTTTTTAATGTTGTACTTTTAAATTGCCCTTGGAGCTTGGGAGTGAAGGGTGGGTATCAAAACAACAATGGAAATCACTGCAGATACCTTCTCTGCAGAAATGGGTCACAGTGTAAAAAGTCCCTGGAAAATGACCATGTGACTCAAGGATAGGGAACCAGTGGCCCTCCTGATGTTGCTGAACTCCAGCTCCCATAGCCCCAACCACCATGGCCAATGGTTAGGGATGACAGGAGTTTTAATCCAACAACTTTTGAAGGGCTGCAGGTTCCCCATCCCCAATTTAGATTTATGATGAGCAATCCCAAGCTGAATGAAGCAAGCACCCATGTGGCCACTGCTTTTCTTTTAACTGCCTGCACAAATCTCCCAAATAAGAAGCCAGCACTTTCCGCGAGCGCATTAACAGCACCCAGATGAAGGTTATATACATTAGAGAAAATAAGTCACGGGCTGCACTTCACCTGATCTTTGCTACGATCCCCTACGACAACAAAAAGTGTCCTGTGCCGTGCAGCTACTCCATTCTCGATCAGTATCCGGATGCGATTGTCCACTTTCTTGCGCTGCATTTTCAGCTAGAGATCCTGTAAAGTTTTAAAGAGATATTGTAGCGATTCAGTGGCTTCAGTTTTCATGAAGATAGCAGTTTGGGGTGGGGGTGGGGGGAGAATAGCAAATACCATCCATCCCAAGACTGCATTTTTCATCCTAAGCATAAGAACACCATTAATCCAGCACCTCTGACACGTCTCCCTTCAACTCGTCTCAACTCCTAAAAATCCCCAAATGTTGTAACCTTTTCTCACAGAGGAGTTTCCCCACCCGCTGCTCATTCCGATTGCCCAGCCAATTGTTAATTATCATCATCATCATCATCATCACTGCCCTTTTCGCGACCGTCTTGCTGCTTTTAACAATAACTTGGGTGCACAAACTTGGAATCGACACGTGCCGTCTCCCAGCAAACAAGGGAGAGGCCTCCAAACCCAGCCGCTGACTCGGAGACTGTTTCCTTGCCTTTTCTGCTTCCTTCCTTACAGAAACCAGCTCTACAAGCCAAGAGGACCCTGCTGCCTTTAAACTCTGGTGCCAGCTTCCCACGTGCAAGGAGGGGGGGGGGACCCACATGGGCTGCGCAGCAGAGAGGAAGGACCCTGGCTGCTGACTAATGGATAGCCTGCAAGGATGCCCTTCCGGAAAGAGGCGGCGCTGAGTCCGCCAGGCGCAACGCGGCCGGCAAGGGCTTGGCGCCGAGCCGAGGCCGTGCGAGGCCTATATAAAGGATTCTAGATGCGGGGGGGGGGGGGTTGAAATTCCAGCCGGGGGCCTTTTCCGCCTCGGCGCCTCTTGATATCGTATTGGTGACGAGCAGGAAGAGGAGGAGCAGGAGGCGCCAGCGGTCCTCGTGCGTTTAGCGTCCGCCCGCTTGCGAAGCTGGCTGGAATTGGTAACCTCGGGCCTTTCCATTACATACGGATCTTGAGCGACCCGGTCCCTTAGAGTCCAATCCTAGGCACTTGGTTCCCCTATTGGGGACTCTCTGCCGAATAATCACGCGCGCTGAGCTGAAACCTGCCAATATAACTGCAACCCCGCTAATTTCAGGTGACAGCAAAAACTGCAAGGCTTTTAGCGGGGGCAATTAGATCTACTATTTGATTATTGATCTAAACCCCCAAAATGGATTTTATCTCTATCTTCAGTACATTTTTTATTTTTATTTTATTGTTATGGCTAGTGGCTGATGCAAATAAAGATCCTTCTGATTCTTCAACCCCGCTAAGCATTTTTTTTCCTCGGGAGCGCCTCCACGTTCCGTTTCGAGCTTTGCTTCTCAGCCATGTACGTTGCCCGCTTCAGTTCCTCGAAGGGCTCCCGTGTATTTTATCCTCGCAAAGAAGAAAAGATCTCGCCCTGTGATGCACTCCGTAGTTACTGTCGCCACAACGCAAATAGCGTTGCTGAGAATATAGCCCTGCAGGATGAGCTCCCCAAAGCCCATCTGAGTCCAGTATCCTGTTCCTACAGCAGCCAAGCATTCGGAAGCCCGTAATCGGGACCTGAGTGTAACAGCAGCACTCTTCCCACGTTGCAATTCCCAACTAGCATTTAGAGGTAGCGCACATAGCCAATACGGGCAGGAGTCCCTGCTAGCTTTATCTACCAAGAAGGCTCAAGAACCATGGCCGAAATTTGATGCCATTCTCCTACCTCTTCCTCAGCCTACACAAAAATATATACAGGCCATTCAATTCTTCCTGCTGAATTTTAAGTTTTTGAATCATTGGCTTGACTGAAGTGTTTGTGTGTGTGTGTTTACAAAAACCATTCCTGTTTACCATTTGTAACAGAGCTACCTTTTTAAACAGCTTACAGAAACTTTTTCCCCAGAACAGAAACCTCAAAATATCCAGTAGTAAGACTTAGCTAATGAACTTCCAATAATCAAGTTTGGGATAGGGATTAACAGTACAATCCTAGGCCTGTCTACTCAGAAGTCTTGTTGAATTCAGAGATAACTCCCTGCCAGATAAGTATGTACAGAATCATAGTCTTAAGGCTAAGCAAATTAACTTGAGATTCAGGAACACAGTTGCATTATAGTCTATAATCATTTGATTCTTCTAGCTCAGTATTGTATACACTGGCCGGGGAGGGGGATTGATTCAGGTATGGCACAATTTCCAGTTTAGCCTACAAGGCAGTGGGCAGCCCAGTCCATTTTGTCGCCTGAGGTGAATCAGGAATTGCCACATCCTGTCCCCACCACCACGCTGTCACACACCCCCACACACTTTCATTGCCACTGAGAGGGGGGCATTCTGGCAGTGGTGGAAGTGGGCAGAACGCTGCCTCTTGTGCTTCCGCTACCGGAAGTAGGCATTACCCAAGATTACACCAACTGCCCCACACCTGAGATCTACATCTTCGGCAGGTGGAGATGTGGCTGTGGTAGCCAGTGAACAATTGGGAGCCTTAAAGTGCATTGCCAATAAACACGTACTCTACCAGAGCCATGGCCCTTACTGATATTGTCAAGATCCAAGCCTCACATGTATATGATTAAGTGTGTTTTCAAATTGCTCCCCAGCAGGGCTTTTTTCAGCCAGAACTCAGGTCCAGCACCTCTCAGATGGGTGCCTCTAAAATGATAAGAAAACAAGGAGAGTTCATGGAGAGTTAAGTGCCTAGTGAGTAGGAAGTGTAGGTAAGTAACTTATTTAAATCACCTGTCTTTTAGGCACATACATGTAAAGTACCTTCTCTAATAGAACAAATCATTTTACAGCCACGTAGCACACACTACATATTTTCATTGTAGTCCACCAATTAGATCAAGGAAGTTTGATTTAGTCCCAGATGTCTGTTTGCGGGGAGAGAAGTGCAGAGCTGGAAAGCAGGAGTCCTAATTTTCTACATTCACACTCAGATATACAAAACATGACTACACAGTAAACAAATATTAACTTCTCAAAAGACAAATATACAGCATAATGGTTATCAGGACTACGTTAAGTGTCATTTGTAATACAGGTCACATTCACACCATATATATAACACACTGGATATCACTCTTAAGGGTGCTGAGGGTTGTGAGACCACCGGTGTTTCCTTGCCAGTTCCCTGGGAATGGGGATTGTGTTAAACCACTGGGAATTAAGAGTTTTGGGAGGGAAATCGAGGACTCCAAAGAAGTCTCAGCACACTTAAGTTTTACAGTGGTCTCAATGTTTTAAATGTATTGCATGAACGTGACCATTCTCTGCAAGTTTTCCTTCTCTATTAGTTGCTGCACGTGAAGCAAGTATCCCAGTGTAGTTGTTTCATCTATGTAGCCTTTACCAATGTGGATGGTCATTGTGAACTTCAGAAAAGTATCCATGAACATTGTTTGAACCACAGTATTAATAAGATTCAACATCACAGGAAGGAGACAGGTTTAAGATGAATCGAAGTGTTGAACATTAGGCAGCTCAACACAGTCAGCCATCAAAACTGATTGCATAACTGATGAGCACAGGGTAGTTCAATGGAAAATACAACCTTCATGGAGATTTTTATTCCCAATGTTTGTTTTTAAAAAGAGTAACAAACTGAAGACAAATACACGACTAATTTGACATTAGTTTCAGAGTTGGATCTGCAGTTTATAACCAATGGGTGTTGCTAGGTTGACACGCTATTTGGCTTGTGCTGCTGCCATTATAGAATTTTGCTTGTAGAATGGTGCTTAAAAGGGGAACTTGATTGACAAAAAAGCTAGTGAGTAAACATGTTTAGCATGAATTTCCAATAGCCAAAGACTAGTATGGGGTAAGATTTTACTACTTCCTGAATCAAGGCAAAACAATGTAACAGCAAAGATGCTGCAGAATAAACAGAGGTGGGAATTCAAGCATCTTCCTCATGGTATGGAATGAACTGACCTTCAATTCATTTCACTGCAGATGAAATATTATGCAGTTTCTCTATTCGGGCATTAACACCCTGAAACATGGGTATCATTCACATATCCACTTTTACATTAACTATAGAGTTGTGAAAGTCTTCTCCATTTTATTAAAATCAGTTCTGGAACCTAGTTTTAACTAGCATTATCTTTTGAAAACTTTGTACTGCTTAATAAGGTAGAGTCTTGACTCTTTTGAAAAAGTAGACTTGTGACTATAGTAATTACACTGAAGAAAGGGGTGGAGAACCTGTGGCCTTTCTAATATTGCTCAGCTCCAACCCCCATCAGTCCCAGCCAGCACGCTCAATGCTCAGCAATGACGGGTGTCTCAGGTTTCCTGAAAATACTATGTGTACCTGATTGCCTGTTTATATTTACATTAGCAGTGAAGTCCCATGTTAGATTCCTTCACTATATGCTGAAATTGCACAACTACGCCAGCAGTGTTGTTTAAATATTACCTGACTTTCACCCTAAAATTATAGGATGGGTTGCAATTTAAAATACATTTAAAAGTTTTTAAAAACTTATTACAAAAATGCAATCACAAAATTTAGGTGTGAAATTATGCAGACACATGCTGCTTCTTTAAACACACACACACAACACAACACACACACACACAGTTGTCTTTAAAATTAGGCTCCCTTCCTTTCTGTGATCTAGGATGCAAATTATCTGTACTGGCAGAAGTTCATTTGGAAGAAACTGGTGGTGAGATTTCAAGTAAAATCATGATTGCTGGTGATGTCAATGTGAAAATAATAAAGCTTATAATAATTTAAATTACATTGTTTTAATGAAAATCCCAGTTCTCAAGCTTTTCCCATACAAGAACTACAAAATAAATGCCTCATTGGGCTGGAGCAGTAAAAGGCAATGGTTCACCAATCTGATCTGCAGTCAAAGTGCAGAATACAGCTGCATAGGCACTAATTTCAATTTCTTCCAGGAACGTCCAAATTAATCGCTAACCCTCAAATTTCTAATTTTTAAAATTCACAATATTTGCATAGATATATTATTACAAGCTTGGCTTTGAACAATTCTAACACAACATGCAATTTAATAGTCACATTAGGCAACAGTCACAAGAGGGGCAACTTACTATACTTTTAATGTACTACTGTAAGCACCTCTTCCTATCCAAATGAAGTGTGTAATTTTTAAAAATGAAGATTGTACATTAATTAAAAGAATGCTAAGCTGATTGCAACAGTAAACTTTGTGTGGGTGAAAAGAGATGAAGAACATTACAGTGGCAACACCAAAATCACATAAAAGGCAGGTAAGGTTTTAAATTGTAATTTCTGTTAAGTGGCAATAGAAACAGGAATGACCCAACACACATTTGAATGTACTGGTGGTATTTAACGAAAAGTAGAATACCAGAGAAAGATGCAGGGCAAAGCTTTGAAAGTTTTTTTTTTTTTAACACCAGTGGTATTTTAACATACACTGAAGTTCAGGAATGTAGGCTGCAGTGGAATTTTTTAAAAATATACATCCAGAGTGTTTGATTCTAAATGTCATTGTTTTTTAATAAAGTCATCAGCTTAAAGGTACTGCAGTTAAAAAACAAGGCGTGAAAACACCAAGGCAGACAAAACAGTTCCATTCACTTAATGTCTACAGATTTTACACATGAGCACTTTTCCTTAGTCTCATATGCAAATGTAACTCCTACATTGCCTTCAATATGTATTTGATTTCTGTTAAAACTGTTTGCCCCACTTTTAACACCATTCAGATGCTTAAATAGTAATAGGAGGGACTCAAACTGCTTTTCATCTTGACTTGTGAGAAAGGTCTAGGAGGATGTAGATGAAGAGTGAACCGATCATGAAGACTGAACACAGAAATTCTATTTTGATGATAAAGCAGTAACTCTAGAATGGGCACCACAAACAGACACACCTTTTAAAAAACAATTCACAATACACCTGTAGATCTCATTACTAGAGACTGTTGTGAAGGGCAGTAGTTTTGCCAGATTAAAAAGGAATTAACAAATGTATTATTGTATCAATATATTAATTAAAAATCTTAAGATCACAACTGAACTTTTGAATCCTGAAAAATAATTGGAGGAAAACACTACGGTTGGCATCTATCTCTCTCGGGAGAAGCACTATCTCATTTCTTTTTGATGGCTGGTCACGGAAGACAGGATGCTAACATACGAATTGATGATCTGAATAAGGCAAATAAATACACCTAATACTGCTCCTAAGTTGTTTGAACTGCAGCTTTTCTATCACAAATAGGCCTCTATTAAATAGTACTTCACTTTTTCCCAAGCTATGAAGGTGGATGACAATTTCCTAATTCAATATAATCATTTAAGATCCAGTGATCATAAAGACTACCACCAGTGAAGTCAAAACATCACCAAATTGGTCTCCAACTCGGGTTGCTTCCAGAAGTGGAACTCTATTAATTGTACACTTCAATGGACAATGGGGAGGTGATGGTTTTGGTTATTCCTCTTCATGCCCAGCAGCCTCCTATGCACCCTGCAAATCTACTCCAAAGGCTTGGATTACCCTTTGGAACAGAATGGAAGTTAACGATTAAGGAAAGGGAAAATGAAAATTCTGTTTCCCTCCCTTCAGCGGAAGTGTCCATTACAGTGATGTCACTTCGGCAAAAAAAATAGATGCAACCCAATGCCTTCTGGTCATGCAGAGTCAATATGGAAAACATTAGGAATCCATAATATTTAGAAGAGTAGAGCTCAACTTTAAGTGTACTTTAGTTTGATTACATTCAAATATAGAAGAGATGAAACACTGAAAAGTTGGCAAAGAAAAACAGTCAACAAATATTCCTCAAATTAGTTTTCCCAATCTTCTCTGAATTATTCCATAACATTGAATGAGAATCTTAGTGCTGTGTTTTGATTTTAAATACAGCAAGGGATTCTGGCTTTTATAGCTACAATATTGTCCCTGAAAGTACAAAAATAGTTGGGTAAAATCTCAGAAGCCAAAGAGAGAGGGTAAGCAGTATTTCCAAAGTATTTAGAATGTATGGCTTGATTGTGCTGCGTGCCTCCTTACAGCCAAAGCTTGCAAAAAAATGTGTAAAATAACCACAAAGCATGCTATTTGCATAATTCATACTTGCACAGCTTTTCTAGACAAAAATTGGGTGTGTGGTTGTGTGTATAATCACACCACAAATTTCTGCATATTTAGCTCCTAAATCTGAACCTTTGGCTTCAGATATTGTACCAACCTGTTAGAAGACTTGCTTAGCTGTATAAAATGGATGGGGGTCACTTTTTAGAAATCCAAAAATGCTATTTGTAAGTACTTAGTAATTACAACCTAGGGCAACCTCAAAGATGAAAGTAGGTAATTCTCATGGTGATAGCTGAAGTCTTTCTCCTTTCTAGATAAATGGAGCTGGGCACAGATGCTAAGTAATTTAAGAAGAAACCACTACTTGCCAATCAGATTTTAAAAACCTATTCTCTTTTTTCAGTTCAATTAACTAGATCCATGAAACAAAAACAGTCTTAAAAGGGGATCAGCACCAATACAAAAAGGGCACTGTGCACACAGAATCAGCCTTCTGTAAATATATTCCCAAATAATTCAGAAACTCCTGTTCAGTGGGTTCCATGGGCTGGACTGCTACATTCAACAGGTGCTATGAATACAATTCTCACTACCTGCTCAAACTTTTATGTACAGCTCATGAGATGGCTTGAATGATCAGCTTCAACAGTCTTCATTGGGTGGGGGGGTGGGGTGGAGAGAGAGAGAGAGAGAGAGAGAGAGAGAGAGAGAGAGAGAGAGAGAGAGAGGATTGCATCTCCTCAGAAGGTAAGTTTTAAGACTCCACAGAAGCTAATACACCTACTAACTTTTTGAATATCTTTGAACGTTAACATTTAAAGTTCTGGGAATGTGCTTCTGAAGTTTCTGTTTCCCTGTTACATTTGCAGTAGTCACTTAAGATACGTTAAAGAATACTTTTTTTATAAACATGTTTTATTTATCTTGCTTAAATCTGTAACTGCTGGCTGTAATTTCCCTTAAAGGGGAAACCGATCCAAACACATACTGGTGCTTTTCAAAAGAGAGCAATTTAAAAGGGCAGCAGCAGGGATTTGAGATTTCTTAAAACCATCAGGCTGCAAAATAGAAATAATGTAACCAAAAGTGTTATGAATATCCATTAATTCCCATCAGTACCGGCATCAGTTATTTGGGCAATAATACAGCAAGATCAAGTATCAGCGGCAGACAAGGAAAAAAAATAAGGAAAGATAATACCAATCCTTACAAATGTCATTGCTATCCCAGAAATGTGTTCAGGAGAGAACTCTTTAACACTTCACATTGCAAACAAATGTGGCCATTCAGATTGCATCTTCTATTTCTTACAGAAAAATTTAAAGTGCCAATCAAAGCCTAATTCTGGGTTTACACAATTATATCAACAGCTACACAAAACAATTAATGCATCCCTTTGCCACAGCAAGTCAGGCCTAATAAAAAAAAAATATGCTGTAACTAAGGGTGTGCCCTAAGCTGTCCATCAGCTTATTAGTTGGGGTATAGGCATCATTTATTATGCATCACAGATGTTCAGTGCTTCAGTCTAACAGAAAAAGCTGAAATGCAGTTGCTCTGTCAAACCACAATTCGCTTCTTCCATCTTCCTTTCATGTAAAAGTTTAAATACACCAATTTTCTGAGTAAAACATTTAGGGATTTAGATATTTTTATCCGAATTTGCTGCAGCACTATATAATGTCAATGGAGTCAGTGGGGTTATTTCTGCTTGTTCAGTTAACTATGGAAAATTTCATAACCCTAAAACTGCCATTTTTGCTTTTAATCAGAGCAAGGGTAAAAATTCTGGATCTCATGTGCAAGGCTCAAGATGATGCTTAGGATAGAACATGCAGAGTAAACGTCGTTTCTTTCCATATCCAGGTATAAAGCTGACAACTGTAGTCTTGTCTTTATGGGCAATGAAAATAATCCCTTTACTATGAACTTCCTATAAAGGAGAACCAAGAGATAACTCTTCTGGAACATGTATGGTACACTGGCCAGTGTGTTTTTGGCGTTTAAATGTAATCCTGTGAATTAGTTTAATTCACTTGCTGAGCATTCATTTGAGGCATCCCTCTGTTGGGTCTTGGGGGCCCTCCACGACCTAGAAAATAAAAATAGCATTTTATTTTTGGATCAAATGAGATCCTTTAATAGTCAGAATGGCTGCCTCTCTAAAGTCTGGTCCCTTACTATGTTTGTTTAATAAATGCCTAGAGACAATAAGAAGAGGACTGATAACCTGTTCGCTTACCAGGTGAAGACAGGCTTTGAATGTACACAAACAACTTACTTACACCAGTCTTAAACCTTTGTTCCAAATGCCTGCCATCCTACAACCAATAAGCCATAAACTCCATTTCAATGGCACCTGAACACAACTACAAGGTACTATTGAAATGTAGTAACTGACTTTAACAGTATTGTATACAGTTCTAAAACAAAATATAGTATAGACAATTGCCAGTGTGCTGATCCAAGAGACTAAAAGGGCAGTATCTGGTTAAAACAACTTCCAGTGGCTCTATTTCGTATTTCGGTACATCAAAGCAATCATAAGAAATTCCTATAATTTACTTTCGTTCAATGGATTTTCTGGAAGGATTTATAATAAAGTTTGCACTAGATGAGATTTAGCTATCTTTTCCCCTCATCTTAAGTCCTACATCCATTTTCAGCTGGTCCATTAAAAAATGATTGGCTTCTATCCACTCAAGTGCAGTCATAGTGTCAACATGTAGAGTCCCCCACCCACAAGACTAAAAAGCCCTTCCTCCCACCAAGTGTGAATACATTGGTGACATAAAGGAGCACTGCGGGGAACTAAATACCTGTTTACGTGCTTCCTATAGCACCATCCAGCTTCCTTCTGCACATCCTGTGCTCATAATGGCAAGGGAAATTTGGGGTGGGGTGGGGTGGGGTGGGGTAAGAGGCTCTACTGAGCCCTCTGGAATGAATTCTTGCACAGGGAGTACACCCACACTTGACTGAACTGCAGCCACTGCTTTGCTTATTTTCCAATTGCAAACTATTTTGTACACTTAAGTATAAAGCAGCAAACAGAATAAAGTTGTAAATATGTACGCTATTTACATGCGAAATTGAGTAGGTATTTTTTAACAGATTCCATCTGGATACAAGAATATAGCATCTTATGTAGCTGAAAACAGAATTTCTGAACAGGCTACAAATAATGCAAGATCTTTATTGAAATCCAAGTAGCAATAGCAAAATACAAAAGCAGACACTATTGGAGCTTGCCAAACATTTTTTCACAGCAGAATTACACACCTCACAATTGGGTAAGCTTACATTTTCAACAGTTGCTTGGGCAAGGAATAAAAAGCAACCTAGTAGCCTTAAATAAAAGCCGAGAAAGGAAGTTTAACAATATACAGTTCAAAAATCAAATTCATGAACAACTTTCAACAAATGTCTACAACAGTTAAATACATTTGAACTGAAACAGCTGAAAGTCTGCAACTCCTAAGAACTTCTCTACAGATTCAATCAGAGATTCACCACTTGAATATTACCTCGAGGGGCTCCCCGAGGACCACTTTGTCCAGAGCCACGCTTGAAATTCTGTTGATATCCATCCTAGAAAAAAAGATGACCAAACAGAAGTGCAACAAGTTTCATTAAAATGGTATTAAAAGTTTGTCATTTCAGTATTTTATTTCAGGATATAATTTTTGGAAGTCCCTGTCCAGGATCCAAATGGGCATATGTGCTATTTTAGTCACATCCTTAAAAGCCATTTCAGAAGACTGGGGGACAAGGGGATGCAGCTACAAGAGAAAGCCATTAGCACCCTTCCTTTCTTGTGCACGCACAGAAATGCTTTCTGTTCACACATGGGGCAGATGGAATTCTGCCCCCGGGGAATCAAAACCCAGAAAATGACAAGCTGGAATTTGAACACAATATTGCAATGTCCCTAAGAACAGAGTTCTAGTCAATCTAGAACAAGAGACTTGCAATGGTGTTCAGGAGGGGTGGGGGGAGAAGACAAGAATTTGGAGTGGTGAAAGAATACCATTTTTCTCAACTTCCACCCATCCCCTGGTGATCCTATGTTGTTCCATATAGCACTAGGCAGTTGCCCACCCCAACCCACAGTATTTTGTAACTATTTGAGGCAGGGGAAGAGAAGCACAAGCATCTTTTTTCATTTCCTTCCTCCTGAGAAAGCCACCACTTCGCTTAGGGAGGAGAGTTAAGCTTTTTAACCACACAGCACTCATTCCCTCCCAACGTGAACCCTCTGCAGCTCCAGGACACTTACTATATGCTGTCAGGGGCTTGAGTAGGCCAACTTCCTATCTCTGTCTGCCCTCTCCCCTCCCTTCAAATGACACACTTTCTGTGTCTCAACTCAACCACAGGTTTAACTGATAAGATTCTCAAAGCCTGCTGGACCTCTGGTTTCTTTAGACAACAGATGGGGAACCTTTGGCTTTCCGGATGCTCCTGAACTACAACTTCCATCAACCTCAGCAAACATGGCCATTGGCTAGGCATGATGAGAGTTGTAATCCAAAAACATTTAGAAGACCAAAGCTCCCCCACATCTGCTTTAGACCCTCCTCTCTCTTGGCCATCAGCAGTTCAAGTTCACAGATTGCTGTCAGATATTTTGGGGTAGCTCAAGTTAACAAACTGCCTTATAATTGGCAGTATGATTCTATACTTCTATATACTTGAGTTATGTAGAAACTTATCCCTTATTCTTTGGTGAGCTCATTTTGCTTCTCAATTGATAAGCCCCTGACCTAGTAATGTCAGTACTAAAAGGAGTATGATGACAAATGGCTGCAGTCTAATAAAGCAGACTAGGAGGCAGAAAGTATATAGGCAGTGGCCTATTTGTACCCAATAGGAAAACTTTTAACCAAGAATTTCTAAAAGTAATTTTATCTTTAGGTTAAAAATCAATCCGAATATTAATTTCTTATGCAACAAAACTTCTATTAAAATATGCATTTTCTCAAGCATTATAAACTAGGGAACTCTTTTCACTGTTCTATCAACTTACCCGCTGGTAGGTGGAATAGTCGCGAGGAGCACTGAATTGTGCCTGTGTGTAACCACTATTTGGAGTGTTGGAAAATGAAGGGCGGTAGCCATCATAACCTCCTAAAAATCAGAAGGGAAAACTAATTGAAAAGTATTGCATACCTTATAAAGGATATATGAATATATTCAGAATAAAGCAACATTCAATTTAAGGAAAATATATTCTGTATTAAAGAAAGCATGACAAAGGTCATCTAAGAGATTGAGAGAAAAAATACGCCGGAAGGAAAAATTTCAAGCTGGTAAGCTTTCAGTATAGACATTGTCGTTGTAGTCCAATATCATCTTGGGACCCAAGTACAGTGGCAGACTTTTACAATGCAATAATGTGCAGCAGAAAAATACAGTATGTGTCACACCTAACCCTTCCTGATACAAAATAAATGGATACACGTATAAAATGCACCTGGGTTCCTGGGCACTATTCATTGTCTTCAGTTTTGTTCAAGACTTCACATTGTGTGCAATATATATTTAGCAATGTCATTATTTAAAGTGATTTAATAAATGCAGGCACCAAAATAAAGAATCCCACCAAATGCCATAGTCTGAATAAATGAAAGACTTGCTTTTGTAAGCCAAGGAAGTAACAAGCCCTGAAAAAGATGCAGCCATTTAGCAGGTTACAAAAATGGAAAGTCAGTTTCATACTACATCATGTTATGTTTCCAGTCAAACAACTCTATTGTTAGTTCACGCTCATAGCTTGCTGTCATGTAGTTTTTACTTAGTACCATATGCACTAATATTATAACAGAGCAAAAGCAGCAGCAAGCTTAGACCACTCTGTAGTACATTATATGAAAAAAAATCAAAGCATGCCACTACAATGCTTAAGCTTCTGGACAGTTTGCATTTCTGGAAAACATTCAGAATTAGTCTCAAAAGGTTTTTAAGTTTTTACCTCTAAACCCATTGGCTGGTCCCCTGTATCCATTCATTAAGCCTCGAGTGCCGCGTGATCCACCACGAGACACTCCTCGGCTGTTATAATAAGGCTGACTGTTACGTGGGAACCCAGTATTCTGTTGTGGAGGCTGCTGGTGGTTACCTGCCACTTGATGGGACTGGTCCGGGGAACCATGGTAGGTGCCAACCACTAAAATGAAGAGAGAGAGAAGAAAGAAGTGCAAAAAGCTTGAATTTACTTATAATTCCAGTTTCCTAAAGACTCAAATAATATCAAGCTAACTCACCAATGAACTTTGCTTAACAGCCACCAAGTACGACAGTAAATGTTTACCTACCTAAAGAAAGATTGTTTGCAGAATTAAATTGAACATTGCAGTCTAAATACCCTGATCATTGAGAATGTTCTCTGGATGTCCTTTGGCATAACCACACAGATTTAATTTGATAGTGCTTAACATTTGGGAGGTGAATTTTTATTTCATGTCCCTACAAATACTATAAAACTTCCTTCCACCTCACCATACATGCTTGAAATGCTACTTAAACAGGATCAATCGAGATATGCTTTGTTTGTTCTACATTATCTTGAAAACTTATCTTTTCAGAATGAAGCATTCAAGTTCTATCTTTCACAAGTTTACCTGTCTGAAGCTGCTGTTCTTGCTGAAGTTCCGATTGCTCTACTTGGTGAGGCTGATTGGAGAAAGGCTGGCTGTAACTGGTCTGGTACTGATTTTGTTGCTTTAAAGTTTCTGGCTCATTGACAGGAGGAACAGGTGCATTCATGTTAAATACCTATATGAGAAGTAAATGAGAACCAAAGAGATTCAATATTTTGAATAAATTGATAAATTACCAAATACACTTTGCAACTTTTAGAAAGCTAAATGTCTTGGAAACTACTAATGTCCACAGTACAATTAACCACTATGTAATCAAGATGCGGACTTCCAAATGTTTTGCAATCTATAAGAAGTATGATTGTTTAGTACTTACTGTCTGCATGGACTGGAATGGAGCTGCATTAACATTGATTCCGCTGCTATGCAAAGGTTTGCTAGAGGCAGCCTGAAATACCTGAGGCTGGGATGCAGCTGGAAGAGGCGATGATGTTGGTGTCTGATCTGCACTTAAGGTTATTGAAGCCTGCCAAATAAATTTCAATCTGATGTTAGTAAGTCATGAATCAACTTCATATGACATCATATTATAAAAGCATAGGTAACTGATGGCCAAGCATTCCCAAGACAAGGCTAAGCTAAGATCCCTACTTATATAACACTTATTATCATGCTCTATGTCTTTGAGATACGGACCTAAGCATTGTCCCTCTACACTACACCCATATAAATGAAGTTCTTGAGCAGGTTACACTGAACCAGTAATGTCCCTCCTCCCCTTGCCAAGCAAAATGAACTTGCCTGAATCTGGTCAATTGATTCTTTCTGAGGCCGTTGTTCTGTTGAATGAGAAGGCTGATACATGGGCTGGGGTGCTGTATATCCCTCACTTGTGGAAGAAACCAAGGGGACCTGTCAAAGTTTTAAAATTAAGCAGATACTCCTGCCAGGGCCTCTGGGTAAATTTCTTGCTATGAATCTCTCATGGTTTTACTGACATCTGCACTAACAACATTCTTTTGCTCAGTTCAATTACCTTTAGATTACCTTTAGTATTCATTTCTCCCAGTAAACAATTACCAGTTTTGCCAAAAGTTTTATTTTGCAAGTTTCCATCACAGCCAGATGAAAAAAACATTTTGCTAAAATTTTGCCACATTTTAGTATTTGCAGAACTGCATGCAAACATACCGTATATCGCGGCGTATAAGGCGACTCGGCGTATAAGACGACCCCCCAACTTTTAATGCGAAAAAACAGAGTTTGGGGTATACTCACCCAGCCCGGGATCCATGGCTGCTGAGGCGGCGGCAGCGGCGGGGAGAGCGTCCCCCGCGCCACACAGGAGATTTCCGCGCTTGCCGCCCAAGCGCACAGCGGCCCCCATGGCTGCTGAGGCGGCGGCAGCGACGAGAAGCTCCCCGTCGCCGCAAAGGAGGCCTCCGCGCTTCCTGCTGAAGCGCAGGACGGCCTCCACGGCTGCTGAGGCGTCGGCAGCGACGCCTGGGGCAGCGGGGAGAAGCTCCCCGTCGCCCCAAAGGAGGCCTCCGAGCTTGCCGCTGAAGCGCAGGACGGCCTCCACGGCTGCTGAGGCGTCGGCAGCGACGCCTGGGGCAGCGGGGAGAAGCTCCCCGTCGCCCCAAAGGAGGCCTCCGCGCTTCCTGCTGAAGCGCAGGACGGCCTCCACAGCTGCTGAGGCGTCGGCAGCGACGCCTGGGGCAGCGGGGAGAAGCTCCCCGTCGCCGCAAAGGAGGCCTCCGCGCTTCCTGCTGAAGCGCAGGACGGCCTCCACGGCTGCTGAGGCGTCGGCAGCGACGCCTGGGGCAGCGGGGAGAAGCTCCCCGTCGCCCCAAAGGAGGCCTCCGCGCTTGCCGCTGAAGCGCAGGACGGCCTCCACGGCTGCTGAGGCGTCGGCAGCGACGCCTGGGGCAGCGGGGAGAAGCTCCCCGTCGCCGCAAAGGAGGCCTCCGCGCTTCCTGCTGAAGCGCAGGACGGCCTCCACGGCTGCTGAGGCGTCAGCAGCGACGCCTGGGGCAGCGGGGAGAAGCTCCCCGTCGCCCCAAAGGAGGCCTCCGCGCTTGCCGCTGAAGCGCAGGACGGCCTCCACGGCTGCTGAGGCGTCGGCAGCGACGCCTGGGGCAGCGGGGAGAAGCTCCCCGTCGCCCCAAAGGAGGCCTCCGCGCTTCCTGCTGAAGCGCAGGACGGCCTCCACGGCTGCTGAGGCGTCGGCAGCGACGCCTGGGGCAGCGGGGAGAAGCTCCCCGTCGCCCCAAAGGAGGCCTCCGCGCTTCCTGCTGAAGCGCAGGACGGCCTCCACGGCTGCTGAGGCGTCGGCAGCGACGCCTGGGGCAGCGGGGAGAAGCTCCCCGTCGCCGCAAAGGAGGCCTCCGCGCTTCCTGCTGAAGCGCAGGACGGCCTCCACGGCTGCTGAGGCGTCGGCAGCGACGCCTGGGGCAGCGGGGAGAAGCTCCCCGTCGCCCCAAAGGAGGCCTCAGCGCTTGCCGCTGAAGCGCAGGACGGCCTCCACGGCTGCTGAGGCGTCGGCAGCGACGCCTGGGGCAGCGGGGAGAACCTCCCCGTCGCCGCACAGGAAGCCTCCGCGCTTGCCGCCCACGCCCAGCCCGGGCTCCATGGCGGCTGAGGCAGCGGTTGCGGCTGGAGCGCCGGGGAGAGGCTCCATGCAGCCAGTGGCGGGGCGGAACTCCGGGTCATGATGTTGCCGGCGTACAAGACGACCCCCGACTTCAGAGAAGATTTTTCGGGCTTAAAAAGTCGTCTTATACGCCGCGATATACGGTAGATGTTCATACTCCTGAGTGCAGGCTAATACTAATTTCAAAATACTTGGGCCAATGATAAGGACTTTCACATGATGGGGGCAGGAATAGGCCTCAGACATTCCTGACAACACACAATTTAAAAGCTTGTTATGAGCTAGGTGAACTGAGCTTACAATACACACATTATTCATCAGATATGGATGTTTCTTTCAATTCCCTGCAGAGTGGGAAGAAAACTCAGATAGGCAAAACGTTCATATGGGGACTACTGAGGACAAATCCCAAGCCCAAATATGTAGTAACAGGAATCTGCCTTACAGAGCACCAAAAGATTGGTGCTTCTCGCTTGCCTATGCTGACTGGCAGCCGCTCTCCAGGGTTTTTTGGGAACAGAGAGAAAATTCAGCCAATAGTTGTCCAGGTACAGTTCTTACCTGTGTGGCTTCAGGTTGGGCAGGAACCTGGGTGGATTGCGCAAGCCTTGATTCAGTATGAACTGGAAATACAGTAATATTACCCATAATAAAATAGCGTGTGTATTAAATGTTATCTAAACTACTGTATATTTGCTTAATATAAGCGTATATATTTCTGCTGTATAATACTGCATTGAAATTAAACATTAATTTTTCACATAAGACCTAACAGCTGCAAGCACAGAATCAGATTGTATCTGATTTTTTATTAATCAACTACTTGCTCTTTGTTCAGTATTTACAAGCCTGGCATCAAACAGACTTCATCAGAATATAAAAAGTAGTTCACATCCTACTAGCCTCATTTGAAAACCTGTAAGATGACAAATGTTTCTACCAATCAACTCCCTTGACAATATTTAAATAATGCATATTTCTAGATTTAGATTTCTGAAGTCTTTGTAACTTAGTACTTCCAACTATACCAAAATCTTACTCCAACTAGATACTAATTTGATTTTACCAACCTGGAGGGCAAACCATTTGGGGCATATCCAAGTTTTGTGCTGGATTCATAGGCTGAGCTGAAACAATGGCAGGGTCGAGTGTCTGATTCTCAAATTCCAACATGGAGTCCTAGATAATTAAGACAAGATTCAAGCAAGCTACACAAGAAACAGAATCCCTTCAAAAGTAACCAGCAAGCCAGCCAGGGCTGACCTCTCTGAATTAAATGAATGCAAGTGAAATGTGCCCAATTTCAACTGGACTGTAGTCTATTTTTCTAATTCCCAAGAATCCCTTTTGACCAAATCCAACTATGAATAAGGAAAACAACATACCTGCATGAAGTTGTAGGGGCCTTGCATTTGTGCCATAAGGTCCTGTACTCGTTGTCTCCTAACAAGAGGATCTGCTTGAGCCACAGCAGTAAGTGTATGGGCATCTGGAACTGGAGGAGATGTAGCCTGTGGCTGTTGCTGGAGCGAATTTACCACCTACATCAGAAATGGCCAACACTGAGAGTCAGTCTGTCAGTTTCAGTTACTGGCCCACTATTATTATCACAACCGCTAAACTGGATGTGCAAAATATGATATGTAAAAGAATGCATTTCCTGCAAAGGAAAGCATTCTCTTTTTTAAATGAGTATCATAACTTAGTATCGCTGCTTGTTCAGCTTCACTAAAGATAGAGAAGTGAAAGTTGGCTGTAGTGAAAGTCGCGGGCACTAACATCTGACAATCCACCACTGAAACCCCTTTACTGTCAGCATCTATTTTGCTCACATGCTTTTGATGTTGATTGGTAATATAATGAATAATGTTAATTTTAATCCAGACTGACAATCTAATGGGTTCTGCTTGTGTTCAAGCATCTTTATCAAACATTCCCACTCATCAGTTATTCAACAGGAATATGAGGAAAACTGGCTCTGATGTTGTGCAAAGTATATAAATGCAGTTCTTTCCTCTGCAAGAATATATGTTGCAAGATCAAAGCAAAAAGGAAAATTTATCAACAGAGTTAATTTGTGTTCCTTGAAAATATGTAAAATGTCCCCATGCATTTTGCTATTGCGTGCACGCATGCTGCTTTTAGAATGCAATTGCATTTTGACATTTGAGGCTTTGAATGGCTGAAGGCAAGGCTTGAAGTCCAGTTGTGCATTGAATTATTTCCATTGTTCAAGAGAGATTTCAAAGTTCTTTTTGCCTTTTGCAGACTCAGGAAATACTGGACTGCAGATACTTTATTTTAATGAACTTTATACTACAAATGCCTGTGGAGAAAATGGAAGGTGAAACTTGAGCAGTGTTACTAATAAATGAAGTTGTTTCCACAGGAAACAGGTGTTCATGTGTATAAATTGCTCAAAATATATCTACAATTAGCCCTATAGCATCTAATGCAGTGATAGGTAATTTCTGATTCTCCAGATGTTATCCCAGCAAACCCAGCCAGCATCGCCCACAGTCTGGGACAATAGAAGGCATAGTTCAGCAACAGCTGGAGAGCCAAAGGACAGTCAACCCTGGTCTGATTAAACACTTGTGGTGCCACATGTTAGAGGCATTAAGGCAAGCAATGCAGTTTTAAATAGTCAAGGAACCATCAGCATTATCCAATACCTTCAAATTTTATAAGATTGAACTCCAAAATAGAGTGAACTCCAAAACCTGGTTATCCCAGAACCAACATTTAAAGTCACATCGTGGCTGAAAATGCACTGGTAATACTGCTGTAGTAATGTATCTTGTACATATAGTTCATTGCACTTTTTTACTCTATTTAAAGCTCTTCTTTTTTTTACTAATGCAGACACTTGGGGATAGGTTTCCTGCCAAAACGTTTTCTTCTAATGCTAGAAAGTTCTGAGCGTTTCACTGAGCAGGCAGAATCCATATGTGAGACCGCGGAGACCATGAAGAATTAAAATAGCTTTAATGTTCTTATTATCCAGAATTTCAAATGTAACATTTTTATCTCAGGACCAGGAGAAACACACACACACACACAGTTACTGTTACAATCTTAGGTAACAATTCTTTAAAAAACAAACAAACCACTATTTCATTTATAACCATCAACATTTATCACAGATAGCCTTGCAACTACAAATGTTAAATGCTTGTGGCTTTTAATGGTATATTGAAATTCCACATAAAATGCTGCATCCTGGCTTTAAGGTAGATGAACAAAATGTTACAAAGTCTACTTCAGATAGTCAACTGACAGATGCACCATCTCTTCAAAGGCTGAAGACAACTGTGGACAAAGCTGTAAAAATTACAATTAGTTTATATTCTAGAGTTAGAGTGAACCAATGTTTTGTAGAGTTCTACCATTCTGAAAACATCTGTTCTCCCTAATGGATGGGTTCATTCCAATTTGTTAATGAAAACTATCTTAGGACAGACAGCATGCTGTAATTACAAAGACTCCTGGAATATAAATATAAATCTCAGTTACACTATTTTACATATGGGAAGGTTTAGTGACTGTAGGAGAGCGTTTAAGAACAGATATAGGCTTGGATCCCTTCCTGCTTACTTCAACCCCCTGAGCAATCTAAAAAGCTGCTTCTAAGTCTCAGATTCTACAGAACAGTGTCAGAAGTAGCACTGAGAGCTACAGAGGAAGTAGGATACTGGCAGAAATAAGAAGAGGGAACTTGTATAAACACCTTTGTATCTGAGCCATTTTCTTCTAACTTGTCAGTCTACTTTTAGTTGTGTACTAGCTTTATGAAATGTGACTTAGTTTACCGGTACATTTCGAAAATTAGCTGTGGGCAATAGCTCAATCATGCTAAAAGACCACAATTCTCTTTAGATTTACAGCTGCATTCAAGCTACGAGGGAATGAAAACAGATTGTAATGTTACCTAAACATTCAGAA